>NC_091963.1:61686056-62886056 GCF_031021105.1 Erythrolamprus reginae
GCTTTACAAGATGACAGCTGGGCGGCGGCACGGAGGCTGGAGGCGGCGGGTGTGTGTGGAAGAGGTCCGCAGGAGAACTGGGGGGAGCTGCGCTGCCTAGACACCTGCCTGCAGCAAAAGCACCCTGCGACCACCACCTTTGCCCCCAGAGGAAAGACCCCAGCCCACGCCTGCTGCTTTCTCTCCTGGGGGGCCCTGCAAAGATCACCTTTGGAAGCTTCCCAGCCAGGTCCTTTCCATGGGGCGGTGGCCGTGGCTACCCCCAGTTCTCCCACGGACCTCTTCCACACACACCCGCCACCCCCAGCCTTTGCGCCGCTGCCCGGCTGTCATTTTGTAGAGAAGCGACAAGAGGAGGAGGAGCTGGATGCTGGTGGTGGCACAGGAAGGCGAATGCGGCCTGGAGTCTGGGAGGGAGGCGGAATACGGGAGGAGGAGGAGGGAGGCAGCCTCCACGCTTTTCTTTCGGCGGAGGAGCTAAGTGGCCAGACAAAGGGATCAATGTAAAAGCGCTGCTGGACTGGGAACGTCTTTGGCCAATTAGCTCCTCCGAAAGAAAAGCGTGGAGGATGCCTCCCTCCTCCTCCTGTATTCCGCCTCCCTCCCAGCCTCCGGGCCGCATTTACCTTCCTCCCGCCCGCAGTCGACTGACCATGGGCTCCTTCCCGAGCTCGGAGAGCTTCCTGGGCATGAAAGCTCGCGAACGCAACAAGGGCGAAAGCCAGTGCTGCGACGACGACCGGGCGGCGCTCCAGAGCCTCTGCGGCATGTTAAAGACTGCCTCCTGCCTGCCCCCGGTCTTCTGCTGGCCACGGGCGATGAGTGGGACAGAGGGGCAGGGTTAAGCCTCCTTCAGTGGCTGGGGAGCTGCGCGCCTTTGCCTTTTGGCTGGGAGGGCAGATGAAGCACCGGACCTCCTGCCTTTCTCCCCCCCCCAGCAAAAACCCCAAATGTCTCCGCTGTAGCAGCTGCTGCAAGAGGCTTCCCAGCCCTTCGCCCGTGGCCGGCAGAAGAGCACTGTTGCCCGGCGGGAGGTGAAGAGTGCTTTGCCCAGTGCAAATTTGACAGCCAGCAGCTCCCCAGTTGCCAAAGGAGGCTTAACCCCGCCCCTCTGTCCCATCCATTGCCCATATCCAGCAGAACTGCCTCCTGCCTGACCCCGCTCTTCTGCCGGCCACGGGCGATGGGTGGGACAGAGGGCTGGGGTTAAGCCTCCTTCGGCGACTGGGGAGCTGCTGGCTGTCAATTTTTCTTTTTAGCGCTGGGGAGGAGCAGAAGGGCCGGCTTGCATCCCCAGCGCTAAAAAGAAAAGTTGCCAGCCAGCGCTGTGACTGACGGAGTCCTGAGCCTTCTGTTCTCTCCCCCATCGCCCCTGTGTTCCTGGGAGAAGCACTGGGGATTGAGGCAAGCCAGCCCTTCTGCTCCTCCCCAGCGCTTCTCCCGGAAGTTTGGGTATGGCGTTCAGGTTCGGGAGGCCGTTGGGAAGCCCCCCGGCTGTTTTAAAAGGTGACAGCTGGGCGGCGGGGCTTCCCAGCGGCCTCCCGAACCTGAACTTTTGCTGAACCTCTGGGTTCAGTGTTCGGGAGGCCGCTGGGAAACCCCGCTGCCCGGCTGTCACCTTTTGAAACAGCTGGGGGGCTTCTCAGCGGCCTCCTGAATGCCGAACCTGGAAGTTCAGGTTTGGTGTTTGGGTTCAGGAGGACGCTGGGAAGCCCCCCCACTGTTTCAAAGAGCGACAGCCGGGCGGCGGGGCTTCTTGGCGGTGGCGGCGAGTTCATAAGAAGAAAAAAGTTCGTAAAAAGAGGCAAAAATGTTCTGAACCCCGGGTTCGTATCTCGGATTGTTCGTAAGACGAGGTGTTTGTATCATGAGGTACCACTGTACTTTAATTTTCATGTCTCTCAGCTGTGTAAAAACCTTTGGTAGCTTATAATTAAAAAGAAAAATAACAAATATCAAAACAAGCTACTGAGAAACAACATGGTTTCTTCCCTTTGGCAAGAGTGGTAGAAATTTGAGGAGGGATGATTGATTATTAAATATGGATTGACTATGCAATGATAGTAAAAGATATATTTAGATGTTGTTTAATATTAGGATGTATTAATTCATAAAACTGGATTAGAATTTTAGAACTATATAAAATTACATAGTTAAAATTAATTGAAGATACATGGGATAAATAGGGGGGGTCTATGATATGTACTGTATGATTTTATGACTTTGCATTATGAATTTAAAATATACTTGAAAATGTAGAAAATTGATTAAAGTTAATAGTAAATGCTAAGTGCCTGAAAATTAATTGAGCTTGGAAATATTGAATGAAATTATAGAAAAGTAAATATAGAAATATATTAATTGATGCATTGGTGTTCAGATAGATTTTCATAGTATTATTAGATTACTATAATACTATGATAAATATTTAAGAAATGAAGATTTTAAAGCATGGATTTATTAATAGTTGTGTTTTTTGTTTTGCTGGTTGTTTTAGTTTTAATAGTAATAGATTTTGGTTTTGTTTTATTATTATTTTTTTAATAAAAAAGAAGGAATTTTTTTTCCTAATTAGGAAAAAATTGTATAAGGGTTTTTTTGTTTCTTTTAAGAAGAATGTATAAGAAGGAGGAGTAGGTATGACGGCCTATCTGGATTTTTAAGAGGATAATCTCTGGGCTGGCACAGGAGTTCATGGCCACCATGACAGCCATGGACCTGACTCAAGTAGTACAGGGTCCGACTCACGAGGGAGGGCACGCACCTGACATGGTATTCCTTTCTGAACAATTGAGTAATTGCTCGGGACTAAGGGGCTTAGAAGTGTTGCCTTTGTCATGGTCAAACCATTTTCTACTACGGCTTGACTTCCTGGCTCCAATCCTTCCCCGCAGGGAGGCGGAACCAATGAAGATGTTCTGCCCCAGATGCCTGATGGACCCAGAGGGCTTTCAGACGGCGCTTGGGGTTATTCCAGAGGCACTCGTCCGCAGTTCGGTGGAGTACCTTGCTGAGGCCTGGAACAGGGCTGCGGCTGGGGCTCTTGACCGGATTGCGCCTTTGCGACCTCTCCGCGACGCTAGACCCCGTAGAGCCCCATGGTTCAACGAGGAGCTCCGGGAGTTGAAATGCCAAAAGAGACGTCTAGAGAAGCGATGGAGGAAGAGTAGGTCCGAATCCGATCGAACACTTGTAAGAGCTTTTATTAAGATTTACAAAGTGGCACTCAAGGTGGCAAGATGCGCGTACCATGCCACCTTGATTGCATCAGCGGAATCCCGCCCGGCCGCTCTGTTTAGGGTGACCCGCTCCCTTCTTAACCAGGGGGGAGCTGGGGAGCCCTTGCAGAGCAGTGCCGAGGATTTTAACACGTTTTTCGCTGATAAAGTCACTCAGATCCGGGCTGATCTCAACTCCAATTGTAATACAGAATCGACTGACAACGAGTCAGTCGAGGTGACTGGGGCACATACTTGTCCACCTGTCTGGGAAGAGTTTGATCTGGTGACACCTGATGAAGTGGACAAGGCCATTGGAGCTGTGAGTTCCGCCACCTGTTTACTGGATCCGTGTCCCTCCTGGTTGGTCTCGGCCAGCAGGGAGGTGACACGGAGCTGGGCCCAGGAGATTACCAACGCTTCCTTGGGGAGGGGAGTCTTTCCAACTCTCTATAAAGAAGCGCTTGTGCACCCCCTCCTCAAGAAGCCCTCCCTGGACCCAGCCGTACTTAATAACTATCGTCCAGTCTCCAACTTTCCCTTTATGGGGAAGGTTGTCGAGAAGGTGGTGGCACTCCAACTCCAGCGGTCCTTGGAAGAAGCCGATTATCTAGGTCCCCAGCAGTCAGGCTTCAGGCCCGGTTACAGCATGGAAACCGCTTTGGTCGCGTTGATGGATGATCTCTGGCGGGCCCGGGACAGGGGTTTATCCTCTGTCCTGGTGCTTCTTGACCTCTCAGCGGCTTTCGATATCATCGACCATGGTATCCTTCTGCACCGGCTGGAGGGGTTGGGAGTGGGAGGCACTGTTCTTCAGTGGTTCTCCTCCTACCTCTCTGGCCGGTCGCAGTTGGTGTTAGTGGGGGGTCAGAGGTCGGCTCCAAGGTCGCTCCCTTGTGGGGTACCTCAGGGGTCGGTCCTCTCCCCCCTGCTATTCAACATCTACATGAAACCGCTGGGTGAGATCATCCAAGGACATGGGGTGAGGTATCATCAATATGCCGATGATACCTAGCTTTACATCTCCACCCCATGCCCAGTCAACGAAGCGGTGGAAGTGATGTGCCGGTGCATGGAGGCTGTTGGGGCCTGGATGGGTGTCAACAGACTCAAACTCAACCCGGATAAGACGGAGTGGCTGTGGGTTCTGCCTCCCAAGGACAATCCCATCTGTCCGTCCATCACCCTGGGGGGGGAATCATTGCCCCCCTCAGAGAGGGTCCGCAACTTGGGCGTCCTCCTCGATCCACAGCTCACATTAGAAAACCATCTCTCAGCTGTGGCGAGGGGGGCGTTTGCCCAGGTCCGCCTGGTGCACCAGTTGCGGCCCTATCTGGACCGGGACTCATTGCTCACAGTCACTCATGCCCTCATCACCTCGAGGTTTGACTACTGTAATGCTCTCTACATGGGGCTACCTCTGAAAAGTGTTTGGAAACTTCAGATCGTGCAGAATGCAGCTGCAAGAGCAGTCATGGGCTTACCTAGGTATGCCCATGTTTCACCATCACTCCGCAGTCTGCATTGGCTGCCGATCAATTTCCGGTCACAATTCAAAGTGTTGGTTATGACCTTTAAAGCCCTTCATGGCATCAGACCAGAATACCTCCAAGACCGCCTCCTGCCGCACGAATCCCAGCGACCGATTAGGTCCCACAGAGTGGGCCTTCTCTGGGTCCCGTCAACTAAACAGTGTCAGTTGGCAGGCCCCAGGGGAAGAGCCTTCTCTGTGGCGGCACCAGCTCTCTGGAACCAACTCCCCCTGGAGATTAGAACTGCCCCTACTCTACCTGCCTTCCGTAAACTCCTTAAAACCCACCTTTGCCGTCAGGCATGGGGGAACTAAGACATCTCCCCCTGGGCATGTTTAAATTGTGTATGGTATGCTTGTGAGTGTGTATGTACTATATGGGGTTTCTTTTTAAATCTTAAATGTTTTAAATGTATTCAGATTATTTATGATTTGTTTTTCTCTGCTGTGAGCCGCCCCGAGTCCTCGGAGAGGGGCGGCATACAAATCTAAATAATAAATAAATAAATAAATAAATAAATAAATAAATAAATGATGATATTAATTGAAATATAAAATAACAGAATAACATAGTGGGAAGGGACCTTATTCTACCCCAGCACCGAGCTTCGAATAATTACGCAATAAGTTGTCTTGGGTGACATCTGTGAAAAAAAATCAAGTGCTCAGGCATGAAAATTTATTTGTTTGTTTGTTTGTTTGTTTATTTATTTATTTATTTATTTATTTATACTTCTATGCCACCCAGTCCCAAAGGGACTGTCACTCAGACACTATACTTTTCCGCCCACACCAAAAAAAATTAGAGGGAACATTGACCCCGGTAGGAAATTCTGGGATGTGTGTGCAGCTGTGTGCCCCTGACATGCCCTTGCGCAAGATTTTGCTTCTGCGCATGTGCAGCAAGTTAAATCTCATGTGAGCACACTTGCGCAAGTGAGATTTCAGCGATTTTTGCTGATTTTTTGCTTTTGTGCATGCAACAGCCTCGGAGGGTGCACCAGTAGGAGGTAAGATGAGCAGCCCTGTTTACCAGCTGTACCTGCCTGCTGGCCTAGGGTAGGGTAATGATGATTTAAAGAAAATCTTCATTAGCTCATCTAACACAATTAGCAGTTATGCCTGGGTGCATAGTCCCAAAGAGACTATGCCTGGGTGGTATCCTGGGTGCAAGGCACCAAGAGAAAAGGTCAGAAAAAGGCCGGAAAGTTTAAGTTTGTTGGTTATGAGCCAAGTTCAAAAGGGTATAGGTTTACAGATGGAACCTGAAAAATGGTATTTCACAGCCTGCTAGTTTTGCAGAACAAAATAATTGGAATAATTTGCACGCTGATTCATGCCAATGCATAGTATGAGTTCTCCAGAAGGAGAAGCTGTGCAAACTGTTGAAACTATGAAGGAGAAATGGGAAAGCAGATCGAAAGTAGACATAGAACAGGAAAGACATGTGATAAAAAGAGAAAGGATAGAAATCCAGGAACAGATGATACCAAGGAGATCTGGAAGAAATAATAAAAGTATACCTTCTGATCAGTTCACTGCAAATGGGGTTAGAGTATGTAGTGTTCATTAAGAATCTGTAATTACCAAGAGATGTCATTGCCTAAGGTAGAACAGGACAAATGGAAGGAAACTATGGACAGTGAAATGGAGTTTATGAATATGCATCAGGTTTTTATACCCATGAGATTATTAGGAGGACAAAGGGTAGTGGGGTGTAAATTGGTATATAAAAAGAAGGTGTTATACAATAATGAATAGAAGTATGAGGCACGATTAGTTGCACAGGGATTTAGGCAAAAGAAAAACGTATATTATGATGAAGTGTTTGCACCAACCATAAGAAGTGAGACCATAAGGCTAGCATAGGCTTTGGCAGCTGCATATACCATATATCACTTAGATATTTCTACTACATATTTGAATGAAAAATTGTCAGAGGAAATATATATGGCTCAAGCTCCAGGATATAAAATTGCAAAACATGGATATGTACAGTATATGTATATTGAATAAAGCCATATATGGATTCAAACAGTCAGCCAGAAACTGGAATTAATCATTAGATGTCACTCTCAGAAAATTAGGCTTTAGGAGCAGCAAAGCAGATCCGTGTTTATACATGGTGCGGTATGAGGGAGCAGAATGTTTGCTGCTCACTTATGTGGATGACATATATTTTATTAGTAAACATCACTCACAAGCTTACTCCTTTGCCAGGCAGCTTGAAAAAAGAATTTCAACTAAAAAGTCTGAGGGGAATAAAGAGTTACCTAGATGTGGAGATAAGTAAAACACAACAGGGAGGATATATTATTTATTTATTTATTAGATTTCTATGCCGCCCTTCTCGAGACGACTCATGGCGGCGTACAACATATGGTAAGCCAAACAAAGAAAATAAAAGAATTAGACAAATATGATATTCTAGAATGTAAGAGTATATCAACTCCAATGACAGTGAGCTTCCAGAATGATGTGGAAGCAGAAAATGACACAGAATGTAATAGATATACCAATCAGTTGCAGGTAGTTTATTATATTTATCCCAGTGGTCAAGGCCTGATATAACCAATGCTGTTAGCATTTAAGTTGGCACACATCAGCACCAAAGCAATACTACTGGTTGGGAATAAAAAGAATATTACAATATCTACAAGGGACAAGGGATCTAGGACTGTGTATAAAGCCATCTGATGACCTTTTGTTACAATGCTATGTAGATAGTGACTGGGCAAATGATGGACAGAACCGAAAATCAAACTCAGGGTTTGTAGTGTTGTTTGCTGACACTGTAATTGGAAGGAGATCCAAAAAAACAACTTTCAGTAGCACTTTCTGTCAGAGTTGCGTTCAGAAGCTGCCCACCCAGAATCAGATACAATACCAGGAACTGGAGACATTCAGAATGAAGACAATACAGCAGGAATTCTTGAGAAGACATTTACTTCTTTGTAGCAAAACTATATTCTCTATATTCTATTTATATAACACCAACACTATCTTATGAGACGACACACTACCACTAACCACAATCATAGACTAACCACAGATTAACACTACCTATGCAAAAGTGCACTACAGTATATACAGTTCTTAACCAATCAGGTCATAGCACATTCTGCTGAACCACCATGACTCAGCATTCCTTTTAATTTACACTAATTATATTCTACTCCACTGTAACTAATCCTGACACTTTTTACTGCACTGTTCCATAATATAGCTGATATATTAACCAAACCTATAAATGTAGACAAATATCAGAAATATGCCAAAGCATTTGGAATAACAGCTGTACAGCTTCAAATGGGAGGAGTATCAGAGTAATAATGATTTAATAGCTGACCAGCTGTTGTAATTCTGTAATATTGTAATGCTGTAATCAGGGGTGTGATTGAAATTTTTTAATATTTGGTTCTCTGCCCAGTTGCTGAGTAGAAATCACTCCCATTACATTTTGCTCACCCATAGCAATTCTCTGTTTAAGTAAGGAAATGTTTCAAATGATGACCGACTGAGCATAAATTGTTTAGCCACTTACAATTTCAGCAGTGATACATTGCCTGGAGATCTGACTTAATCTTAATCTCCAATTTTTTCTTTAGACTACTGAATGAAGAGAGGAAATATAAACCTACTTTTTGATGGTAACTGAATTTGCCAAACAGAATTTAGTCATTTGTCCCTAATGTTGCATTAAAATCACAAATAAGGATTATTTAAAAAAGAGAATAAGAAAATAATACTGTATTGTATTAAATGTATTTCTTAAATACTGTAAATCTTTATGTTGGGGGCAGAGGTGGGCTACTGGGGGGGGGACCCAGTGGGGTAGCAAAAATGGAACTCCACCCCAGAGCACCCAATTTGCACTGAAAGATGTTGAAAGAAAATGCAGGGCGTCCTGCATAAGCCACACCCACAGTGTGGTAGTAAAAATTTTCGTAGCCCTTCACTGATTGGGGGGTGATAATGCTAATATAGAAGAAAGATCTTCTATAGTCAGCACTGTTATATTATCTTTATCCAACATCACTTCTTGAAACATTGTAACAATGTACTGTTAATTTCTTTGTGTGCTTTAGATCAGAGGTCCCCAACCGCCGGTCCGCGGACCGGGACCGGGCCGTTGGGGTTTTCCAGCCGGTCCGCGGCGCCGCTGCCCTCCCGGCAGAGTACATTATGCAGGACAGGGTGGGGCGTCGGGCAGGGCGGGGAGAATCAGAAGGCTCCTTTGGCGGCTGGGGGCTGCCTGGCTTTGTGATTTTGGCTGGGGGGGAGTTAGGAAGGTCCTACTTCTCCCCCCCCCAGCCAAAAACTCAAAGCGTATCTGCTGGATACGGGCGATGAGCGGGACGAGCGGTGCCGAAGCCGGTGGCTGTGGCAGCTGCTGCAAGAGGCTTCCGCGCCGCTCTGTCCCACTCATCGCCCGTATCCAGCAGATAGGCTTTGAGTTTTTGGCTGGGGGGGGGCTTAGGAAGGTCCTACTTCTCCCCCCCCAGCCAAAAACTCAAAGCCTATCTGCTGGATACGGGCGATGAGCGGGACGAGCGGTGCCGAAGCCGGTGGCTGTGGCAGCTGCTGCAAGAGGCTTCCGCGCCGCTCTGTCCCACTCATCGCCCGTACCCAGCAGATAGGCTTTGAGTTTTTGGCTGGGGGGGGACTTAGGAAGGTCCTACTTCTCCCCCCCCCCAGCCAAAAACTCAAAGCCTATCTGCTGGATACGGGCGATGAGTGGGACAGAGCGGCGTGGAAGCCTCTTGCAGCAGCTGCCATAGCCACCGGCTTCGGCGCCGCTCGTCCCGCTCATTCCCCGTGTCTGGCAGAAGCTGCTGCCCGAGTGCTCTTGGCCGGCGGGATTCAAAGTGCTGGGGTGGGGGGTGTCCTGACAGCCCCCCCACCCCAGTGCTTCGCCTCCCGCTGGGACACCCCCCACCCCAGCACTTTGAATCCCGCCGGCCAAGAGCACTCGGGCAGCAGCTTCTGCCAGACACGGACAATGAACGGGACGAGCGGCGCCGAAGCCGGTGGCTGTGGCAGCTGCTGCAAGAGGCTTCCGCGCCGCTCGTCTCACCCATTGCCCGTATCCAGCAGAAGCTGCTGCCCGAGTGCTCTTGGCCGGTGGGATTCAAAGTGCTGGGGTGGGGGTTGTCCCAGCGGGAGGCGAAGCACTGGGGTGGGGGGGCTGTCGGGACACCCCCCACCCCAGCACTTTGAATCCCGCCGTCCAAGAGCACTCAGGCAGCAGCTTCTGCTGGATACGGGCGATGGGTGGGACGAGCGGCGCAGAAGCCGGTGGCTGTAGCAGCTGCTGCAAGAGGCTTCCGCGCCGCTCGTCTCACCCATTGCCCGTATCCAGCAGAAGCTGCTGCCCGAGTGCTCTTGGCCGGTGGGATTCAAAGTGCTGGGGTGGGGGTTGTCCCAGCGGGAGGCGAAGCACTGGGGTGGGGGGGCTGTCGGGACACCCCCCACCCCAGCACTTTGAATCCCGCCGTCCAAGAGCACTCAGGCAGCAGCTTCTGCTGGATACGGGCGATGGGTGGGACGAGCGGCGCAGAAGCCGGTGGCTGTAGCAGCTGCTGCAAGAGGCTTCCGCGCCGCTCGTCTCACCCATTGCCCGTATCCAGCAGAAGCTGCTGCCTGAGTGCTCTTGGCCGGTGGGATTCAAAGTGCTGGGGTGGGGGTTGTCCCAGCGGGAGGTGAAGCACTGGGGTGGGGGGGCTGTCGGGACACCCCCCACCCCAGCACTTTGAATCCCGCCGTCCAAGAGCACTCAGGCAGCAGCTTCTGCTGGATACGGGCGATGGGTGGGACGAGCGGCGCGGAAGCCGGTGGCTGTAGCAGCTGCTGCAAGAGGCTTCCGCGCCGCTCTGTCCCACTCATCGCCCGTATCCAGCAGATAGGCTTTGAATTTTTGGCTGGGGGGTGGAGAAGTAGGACCTTCCTAACTCCCCCCCCAGCCAAAATCACAAAGCCAGGCAGCCCCCAGCCGCCAAAGGAGCCTCCTGATTCTCTCCGCCCTGTGGAGAAGTGTGGAGGGCTGCGTCACTAAGCTCCACCCCTCCATAACCCCACCCCCATATGACCAAAGCCCCCCCCCACCGGGCCGTGGAAAATTGGTCTAGCTTAAAGCCGGTCCCTGGTGCAAAAAAGGTTGGGGACCTCTGCTTTAGATGTTTTTTGTTTTTCAATGTCTTGTAGACTTTTGTTTTCCTAACTACTGTCCTATCTGCCTGACATTTTTACTAGTAATCCAATTTCATCACTTCCAACTTATATAATAAATTGTCCATGTTGTACCTGTATTTCATTTGTTCATAAGGAGTTTAATATTGAAATGTGTCTTGGCCTCATTAACAACAGTCCCTGACAATAAATTTTGTACATACAGTTTCATATAAACCACAGAAATAGAGCCATAGAAAAAACACTACAGAAGTAGAAAAGGAAAATGAGAGTTCAAAACCAAACTCATAAAATCCCAAGGAAAGATTTTTGCAACTAGGAAATGTGTGACTTTTCAGAGCACTGTCTTTTCATAGACCTGCCACCTATCTCTTTGTGCTACCAAACATTGCTATAAAGCTTTTTCTCCCCTAGTCTCTCATCAGATGCTAGCATTCACAAGGACTGTGTGAAGGAAACACCAGAAGATGCGAATGGATTACCAATGCATAAAATTAATTGCAGATTGTGATGTTTGTAATATATAAATTTGATTTTTAAAATGCAGTAATTGCATAAATTAACATGATTTCTATCTCCAGCAGGCTGTTTCAATTGAATAATTTATGAATAATTCCTCATTAATAGAAATTTGCAATTAAATAATGTAACATGTTGAATAATTTATATGCAGTTCTTAATACATGTTTTGTATTGTCTTTTTTCAAATCATTTCAGAATATGTAAACCAGCAGGTGACCCCAAAAGAAGCAAGTGCATCTGCTTCTATGGTACAAAATCCAGTCTATACCACTTTCTCCCTTCCCATTGATCCAAAGTCTATGAATGATTCAAATCATCAAAAGCTGCATAACGTAACACTGGATAACCCAGAATATCTCAACACAAGCTTCTCGCCTTTGGCTAACACAGTTTTTAATAGCTCCTCCTATTGGGATCAGACAGCCAACCACCAAATCAATCTGGACAATCCAGACTACCAGCAAGACTTCTTGCCCAGAGACAACAAGCCTAATGGCATTCTTAAACTTCCTCCAGCTGAGAATCCAGAATACCTAAAGATAGCAATGCCAAAAAATGAATACATTGAAGCCTCCGCATGACCATAGTAGAGACGTTGTATTGTCTCAGCAACGCAGGAAACAAACACAGATGAAAGAGTTGTTTGTTATATAGAAACAAACTATGGCTAGATTAAAAATCATGATTATATTTGTAATACATTTTTATCTTCCAAGTGTCTGAACTGTTTCAGCAAGTTTGCTTAGAATTTCATTTATGTCTATGTTTACAAAATATGCAACAAAGAACCAAGAAATATCAACCAGCATTCAATGTTTTTTTCTTAAGCTATATACAAGCACAACATTTTTCTGAATATTAATTGCTGTATTAAGCACCCACCTTAAGTCCTTTTATACCCTATCTTTTATAAGTTATTTGTGGTACTTCTTTTAAAAAAAGCCTTTATGACAGCAAAGGACAAGTTTATGCCATGTGGGATCATAGTGAGAGGAGCACAGGATAAATGGAAGACTCAAATCATTTTGTCACTCTATTTAATAGAGTTACTAGTAGTTTGGTTTAAAGAGAAGATTGTTTCTATGCTTTAGTCCAGCTATTTGAATACCAGTGTATTTGCTATTTTATTTGCAATGAAAATAGCACTTTTTAAAATGTGAGAATTTTGCTCATATATTCTTTGATTAAATTGGTTATATGAGCAGAATTAAAGAATGCCTACTTCTTCATAAAGCACACAATGCCACTACTACTATTGGGAAGTTCTGCAGGTTTCAATTCAGGAATGTTGATAAAATCCAAAATGTTAGATCTTCAGGAATGATCATAAGGTACTCTGTCACATGTCTTTGTAATGCTCACTGTAGGTATGAACAGCATTGTTGTGGTTTTGTGCTTGTAACTTAGTTTCATGATTTTAAAGATATGAAAAATGAACTTAAGCATCTGCAAATGGAAAATATTGATTCTTGTTTTGCACATACAAACATTCCACTTCACTGCCTTGCTACATTTAAACATAGTATATATATAAAGTGGTAAGGAAATGCCATTTGAGTAAAATCAAATTATTACATATATAACTGCATGTACTAAGGATGAATCATGAGCAAATATATTGCAAAAACTGGAAAACAATATGCTGTGAGTCAACATCCATTTATCATGAATTTATGCAGAATTTTTTTGGTAGAGAAAAAATATTGATCTTGAAGATAATTGCATTGAGGCAAAATATTTCTGTACCAAAATTCAGCATTATATGATAAATAAACCAGTTAATTTGCAGGAGTCATATGAAGCCTAATTCAGCAGCTGCATTTATACAGATAAATTAATGATAAATATCCCATCATTGTAGGATCATTTTTAGGCCAACCTGATTATTATATATTAAGCTGATGTTCTAATACAATGCTTGTGCCCATTTTTACTCAGAACTAGGTACAATTGAATTTAATACAGTTGTGTCTCTAATAGTATATAGGATTGCATTCTAGTAGTTTAATACAATTTAGGCCTAATTTTAAAATAAGATCTATTAAATTTGGGGGAATTTATTTCTGAAACTATGTCTATACTAATATGCATAATGTTATAGCTTGACTAAGCCTAAGACTTAGACTAAGACTGGGAGAGGATGGCAGTGCTATCTAATACTGTTATCTTTCTTAATTTGAATTTATGACTTTGATATAAAGCTATTATAAAATAATTTCCATATAGTTCAAATAATGATGAATGTGATAATTAGAATCTCTGCCTTAATTACAAATGAAAAATCATTGAGCAATAACTATTCCTCTTTTAAAGTATACTATAATTTATGCTAGTAAAATACATTTGGAAAGTAGCCCTGGCTGTCATTCATTATGTTGGATTATGGCATTTCATATTCCAGAAAATATATGATAAAATAATAACTTAGTGGGAGGGAAACAAATCACACACATGAATGTATCATCAAAAAGTTGGTGATGTCTAAATAGTTTGCTATAAAGCACAAATCATCATGAATATCTATTCTTTACATTTTCACTCTGGGTGGTAATGGAAACTAAAGACTATAGAAACTATAAATATATCTGGAAACTCTGAATTGGAGAAAACAAATCCAGTATCTTATTGTGAAAGTATTTTAAATATTAATTACATAGAAGAGACAAACTTAAAGGTGCCTGCATATATGCTGATGATGGATGCTATATGTTTGATTGTGTCAAGTTTTCAGCAATTCTATGAACCGTCTCTCTCCATATTGTATAACTTATTTTATGGTATGGCAGTGTTGGCTTTGATTATATCTAGTAACCATGTTTTTATGGTGGCTTCATTTCCTTTTACTAATTATTTTGAACTTAACTGCCTTTTCCAGTGAATTTGCCCAAAATATATAAGGTGAAATGATTCAGGCTTTGTGTTTAGTTTTATATGCTCCATATTTGCTTGCTCGTTACATTTGCTATATAAGGATTGTGCAAGAGCCTTTTCCAACACTACAGCTTGAACAAGTCAGGTTTTTTCGCTGTCAAACTTTTGCAGCCATAGGTAACTACAGGAAATATGATAGTGTGAGCTAATTCTTGTTTAGTTGCCAGAATGCATGGGTACTACATATATACAATGAGCTGTATATACATTTCCTGCTTTGATTTGCAGGAATTAGCCACAATTCTGTATCATTTTTATGCAATGTATATGCATGATTTCAAGTAAACAAATTATTTGCTTATATGTAAGACTACTTTGGATTGCTTCATGTAATGATTTTTTCTTTGAAAACTGAAACTGATTCCCAAGCGAAAGATTGTGGTTATGTATGAAGTCATCCTAAGTGCAAGATATTTTGCATTTCTGAACTATGATTTCATTTTGGAGACTTAAGTAATAAAAGAGAAACTATTACCTACCTTTTCAATGTCAACAGGTTAACATGCTCTAATTTTTCATGATTTATATTTCTCTGTGAGAAAACATGTTAGCAACCTCTAAAACTCAACAAACATTCATAGAAAACATTGAACCACGTCTGGCATCCATGGAGAATAATATTCAAGCACTGTTAAATGCAAGACCACCTAACCAAATTCCATTAACCACTCCACCACCACCTGTCTACATGCCACCAAGACCACCTCAACCACTACCCATACCACAAAGACCTACTAACTCTACTACAGACATCCACACCCTTGTCAAAGATGCAATGGAGCACAAACAAAAACGTCAGAATGCTATCCTATTTGGTCTTGAAGAAAATGATGAACCTGATCTAACTAAAATATGAAACATCATCCAACAACAACATTCACATTCTCAATCAATTGCCCCGAAGATATTTTAGTTACCAGAAATGGACCTGAGCACAGGTATAGTGATGGCTCAGTGGCACCTCATTTCTGCAGAGTGGTATGCAAAAACGAACCTACAAAACAGCAATTCATCAAGACCATTAACCTCATTGCCAGAAATAACATTAGTTACAACAAACCTAGATCCAGATCAGATCTTTCTCTCCTTCAAGATATCCACTCCCACGAACTACAGGCAGAACTCAAGAGATGGCTAGAACTTGGTGAAACAAACCTATACATAGATTACTGCACTGAATGCATCAAATCCAGGACCCCAAATCCTCCCTACATCCTCCATCTTAACATTCCACATCAACCATCCTACATCTTCCAGCCTACCATCTCACAACATCAAATCGACATCTGCCATACCACCATCCCACAACAGCAAATTGACATCCCTATTACTTCAAACAAAGAATAGGAAAATGTGGCCCTTACTTCCTCTAACCAACCCAAACCCAATCTCCAACACAGAACCAATCTCAAATGCAAACTATTAAATGCTAAAAGTGTAATCAACAAGATGTCTGAATTCCTCCTTCTACTAGACACTTCCATCTTCGATATTATTTTTTATCTGCGAAACATGGCGAAATGCTTCCTACCCAGACTCCATTATCACATCAAGAAACTACTTTTTCTTCCGTTCAGACTGCAAATCCCATAGAGGAGACAGAGTAGCTATATTCTACAAAAAATCACTGAAAAAACATCAAAGTTGCACAGGACATAAATCTCCTTGAAACTATTGTCTGTGATTTATCCCTAAATACCACAATTCACTTCCTACTCTGTTACAGAGCTCCGGACTGCGACATCGCACATGCAAACAAACTAACTGCACTACTAACGTGGGCAACCCACTGCCCATACCTCATTATCTTCCTTGAAGACCTCAACTTACCACACATTAATTGGACCTTAAATGAATGCAGCATGGAATCCATCCATTCTACTACATAAAATGCCATCACCTGTCTGGGACTCAACCAACTAGTAACTAACAATGCTAGACTTGATAACTGTCTGGATCTTAATTTCTGCTACAGCAAAAGTGCAATATATGGCTTACAAATAAAATAATCATTTTCCAACAGTGACCACAGCAAGTTTACTTCAGCCTCAACCTAAACCACACTAAGATCCACCCAAATAATGTGACACCCAACTTCAATTTTTAAAAAGCGAACTATGAACTAATTGAAGCCGATCTCTCAACACTTAACTGGCAAGCTCTATTCTCTGGCTGCAACACTACTGATGAACTCTACAACACATTCTTGCTTGAAATGAAAATAATTATCAGACTTCATGTACCACTAATAACTACCACAAGCAAGAAAAATAACCTACCCGTCTCAATAAGAAAATTACAAACATACAAAAAATCTCTGTGGCGGAAAAACAAAAAAGGCCAAGTAATCAACTTCAAAAGCCGCTACAAAAGCATATGCCATCAAATAAAAGCAGAATATCTCAACTACCTCAGCAAAGGAGGAAAATCTTCTGCACACCCAATCTAACCAAGTCTTCTACTACTTTGTCAACAACAAATTCAAGGACTCTAGACCTATCCCACCTCTCATAGGACTATGAAACTAGACTTACAATCCTGGGTCTAGAAAGCTTAGAACCTCGATGCCTTAAACATGAAGTATTGCCCACAAGATCATATGCTACAACATCCTCCCTGTCAATGACTACTTCAGCTTCAACCACAACAACACACAATAGATTCTAACTTAATATTAACCGCTCCAAACTTGACTGTAAAAAATACGACTTTAGTAATTGAGTTGTCGAAGCATGGAACTCATTACCTGACTCTGTAGTGTCATCCCCTAACCCCCAAAATTTTACCCTTAGACTATCTATGGTTGACCTCTCCAGATTTTTAAGAGGTATGTAAAGGGTGTGCTTAAGTGCACCAGCATGCCTTCCGTCCCCTGTCCTAATGTCTTCCTTATATTTCTACTGCCTACATGCATATGTTTATGAGCTCTATTATTCCCAATGATTCATTTCTTTCATATTATCCCTATGTCTTCTATTCTTCCATTTATATAGTTTACTATGATTATATCCTGATACCTACATTATGTATTGGACTAACTAGATAGATGATAGATAGATAGGTAGATAGATAGATAGATAGATAGATAGATAGATAGATAGATAGATAGATAGATAAGAAATAAATAAATAAATAAATAATTGTTTTTGTTCTTCTCAGCCATGTTTAAATTGTGTATCAATAGTGTGATCTATATATCATAGATCCAAGGGACAACTCTGCAGATGTAATAATAATAACAACAGAGTTGGAAGGGTCCTTGGAGGTCTTCTAGTCCAACCCCCTGCTTGGGCAGGAGACCCTACACTACTTTAGACTAATGTAGAAACTTCAGTTGCTATTAAGTATATTTCTTTCTCTTTAAGATTCATATTACCTTTTCATATTCCTTCTAATGCACTTTTTATCTGATATCAGATTTAAAAAAATCTTTTTAGGAAAAGCAATCATATAGCTTTTGTACATTAAAAATACATTTCTTTTTACACAAAAATTGATATTTGGATGTTAGAACTGAGAACATTGTCAAGAAGAAATTCTTGTTAGAAAATAGAAATAGAAAAAAAGGTATTACAACTTTCATAGATTCTCATTATTAATGAAAAAGACCATTAATTGTGATTGGGCATGACTAGACGTCTTTAAACAATGAAGTGTGTAAAGCAGAGCTCCCCAAACTTGGCAACTTTAAGACTTGTGGATTTTAACTTTCAGATTTCTCCAGTCAGCTATGCTGGCTGGAGAATTTTGGGAGTTGAAGTCCACAAGTCTTTAAATTACCAAGTTTGAAAACCTCTGCTGTAGAGCAACATCAGTCAGTGAATGGCAAAAATTGCTCATCTCTTTTAAAGATAGGCTTCAATGGAAACTTCAATATTAATATAGGTCCAGGAGAATAGAAATACAATAGCCATTTTTATTAGATTGTGTTTAAGAAGCTGGACTGCTATCAGAAAAACCCAGTCCATCTTTATTATTATTATTATTATTATTATTATTATTATTATTATTATTATTATTAATTATTATTATTATTATTTATTAGATTTGTATGCCGCCCCACTCCGAAGACGCAGAGCTGCTCACAATAATCCAATGATTAAAAACAGAACAGTTAAAACCCTTGATTTAAAAACAATCATACATCCCAAACAAACCATACATAAAATAGGACGGCTGAAGAGAATCAATTTCCTCATGTCTGGTGGCAGAGGTGGGTTTTTAGGAGTTTGTGAAAGGCAAGGAGGGTGGGGGCAGTCCTGATCTCTGGGGGGAGTTGATTACAGAGGGTCAGAGCCACCACAGAGAAGGCTGTTCCCCTGAGTCCCACCAGACAGCATTGTTTTGTCGACGGGACCTGGAGAAGGCCAACTCTGTGGGATCTAATTGGTCGCTGGGATTCGTGCGGCAGAAGGCGGTCCCTAAGGTATTCTGGTCCGATGCCATGAAGGGCTTTATAGGTCATAACCAACACTTTGAATTGTGACTGGAAATTGATCAGCAACCAATGCAGACTGCAGAGTGTTGATGTGACATGGGCATATCTGGGAAAGCCCATGATTGCTCTTGCAACTGCATTCTGCACAATCTGAAGTTTCCAAACACTCTTCAAAGGTAGCCCGAAGTAGAGAGTGTTACAGTAGTCGAACCTCGAGGTGATGAGGGCATGAGTGACTATGAGCAGTGACTCCCGGTCCAGGTAGGGCCGCAACTGGTGCACCAGGCGAACTTGGGCAAATGCCCCCCTCGCCACAACTGAAAGATGGTTCTCTAATGTTAGCTGTGGATTGAGGAGGACACTCAAGTTGCGGCCCCTGTCCGAGGGGGTCAGTAATTCCCCCTCATGGTAATGGACGGACAGATGGTATTGTCCTTGGGAGGCAAAACCCACAGCCACTCCATCTTATCAGGTTTGAGTCTGAGCCTATTGACACCCATCCAGACCCTAACAGCCTCCAGGCACCGGCACATCACTTCCACTGCTTCATTAATTAAACAAAATGGGTGGAGATGTACAACAGGATATCATCAGCATAGTCATGATACCTCACAACATGCCCCTGGATGATTTCACCCAGCAGTTTCATGTAGATATTAAATAGCAGGGGGGAGAGGACCGACCCCTGAGGCACATCACAAGGGAGAGACCCAGAGGTTGACCTCTGACCCCCCCCCACTTACACCGACTGCGACTGACCAGAGAGGTAGGAGGAGAACCACTGAAGGACAGAGCCCCCCACTCCCAACCCCTCCAGACGGCACAGAAGGATACCATGGTCGATAGTATCGAATGCCGCTGAGAGGTCAAGAAGCACCAGGACAGAGGATAAATCCCTGTCCCGGGCCCGCTAGAGATCATCCATCAACACGACCAAAGCAGTTTCCATGCTGTAGCTGGGCCTGAATCCCAACTGCTGAGGGCCTAGATAATCGGCTTCTTCCAACAACCACTGGAGCTGGAGCACCAGGTTGGAGACTGGACAGTAGTTATTAAGCACGGCTGGGTCCAGGGAAGGCTTCTTGAGGAGGGGGCGCACAAGTGCCTCCTTGTAGAGAGCTGGAAAGGACCCCCTCCCCCAAAAAGCATCTCCTGGACACAGCTCCATGTCACCTCCCTGCTGGCCAAAACCAGCCAGGAGGGACACAGATGCAGCAAACAGGTGGCGGAACTCACAGCTCCAATGGCCTTGTCCACTTCATCAGGTGTCACCAGATCAAACTCTTCCCAGACAGATGGACAAGCGCGGGCCCTAGTCACCTCGACTAACTCGGTGTCAGTCGACTCTGTTATCCAATCAGAGTCGCCTGGATCCGAGCAACTTTATCAGCGAAAAATGTTTTTAAATCCTCGGCACTGCTCTGCAAGGGCTCCCCAGTCCCTCCCTGTTTAAGAAGGGAGCGGGACACTCTAAACAGAGCGGCTGGTTGAGATTCAACTGATGCAATCAAGGCGGCATGATATGCGCATCTTGCCGCCTTGAGCGCCATTTTGCAAGTCTTAATGTGTGCTCTTACAAGTGTTCGGTTGGACTCGGACTTACTCTTCCTCCATCACTTCTCTAGATGTCTCTTCTGGCTTTTCAACTCCCGGAGCTCCTCAGTAAACCAAGGAGCTCTCCAGGGTCTAGTGCCACAGAGAAGTCGCAACGGTGCAATCCGGTCAATAGCCTCCGTCGCAGCCTTATTCCAGGCAACGGCAAGAGACTCCACCGAACTGTGGACGAGTGTTTCTGGTATAACCCCAAGCGCCCTTTGAAAGCCCTCAAGGTCCATCAGGCATCTGGGGCAGAACCACCTAATCAGTTCTGCCTCCCTGAGGGGGAGGATTGGAGCCAGGAAGTCAAGCCGCAGTAGAAAATGGTCTGACCATGACAAAGGCAACATTTTAAGCCCCTTAGTCTCTTTAGCCACAAATGATTCCTGGATAATCTTTAATTCAACCTAATTCAAAAGCTGGAAAGGAAGGGAATATTCTATATGCTATATAACTTTTCCAAAGAATATACAGGATATAAAGGTGCTTTTAAAAGTACAGAACTGTACTATAAAGATAAAGGGAATTGTATAGTTATTTGATAACATTTAAATAATTCCAATGGAAGAATATATCTGTAGCTCAGGATTGAACTGTGGAGTCCTTGATGTTCTCTATGCTTGCAGATGTTTTATTTCCCAACTAGACAACATCATCAGTATTAGGCAACATCAACAGCACTATAGTGCACTACTTAGAAAAAGAAAGTCAATTTCTGTGACCCGATTCACTAAGGAAAAACTGGACACAACATGTAGATATATATGTGGATAACTATTTTCTGTATAAGAATTTAATTTTCTAGCTAATAATGGGGTACATATTCTGGCCCAGAGCTCATAAGTATTTCACCAGGAATTAGAAGCTGAATTCAAAGCAATCTTATGGAATTGTAAAATCATTAAAATGGATTAGCCTTATGTAGAGATTAAAATAGGTCTATAAAGTATTTGTAGTGTTTGGCTTTCAAACCACTAACTTACATTTCTGTTCCAAATGGATGTTATGCAGGAATAATATTAATTATACAGAAATAATGCAGAATGAATATTAATAACTTGACACTGTTAATACAGTCATCTATGAAAGTACTTTGTACACAATTGAGGAATTATAATCCAATTAATTGGAGCAATAAACAAATTAAGAAATAACACAAATAAATAAAAGTCACATTTTGTATTAGTGATTTAGTGTTAATTTATGTACATTAAGTGATCTAAAGTATTTATATAATTCTTTTTCATCTTTTAATAAATGGAAGTTATTATAAAATAGGGTATTACATTTGTGTGGTAAAAGACAACCTTCTGGCATTATTGATACTGAAAGGTCTGCTTTTGTTTGTTTGTTTTAACCTGATAACTTGAAATGATGTCAATAATGTCAGAATGATACAGAAATTAAGAGAATTGTTATTATTGCCCCAATATATTCATAAAGAATCATTTCCAGCAAAATTAATGGAAATTGTCCTTTAAAATGTTGGGATAACAATATTATAACAATTATTTACAGCGTTGATTGACCTTTAACATGTTTTTCCTTGCTGCCCTGTCCAATAATCAACAATAACCATACAACCAAGACAGGACATTTATTTGAGGCAATATGGAGAATTTTTGATTTTCAACTGGATACATTAATATTCCAGGTATTCCAGGAGATAATGTTCCCTGGTTGAAAATACAATAATTCAGAGATATCACCAGAAAAGAATTAAAATCAGAGATCAGAGAAAAAAACAGACAGACTGTGTCTTTGCCATAAAATTCCACTGTTTGGTATTATATAAATAATTTGTGTCTCTCTAAATAATATTGTTTGATAAAATGCTAGGCATTTGAACTGCTTTGTTCTGCTTTGTCTGTTTTGATACTTTATCATTCCTAAATTTCCAGGGAAAGAAAAAAACGGGATATTTTTTCTACATGCTTTGCATTATAAATGTAAATATTCTTTTCTTCATAATCTGAAAGAAAAACAGAAAGAGACTATATGCAGAGAAGAGAAAGTGGAAACAGCTTTATGAAATGACAGTAGTGTCTTGGTAAATTCCCTATTAGATTGCAAAGAAATGCATTTTGTAAAACCCTTCAAAAGAAGCACTTTGTAAAAAAGAAATGGTAATTTTAATATTTTGTTTTTTTTCTTACAGTCCATTCTGGAAGTAGTCGGGGCATAAGCTACCAATATATTTTTAGCGCAAAATACTTTTAATCACAAATTTCACATTCCTTGTTTTCAAAAATAACTATAATTTGTTTTTAAAGCATGGTTGTTTGTATCTCAATAAAGCCTATGGAAAAACCGTCTTTAGACTTGTTATTATTTAAAGATGAGGGTTTAGGCAATCACCTTTTAGGTAGTGGTCAAATAGCTATCTTTGCAGGAGAAAAAAACTGGCACTAGGGATACCCTATCATCTGTCAGTCATTATGTAATGGTAAAAAAATTCAGAACCTGAATTTTACTATTTTCAGGCACATAGAAGATATTCGAGTTACCTTTTTCTGCTTCTGGGAAGAATTGAGAGGCCATGCGCAATCAGCGTGGGGCCGACATTTGCGGCGGTGCCGGATTAGCATGGCATGGATCTCCTGTTCCTTGTGGGTCTCGCACATTAGTGTGAGATCTCCCAGAATGTTGACTGCAGGTCATGAGACCGGAAGTGATCAGGCTTAGCAAGCGGCCTTTTTAAAAGGCCTGCAAGCCGCCTGGCTCTTCCCTGTCTCAGCTTGGCTGCCAGCAAGCACAGCCTTCAAGAGCAGCAACCCGAGGCATCCCCCAAAGCTCTAACACTGCCGCTGCTTCTGCTGCTGAATGAATTGACCAAAGCTCATGGAGCCACCCTCCTTTCTCTCCTGGATGGCACCAAAGAAGGAGAAGACAGTGTCATTTCGGAGCCCCTGGGATCGATGCGATCACCAGGGGCGGACACAGGTTTGCTGGTAGAGAATAGGGGTGTGGATGGGAAGGCAGCGAGGCCATTCCCCCTCAAAGCCTCTGAGGAGCTTCGAAGGTGGACAGCTTCTCCTCCCCTCCGGCGATGGTCTCGGGAGAAGGCCCCTGGGATCGTAGTGATTGCCAGGGGCAATTTCTGGTCGAGAGGAAGGGGCGTCGAGGATTTCTAACTTTGGAGGCAAGGTGGAGGGGTGGGGGAGAATCTACTGTTGTTTTAAAGCTGCAACCATGAGGGTATTTGGAAGCTCCTCAGGCATTTGGCGTGGTGAGATTTGTGCATCCACACTGCCATTGATTGATTGATTGATTGATTGATTGATTGATTGATTGATTTGTATGCCACCCCTCTCCGAGGACTCGGAGCTGCTCACAGCAAAAACAATACAAATCCAATACTAAAATGATTTAAAACCCTTAATATAAAAACAATCATATACCTCATACAGACCATGTGTAAAGTGGAAGCAGCCCAGGGGAATCAATTTCCCCATGCCTGACGGCAAAGATGAGTTTTGAGGAGTTTGCGAAAGGCAAGGAGGTTGGGGGCAGTCCTAATCTCCGGGGAAGTTGATTCCAGAGGGTCGGGGCCGCCACCACCTTGTTTCGTTGACGGGACTCGGAGAAGGGACCCAGAGAAGGCCAACTATGTGGAACCTAACCGGTTGCTGGGATTCGTGCAGCAGAAGACAGTCCCAGAGATATTCTGGTCCGGTGCCATGAAGGGCTTTATAGGTCTCAACCAACACTTTGAATTGTGACTGGAAATCGATCGGCAACCAATGCAGACTGTGGAGTGTTGGTGTAACATGGGCATACCTAGGGAAGCCCATGATTGCTCTCGCAGTTGCATTCTGCACGATCTGAATTTTCCGAACATTCTTCAGAGGTAGCCCCATGTAGAGAGCATTACAGTAATCAAACCTCGAGGTGATGAGGGGATGAATGACTGTGAGCAGTGAGTCCCGGTTCAGTAAGGGCCGCAACTAGTGCACCAGGCGAACCAGGGCAAACCTCTCCCTCGCCACAGCTGAAAGATGGTTCTCTAATGTGAGCTGTGGATCGAGGAGGACACCCAAGTTGTGGACCCTCTCTGAGGGGGTCAATAATTCCCCCCCAGGGTCATGGACAGACAGATGGAATTGTCTTTGGGAGGCAGAACCCACAGCCACTCCATCTTATCAGGGTTGAGCTTGAGTCTATTGACACCCATCCAGACCCTAACAGCCTTCAGGCACTGGCACATCACTACCACTGCTTTGTTGACTGGACATGGGGTGGAGATGTATAACTGGGTATCATCAGCATACTGATACCTCACCCCATGCCCTTGAATGATCTTGCCCATGGTTTCATGTAGATATTAAATAGCAGGGGGGAGAGGACCGACCCCTGAGGCACCCCACAAGGGAGAAACCTACAAGTCGACCTCTGACCCCCCACTAACACCGACTGCGACCAACCAGAGAGTTAGGAGGAGAACCACTGAAGGACAGTGCCTCCCACTCCCAACCCCTCCAGCCGGCACAGAAGGATACCATGGTCGATGGTATCGAAAGCTGCTGAGAGGTCGAGAAGCACCAGGACAGAGGATAAACTCCTGTCCCGGGCCCGTCAGAGATCAATCAATAAAATAGATTAATCCTGATGCACTAATTTGGCATTTTTTGATAGGCATATGATAAAATATTTTCATAATTCCCCCTCCTCCAATTTCTAATGGGGGGCACTTTATGGTTCAGGGCAGCCTTTACCACATATTCAGTAGGAATCATTGTAAGAATATAAAGCTGAAACACAAAACACATCCATCTCTAATTATTTTCCTAAAGACAAAAGACTGGGACAGAGAGCTCCATCATTGATCCAAAGGTTTTGGTTGCAACAAACCAGGTAGTAAACACAATTTATTATGGCAAAACAACTATGTTAAACTACAAAACAAATTTAGAGAATAAGACTAGTAATAATTAGGCAAATTATTATTTACTATATTACAAAATTCCTTCCATATTCTCTAAACTGCAGGCCTGCTATTTATTTTATTTGTTTTATTTATTGTTTGTGTTGGAAGGGACCCTGTGGGTCTTCTAGTCCAACCTCCTGCTGGTGCAGGAGACCCTATACAATCTCAGACATATGGCAGTCCAATCTCTTCTTGAAGGTCTCCAGTGTCACAACCGCCGCAAGCAGGCCATTCCACATGTTGATTTATCTCACTGTCAGAAAGTTCTTCCTTATTTCCAGATTGAATCTCTCCTTGATCAGCTTCCATCTGTTGCTTCTGGACTGACCTTCTGGTACTCTGGAAAAATGTGACCCCCTCCTCTATGTGGCAACCCCTCTAGTATCTGTATTAGACTATCCATGCCCAGTTCCTGCAACCTTTCCTCATATGTTTTGGTTTCCAGTCCCTTTATCATTCTGGTTGCTCTCTTCTGTACTTTTTCCAAAGCTTCAATGTCTTTTTTGTAGTGTGGAGCCCAAAATTGAATGCAGTACTCCAGGTGAGATCTGACTAGGGCATTATACAGTGGTATTATTACCTCCTTAGTCCTAGATTGTATCCCTCTGTTGATGCAGCTCAAGATTGTGTTGGCTTTTTTAGCCACTGCTGCACATTGCTGGCTCATGTTTAGTTGGTTGTCTCTCACAGTCACTTGTGTTGAGTGTGGTTTCACCCAGTTTGTATGTATGTTTTGAATTTTTCTTACCTCGGTGTAGGATTTTACTTTTCTCTATGTTGAATTTCATTTTGTTTGTTTGGGCCCACTGTACAGGTCTGTCAAGATCTTTTTGTATCCTGAGCCTATCCTCTGGGGTGTTGGCCACTCCCACCAGCTTGGTGTTTGCAAATTTAATTAATTCCCCCTCTATTCCCTCATCTAAGTCATTGATGAATATGTTAAAGAGTACTGGGCCTAGGATAAAGTGACCAAATTATAATCTCGGTAAAGCGGGACACTATTTCTGGGGGTGGGGAAATGAAATCCATAGGACTACTCGTCCTTTTAAGAAACAACAACCCCAAAGCGCAGCCACTCCCAACTGCTGGAGCAAACATGGGGAGGTGACTGTGGGGGCAGGGGGGACAAAAAAGAAAGACAGGCAATGATGGGGGTCATAGTGGTTATCATAGATACTCATCAATGGGTGTGTCGACCATTTTGTTCTCCTTGCCATGAGCCCCAAAGGGGAGGCAGGAGGGAGCAACATCTGGGTACTATTTGAAGGATTCCAGCACTTGCTGGGCCTACAGAATTGCTTGTTGAAGATGCTGAGGGGCCACTTGGGAAGCGTAGATGTGGTGGGTTTGGGATGAAGGGACAGTTTGTTATAAAGGCACTGAGCTGGTAAGGTAAGGTGACCAGACATCCCATTTTTAAAAAAAATTGGGACTTTTTTAAAATGCTGCGGGATGCGGGACAAATTGCTCAAAAATGGGACTGTCACACCAAAAGTGAGACATCTGGTCATCTTCACCGGCTCAAGGTTGACTCAGCCTTCCATCCTTCCGAGGTGGGTAAAATGAGGACCCAGATTGTGGGGGCAATATGCTGGAGAAGGGCGGCATAAAAATCGAATAAATAAATCTTAGCCTAGGACTGAACCTTGTGGTACCCCGCTGCTTACTTCTTTCCATGTGGACATAGATACATTGAGGACTACTTGTTGGGTGTGGTTAGTCAGCCAATTTTCAATCCAACTTGTTGTGTTACTATCTATCCCACTTTTCTTTACTTTGCTGAATAGTAGATTGGGGTCCACCTTGTCGAATGCTTTGCTAAAGTCCAGGTATATTAAGTCCACTGTGTTTCTCTGGTCAACTGATTTGGTCACAGTGTTGAAGAACGAGATGAGGTTGGTTTGGCATGATTTGTTCCTAACAAATCCATGTTGGCTGGTGGTTATTATGTTGTTTGTCTCAAGATGGTGGCAGATCTGTTTCTTGATTATTATTTTGTTTAGTATTTTCTCAGGTAAAGACGTTAGTGTAATAGTTGGAGGCAGGAGGCAGCAATCAAGTCTTTATTAGACGACAACACAACAGAAACAGATGAGGAACAAAAGCCCTAACAAGTGCCAGTGTTTATATGCTAACTCCGGCTGAGGTAACAACCAATCGGGTGAGAGAGCTTTTGCCGCCCTTGCACCCGACGAACGAACTAACCAATCACAACAACCTGTAATACTAAGCCTTCCTTCGCTTAGTCTCTGGGTAGGACATAATAGTTAGGCTGATCGGTCTGTAGTTTCCTGGGTCTGTTTTTTTGCCTTTTTTGTAAATGGGGACCATTTTAAGTAATCAATTTTTATTAATGTTCTACAAAATCCACAGCTCTTTATGTATAAGATTTTCATTTGTGATCCCCCTGTGGATGGCTAAATAATTCACAAAAGGGTTGTCTGTCTTGCTTGCAAGTTTTCTTTACACTTTTAGATACCTAGACAGGTTTTGGAATATTTTCTTTCTATTTCCAAATCAGGATAGACAAACAGAAATAGCTAATCAGATGATTATAAATGGTCATGGATCTCAATTATGTATGTGGTTTCATATAATGATTGGCAAGAATCCAGTTAAAAAATATAAATAGATAAAGGATGAAAACTGCCTAAAACTGCTGCAATTCAGAGGAGAGGACTTTATGATATACTATAAGGCAACTTCTTATCCAGAGATAAATGCATAAGGCATGAAGATCTGGATGTGGTGTTTATGCCAAGAGATTTAGTTAAAAAAAATCCCTGCCTTCAGTACAACTACAGCATTGGGAGTTACACAGGATTGCGGTGGCGGAGATGGTGGTTGAAAAATATTGGATATTTGGATGTAAAATTAAATAGGAATATCTTTAATATAAAAGTATTTCTATTAATGCCCCTGCTTTACAGGCCAGCACTGTACTGCTTTGTAGAAATCACATCTATGGTATATTTATAAATCAGATGCATCATGAGAAATCTCCAAAATAAAAAGCTGAACAGGAAACATGAGGGTGTGAAACAATATGGTTGAAAGACAATTCCTCCAATCACTTCCCCAGGCAGATGAACTCCAACAGTCTGACAAAGGCTCCCTTTTTTTAAAGGAATAAAATTATAGATTTTTTTTACATTGAGCAAGTCTGCAAAGATGTATTTTAAAACTCATGTTGTCACATTCAGCATCCTTTTGTGAAACAAATGTGTTCTATAGAAGTGTGAGTTTGTGTCAGTTAGGAAGGATTGTTTCTGTATGCTCTTGACAGCTGTGAGGTAAACTGGCTGAGGCTCTCCCACCTGTGTCTATCCTCATTTACAATTGGTTTTGTGTGTTTATTTGCTGGCACTCCAGGCAAACACACACTGACTTCACAGCCACAAAGGCAGAAGTTGATGGAATGCCAAGGTGGGAAGAGAGCCGATAACCATCAGAGACTGTTCCACTACCTCCATGATTTTCTTGTCTTCTCTGGCCTATTAACTAATCCGAATGGAGTGGAAATGAATTATTATTTATATATGCACCCACACATATAGAAAGCTAGCTGAATTTAAGATCGGAATAAAGAGAAAACGACAAAAAATAGTCTCACATTGGTCCTGTCATCTTGCAGATTGACTAGGACTCGTATTAAACTGATTAATCCTTAATTGCTGAGGATTTTAGATATTAGCCCCGCTTTGGTTTTTCCTCCGCGATGAGGCGTCTTCCGTTTCTCAACCTTCTCTGGGAGATAATTTCACCACCTGCCGAACTCTCCGCCCCTTAATTTTTGGTTGGTATGCAACAGCTGCTGTCTTTCTAGGCGCCGATCGCAGCTGCCGTTTTGCGACCTCTAAAGCGCGTTGCTGTTATTATCGCTGGCTGGGAGTTTGTCCTACTTGGCTCGCCGTTCGACGGTGGGAGGGCAGGGGGCAGGCTGAGATGGGAGAGGGTATGTCCAAACGTCTGAAGGTTCAATTGGGAAGCGAAGCGGAGATGGAGGAGAGGGCATTCAATAACCCCTATCCAGATTATCAACCTCATGGAAGCACCGCCTCGGGCAGCAGTACTTTGCCTTACCCCAGCGACTCGGAAAGCAATCGATGCAGTTCGGCTTCGCCCCAACGAGACGACTCCCTCCCCTTCGAGAGCGACGGGCAGGTAAGCTACATGCAGGCCGGAGTCTCTCCTGAAGGAAGGGGTCCTTTGGTGTGCAGCCGTTCCGTTACGGACAGCAGATTTCTATTTCCCCCTGTTATCGGTTACCATTTGTGTCTCATCCTTTTAAGTCCCTCGCGTTAACAATCCAGGCCTTTCTCCACACCCAAAGCGTGTGGAAGAACTTGGAGTTAACCAAAGCCCCGTAAATATCAGGAACTGGATGCGTCCTTGTCTGTATGGTTGTTAAAAATAGTGTACCAATGATGTTTACCAGTCTTTCACGTATTATCAAACTGGTGAAAAATATAATGGGATTAATACTTTCCCACATACTCATTGAATGTAGAAATTCCCTCCCTCTCTTTAATAGTTATTTTTGTATCACCACTTTGAATCTCATATACTGAAATTACTAATTACTATTATATTAATGGAAGAGCAGTATTCCATACTGTGAGCCTCATTTGTTTTATCAGATTTTTAGGAAGGTGTCTGGGAACTCCTATGCAGCCCTGTTGGTGATTTTTGGCCTGTTACTGCCTACCAACCCAACCCACCTTTCAGGGATGTGTGAAAATAGGAGATAGGAGCATTAGATATGAAAGCAATGTTGAGGTGACCAAAAAATTAAGATAGGCTAAAAATCAATTAAATAAATATGATGGAAGTATACATTTTGGTACTTATCCTACGAAGTGATAGTCACTATTAACATTCCAGTATCTTAACAAATAGATTTGAAGAAAATATCTGATATTTCTCGAGCTATCATGAATATTAACAGTCATTCATCCATTATATGCCTTGGATTAGTGTTTTAAGTAAGCTTGTCTAAATAAGCAAACAAAATTAAAAAACAAAGCAAGAATCCAATTCCTGCTGTTTCCATAACTATCATTATAATATTAAAATATTTTGTTACCTATTTTGCTCAATAAGAGTTGGAATATGTGCTGTCCAGAGGAGCTGTTGTGCTTCACAGTTCAATACAGTGGTACCTCGAGATACGAGTTTAATTCGTTCCGGACCTGGGCTCTTAAGTCGAGCAGCTCTTATCTCGAACGACTTTTCCCCATAGGAATTAATGTAAATAATTTTAATTGGTTCCAGCCCTCAAAAAACTCACAAAGTTAGTCTAAATTATGCAGAAAGACATGTTTTTAATGAAGAAATGTACATGTACATATAAATGAATAATGAAGTTTCTTTCACTTAACTTGTAAACTTTCTTAAACTTTTAAATTTACATATGTTCAACTTCTCTGCCACCCAATCCTGTAGGACAGAGGTCCCCAACCCTTTTTGCACCAGGGACCGGCTTTAAGCGATCAAGAGAGGAATGGGTGAATGAATGGACGGAGGGTGGGAAGGAAGGAAAGAGGGAAGGGACAGGAACAGAGGAAGGAAGCAAGGAAACTTATGAAAGGGGAGAGTAAGAGAGGAATGAGTGAAGGGAGGGAGGGAGGGAAGAAGGTGGGAAGGAGAAAGAAAAGAAGAAATAGAGGAAGGGAAGGTAAAAGAGAGAAAGAAAAAGAGCAAGAAAGAAAGAAAGAAAGAAAGAAAGGGGGAAGGGACAGGAACAGAGGAAGGAAGCAAGGAAACTTATGAAAGGGGAGAGTAAGAGAGGAATGAGTGAAGGGAGGGAGGGAGGGAGGGAAGAAGGTGGAAAGGAGAAAGAAAAGAAGAAATAGAGGAAGGGAAGGTAAAAGAGAGAAAGAAAAAGAGCAAGAAAGAAAGCTGCAAGCACCCCCCCGAGCCCCCCAGGCCGGCTGCAACCTTTTAAAACACGCGCGCCGCTTCGCAGCTGTCTCCTGAAACCGAACGCGGAAGTTAGCGTTTGGCTTCAGGAGACAGCTCCTTGGCGCTTGTATCTCGAATTTGGGCTTGTAAGTAGAACAAAAATATCTCTCCCCTCCCAGCTCTTATCTCGAGTTGCTCTTAAGTAGAGCAGCTCTTATGTCGGGGTTCCACTGTACAGTGGTACCTCTACCTAAGAACGCCTCTACTTACAAACTTTTCTAGATAAGAACCAGGTGTTAAAGATTTTTTTTGCCTCTTCTCAAGAACAGTTTTCCACTTACAAACCCGAGCCCCCGAAACTGTAACCGGAAAAGGCATGGAGAAGCCTCCATGGGGCCTCTCTAGGAATCTCCTGGGAGTAAACAGGGCTGGAAAAGGCGGAGAGAAGCCTCTGTGGGGCCTCTAGGAATCTCCTGCGAGGAAACAGGGCTGGAAAAGGCGGGGAGAAGCCTCCATGGGTCTCTCTAGGAATCTCCTGGGAGTAAACAGGGCTGGAAAAGGCGGGGAGAAGCCTCTGTGGGGCCTCTAGGAATCTCCTGCGAGGAAACAGGGCCTCCACCCTCCCTGTGCATTATTTGCTTTTACATTGATTCCTATCGGAAAAATTGCTTCTTACAAACTTTTCTACTTCAGAACCTGATCACGGAACAAATTAAGTTCGTAAGTAGAGGTATCACTGTACATGGGTTATTTAGGTAAGACTATAAAGCTAATGTTCAGAATTTCTAATACGTTGTCTCTTCATTTTTCTTTAACTCTTTTTTATATATTAGATTTTTCTGTTTAGAGTAGAAACCTTTTGCCTTTTTTCTTGCCCTAAAGATAAAGTGACCAAATTTTAACATTAGTAAAGATGGACACCATTGACGGGGTGGAGGTGTTCTTGATTAAAATTTTCGTCTATATGGAGCCAAAAAAAAGTTCTCTTCCTATCTCTCTTCCTCCCTCCCTTTCTCTCTATTTCTCTCTCTCTCTCTCTCTTTCTCCCTCTTTCTCTCTCTCTTCCTTCCTTTCTCTTTTTTTTCACTCTCTCTCATTCCTCCCTGTCTCTTTCTTTCTCTTCCCCTCCTTCCTTCCCTCTTGCTCCCTTTCTCTCTATTCCTCCCTCCCTTTCTATTTCTCTCTCTCTCTTTCTTTCTCTCTTTCTTTTTTCTCTCTTTCTTCCTCCCTCTCTATTTCTCTTTCTTTCTCTCTCTCCCCCTCCTTCCCTTCCTCCTGCCTGGGTGGCTCAGCCACCCTGAGGGAGTCGGCCAACGGCTGTGGCCCAGGGAAGGTGTCGAGCCGGAGGCGAGGAGCGAGCATGAGTGGAAGAGGAGGAGGAGGGGAAGCGAGCAAATAAAAAAAAAATAAAGGCAGAAAATTAAAAGAGAGGGGGAGAAAGGCGGGAACAGGCGCCTGAGGGGTTAATTGACAGCTGCGGGAGGCTGAGTGGGCGAAGAGCAAAAGGTTGCAAGGCCAGGGGAAGGTGGCCACAGGTGACGTGGTGGGGCTTGTTGGCGAACGGAGCTGAGCTAGGGACAGAAAGGGTTGAACGAGTCCAACGCTTCACCCATGCCACCCGGTCCGAAGGAAACTTTGCTCTGTGTTTGGAAGCCACGAAGAAGGAAGCTCAGCTTCCGCGCTGCTCAAAATCGGCCAATGCCTCTGCAGTCTCCAATCAGCGGCTTGTTTCAAAAAATCGGGACCTTTTAAAAGTGATGCGTGACAAATTGCTGAAAGTGGGACATCTGGTCATCTTATCTAAAGACCAGAACATTGCTTGAGATAATTAATGACATGTCCCAGTTCCTTATAGTTCCTGCGAGACATGCCATTTGTATAATAATGATTATTTTTCATTTTCAACATAGGAGGCTCTCATATATGGAAATCTAACTGTCACTTGGTAGTTCACTAATCTGAAATGCTTGTATCCTGACTTGTTTCCAGGATACAGGATTCACATTAATACAGCATCACTGGGCAGCAACCAATTCTGCCAAGTTGCAATATTTTTTTTGAGCAAAAACAATGTCCCTGGAGCTCCACTGTTGTTGTTTTTTAAATTAAAATGGCTCTGATTGCAAGGCTAACTGTTCCCCAGAAATAATTCCTTCAACTTGGACACAGTCCTGTGAGTGAACTTTACTTTGCAAGTTCTGCAAAGCAGAGCTGTAATTTTTCTCCTTCTTAATTGCATCAAAATAAAACTTTCACATTTCTGCCCATAAGAAGAGGCAAAATGTTCTATTCTGATGCAGTAGAAAAAGGCAGACAAAGATTTTAGCTAAAGGAAATCTGAATGTTATATTTTAAATATTTTAAAATATGTATTTTAAATATGAACTATAAATAATAAAAAGAAAATTGTCATGTCAGACTTCCCAATTCTTTTCTGACATCTACAGCTCCTACCATGAGTGCTTGCCTGCAGTTTACACCTGCTAGTGGAATTCTTTTGCTTTTGTTGTGTCATCTGTCCAGCTTTCCATTTCTGTATAAATATATTTTTTCCAAACCAATGTCTCTATTCAAATTAATAAGTAGATGATATGCACAATAACTGCTGCTTGTCATTTATTTAAACTCTATTGTCAAAACCATTATCACAGAATCATAATATTTCATCAAATATAAATTGAGTACCTGAGTTACAACAGATGCTTTACAGAGCACAACCAGAAGTTGCCTTCAGTTGTCAGGTTTTATAGAGGAAAACTTTTAACCAACATCTAGGACTAAAATAGATTTTGCGTAATTGAACAATGAGCATTAAAAATTAATTAACTGAGTATATGTACTCTGATATTTTGAACGTCATGCTCCATATAATTAAGATTTAGTTTAGACTTTAACTGGATCTTTAGGAGTGAATTTAAGATTAATGATAATTAATGGCAAACATTACTTAGCTGTAGGAAATAGTTAATTTAATGATATTTAGTTATTTAGCATACACTTGAGTGATCATGGTTTTTATTTGTATTGAAGTTACCAATAAATAAGCTAGGTCAGTTCCAAAAAGACCATTTTTACAAATTCTCAGAAACCCTTACTGTAATTGATATAGCAAGAGGGGGGATGGCCCTCTTTGCTTGAAATGTAAGCAACCATTTAAATGGAGTTAAATACACCAAATACATTTTAAAATATATATGTATTTAAAAATCTACAATTCCATGATTATGCCAAGCTATTGGACATCAAATAATGAAGTCCATACTCCAGCTCAGTATATGTATTTAGAATGATTAATGGCTAATGGTGTGAAAAACCACTGAAAAATCCAGTATAATTTACTGAATCACACACTATTAAATTAAGGGATTTCTTCTTAGAAAATAATTTAAAACAGTAATTTAAATGGGTTTGAAAATGAATCTGTTTCTTTAAAAGTATCAAAAATTGCAAAAACTGCTTAGAAAGAAAATATTAGCCAGTAGCCCATAATTGTAATATTGTCAAGTTGTAGACTAGTTCTTTACAAAATACGAGGACTCGGGGCGGCTTACAACATATAAAAAGGATAGTATACATCGAGATACAATTAATTTAAATTAAAAGTTACATTTAAAAACTAAAGAACCTACAGTGGTACCTCTACCTAAGAATGCCTCTACTTAAGAACTTTTCTAGATAAGAACCAGGTGTTCAAGATTTTTTTGCCTCTTAAGAACCATTTTCTACTTAAGAACCTGAGCCCAGACAAATTTTCCAGGAAATTTGAGAGTGTCATGAAGGCCCAGCCAGTTTCCTGCCATTCCCCCTTTAATCCCGGCCATCTCAGGCTTTTCTCGGCTGCCAGAGGAGCCTTTCGGTGGCACTTAAGGAGGCGTTGGCAGTCCAGAATGAACGAAGCATTTTCCTTTCTCTAGGAGCTTGGAGAGGGAATAAACTTCTGCCAGTGCCCAGAGAAAAGAAATGCTCCCTTCGCTCTGGGCAGCCCAGAGTGAACGGAATGTTTTCCTTTCTCTGGGCGCTTGGAGAGGGAATAAACCACTTCGCTGTGGTGACTCCTTCATGCTGCCTCTCATACACCTGGTGCGAGGTTGCCTCCTGGAGCGTCTGGGTGTGGAAAGGCAAAAGGGGATTCTTTGCCTTGGCCAGATCAACTCGGCTTCAGCCAAACAGAGGAGTCACCACAGCGAAGGAAAGGCACCGGCTACAAAGCTAGCGAGCGAGAGCAGAGGGGAGCCCTTCAGCATGTGAAGGAAGAGGCAGTAGGTAGCAGCAGCAGCCGCCGCCTTTTGGTTAAAGGAGTGGGAGGTTTACCCCTCTTACCTGCTTGCGTTTCTCTCTCTGGCGCAGTTATGGGAGGCAGCCTCACACCAAGCCCCTCTTTATTTTTTTAAGCCTTGAAATTTTGGATTTTTTTGATTCCCCTCACATCACCTTCCTCCTTCGGCAGCGACTCTCCTCCTCTTCTTCCTCCTCCTCATCCCATCCAAATTCTGAGCTTTTATTTCTTTCCTAATGGGTTTGCACACATTATTTGCTTTTACATTGATTCCTATGGGAAAAATTGCTTCTATTTAAGAACTTTTCTACATAAGAATCTGGTTATGGAACAAATTATGTTCTTAAGCAGAGGTACCACTGTATTAAATAAACCCACTGTACATTCTGTACACTATGGAGCCTAAATAATGGTTGATACTTTATAACGCAAACCTAAATTTTAATACAATGTTTGTGAAACGTATCTTGTGCACTACTGTTAGGTTGCATCAATTCCTGCTGATATTCCTGTTTATTCAGTTACATGTTTAAACTAGCAACATATACATTGTTCCCAACTAAGAAAGAATAACCACCATCACTCAGGATTACTAACCACAAAAGGGTTTAATCATAATACAGATAGACATCCATTTACAACTGTTAATTTAGTGAAAGTTCAAAGTTATAATGCCGCTGTCCTTTGCTAAGAGAATGCTACCTAGTTCTCTCTCCCACCCCTCTTTTGTGAGGACCAATCTGATTGGAATATGGAATCTGATAGATATGGAATTAAAATCACCAAGTACAGAATTTAATTATAAAAAAGAGCATGTGGTAAGCCTTTCCCATATCCCATATCTCCTTGAAATGCTAATTGTGTTAGGAAACTCCTGTTTATTGATGTGATATATGGTAAAGGGGTCATGAGGTCCATTGCCCCAACTAAATGTGACCAGGTATGCCTTTTTCTAGAATGATAACTCCTATATTTTTCTCATTCTTTTGTTAATTCCTATTTCTGTGAAGATGAGGATCTTTTTGGTGATTTTAATTCCATATCTATTGATGGAATAACTATCGGAGTTTAGCTTTGTTGAAAACAAAAGTTCATTGCTGCTGATAATGTGTGTGTGTGTGTGTGTGCGCACGCGCGCGTGCATGTGTGTGTGTGAAAGAGATCCCAAAGCCCCCACACACTTTGGGGACTCTCCACATGAACGCAGATGAAGGCATGGGATCGTCTAGATGCCCAGAGTATGAACAGACCTCTCTCTCTCGGTGCAAACAGGAAAGGATCATTAGCCTCCCCAAGTTTTTTCCCACAAAGCCCCCTGCCTTCCCACTTTGGGGACCCATGGCTTTTTTCACCCCTCCTTCATTTCTCTTGAGGGTTCCCAGAAGTGGGATGGGGAGGAGCCTTTGGGAGCTCTTTCACACACACAAACATATACCCACACCCACACATACCAATTCTACTCAGAACCCCTCTTCAAACAGGAAACTGATACAGAGTCATAAAGATGGATGGTACCTCAGTGGCCATCTAGTCCAGCCCTCTTAACAAGCAGGAGAATTGGTCTCTCGGTCAAATTTCTGGGCTGCTAAATTGGCTAGTGGAACTTCCTGCCTCACAACAAGCTAATCCTTAAAAAGCTAATTTGGGAAGCCAATCAGATTAGTCCTCACAAAAGAGGGGTGGGAGAAAGAGCTAGGTAGCATTCTCTTAGCAAAGGACAGAAGTGAAGGCTGGTTGCTGTCTGGGCCCCTTTATGACCTGCTCGTCATGATTATCTGTGGAATTTTTGCGATGCCTTGAGGCAGATACAGAAGGAACAAGCGGTTATGACAAAACAAACTAGAGGGCATCTAGTCCAACCCCCTTCTCAAGCAGGTGACCCTTACAGAATTGGATGGGACCTTAAGGAGGTCATCTAGAATCATAGAGATCATCTAGTCCAACCCCCTTCTCAAGCAGATTTCTACAGAATCAGAGAGATGGAAGGGACTACAGAGGTCATCTAGTCCAACCCCCTTCTCAAGTTGGTGACATCTACAGATTCCCAAACAAATTAACAAGTGTTGGAAGGGACCCTGGAGAGAGAGAGAGAGAGAGAGAAATGCAAAGAGAGTTTGAGAGGACCATGTAGCAGTGTATTCCCCGGACAATTTAGAAGGTCGGAATTTGCCAAATGTGTATGGGTGGAAGGACGGGGTGGGACTGGATGACCACCAAGGTCCCTTCCAACTCTTGTTAAATGTGTATGGGTAGAGGGCGGGGATGGCCCCCTACCCCACTTCTGGGGCCTCCGAGTTTTTGCCTCTCTCAACACTTTCTTTTGTCATAAGTGCTCCACGCATTGTAAAAATTCCAAAAATTACCATGAGGAGCAGGACATAAAGGGGCCCCAGACAGTAACCAGTAACTTCACATCTGTCCTTTGCTAAGAGAATGCTACCTAGCTCTCTCTCCCACCCCTCTTTTGAGAGGACTGCTCTGATTGGGTTCCCAAATTAGCTATTAAAGGATTAGCTTGTTGTGAGGCAAGGAGTTCCACCAGCCAATTTAACAGCCCATGAATTTGACTGGAAGACCAATTCTCCTGCTTGCGAAGAGGGTTGGACTAGATGGTCTCTGAGGTCTCTTCCCTCTGTATCATTCTGTTTCATTCTCCTGCTTGAGCTGGGGGTCAACTAGATGGCCTCTGAGGTCCCCTCCATTCTCCTGAATGAGAGGGGAGGTCAGACTAGATGGCCACTGAGGTCCCTTTCTATCATTCTGTAAGTCTCCTGAATGAGAAGGGGGTCAGACTAGATGGTCACTGAGTTCCCTTCCCTCTCTATCATTCTGTAAGTCTCCTGAATGAGAATGGGGGTCAGACTACATGGCCTCTGAGGTCCCCTCCATTCTCCTGAATGAGAAGGGGGTCAGACTATATGGCCACTCAGGTCCCTTCCCTCTCTATCATTCTGTAAGTCTCCTGAATGAGAAGGGGGTCAGACTAGATGGCCACTGAGGCCCCTTCCATCTCTATCATTCAACTGATGTGTGTGTGTATGAAAGAGCAAACTGTCCCATTCTTTCCTTCCAAAAGTAGCATTTTGTTAAATCTGTTCTGATTGGATGGTGGCGTAGTGTCTCATGTGGCCAAAAGGCTGTGGCTGAATGTGGATTTTTGTGACAAAAGGGCTGGGGCGAACAGCTAGGGGCCTTTGGGCAAGGGAGATAATGCAGCGGCCTATCAGCTGCTGCAGAAGAAAGAGCTTCATCCAACTGGCGGAGACAAAAAAGTCCTATCCCCGTCTGAGCTCATGCATAATGTTAAAGCTATTGTTTGTACTAATTTGGTTTTCATTTTTGTGTGAATTAGGAAGGTGTAAAACAGTTCAGGATCAAATTGGTCCAATACAAATTCAAAACTGTTTTTGGGACATGCTGGAATGTACTGTTCTTGAAGGGAAAGTTTTGTGATTTCTGTTTTGTAGTCCAAATGCTGCATTTCAAAATGGAATATTTCCAGTAAGGTTTGAGCAATTCAGGTAAAATAACCCATTCCATCCAAAACGTAAAGTTTTGAAAGTTAAAATATTTCAGTTCCCAAACATTTTATAACCCTTCCAATGTTTACATATTACATGTGTAATGTAAGTTATTGCCTAAATGTTATTATGTAAATGTGATTTATTGCTTACAATTTGGCGTGTTTTATTCACAAAACTTTAATTTGTTATCTGAATCAGATCTTTCTCTGTGCACACAATACATCTTAAACATTTGTAGCTTTATTTTTTTGCAGATCAGTTTATATTTTAATAAGAAAATTACAACTAAAATTAAAGACTTATTGCAGCAAATGGAAGAAGGCTTAAAAACAGCAGATCCTCATGACTGCTCTGCATATACTGGCTGGACAGGTGAGATATCTGAACTCTTTGATAATTGATTTGGAAATGAAGTCACAAGAGCGTCACTATATCTCAGGCACCAGATTCTACATTCAGGTTGCATTCTGTTGATATTCCAATTGTTGATAATAATGTTTTGTCCCTCCTTCTATGGCTACATCTGTAGCATATTTGATAGTATTGTGAAGAAGACACAAAACACAGATAACATAATTGGAAAGGACCTTGGAGGTCTTAACCCTCTGCTCAAGCAGGAAATTCTATATCATTTCAAACAAATGGCTGTCCAATCTCTTCTTAAAAATCTCTATTGATGGAGTGACCACAACCTCTAAAAGCAAGTCATTCCACTTGTCAGGATTAGGCCTAACCTGATATAATATCCCAATGCAGGAGGAAGTACTGTAATCATTGTAATTACTATTATATGTAAAGAATGCTGAATCATCATGAGTCCCTCTCCAAGCTCCCAGAGAAGAAAAATGCTTCGTTCACCAAAGCTTCCTTAAGCAGCACCGAAAGACTCCTCTGGCAGCCCAGAAAAGCCTGAGATGGCCGAGATTAAAGGGGGTATGGAAGGAAACTTGTTGGGCCTTCATGGGGCTCTCAGATTTCCTGGAAAATTTTTCCTGGCTCAGGTTCTTAAGTAGAAAATGGTTCTTAAGAAGAGGCTAAAAAATCTTGAACACCCGGTTCTTATCTAGAAAAGTTCTTAAGTAGAGGTGATCTGGTCTAAAAGATTTTTAATTTTTTGCCAATATTTTTTTGAGTGGCCACAAGTCCACCAAATATGGTAGTAGGTTCCTATCTGGTTTTTGCATTTCCAGCAGAAAGGTGACATATTTGGGAATGTTTTGGCAAGTCTAGCAGGTGGCAAGTGCCATCTTTAAAATAATTTGTATTGGTTTTCCTTATACAAGGTTGTCAATGTTAGTTTGTAATTTGTAGACCAGATTTTTTCCCATTCGTTTAATTGAGTATCCAAAGTTTTGGGCCCATGCAACCATTGTCCCTTTGACTTCTTCTTCTATTGTGTCATGTCCTAGAAGAAAGTTGTAAATTTTGGTTACTGTTTTTATCTGGTACTAGGATGATCCTATCTAGTGTGTTGGTTTTTTGGAAACTGAATTTATTTTTATGTTCTTTGTATTTTGATATAATTTGCAAATACAGCAACCAATCAAGTTTAATCCCTTTTTCAGTAAATCTTTCTTTAGTAATTAAATTGTTATCATTGTTGTTTTACCACTGTTGTTAGCCGCCCCGAGTCTGCGGAGAGGGGCGGCATACAAATCCAATAAATAAATAAATAAATACATACATACATACATACATACATACATACATACATACATACATACATACATCATCTAACAATTGTTTATATGTTATAATTTGGTCAACGCATAAGACATTTGGGTATATTGTCGCTCCTGTTGGAGATATCCATTTCGGGATAGAGTGGTAGTGGTCTTTTTTAATGTAATGTATCTGCTAGTACCCTTCTTATATAATGATGTTTGAAGTATTTTATTGCTTTCAGTTGTTAAGAAGGCATGCCACCCAGATTGGAGATAGAACCCTTCAAGAGTTAATATTCTTTGGTTTTTTTAGTATTATCCATTCTTTTAGCAGGGTTAACATTGAGACATGGTAATGTAACTCCATGTTTGGGAGACCAAAGCCTCCTATTAATCTGTGGTCTTGCAGGTTTTTAAGTTCAATCCTTGCCTTTTTTTTTTTTTGCCCATATGAACTTGCGGGGGGGTTTTATGAAGGTTGTTAAAAAACATTTTGTTTAGCTTAATTGGTGCTATCTGAAATAGGTACAAAAATCTTGGGAGAATGTTGGTTTTAATTACTGCAATGTTTCCCATAACAGAAAGATGAAGTTTAAATTGTCTAGTCAGATCTTTTTGTATGTTTATATTTAGTTTTTCGTAATTATCTTTTTTGAGGGTACTTCAGTTTCCCATATGCCCAGATATTTCATCTTTTTTGTCGTTTTTATTTTAAGGGCTTCTTCTAGTTCTGTAATCTGTTTTTGTGTCATATTTTTAGCTACTATTTTAGTTTTTTCTTTGTTAATTTTTAGTCCTGCAATCTCTCCAAAGTTATGGATTTAATTGTTCAGAGTTAATGCTGTTTTTAGTGGGTCTTGTAGTATAAAAACCATATCGTCTGCAAAGACTCATAATTTATAGTGCTCTTTTTAATTTTTAATCCTTGAATTTCTTTGTTATTTCTTACATTATTTAATAGGGTTTCTATGGCAAGAATAAAGATTAGAGGGGCTAGGGAGTAATCCTGGTGTACACATTTCCTTATCTTTATTTTTTTGATAGTATCATTGTTTATAAATATTTTAGCTGATTGTTGTGAGTATACTGTATAGCTCTAATAAGTCTTACAAACTTATCTCCAAATTTCATGGCAGCCAATTGGGTTGCAAAAAATTGCCAGTAAAGGCTATCAAAGGCCTTTTGAAGATCAGCAAATATCAAAACTGCAGATTTATAAATATTTTTGTCGTAATATTCTAATGTGTTTAAAACAACTCTTGTATTTGTTCCAATATTTCTAAAAGGGAGAAAACCATTTTGGTCAGGGTGAATTATACCGTTTAAATTTTTTTTTTAAGTCTTTCAGCAATTATAGAGGCAAAAATTTTATAGTCTGTGTTGAGCCGAGAGATTGGTCTATAATTTTGGATATGTTTTCTATCTTTGTTTTCTTTAGGGATTAATGTTATGCATGCGTCATTCCAGGAAGTTGGAAGTTTACCTTGCTCAAGGGCTTCATTAAAAAGATCCAGCATTGTAGATTCTAGGGTTTCTTGAAGATATTTGTAAAGTTCAGTGGGCATACCATCAGGACCTGGGATTTTGTTGTTGTTTTTTGTTTTGCAATTGCATTATTTAATTCTAATAAAGTTATTTTATCGTTTAATACAGTTTGATCTTCCTCAGTTATAGTTTTCAGTTCTATTTCATTCAAGTACTTAAGAATTTGTTCTTCTTTTATTTCTCCTTTGTTATATGGATGCTCATAAAATAGTTGAATAATTTGTATTGTGTCATTAGTCTTTGTTTTTAGGGATCCTGTATTATCATATATAGAGATATATGATAATACAGGATCCCTAAAAACAAAGACTAACAACAACAAATTCTTTTATTGTAGGATTTAACCAATTTTTGATATAGACTGCAATCCCTTTTTTCTCTCTTCTGCTAGAGATGTGAATAATTTCCCCAATTTAGGCATTTCCAGTACTTTTTTATCTTTTTTTTAAATGTGTCTTGGAGGCATATGATGTCCACATTTTGCTTTTTTAATTTACTAAATACTTGTCCTCTTTTTTTGGGTGAATTCAGTCTGTTACTATTCACAGAAAATAATTTGATCTGCTTCTCCATTCTATTTTTATCTATTTCGTTCTTTTACTGCTTCTTAATTCTCGATAGATTTCAATTCTTTCCTCTCTTCTTTTTTTGGGATTAACTGCTCTTTCTTCTTCTATCTCTCCTTCCTCCCGACTTGCTGTCCCTAGTTCAATATTGCTTTCCCCCTCTTTTTTTAAGTGCTCTGCAATGAATTGATTAGCCTGATCTAACGTTTCTATGGAAATTTTTCCCCCTTTCCAGGTGACCATCACCCCTTCGGGTATTAGGTTGGGCAATTTTTGATGCTAACCATCTCCCGGGTTTATTTGCTGATTCAAAGTATGTTTGTTTTGCGGTTTTTAGTTTTCGTGAGAGTTCTTATTTTCTTAAATTTATTTTGTGTCTAATGATGTTAAGTTCTCCTAAGGCTATGGTATTATTGGGTTAATTTTGAAGTGTTTTTTTTCTATGTTCTGTAGTTTTGTATTTAATATATGTTAATGCTCCAGTCATTGTTGTAGTCCATAGTCAGTGGGTTGACCTCCGTCCATCAACCAATAAGGACTGAGCCCATGTTATAAAAGGTCCAGTTCTGTCAATCTTCCCATTTTTTTCCTCAGTCTTCAGCAGGATAGGACGTGTGGTCAACTTACTGATTGTGTGTTTTTCTTCCTTGCTACCTTCTTCTTCTTCCTTTCACCTATCAGGTAATCCAAAGGAGAAAAAAACCCCTCTCCCATTTATCCTCCTCCCCTTCAGCCGCTGCTCCGGGAAGGCACATTGTGAGGTTGGAAGGTTCGTCCTTCCCGACTGGACCGGTAGGCCAGCCAGCTCACTGTTAAAAAGCAATTTTCTTTGCCACTTTAATTGGAGTCTTGAGCAACCGGTCAGGGGAGAGGTTAAAATTGAATTGCGCAGCCGAAAGCCCTTCCCGGGAGGCCCTTATAGCCGGTGAACACGTCTAAGCGGGAATCATCCTGAAGACACAATTTTGGCTCCTTTTGAAGTATTGGCTTGCGAATCCGTCCGGTCTCCCTTAATTGATTCAACGCCTCACAGCTGATCGGCTCCTGCGACAGCGCAGCACTCCACTCCTGCGTGCAAGAAGGCCTCCCTTAATAGATTTCTGTTACCGGGTTAGAATCAGCAATATTCAGCGTGCAAATAAGGCTTCTGGAGTGGAATACATAGCGGCTAAGCTGAAATTGCTATTTCTGAAGGATTTCTAATGGGGAATGAGTGAGTGAGTAAATTGTGTAAAGCACCGATTCATTTTCCTTTTTGGCAGTTAGAGAGTGCAGATTCCGAGGCCTACCAGCACTAACCGAACAGGGCCTTCCGTCATTTTGGTTTTTTTTGTTTCTTATGATTTTCTTACCGGTGGCCATTTTATTGCCTCTACTGCCATTTTGTTTTGAGCCTACTCGTCTTACTACCATGTCAGACTCTAATCATGTGGGCCACGAGCCAGAGGCCTCAAGCTTGACTCCTCAGAGGGATTCTCAATCCCCGGGCCCCAGCAATGTGGGGTACTCTTTTACTCATTCTAGAAAACGGGCCTTTAAGGCCAAGGAGTCATGGCCCAAAGCCACTAAGGCAGCAAAAAAAATCAGAGACCAGGATGCACAAGGCCTTGACCAAAATGTGTGACAAGGCATCCAAGGCGGCTTCGATAAGTGAGCCTTTGCCACCTACTGACCTGGCAGACAAGGTCTTAATGGAATCACACAACTTAGTATTAGTTGATGCTGACATCTGGGGATCCTCTAATCAGACTCTTGGTCTTTTCAATCCCCTTCCTCCTCCTCTTCCCCCCCTCCATCTTGTCTACCTTTCGCCTACAATCAAGCTTTTCCTTATATTGCCCCGCCTTCTCTCATGCCAACTCAAAATTTTCAAATGCATCAAGGCCTTCATGATAGTGCAAATATACAGGCCATAATTTCAGCCGCTGTCTCACAGAGCATGAGCCAATGTATGCAAATCATGAAAGGATCTCAGACCCCTTCCACTAGTGGGAATCAGTCCTATGTCCCAGGGGTTGCTCCATCCCATCCTCCTCCACCATGCCAACCACTCTCCCAGCCAGTGTATGCTGTAGAATTTTGTAACCCGGTAGAAGATGATGAAAGGGGGCCAGATCTAGAATTATCAAATGATGAAGGGATTCCACCAGAATCTCCGGTTATGGCAGGCTTGTTCCATCCTGCCTTATTCCGATCTCTATTATTTAAGGCTAAGAATGTGGCCAACATTACCAATGCAGCCCCTTCGGCCACTCCAGGGTTGGACATTAATCCTCTCTTTTCCCTTACTACACCAGAAGCTCAGGTGATCCCTTGCCCACCTTTGTTTGTGCAATCGGTACAGCAACAGTGGGTTTTCCCCTCTACAGGGGCTATGCCCTCGGCCAATGATAAAAAGTTTTTAATGTAGGGCCAAAATTGGCTCCCTGTCTTAATTCTCCCTCGGTGGATGCACCCATCACCGCGCTCCTGTCTCTCACGAACCTGCCGGTGAAGCTGTGGAGCTGTTGAAACTGGAAGATAAAAGATCCGAACAAACGCTCCTCAAGAATCATCGGGTGGGTGCTTGGGCGTTAAGAGCGGCTACTTCTGCCTCTTTCTTTACCTGGGCTAATTTAACATGGTTGAGAGATTTGCAGGAGAGGATTCCACCCGAGGATACCAGGACATTGTCAAGAAGTTGACAGCTGCATGCTTCACTGCCGATGCTTCGCTTCAAGCGGCCAGATTCACATCCCGTGACATGGCAACTTCTATTGTGGCCTGCAGGATGCTTTGGCTACGTTCCTGGCAAGCGGATGCCAGATACAAGTGGAAACTCGCCACTTCTGCCTTTGCTGGTCAACATCTCTTTGGACCTGCTCTGGATCTGCTCCTCACCGAGAATAAAGATAAGCGTAACATTTTACAACATACCAACCACAGAGGTAATGCTTAATCTATCTCTAACTGTAGGAGATCCTTTCGGTTTCCTGCCCATCCTGTCTGGTGCTCACCACCGATGCCAGTCTCTCAGGATGGGGTGCCCACATCCAGTCCTCAGTGGTCCAGGGGCTTTGGACGCTACAGGAGTCCTCTCTGCCCATCAACATCCTGGAGTTGCAGGCAGTTTACCTGGCCCTCCAAGAACTCAGCCGGCTGATGGTGGGGAAGCATATTCTGGTTCTCACTGACAACACCACAACCAAGGCACATATAAACAAACGGGGGCACCCAGTCCCCTGTGTTTATGGAGGAGGCCAGAACCCTTTGTTATGGGGCCGAGAACCACCTGCTCTCTATCCAGGCAGACTACATCGCAGGGGAGGACAATACCACAGCTCAGCCGCTCTACGATAGATCAGACGGAGTGGCGGTTGCATCCCAGCATCTTCCAGCAGATCTGTTCCCAGTTTGGCTGACCTCAAGTGGACCTTTTCGCTACCAGTATGAACACTCACCCGCCTCGTTCTTCACCAGATTTCGCTGTCGGGGGGGGGCAGAGGGCACAGATGCTCTTCATTCCCCTTGGCCGGAGGGGCTCCTCTATGCCTTCCCTCCTCTTGCCTTAGTCCCCAGGGTAATACGGAAACTGTTGGAGGAGGGGGCGGAACTGATCCTGGTGGCCCCTTACTGGCCACGCAGGGCATGGTTTGCAGACCTTGTGACCTTGTCTGTATCCCCTCCTTGGCGCCTCCCAGTGTTAACCAACGCATTGCAGCAGGGGTCAGTATGCCATCCAGACCCCAACTCGATGAAACTGACTGCCTGGCACTTGAGCAGCTCACGTTAGTCAATCACCAGGTGCCCTCTGGGGCGATGGACCTAATCATCAACAGCAGACGGTCCTCTACTCAACGGATTTACGCCTCCACTTGGCGCACCTTCTGCAAGTGGTACAAGGCAGCGCGATGTTCCCCAACTGACCTCACGGTAGGCAAGATGCTGGGATTCCTGAGTGACGGTTTTGCCAAGGGATTGGCCCCCAACACCCTAAAACGCCAGGTATCGGCTTTATCATCAATGTTGGCCTGCGCGGATTCCTCTCCCTTATCCCAACATCCACTGATTAAAAGTCTTCTGAGGGGTGCCTCCATACATAGTCCTCTGGCCACTCATCGCTTCCCAACCTGGAATCTGACCAAGGTGTTGGACTCTCTGACGAAACCTCCATATGAGCCACTCCAGGACTCTTCTACTCATCATCTTACCCAAAATGTGGCCTTCATTGTCGCTATCACCTCGGCCAGGAGGATTTCTGAATTAGCTGCCTTATCTATGCATAAGGACCTCTTTTTTTTCTGACCGACAAGGTAGTTCTACGCCTTGATCCTTCCTTTCTCCCTAAAATAAATTCATCGTTCCACAGATCTCAGGAGCTCTCCCTGCCCTCCTTTTGTTCCAGACCGGTACATCCACTGGAATGAAAGTGGCACTTTGCGCATCTATTTAAAGCGCACGGCAGACTGGAGAAAATCCGAGGCCCTTTTCATTTCGTACCTCCCGGCCTCTATGGGGAGAAAAGTCAACTTCAACACCATAGGTAGATGGATAAGGGCGGTCATAGCTAAGGCCTACGATATGACTGCAACTCCTCGCCCTAGAGGTATTACAGCCCACTCTACCAGGAGCGCAGCCGTCTCGGCTGCCTGGTCTAAGCAGGCTTCCCTAGAAGATGTGGGTAAAGCAGCCACCTGGTCTGCTCCTACTACCTTCATCAAGCACTATGAGATAGACACCTTTGCCTCTTCTTATGCAGCTTTCAGTAGAAGGTTCTCCAGTAGGTCATTCCTGCATCTACGCCAGCTACTTAGATTTCCCTCCTGAGGGACTCAGGCTTTGGCAGGTCCCACTGACTGTGGACTACAACAATGACTGGAGAATCAACCGTTGAACTTTCTTACCTGAACGGTGATTCTCAGTGTTTGTTGTAGTCCACAGTCAGTGGGACCTGCCAAAGCCTGAGTCCCTCAGGAGAGAAATCTAAGTAGCTGGCATAGATGCAGGAATGACCTCCATATTACCTCCATATGGGTCCATCAGACGTCTGGGGCGGAACCATCAAATCAGTTCTGCCACCCTGCGGGAGAGGATTGGAGTCTTGAAGTCGAGCTGTAGTAGAAAATGGTCTGGCCCTGACAAAGGCAAAACATCTAAGCCCCTTAGTCTGAGACCATTACTTGAGTCAGGTCCATGGCTGTCATGGTGGCCATGAACTCCTTTGCTAACCCAGAGGATTTGCCGAATGACGGCAGGTTAATGAGTCCGGGGAACTCTACTGCCAACCCGGCCACCTCCTCAAGCAGCACAGGCAGGGTGGTTGACACGCAGCTGGGAGGCAGGTACGTGAGCAACAAGACCACCTGAACCCCTAAGTCCAACTTCACCAGGAAGGACTCACAACCCACAATCTCGGAAGCAGCAAGTCTACATAGGCAAAAAGGTCTCCTTGACTATGATAGCTACTCCTCCCCCCCTTCCCTTGGGTCGAGGCTGATGCCATACCTGAAACCCTGCTGGGCATATTTTGGAGAGAGGAACTTCTCCCTCCGGGCCCAGCCAGGTTTCAATCACACATACAAGCTCAGCCTCCTCATCCCGGCTCAAATCCCGGATGAGGAGAGCTTTATTTACCACCGACCTGGCATTGAGTAGCAGCAGTCTGAGTCCAGGGCCAGAATTACACTCATCACCAGTACCCTGGGTTGAGCTAATGGAGCCGGAACATGGGATCGCTATTAAGCAGCGGTCTCTCATTCTCCTGGAATGGCTAGCTCCGTGGCTCCCACTATATCTGCCTCTCTCCAGCAGCACTGGAATATTCTGACCCTCTACCACCCCAGAGATAGGTACCCCCTCCCCTTCTGCCTTTTAGCATCAGGTGGGCCAAATATATCATTCATACCATTTCCATTCACCTCATCCATACCATAACCCCACCCACCCCAACCATCCCACTCATACCAATCATTCATTCCATACACATTATTACACGCGCCCCAGTTATCCATCACTTAAAAAGCCCCCCCAATAATTTAATTAAAAATAGATTAAATTAGCAATGATTAAAACACTAATAAAAATATGTAAAATATATATAAAAATATAAAATTCATAATAAGTTAGTATCGATGAATATAAAATCAGATCTTAGTCACTAGTCAATCATCAGTCAATTAATCAATCCCGGTATAATGTCCTCTATAGATCTTCCATAAGTCCTAGACTCTTAAAGTCTGCTGTCTTATACAATATTCCCACTAGGGACACAGTTCTTCTATGATCTTGCGTAGTAATTAGGAAGATGGAGGGGGGGAGAGATTACAAAAGGTGACAAGCAAGAATTAAACATTGATCAGTACCTCCCAGTCTAATTGGCCATGATGTTCCTAGGCAATTAATTCCATCATTCTCACACCCTTTAGTCACTCTGGTCGCACTAGCCGGTTGTTCTAATATCAGCCAACGCGTTCTACTCCACGGGGTGCTTATACTGGCCGTCTGTCTTCTTCGTCCCACTTTGTCCCCCTCGGCACCAGCAGCTCTCACCCACTGGTGCCATACGGGGGGGGGGGCTGGGTCGTTGTTCCTAATTGTTCCTCGCCCACCATATCTCCGCAGACGTCCTCCGACGCCGACAGCAGGTCACTCCCACCGGCCTGGATCCTCGGCATCTTTGGTCTCAACATGCAGGCAGGTTCACCTCGATCTCGGTGCTGGTCTCCGCTCCGGTCCTTTCCATCGCCCCTTCACCTCCACCGCCTTGGCACCAGTCACTCTCACTCACTCGGTTCAGTCGTGGCTCAATTCTCTCTCGGTTCTCTCAGCTCTCCCAATTTCTTCCCCTTTGGCGTTTGACATCCAGGCGTGGCTGCCATCTTCCACACCCAGCTGATCGTCCTGACAAACTCTCTCAGCACCGCAATCCTGGTGCTCCCACAAACAGGACGAAAGCACTCAATTTCAAACCCCCAAAACGGGGGACACAGCAGCAGATAGACCTCGGACCATATCCAGCCTGGATTGATTCATTTCTGATGATTTTTTCACCGTAGTCTCAGAGGAGCGGTGGATCCTCCATCTCCTCGTTGCTCGTACCAGAACCGGATATGGGTTTTTAAATGTCTTTTTAAGTATCGGATTTGTTACATCGTTTATTATTGTTGTGAGCCACTCTGAGTCTTCAGAGGGGGGCGGCATACAAATCTTATAATTTTTTTTAATTATTATTATTATTATTATTACTACTACTATTATTATTGTTGTTATTGTTGTTGTTGTTGTTATCCATTGTGCAGCCATGGGTCTTGTGAGACAAGCTAGGAAAATTGATAGTTACCGTATATACTCGAGTATAAGCCGACCCGAGTATAAGCCGAGGCACCAGTTTTTGCCACAAAAACTGGGAAAACTTATTGACCCGAGTATAAGCCGAGGGTAGAAAATGCAGTGGCTACTGGTAACTTATAAAAATGGAAACCAATAAAATTACATTAAGTGAGACATCAGTAGATTAAATGTTTTAGAATATATATTTTAAAGAAAACCAGTAAACTAGCTCTGTAAATTTAAAAGACGGTAAACAAAAGCAATCTGGTAATAACAATAAATTAAAAAGTAAAAAAAGTAACTCAATCAGCAACCAAGCTAAAACCTATTTCTAAAGCTAACCCATGGGTCTTTAAACTTGACAGTTTTAAGACTAGTGGACTTCAACTCCCAGAATTCCTGCACCAGCCATGCTACTTCAGGAGTAGGAGTTGAAGTCCACAAGTCTTAAGGTTTGAAGACACTTGCATTTCTAACCCTAACCCAGGGCTCTTTAAACTTGACAGTTTTAAGACTAGTGGACTTCAACTCCCAGAATTCCTGCACCAGCCATGCTACTTCAGGAGTAGGAGTTGAAGTCCACAAGCCTTAATCTTTCCAGGTTTGAAGACTCTTGCATTTCTAACCCTAACCCAGGGCTCTTTAAACTTATCAGTTCTAAGACTAGTGGACTTCAACTCCCAGAATTCCTGCACCAGCCATGCTACTTCAGGAGTAGGAGTTGAAGTCCACAAGCCTTAATCTTTCCAGGTTTGAAGACTCTTGCATTTCTAACCCTAACCCAGGGCTCTTTAAACTTGAGTTTTTAGAAGCCTGGAGAGAGCTCATGCCGTCCGCCCCCCCCCCTTTAGCTTGCTGGCTGGCTGGCTGGATCTTCCACCCCTGATCCTCCCTCCCCCTCGTCTCCCTTTACTGCTCCATGTGTTGTGCAGGGAAGCAGATTTGCTAAAGAGATCCACTTGGGAGGGCAGCAGGGGGAGGAGGAGGAAAGGAAAGAGCTGTTCTCCTCCTCCTTCCCCAGCTGCCCTACCAAGTGGATCTCTTTAACAAATCTGCTTCTCTCTCCGGTTGGGGGCTTCTAAAGCCTGGAGAAAGTTCATGCCGTTCCCCCCACCCCCACTTTAGCTTGCTGGCTCTCTCCTCCTCCATTTCCCTTTATTGCCCCATGTGTTGTTCGGGGAAGCAGATTTGTTAAGGAGATCCACTTGGGAGGGCAGCAGGGAATGGAGGAGGAGGAGGAGGAGATCCAGAGTAGCCTGCAGCCGCAGAGGAAAAGGAGGAAGAGGAAAGAAAGAAGAACCCTCGCCGACAGCATAATTATTTATTTAAGTACCGGTATTTTAAAAATAAATTTAAACTCCTTGTAGCGGCAGGAGAGCGAGAGAGAGAAACGAGCCTTTTCCTCGGAGGAGGGGGAGCAGTTGGCTGGCGTCTTTGCTTGAGCCGGGGAGAGGAGGCAACGCCCCCCCCCCCCGCTCGGCTGTGGGGAAGGTGGGGCCGTTGCCTCCTCTCCTCGGCTCAAGCAAAGACGCCAGCCAACTGCTCCCCCTCCTCTGAGGAAAAGGCTCGTTTCTCTCTCGCGCTCTCCTGCCGCTACAAGGAGTTTAAATTTATTTTTAAAATACCGGTATTCCCTGCTGCCCTCCCAAGTGGATCTCCTTAGCAAATCTGGAACTTCTGTCTTCTCGCAAGTGCCTCCTCTCCCCGGCTCAAGCAAAGGCTCCAGCCAACCACTCGAACGGCGCGCAAGAGGGGGAAAATGGGAAGCCGATGAGGTGGGGGAGGGGTGAGAAGACAGAAGCAGGAATCCACCCCCCCCCCAACCTCACTGGCTTCCCATTGCGTTTTTCCCTTCTCACATGCCGTCGGAGCTGTGAGAGGGGTGGGGCAGGTGCCTCCTCTTCCCGGCTCAAGTAAAGGCACCACCCAACCATAGCCCCAAGAGATCCGGCATCGTTGGAGCTGTGGAGGGTGTAAAAGTGTGACCTTCACAGCCCAGTCCCTGCGTCCAGACCTCGCAAAGGTGCCCCCGAAGCTGCCTCAGCAGGCACCTGCCATAGCTCCCTCATTCGCCCAAGCCAGAAATGCCTGCCGGGCTCCCGCAGGGCGCCCTCTTGTGGTGATTCGGCGCCCTCTTGTGGTGACCCGAGTATAAGCCGAGGTCGGGTTTTCAGCCCATTTTTGGGGCTGAAAAACTCGGCTTATACTCGAGTATATACGGTAATTGAATTGGGAGTTGATATTTTTGTAATAAAGGGCCATCTCCATGACACTTATAGCTTTCTTTTTTTAACGTGTTTATTTTAAATCTAAAAAGTATTTTTGTATTTTAATTGTATTTCTATAAATAATAAGATTTACCAAAATGCATTATTTACTTACATTCTCTTCAGTGATACAAAATACAGTGGCACCTCAATATTCACTGTTAATTGGTTCTGGAAAGCTCAACGATGAGTACTAAAAATGAGTGCCAAATAAATCACATGATCTTTTGTGTTGACTGGGAAAGACTTCCTGTCTGTCCCTTTTCCTATGTCAGTGACTTTAGTATAGCCAACCTCCTGTCCATTCTGCACAGCAATCTCTCTTTTCCTATCTAAGAGTACCAAACAGAGTTCCAATATTGGGACAACATTTGTCATTTGCATGCCAAATCAAATAGACACAAATATAGCTAGTTTATGTCCTCCAAGCTATCATTGCTAAACATCTAATTCCCACAACATTCCTAAAGATATTTAATAAGGCTGTATTGCTATTCTCCCTTTCATTTTCTCATCTTGCATACTGCCTTCTCCTATTGATATCTTATGATGTATCACTTGTTCGTATCTCATGTTTTGTGACTATCTTTATGATCTATGACTTGTCGCTTTGTTGTTTGTATGTACACTGAGAGCAAGAGAGATAGTGATTGCATGCACAGTGCTTCTGCACATGCTCAGAACTAAAACAAAAATTAATTTTTTTAAAAAAAAAGATGGCTGTGCCCATGGACTGGCAACAATCAAATCGGTTTTGTGCCATCATCATGACATCACTAGCAGGGCGAATCAGAAGGAACCCATCTCTGAGAGCTTATACTCTGGAGATATTCCTTGTGTATTCAATCATACTTGGCCATTTTGAGATCAAAATGTATTGAGAACCAAATTCAATGTTTTGAAGCACTCAATATAAATATACCACTGTAGAAAACAATGCATATACATAACTCCATCTAGTTGGTAATAGCATTTTTGGTCTAAATGTTAAGCTATCTAATATATATCTGATTCATATTGTGGTATTTATTTATTTATTTATTTATTTATTCAATTTTTTAATGCCGCCCTTCTCCTTAGACTCAGGGTGGCATACAACATGTTAGCAATAGCACTTTTTAACAAAGCCAACATATTGCCCCAACAAGCCAGGATGGAAGGCTGAGTCAACCTTAAGCCGGTGATGAGATTTGAACCGCTGACCTGCAGATCTAGCAATCAGATTTAATGGCCTGCAGTACTGCACTCTACCCACTGTGCCATCTTGGCTCATGCTATAACTCCCAAATCCTGATACCTCTGAATTACACCAATTGAAAAATGTTGATCTAGGCTAGGGGCCAGCAGGCTGGATATGTCACATGCTAGCCATGCCCATCCCGGTTTTAGCGAAGAGGAGGAAAAGTTGTGACCACAAAGTGACAATCTAAGTTTGAAAACCTTGATCTAGAGTAATGGAAGTAAATGTATTGAAATAAAGTCAACTTTTACTAGTTTTGTGCACATATCCAGGTAATTTTCTTGACAGTAATACAGAAATGAATTACCATTCATATGATGTTTTTCAAATTCTTGATCTAGGTTTACAGCCCTGGTATTGCCTTCAAGTATTTATGATGTCTAATCCTTATTTTCTGAACAATCAAACAACTATTGCTATTTTTTGAAGCCAGTACATTTTTCCACCTGGATTTGGTAGGCCTAATAGACAAAATGCACCAGGAAATGAAATTGAAACAGAAAATTAGAATTATGTTTACCCCTGAATATCTGAACAGCTTGAGTTCAAGTGGTTCTCATTTTTACAGTGCTACCAGAAGGTGATCTTTGGAGATATCAATTTGATTTCCTTGGGAACTGTCTTGTGAAATGCTGTATGGTTCATCTTATTCCCATTATTTAATATCTATAAGTATACCTGGATATGCAATCAGCTCTACCAGTATATAATGATTTCCAATTGCACTTCTTTCCTGAAATAGGCTGTTTCAGGAGCTTCGACTGTAGATGTTTTAGTCTGTAATAATCTGATCCTGGAAAACAATCTAAATTCAAACAGGTCCAAGGTCTTGGTGATTATAGAAATAGCACTTAGATTATATATTACTTCGCCATGCTTTCCATCCCTCTGTAAGTGGTTTACAGAGTTAGCATAATGCCTGCAACAATCTGGATTCTCATTTTACTAACCTTGCAAGGCTGAGCTGCTGAGAATCTTAACTGTCAAACTGCTGGCAGTCAACAATCAGCAGAATTTGGCTGCAATACTTTAGTGATAGGCCTTGCTCTTAACATATGCTAAACTACTGGATTTAGATGTATACATCAATGATGCCTGCAGTGTATGTATGTGATCAGAGATGTAGAGGAAACCACTAACTAAATGTTCCATCTTTTTTTCTATGTGGCAATTCTAGGCATAGCCCTCTTGTATCTTCAGCTGTATCGTGTGACAAAGGAGCCAACTCATCTACAGAGATCCCTGGATTATGTGAAGAGAATCCTACGTAATCTGAATGGAAGAAGAGTTACGTTTCTTTGTGGTGATGCTGGACCTTTGGCAGTGGGAGCAGTTGTGTACCACAAGATGAAAAATGCTAGTGAATCCAAGGAATGTGTGACCAAGTGAGTTAACCAAGTAAATTGACTAGGACAAAAAGACTAGGTCGACTAAATATTCTTTGGTGTAAGATTGCTTTTTGGATTGGGCAAATGATTACTGGCAATCTGTCCCAATAATCTCCCAGTAATCCCACTGTCGATGATGATAGAGCCTTTTGTCCTCATATTGTCCTTTTTTTCTGTGCTAAATAATGACCTTTAAAAAAAAAAGTATGTGTCTTAATTTTTTAATTCTAATTTTAAAAAATATTCTGTAAAGTAATATTCGGATCTTGAGGCTTTTGGAAAGTCTTCCTGTCATTCAGCTATAGTGGTACCTCTACTTACAAACTTAATTTGTTCCATGACCAGGTTCTTAAGTAGAAAAGTTTGTAAGAAGAAGCCATTTTTCCCATAGGAATCAGTGTAAAAGCAAATAATGTGTGTGATTGGAGAAACCACAGGGAGGGTGGAGGCCCTGTTTCCTCCAAGGAGATCCTTGAGAGGCCCCACAGAGGCTTCTCTCCACCTTTTCCAGCCCTGTTTCCTCCCATGAGATTCCTACAGAAGGCCTGTTTCCTCCCAGGAGATTCCTAGAGAGGCCCCACAGAGGCTTCTCTCTGCCTTTTCCAGTCCTGTTTCTTCCCTGGAGATTTGTAGAGAGACCCCATGGAGGCTTCTCCCTGCCTTTTCTGGTTACAGTTTCGGAGGCTCGGGTTTGTAAGTGGAAAATGGTTCTTGAAAAGAGGCAAAATAGCTGAAAAGTTCATAAGTAGAGGCGTTTTTAGGTAGAGGCACCACTGTACTTTGAAATTGACAACAGTCATGAAGTTGAAGAATCATAAAGACCAAATGTTTGATATTTGCATTCTTTATGTTCTTTCTTGCATCTACATTAGATAGTTAACTGGTTCATAGGGATTACACTCTTCTTTTGTTGTTTATATTTAGAATTTTAATGCCCCCCCTTCTGACCATTAAAAGTTATATGTGGGTATTATTGTAATATTTAGTGTTGGTTGTGTATTACGGCTTGTTTTTAAGATAATGGGTTTTAGCCATAGTTTTAATTATTAGATTGGAATTTATATTGTGTTATTGTTGTTGTGAGCCACCTTGAATGTCTGGAGAGGGGCGGCATACAAGTATAATAAATTATTATTATTAAATTATTAAATGGTTTGGCCCTGAGCCATTTAGGACTTTAAAGGTAATACCTTGAATTGTGTGCAGAGACCGACTGGCAACCAATGCAGCTCACATAAGATTGGAGTAATACGGGCATACCTTGGTACACCCATTATTACACATGCCGCTGAATTTTGCACCAACTGAAGTCTCCGAACACTCTTCAAGGGTATCCCCATGTAGAACGCATTGCAATAGACAAGACGAGAAGTGATGAGGGCATGAGTGACTGTGTGGAGTGCCTCCAGGTCAAGGTAGGATTGCAATTGATAGACAAGACAAACTTGTGCAAAAGCCTCAGCTGTGGATCTAGGAGGACATTCAAGTTGTGAACCCTATCTGAGGGGGAAATTGCTCTCCCCCCCAGCACCAAGGACAGGCAGATGGAATCATCTTTAGGAGGAAGGAACCACAGCCACTCAGTCTTGTTGTGGTTGAGTTTTAACCTGTTAACTCACATCCAGACCCTTATGGCTTCAAGACACTGGCACATCACTTCCACCGCTTCACTGAAGGGGTGGAGATATATATCTGAATATCGTCAATATATTGTTGGTAACTCACCCCATGTCGGATGGTCTCACCCAATGGTTTCATGTAGATGTTGAGTAAGAGAGGAGAGAGGACTGACCCCTGAGGCATGCCAAAAAGGAGGGGCCTAGGGGTCGACCTCTGTCTTCCCACTAACACTGACACCAGCTATATGGGTTGAACTCGAAGGGTCGGAACAAGGAATCGCATGAGGCAGCAAGACTTGGTTCCCCGTAAGTGTCCTACCCCTCGGTTCCAATCATACCTACCTCTCCCCGTTATGACCATAATGTTCCAGCCCTTGTGCTTCTCAGAGATCACCTCTCCAACACCATCTGTATTGCATTAGCCACCCTGAGTCTGTGGAAAAGGGCAGCAAAGAAATCCAACCAACAAACCAAACAACCAACCAAATAAACAAATAAATGGGGTAGGACATTTTAGGACATAACCTACATAATCTGAATAGAAGTCAAATGATGACTTACAAGAACCCATGTCATGATCACATCTGAGATTTAATATAAAAAAGAGAGTTCCATTGCATATTTTCTCAATTCTGGTTTCACAGACTTTTGCAGCTCCAGAGAATAGTCCTTACTTCAGATTCTGACCTTTCAGATGAGTTGCTTTATGGAAGATCTGGTTACCTGTACGCTTTGCTTTATCTGAATACTGAAATTGATCCTGAGACAGTGCCACAATCAGTAATCAAAGAGGTAAGGAAAATACAATAAAACCTTGATTTTATAGACCATTTAGCTGTCTCTGTATGTAGGATTTGTCACATTTGTATGTGGGATTTCATTTTCCAAAGAATTAAAAAAAACACTTTTCCTAAAGCCTGTGTCATTTGCATAATCTCACAATTGACATTTGTATTAATTTACATCATTTACCTAATTGAATAATTCAGTTTGAATGTTATAGACACTCAAATTTAAAGGATACCACTTTCCCACAAATGGAGTCTTAAATCCTATTGTGTACTTTTTGTATACCGTTTCTTTCTTTCACTGATATTCCAGAGAGTTCAACTTGAATTATCTGCTTTGGAAAGGAGAATATTTCTAGGTGATCATAGTGCTTAGTTCTTGCAATTCCTCTCTTATTTTTTGTATGTCCTACCTGAGCAGTTTCATTATGCTGCTCTCAGCCAAATCTTCCTTTGCCTTTCTCCAAATGTTTTATTTTAAAACCACAGTCCAGAAGCAATCAGGAGGGCGTTGCTTTTCTTCCTTTCTTTCTTTCTTTCTTTCTTTCTTTCTTTCTTTCTTTCTTTCTTTCTTTCTTTCTTTTAGGTTGATTTAAGACACTAAATCTCTTATAGCCATCCATTTTGGACTGATAGTTTTTACTTTAAAGTATCTATTTTGCCTCTAAATGTTTGGAATGCCCAATGGTCTAAAGCAATGCCCACATGATATTGCTGCCCATGCATGTGTACTCCCAAAGAAATAGAAGAGACACACATACCGTATTTTTTGGAGTATAAGACGCACCGGAATATAAGATAACCCTAAATTTTAGAGGTGCAAACTAGGAAAAAAGTATTCTGAATCAAATGGTGCATTAATATATAATTTAATAAAATACCAGTGTAGCCAGTCACTAAACAACCTATATACATCTGCCTTTGTCTTCATTGCATACACAAAACCAAACCTAGAATAATGATCCATAATGCTTAAAATAAACCGTGAACCATCATAACTAGTTACTCTCATTGGACCTATTACATCAACAAACACTAGCTCCAAGATAGCTTTAGTTTTAAATCCACTATAACAGTTTGCAGGGGTAACTTTGCTTTTCTCTTCAAGACAAATATTACATTCTACATATTTAGCACATGGTTTAAGTTTGATCCCATCAACAAGCCCAATTGTCTTTTTCACCAATTGAAAATTCAAATGCCCCATTTTTCTATGCATAAGATGAATACAATTATCATGAGGTTTTGCATTACTAAGCATGGCATTTGTCTTTGCTTATTTCTCCCTATTAATTACATATAAACCATCTTTAAACTCAGCAACAATTTTACACCCCTATTTTTCAATAATGCAATGATCATCTGTAAATAGAACAGTGTAACCCAATTTTGTTAAAACATTTACAGACAGCAGATTATACCTTGCTTGAGGAATATATAAAGAGAATACTGTTCCTTTAAGAAATGAACAGTGTGCATTCCCCTCCCCAGAAGCATTAATTTTCCAGCCGTTAGCTAAACAAACGCTTTCCCTACTGGCATTTAACTTCTCAAAACATTTCTTATCATTGACTAAACAATGCATCGCCCCGCTGTCAACAACCCACAAACCCGCTTTTACATTCCTAGTTTGTACATTTTTGGTAGTCACTGAGACCTCACCAGGTTTCTTCTTCTGTTGACAAAACCTTGCAATATGACCTTTTTGTCTACAAATATAGCAAGTCCTAACAGAAAAGTTTTTAACCGTAAAAACCTTTTGCTGAGGCTTTCCTTCTTTGAACTGTAAATGGTCTCTACGAAGATTCGCTTCTTCCAACAAACTCCCTGGAACCTCAGGCACAATAAGTTCATCTTTGGACAATTGTAGATGTGCTCCGACACTGTCTAGCACATATCTCCGTCGTAAAATGTCCCAACACTTGGCAGCTGAGCTCTCACCACGAATGTGAGCTAATTACTGGTCTGCAAGCGTAAGTCCAATCATACTGCAAGCTCTTAAATTGTCCCGGTTAAAGTCCTTTGCCCTCTTGGCATCCTCCTCATTCCCAGGATCCAAGTCATCCAAATTGGGGGGTTCAGCAACAATATCCCACAGTCCCTCACATTGCAACAACATAGTGCATTTCACAGCCCATGTGCTGTAGTTGCTTCCATCTATCTGAGCAATGGAGAAATTTTTAGAAGACTGAAACATTGCCATTTCTTATTCTTGTTACTTCTCCAACAATACTTACAACAACAACTGTGATACAATGCTGGCTAAAATAAACCACACATTAACAATCCACGATTCTCTACCACTGGGCCCATAACCAATGTTGGCTTGTCTCAGTTAGCTATGCTATGAAACCTTCAACAATACCGAGCAGAGAATTTTAATAGAGCGTGGATGTGTGATAAAGCCAAGACACAGACTTAGTTAAATAAGTATTATTTACATATAAACAAAATATAAACAATCCAAAATATGCACGTAGCAAATACAGAACAATACAGAATATAGATAACAAGCACAAAGCTAAATATAATAGATAAAGCACAGAGCTTATACAATACAGATAAAGCACACAGCTTCTACAAGCACAGAGCTTGGATACGACTCCCCCGTCTCAGGCAAAAATAAAGTAACAAGGAAGTGAACGGGCACAATCATGAGCTTTTATAGCTTCAATGACGACATAGCCTTGAACATTTACTCTGCAATTAAATGTTAACTCTTTGAGTGCACATTAACCCTTTAAGTAACAGTACAGTTTTACAGTAGCAACTGTAACATTTAAAGTGACAGTACAAGTTTGGTACAGTTTATAATATGCAGTTTACAATGGCAAACCCTAACACACATGTACCCTGTACTAACAGAAAGCAATAGTTTAACTTATTTATTTATTTATTTATTCATTTGTCCAATACACAAATACATAGGAAGAGAATAGACATGTGGTAATATATATAAGGGTAAAAGCGAACTTAGAGGAGACGATATATGAAAAGAAGAGAATATATATGATAGGTGAAAGAGAGGAAAGGCAAATGTTAAGTTTTCAGAAAATTATAGAATATAAACAAAAAGTTCCCATGTATTACTGTATTACTACGGGAGGGGGTCTTTATCAAAGATGCATAAGTTTTATTTTCCAGTATCTATCCTTCTTGAAAACTGGAAAAAAAACTCGTAATAACAAGATAAACCTTTCAGGGGTTCTGAAATAGTCCAGAAATGAAGGAAATTAGTGCTGGCAAGTATGTTCTCCAAATAGGTAACGTTATCATTCCACAAACTTAGATATTTTAGTTTCCTCCCTGGCTTAGTATTTGTGGGTAATAAAATATAGAAACAATGACATAATACCTTAGGAAATATCATGTGCTTTCTGAGAGTAGACTTGATTCCTTTGTATGTGAGGAGCTTCTTATGAAAGACATGCACTACAGGAATATGTTAGCATTGCTTAGAGAAAATAATAATGAAATTAAAAGAACAATGTACTTCTATATTGTTTTTTCCCTCCTCTGTCTGCATAAGGTTGTGGAATCCATCATTGAATCGGGGAAAACCTTTTCCAGAGAAGAACGAAAGACTGAGCGGTGCCCATTGCTGTACCAGTGGCACCGGAAACAGTATGTGGGGGCAGCCCATGGTGTGGCTGGAATTTACTATATGCTTATGCAGGTAATGTTCCATCTTCCAATAGAAGAGAATACCTGTAGTTCAGAATTGAATAGTTGAGGACTAGGTGTTCTTTGAGCATGGTTGTTTGCTTGCAGCTCAAATATTTCATTACCCAACTAGGTAACATCGGTACTTTTTTTCTTGGTTCTTCCTTGATTAGCATATTGTTTTTATTGTGTGATTTTTTGGGGGGGTCTGGTGTTAATCCAAAATTGAAGAGCCCTTCAAACCTGTGATAGCAAAACCTATGGTACGTGTGCTAGAAGTGGCACACAGAGCCAGTTCTCCTTGCACGCTGAGCTGTTGTCGTTGTTCTTCCGGGTTCCGGTACGCTGGCCAGCTGGTTTTCATGCCCATGGACATGCTGTGAACCAAAAGATCAGTTGCACATTGCAGATGTGTGCTCCAGGAAGATGATCTTCCTCTTTCCAGGATGTGCACGGGAAAGCTGATCTGATTTGGGGATCCTGGTGGTCGCTCCCTCAGGGAGCAGAGAAGGTAAGCCAGGGCTTCCCTCCCTTTCTGTCCAAGTAGGCTTCTTCCGTGGCCCCAGAGAACTGGTGGACCAGAAGTCGATGAGGGCAGGGTAGAGATGATGGGCTGTGTGTTCAGATTACCCCATAGTCTGGGGTCCTTCCCACTGGGAGCTGCTATTCCCTGACTGGCACCATCACTCTCAGCCCCACCACCTTGAATGGAGCCTCTTGACTCACTCTATTGGCCATGCAGGTTCCCAGGACTGTAGCCATCATCACATCCCTATGGTCATCATTTCTCTCTCTCCCTGCCAGGGGCTTTTTTCCTTTCCAGACCAGCTCCAAGCAAGCAGTGCACAAAGTTTAACAGCTCTTGTGCTGCTGTCTGCACTGCTTGCTTGGAATGGTCTTGAAAGGAAAAAGTATGGCTGAATAAGGTTGGACTCACCCATCCAGGTGCCTCCAAACAGGCCTCACTGTGCTAGTCTCTCTGTTGAACTTTGCACCCCAACAGTGATCACCCACCGAAATGGAGCCTGCCCTCGAGCTTCTCTGAGTGCCCTCTCTTTCCCACAGTGAACAAACTGGGGGAGGGGGGGAAGTGAAAAGCACTTCTCGCTTCCCCTCTACCTGCATGCTGTAATTGGAGGATGCTCCTCCAGAATCTTGGCTGCAAGCTGGCAGTTCCAGAGGGTTGAACATTCATTCATTCATTCATTCATTCATTCATTCATTCATTCATTCATTCAATTTTTATGCCGCCCTTCTCGTTAGACTCAGAGCGGCTTACAACATGTTAGCAATAGCACTTTTTAACAGAGCCAGCATATTGCTTCCACAATCCGGGTCCTCATTTTACCCACCTCAGAAGGATGGAAGGCTGAGTCAACCTTGAGCCAGTGATGAGATTTGAACCGCTGACCTACAGATCTGCAGTCAGCTTTAGTGGCCTACAGTACTGCACTCTACCTGTTGCGTCACCTTGGCTCTTGGTGGGACTCGGGCAATACTTGGTACACAAAATGTGACATTGTGATTGATTCACCTGATTTGGCAGTATTAAACTCTGATGTTGAGGAAGATGCCAAGAAACTACCTGAGTTTTTAAAAAGACAATGAAAGAGCTTATAGCATTATTGGTCTCACACTGGAAGATAAGTAGGTAGTTCATGTTTATGGAGTAAGTTCGGCTGCGAAGTGTTGGGACATTTTACATCAATTATATGTACAAGACAGTGTTGGTGCTCACATTCATCTCACAAGGAGACCATTTCGTACTTGTTTATCTAAGAATGGTGATATGTTAGCTCATTTGAGTGAGATGAAGGAACTGTTGTCTGAGCTACATGATAAAAGATAAAAGAAGAGGATTAGTCTAATGGTAGTTCTCCTTATGTGATGGTCCCAAGAAGCGTTAGTAGGGCAAGATGGGAACCTGACAGATATCAGGCAAATGTTCTTGTCAGGTTGTTGTAGAACCTTCTAGTTACAATGAAATGAAGAGATATTCACAGAAAGAACAAGAGTATTGGCGTAATGAGATGAAAAGAGAACCGAATTCATTTAAAGATCTGGATGTTTATGAGGAAACACCATTACCGTCAGGTGAGCATGTAATTGGCTGTCGTTGGATTTGTTAAACTCAAGGTTACCATAATTTTTTTGAGTATAAGACACACCTTTTTACTCTCTAAAAGAGTCTGAAAATTCAGGCGCGTCTTATACTCTGAATGTAACTCCCCGCCAGCCCTAACTAGCTGCTAACGATCTTCCCAGCTCTTAGCTTACAGGCTCTTTCATTGTTTCTCTCTGCTAAGAATGATTTCTAAGACCTAAGTCTTTGCAGGGTTTTTTCATTGCTCTATTTGCTCTGAATAAGTTTCTTTACAGCCCTAACCAGGTGCTAACGATGTTCACAGCTCTTCAGAGCTTACAAGCTCTTTCATTGTTAACTCTCTGCAAAGAATGCTTTCCAAGCACTAAGTCTGTACAGTTTTTTTTCTTTGTTTTACTTAATCAGAATGTTTCTTTTGATAGCCTATATTGGCAATTTTTTATAACTCAATTTGCAACTATGAAATTTGGAGACAATTTTGTAAGACTTATTAGAACAATCTACTTACAGCAAACAGCTAAAATATTGATAAATAATGATAAATAATGACAGACAAAATAAACATAAGGAAAGGTGTATGACAGAGTTGTCCTCTAGCCCCATTGATTTTCATTGTCGCTTTAGAAATCTTGCTAAATAATGTAAGACACAATAAAGAAATTCAAGGACTAAAAGTTTAAAAAGAACATTATAAAGTACAAGCCTTTGCTGATGACATGGTTTTTATTTTAAAAGATCCCTTGGAATCAGCACCCATTTTGATCAACAAAATTTACATATTCGGAGAGGCTGCGGGGTTAAAAAGTAATAGAGAAAAAATTAAGATAATAACAAAAAATGTGACACAAGAACATATTATTGAACCTGAAGAAATCCTCAACTACAGGAAAGGTTCAAACTCAACCCTGACAAGACGGGGTGGCTGTGGGTTCTGCCTCCCAAGGACAATTCCATCTGTCTGTCTATTACCCGGGGGGGGGGGGGATTTTTGACTCCCTCGGAGAGGGTTTGTAACTTGGGTGTCCTCCTTGATCTACAGCTGACATTAGAACATCATCTTTCGGCTGTGGCGGGGAGGGCATTTTCCCAGGTTTGCCTGGTGCACCAGTTGTGGCCCTATTTGAATAAGGAGTCATTACTCACAGTCACTCATGCCCTCATCACCTCAAGGTTGGACTACTGCAATGCTCTCTACATGGGGCTACCTTTGAAAAGTGTTCGGAAACTTCAGATCATGCAGAATGCGGCCACGCGTGCTATCATGGGTCTCCCTAGGAACGCCCATATCTCATCAACACTCCGCGGCTTGCATTGGCTGCCGATCAGTTTCTGGTCACAATTCAAAGTGTTGGTAATGACCTATAAAGCCCTATATAGCATCGGACCAGAATACCTACGGGACCGCCTTCTGCCGCATTAATCCCAGTGGCCGATTAGGTCCCACAGAGTCGGCCTTCTCCAGGTCCCGTTGACTAAACAATGTCGTCTGGTGGGACTTAGGGGAAGAGCCTTCTCTGTGGTGGCCCTGGCCCTCTGGAATCAACTACCCCCTGAGATTTGAATTGTGCCTACCCTCCTTGCCTTCCATAAGATGCTGAAGACCTATCTATACTGCCAAGCATGGGGGATTGATTTCTCCGCTTACCTTTCCTGACTCAACATGTGAGATTGGTATGATTGTTTTAGAGTTGGTAGTTTTTTATAATAATGGGGGTTTTATTTATTTTTATTTATTTATTTATTTTTTTAAAAAAATTATACACAAATGATAAAACAAGTAGACAAATAGACAAAACAATAATAAACACAAAAAATTGACCAAAAACAAAACATTTACATACAATTTGGGAAAAGAATGTTTCCCCACTCTTTTGAAATGTTCAATCAGAGAAAATTTTCCTCATAACTTAACATTCTTTTATTGACATATTGCTTTGCTTTATTTATAATTTAATCTGTTTTTTTAATTTATAATTTGTTTATTTTATCATTATTTGTTTCTCTAGCCAATCATAGAGGTTTCCCCATATCTTATAATATTCCGAATCTTCTTTCCCTTCCAGATTTTTTGACATCCTATCCATCTTTGCACATTCCAGCATCTTTTTAATGATCGTAGCTTCCTCCGGTGTTCTATTGGATTTCCACTGTTGCGCATAGGCTATCCTAGCAGTTGTCAGAATGTGGATGGCCAAATATCTTACTTCTTTTTTAATTTTTTTGTTAAAAATGCCCAATAAGTATAATTCTTTTTTTCCCCCTTCAAATTCTTCCTTTGTTATTTCTTTTAACCAATCTGCTATTTTATTCCAATAATTGTTTGTCTCCGGGCAAGTCCACCATGTGCCTTTTTCTTTTTTACATTTCCAAGAAAGTGGTGAAACTTTCAGGAACATTTTAGAGAGTCTTTCCGGTGACAAATGCCACCTGTAGAACATCTTACACTGATTTTCCTTGAATGTAAACGATTTAGTCATCTGCCAATTGTAAATCCAGAGTTTTTCCCACTTTTCCAATTCAATTGTGTATCCAAAATTTCTTCCCCAGCTTATCATGTTTTCTTTTACAATTTCCATTTCTGTATCGTAATGAATTATTTATATATTTTACCGATTAGTTTTTCATCATTCCCTAATAATATGGTTTATATTGGATTTGTATTTTATTCTATCTATTGTTGTTGTGAGCCGCTCCAAGTCCTCGGAGAGGGCCAGTATACAAATCTAATTATTATTATTATTATTATTAATAATAATAATAATAATAATAAATATTTAGGTTTGTGGATTACAGCCAATTGTAGTACATATTAAAAAGGACAACCATGAAAAACTAATTAATGATATGGAAAAAGATTTTACCAGATGGTCCAAACTTCCACTTTGGGAAAGATTGCTGTAATTAAAAGTAACATACGTCCATGCTTCTTGTACCTCTTCCAGACAGCACCAATTAAATTAAATTAAATTTTCTTCAATAATGTTCATTAAAAAAATCCATAGATTTATTTGGGCAAAAAAAAAAAGGCAAGGATAAAACTCAAAAATCTGCAAGACCATAGATCAAGAGACAGCTTTGGTCTCCCTAAAATGGAACTGTACTACCAGCCTTCAATCCTCAACCTATTGAAAGAATGAATAACCTTAAAAAAATCCAAGAATATTTAACTCTTGAAGGTTTCGACCTTCAATCAGAGTGGCATGATTTCCTAACAGCTGACACCCACAAAATATCAACATACTTCAAACAACACTACATAAGAAAGGCCTTAATTGATATCTGGCAGTACACAAAAAGAAATCACTATCATTCCATTCCAAAATGGATATCCCCAACGGAAGCGATTATATACCCAAATGCCCTATTTCCAAATGCCCTAAATCATAACATACGAGTAACTGTTAGATGACAACAATGACCTAATCCCTAAATTACAAATTATTTACAATTTACAAATTAAGTCAAAATATAATGAACATAAAAATAAATTTGGCTTCCCAAAAAACATCCTGATTGACAGGATTATTTTAGGCCCAGAAAAAAAAAATCTAAAATATATAATTTTCTCTTACAATACGACACAATAGAAGAAGTAGTCAAAAGGTCATTGGTCGCGTGGTCCCAAAATTTTGGTTATTCAACTAACAATGGAGATTTCCTACAAAGAAAACCAATATAAAATGTTCTACAGATGGCATTTACCACCTGCTAGACTCGCTGAAATGTACCCAAACATGTCACCCCTTTGTTGGAAATGCGGAAAGAAATCCAAATTTATTATCATATCTGGTGGACTTGCAAGACTACAAAAAATACTGGCAAAAAATTAAAAATCTCTTAGACCAGATTATTTCCCAGACTATTCAAATTAAACCAGAATTATTCTTATTAGGAATTGTTAGGCAAAACATTAAAAAAGAAGATCTGGGAGAAATGGTACCATTGGTTTAGACAAAAAAAAAATCTAAATACCATCAAAAAAGAAGACTGTTCAACAACAACGCTACATACAGAGAACTAAATAATGAAATGAAAATAATATTTTCATATAATTTACATAAGACATTGATTGATATGACCTGTACAGATTCAACAAACCTTACAAACAAACTCCCAAAATATCGACCAATTAGACAAGAACACACCCATTCGATAAGCATTACTTATATTTATTAAAACTAATTAATACTACACTACGAGCAAATAAAAGCAAAGGGAAACTTACCGTATATACTCGAGTATAAGTCGAGTTTTTTAGCCCAAAAATGGGCTGAAAAACCCGACCTCGACTTATACTCGGGTGACTGACAGGTCACCACAAGAGGGCAAAAGCGGCTTAGAGAAAGACAGCCGTCTTTCAGCTTGAAAGAAGCGGCAACTGCCTGGTTAAGAAGGGAGAATCCACCCCCTAGCCAAACGGCTTTTTTACTGTTTAGCGCTCGAACGCTGCGCTAAACAGCAAAAAAGCCGTTTGGCTAGGGGGTGCATTCTCCCTTCTTAACTGGGCAGTTGCCGCTTTTTTGCTGTTTAGCGCTCGCACGCTGCGCTAAACAGAAAGAAGCGGCAACTGCCCAGTTAAGAAGGGAGAATGCACCCCCTAGCCAAACGGCTTTTTTGCTGTTTAGCGCTCGAACGCTGCGCTAAACAGAAAGAAGCGGCAACTGCCCGGTTAAGAAGGGAGAATCCACTCCCTAGCCAAACGGCTTTTTTGCTGTTTAGCGCAGCATTCGAGCGCTAAACAGTAAAAAAGCCATTTGGCTAGGGGGTGGATTCTCCCTTCTTAACCGGGCAGTTGCCGCTTTTTTGCTGTTTAGCGCTCGAACGCTGCGCTAAACAGAAAGAAGCGGCAACTGCCCGGTTAAGAAGGGAGAATGCACCCCCTAGCCAAACGGCTTTTTTGCTGTTTAGCGCAGCATTCGAGCGCTAAACAGTAAAAAAGCCATTGGGCTAGGGGGTGGATTCTCCCTTCTTAACTGGGCAGTTGCCGCTTTTTTGCTGTTTAGCGCTCGAACGCTGCGCTAAACAGAAAGAAGCGGCAACTGCCCGGTTAAGAAGGGAGAATGCACCCCCTAGCCAAACGGCTTTTTTGCTGTTTAGCGCAGCATTCGAGCGCTAAACAGTAAAAAAGCCATTGGGCTACGGGGTGGATTCTCCCTTCTTAACCGGGCAGTTGCCGCTTCTTTCTGTTTAGCTCAGCAGCGTTCGAGCGCTAAACAGCAAAAAAGCGGCAACTGCCCGGTTAAGAAGGGAGAGACAAAGAAAGATGGTACGAAGGAAAAAAGACAAAAAAGGAAAGGGAGGGAGGGAGGGAAGGGACTGAAGAAGGAAAGAAAAAGGAAAGAAGATAGGCAGACAGAAAAAGAAAGGGGGGGAGAAGGAAGAAAGGAAGGAGAGAGAGAGAGACAGAAAGAAAGAAAGAAAGAAAGAAAGAAAGACAGACAGACCTATGACCACAATTGAGCCCAAAATTGTGGTTGTTAAACAAAAGCGTTGTTCAGTGAGAATCGCCACATTTTACTCAATCCATGGCATTTCCTAGCTCTAACAGTGATGTGCAAGCTAGAGAAGTACTGGTATATCTGAAGGTACCATATGTGTAATGTTCTAGTTATGGTTAAATGTGTGGCAGAAAGTGGACTCTGGGTTTGTTTTTCCTATTACAGTAAGTGAGTTTGAATGTACCGTATACAGTATACCGGTAATTTTACACGAGCTCCCTCCCTCTCTCTCTCTCTCTGTAAATATACCGTACATATACAGTTTATATAGTAAACAATGTACGGTATATTTTTGTGTGCCTGTGTGTAATATGTATGTATACATATGGCATATATACATAGAATTAAATAGTATATTTTGGATGTTCAGTAATAGTAAATAGAGAGGGAAATTGTATCTCTTTGAGGCAAGGAGAGGCCAAATATCCTAACCCTAACCCAAACCAGCAGGAGCAGTGGGGGATTGAGGTAAGTACAGTACTTGCAATTTTTTTGCCTATACTGTACTGCCTTGGGGTACATATACCTGTTTACCCTCTTTTAAACTAACAGAGCTAGTTTACTGGTTTTCTTTGAAATAAATATTCTAAAACATTTACCCTACTGATGCCTCAATTGATGTAATTTTATTGGTTTCCATTTTAATAAGTTACCAGTAGCCGCTGCATTTTCCATCCTCGACTTATACACGGGTCAATAAATTTACCCCAATTTTTGTGGCAAAAGTAGGGGCCTCGACTTATAGTCGGAGCGACTTATACTCGAGTATATACGGTATTCCAACTACACATTTAAACCACAGGTCGTATATTACTGAATTGCCAGCTAAATAGCCGGCACCCTCCCCTTCTCCCCCTCTCTTTTCTGTAACCCCTTCTTTCTTTCTCTATTACATCTTTTCACATCTTTTTTAAAATTTCTTTACTCTTTTCTTCTCTCTTTGTTTTAATATGATACATATGATCGTGATATTAAGCATTATATGTATCTTTGTTATGTCTTGTTTTTCTTGTGTTTTTAAAGTACAGTGATACCTCGTCTAACAAACCCATCGTCATATAAACTTTTCAAGATACAAACCCGGGATTTAAGATTTTTTTGCATCTTCTTCCAAACTATTTTCACCTTACAAACTCAAGCCACCACCACTGGGATGCCCCGCCTCCGGACTTCTGTTGCCAGCGAAGCACCCGTTTCTGTACTGCTGGGATTCCCCTGAGGCTCCCCTCCATGGGAAACAGCACCTCCGGACTTCCGTTGCCAGCGAAGCACCCGTTTTTGCACTGCTGGGATTCCCCTGCAGCATCACAAAAACACATAAGTCCGGAAGTGGGGTTTCCCATAGAGGGGTACCTCAGGGGAATCCCAGTAGCGCAAAAACAGGTGCTTCGGCTGGCATTTTTTCACCTTACAAACCTCATCCCGGAACCAATTAAGTTCGTAACATGAGGTATTGCTGTATATATTTAATAAATACGATTTTTTTAAAAAAAGAATGTTTCTTTCCAGCCCTAACCAGGTGCTAATGATGTTGCCCGTTCTTCACAGCTTGCAAGCTCTTTCATTGTTTCTCTCTCAGAATAAGGGGTTTTTTTTAAGCCCTAACCAGGGGATAAAATAATATGCTGAATCTGATCAGACTAAGGACTCTAGTCAGATGAATATCTGGTAAGCAGATTCCCTCCCCCCTCATTTTCCTCCTCCAAAATTAAGGTTTTTGCACCAAGTTTGTGTGCTACAACTTTAAGGATTGCTTTGGTTTGGGCCACTAGGAATGAATATTGTATTCATTATGTTGATGTTGAGACCGTCCATATGCAAGCACCTCTTCAGCGTAAAATATATATGAGGATACCACCGGGTATGGAATGTAATAAGGGTAAATGTTAGAATATATTTTCCCAATTTTTTTTTGTTTACATGTTTAAACAATATAATGAGATTACTTAAATTTTATAAATGTGATAGAGATTATCAATAATGTTACTGTTAATTGGATTCATATTAATGCTACCCAGAACCAATTTTGTTTACACACAATATGGATGTGTATATGTATGCATGTATTTATGTATGTGTCGCATGTTTTTTGTTATTCAAATTAAGGGAGACTAGGATAGCACTATTTCGGCCTTGTTCTGGCCTCATTAGCTATCCATAACCTTAACTTTGTAAGGCAGAGAATTAACATCTAGGTTAATTCTAGAGGTTAATACATATACATACATGTGTGTGTGTGTGTGTTTATGTATGTATGTATGTATGTATGTATGTATGTATGTATGTATGTATGTATATGCATATATATGCATTTGTTTTCGTAGATTTTCGTAGAATATACCAAGGCCGTCATATATATGCATATATATACATATAGATACAGGGGTGAGGTATCATCAATATGCCGATGATACCCAGTTATACATCTCCACCCCATGTCCAGTCAACGAAACAGTGGAAGTGATGTGCCGGTGTCTGGAGGCTGTTGGGGCCTGGATGGGTGTCAACAAACTCAAACTCAACCCAGACAAGACGGAGTGGCTGTGGATCTTGCCTCCCAAGGACATTCCATCTGTCCGTCCATTACCCTGGGGGGAGAATCATTGACCCCCTCAGAGAGGGTTCGCAACTTGGGCGTCCTCCTTGATCCACAGCTCACATTAGAGAAACATCTTTCAGCTGTGGCGAGGGGGGCGTTCGCCCAGGTTCGCTTGGTGCACCAGTTGTGACCCTATTTGGACCGGGAGTCACTGCTCACAGTCACTCATGCCCTCATCACCTCGAGGCTCAACTACTGTAACGCTCTCTACATGGGGCTACCTTTGAAAAGTGTTCGGAAACTTCAGATCGTGCAGAATGCAGCTGCGAGAGCAATCATGGGCTTTCCCAAATATGCTGATGTTACACCAACACTCCACAGTCTGCATTGGTTGCCGATCAGTTTCCAGTCACAATTCAAAGTGTTGGTTATGACCTATAAAGCCCTTCATGGCACCGGACCAGATTATCTCAGGGACCGCCTTCTGCACGAATCCCAGCGACCAGTTAGGTCCCACAGAGTGGGTCTTCTCCGAGTCCCGTCAACTAAACAATGCCGCTTGGTGGGACCCAGGGGAAGAGCCTTCTCTGTGGCGGCCCCGGCCCTCTGGAACCAACTCCCTCAGAAATTAGAATTGCCCCCACCCTCCTTGCCTTTAGTAAGTTACTTAAAACCCACCTCTGCCACCAGGCATGGGGGAACTGAGATATTCTTTCCCCCTAGGCCTTTACAATTTTATGCATGGTATGTCTGTATGTTTGGTTTTTATATTAATGGGTTTTTAATCGTTTTTAGTATTGGATTATTATTGTACGCTGTTTTATTATTGCTGTTAGCCGCCCCGAGTTTCCAGAGAGGGGCGGCATGCAAATCCAATAAATAGATAGATAGATAGATAGATAGATAGATAGATAGATAGATAGATAGATAGATAGATAGATACATAGATACATAGATAGATACATAGATACATATAGCTAGATAGCTAGATACATACATACATTTTTTATTATTATTATTATTATTATTATTATTATTATTATTATTATTATTAATTAGATTTGTATGCCGCCCCTCTCTGTAGATATATACACAGTGATGCCTCATCTTGCGAACTTAATTAGTTCCCTGAAACTCACCCCTTTTGCTTTATTACTGCCGGGTGGAGGGGGGGAAAAACAGCACAGGCTACCCGGAGGGAACCTCGTGGGATGAATGACACATGCAGGAAGCTGGTGGCTTGTCAACCAGTGGGGCTTCCACGCTCCTTGAAAGATTTCGGAGATGGCGGCAAAGTAGAATCCCGGCGCTTCAGCTTCAGACAAGGCTCTCTTGACAAGATGCCTTCCTCCCCTTCTGCCTCCAGAGCCCGCGGGGACAGCCACATGCTCCCCTTTGCCCAGTCATAGAAACAGCGGCCAGTTGAAGTAGCAGCCCGGAGTCCTAATCCAACCACCGCTTCTTCCTCCGCTTGATCCTTGGCAGCCCCGGCAACTCTTCATGGCGGCCAGTTGAAGTAGCAGCCGGAGTCCTAATCCGGCCGCCACTTCTTCTCCCTCCGCTTGATCTTTGGTAGCCCCGGCGACCCTGCACAGCTTCTCTGTCTGGGGGAAACCGCTCTGAGTTCTCCTTGCCCCTCCTTCCCATCATCTGGGATAGGGACGAAGCAGCCAGGCAGCCAGGCAGCTTTAGGTGTCATTGCAAAGGAGAGGCAGTCAGCCTCTCTCTCTCACACACACACACACACTCCCCCCTCTCTCTTTCCCTTCCTCTTTTTCTCCTTCTCTTTCTCTTTCCGATGGGCAGGTGGGGCGAGGAGAACTCGAAACGGTTTCTCCTGGATGGAGAAGCCCTGCGGACTCGCCCGGCTGCCGAGGATCAAGCAGAGGGAGGAGTGGAAACAGTTTTAAGAAGTGCAACTTGCCAGTCCGGGAAACGTAACCAAAGGTTGTGGGGGGGATCTTTCATCTGGAATAGGGATGAAGCAGCTAGGCAGCTTTGGGTGTCATTGCAAAGGAGAGGCAATCAGCCTCTCTCTCTCTCACACACACACACACACACACACACACACAGTTCTCTCTTTCCCTTCCTCTCTTTCTCCTTCTCTTTCTCTTTCTGATAGGAAGAAGGGGTGAGGAGAATTCGGAGCGGTTTCTCCCAGACAGAGAAGCCGTGCAGGGTCGCCGGGGCTACCGAGGATCAAGCGGAGGGAGGAGAAGCGGCGGCCGGATTAGGACTCCGGCCGCTACTTCAACTGGCCGCCGCTTCTTTGGCCGGGGAGACAAAAGGGAGTGCGTGGCTGTCCCCATGGGCTCCTGAGGAGGAGGAGGTGGTGGTGGAGGAGGAAGGGGGGCATCTCGCCCAGCCGCTGGAAAGCAAAGGTAAAATCCCAGGCACTTTGGCCAGCAACAGTCGATGTTAGCAGTCCGGAGTTGGGGAATCCCAGCGGGGGTGGCAAACAAATGGGAAATCCCGGTGGTGGCAGTCACAAGGCAGGAGAATCCCTCCGGCAGTAAGAGAGCGCACGCACAGAGCTTGTGCCTGAGTTCTAGAATGAACAGTGCCTCTCCTGTATTCTGATCCTGCACTCAAGAAATGTTTGTTGTTTCTAATACCAAGGGAAGCCCTGACTGAAATGGAATATTTGCCATCAATTGCCTGCCCAGAGCAAAGTCGTTCTTGAGCTGCTGCTTTTGCATTCTGCCATTGGCCAGTTATTGATATAAGCTGGGCTGTTAAGAAAAGGGAAAAGTAATCCCACATAGGCTGCAGACAGTGGGGTGTAAACAAAGGATGAATACATTGTGATTGTGCAGGATAATCCACATTATGAAATATAAAAACTTAGGATATTATAGAAAGAGAAGGAAGGGATGACTTGTTATTCTGTTTTCTTTGTGTTACAAATAAAGAGCCTGGGTTTGAGCTTCAGGATGGTATCATATTCTTTGTTTTATCCATTTAATGAATAAATGAAACTGCCATTTACTGTAAGAGAGGTGAATGTTCATGCACATCTTGATTTTGTACTATGGCCCTTTCAAAGATTTATAGAACTATTTCACAGCAAATAGATATTGTTGCATTATAATTTTATTTATTTATTTATTTTATTTATTATTTAGATTTGTATGCCGCCCCTCTCTGTGAACTCTTTGCAATCCTAGTTTAATGTGCAAGCCAAAGCTAGTCTTCAAGTACCATATTTTTCAGAGTATAAGACACACTGGACTATAAGACGCACTTTAATTTTGGGGGAGGAAAACAAGGAAAAAGGACCTCTGCCTCCTTGCAATTTGCCAAAGAACAGCATAGATAATATACACTGCTTGCTGTGTATTTCTGGACATATGTTCTTGACTCATAGAAATAACACAGAATTGGAGAAATGTCTATTATGGCACTATATTAATGTCAGAAGGTTTTCTTAAATGTAATTACACTAACTCTTCCCAATTATTAAATAGCTCTACTCCAAACATGACTAAGAGGGTTTAATTCAGCTGCCTTATCTTAATACTAAAACAGGACACTTATTTTTCAGATCTTTAAAATTGATGTGGCTTTCTGGAAGTATTCTCTACTGTTTAAAAGAAGATACAATAGCACTCTTCAGATCAAGCATTTATTTTAAAAAGCTTCTTCATTTTGTTAAGTTAATAATAAAAATATTCTTTAAAAATAAGTCTAGTAATTTGAACATTCTATAGGCATTTATAATAATTGACTTACCTCCTTGTAGCAAAAAGCAAGCAGACAGTTTCAGCACAGTCTGATCCCTCCAGCAATTTGCCTCCATGCAGCTTTAGTTTCACTTTCATTTAGAACGTGGGCTTGCCAGCAACTTCAATCAATCAGCTGAATGTTAGGAGCAGATGATCAGTGGCTTGTGCTAAGCAGGCTTTGCTGCTGTTTGCTGCGCGGAGGTAAATTGCTGCCGACAGGGATCAAAGAGTGGGGTGGATGAGTGGGGCTACATTTGGTGTATAAGATGCACCCAAGTTTTCACCCTCTTTTGGGGGTTAAAAAGGTGTGTCTTATATTCTGAAAAATATGCTATTTTCCTATTGCAAAATATGAAAACACTAAGTATGTGGGAAAGCTAACATCCATCTTGATATATATGAACATGTTATTCTACTTTTTGTTTTGTCTTGCATAGCAGCCAGCCGGTAATTAGCCCCAAATTAAAACTGAAACACAAAGTTTTCAAAAAGAACAAGAGTCTATTTACGAGACATTTGTTGAACTGCACAAACGCAACCCAAAACAATGTCTTTTCCCCTACCAAAATCCAGTTGATAAGATAAAGTCCCACACAGTTGCTTATTAGCCAAAAGTCTACTCACAATATTATTAACCCTATGAATGTTCAGTACTATATCCAGGTTTCTCAGGCAAAAACACTCTTCACAGGCTCTTCACCTCCGGAAGCATAAACTTTGGCTTCTTGCAAAGCGCACCTTCCAACCCCACCCACCCCCATTATATATTCTCTGTACACCTGTGCTCACTTCCCCATCCTGAGTTTTCTTAACTGCTCCTGCCGCCCGTGCATTTTCTCGCCCGAACATTCAGGATTGGGTCCCTTATCTCCTCTTCCTCCTCCTCAGACCCTAGCAAATCCCCAGTTGGGGGCTGCAAATCCCCAGTTGGGGGTTCTATAGCCACTGTAAGCTCTTAACACCCAGACACTCCCTCTTCCTCTGGCTCCCTCTCTAACTTCTCTGACAGCCACATAGGCCAGCCATGCCCAGATGGCCCCAGTTCATCAGGCTCAAAGTCTGTTACCAGAGGGCCAGGCTATGAACCAACCATAACACTTTTCAAAGAAAACCAAGTGAATCGTAGTATTGTTAATGTTGTTAAAATTCTTGTAATACACAAAGCAATGCTTAGTGAGCAAAGTGCAATTTAGATTTTAATTTAACTGAAATTGAGCGAACATAAATTAGGGCATTTATTTTCCAGAATTTTCAGCATGGATATGAGGTTCATCAAAATGAGTGATCAAAACATTTCATTTTTATGACAATTTATTCTTTATTGGAAAACAAATCTTGTTTACTTTTGCAGCCAGCAGCTAATGTTGAACGGGAGACATTAATGGAACTTTTGAAACCAAGCATTGACTATGTGCGGCATAAAAAATTCCGATCTGGGAATTATCCCTCATCCTTAAGCAATGAAACTGATAGACTGGTGCATTGGTGTCATGGGGCACCTGGAGTCATCCATATGCTCATGCAAGCTTATAAGGTGCGTCATTGTTTGACTGAAACAATAATAGTAAAAAATATGTGCTTTGAAATAAAAAGTAATTTTTCAGACTTTTAATATTAACCTATATAGCATGTATTATCCATTCTTCCAACATTTTGCAGTGTTTCTTTTTAAAATGTAATGCAGTTTTTATTCTTCTGTGGATTAAGCAAGTTAAACTTAAAATTGAGTTACCGTATATACTCGAGTATAAGTCGAGTTTTTTAGCCCAAAAAATGGGCTGAAAACCCCGACCTCGACTTATACTCGGGTGACTGACAGGTCACCACAAGAGGGCGCAAGCGGCTTAGGGAAAGACAGCCGTCTTTCAGCTTGAAAGAAGCGGCAACTGCCCGGTTAAGAAGGGAGAATCCACCCCCTAGCCAAACGGCTTTTTTACTGTTTAGCGCAGCGTTCGAGCGCTAAACAGGAAAAAAGCCGTTTGGCTAGGGGGTAGATTCTCCCTTCTTAACCGGGCAGTTGCAGCTTCTTTCTGTTTAGCGCAGCGTTCGAGCGCTAAACAGCAAAAAATCGGCAACTGCCCGGTTAAGAAGGGAGAATCCACCCCGTAGCCAAACGGCTTTTTTACTGTTTAGCGCTAGAACGCTGCGCTAAACAGTAAAAAAGCCGTTTGGCTACGGGGTGGATTCTCCCTTCTTAACCGGGCAGTTGCAGCTTCTTTCTGTTTAGCGCAGCGTTCTAGCGCTAAACAGTAAAAAAGCCGTTTGGCTACGGGGTGGATTCTCCCTTCTTAACCGGGCAGTTGCAGCTTCTTTCTGTTTAGCGCAGCGTTCGAGCGCTAAACAGCAAAAAATCGGCAACTGCCCGGTTAAGAAGGGAGAATCCACCCCGTAGCCAAACGGCTTTTTTACTGTTTAGCGCTAGAACGCTGCGCTAAACAGGAAAAAAGCCGTTTGGCTAGGGGGTGGATTCTCCCTTCTTAACCGGGCAGTTGCAGCTTCTTTCTGTTTAGCGCAGCGTTCGAGCGCTAAACAGCAAAAAATCGGCAACTGCCCGGTTAAGAAGGGAGAATCCACCCGGTAGCCAAACGGCTTTTTTACTGTTTAGCGCTAGAACGCTGCGCTAAACAGTAAAAAAGCCGTTTGGCTACGGGGTGGATTCTCCCTTCTTAACCGGGCAGTTGCAGCTTCTTTCTGTTTAGCGCAGCGTTCGAGCGCTAAACAGCAAAAAATCGGCAACTGCCCGGTTAAGAAGGGAGAATCCACCCCGTAGCCAAACGGCTTTTTTACTGTTTAGCGCTAGAACGCTGCGCTAAACAGTAAAAAAGCTGTTTGCCTACGGGGTGGATTCTCCCTTCTTAACCGGGCAGTTGCAGCTTCTTTCTGTTTAGCGCAGCGTTGGAGCGCTAAACAGCAAAAAATCGGCAACTGCCCGGTTAAGAAGGGAGAATCCAGAGTCCTGTTGGAGGTGGGCGGCAAGGAAGGAGGGAGAGAGGGAAGGAAGGAAGGAGTTAGGAAAGAAGGAAGACAGAAAGAAAGAAAAAAAAGATGGTAGAAAGGAAGAGAGACAAAGAAAGATGGTAGGAAGGAAAAAAGACAAAAAAGGAAAGGGAGGGAGGGAAGGGATTGAAGAAGGGTAGATAGGCAGACAGAAAAAGAAAGGGGGGGAGAAGGAAGAAAGGAAGGAGAGAGAGACAGAAAGAAAGAAAGAAAGACAGACAGACCTATGACCACAATTGAGCCCAAAATTGTGGTTGTTAAACAAAAGCGTTGTTCAGTGAGAATCACCACATTTTACTCAATCCATGGCATTTCCTAGCTCTAACAATGATGTGCAAGCTAGGGAAGTACTGGTACATCTGAAGGTACCATATGTGTAATGTTCTAGTTATGGTTAAATGTGTGGCAGAAAGTGGACTCTGGGTTTGTTTTTCCTATTACAGTAAGTGAGGTTGAATATACCGTATACAGTATACCGGTAATTTTACAAGAGCTCCCTCCCTCTCTCTCTCTCTCTGTAAATATACCATACATATACAGTTTATATAGTAAACAATGTACGGTATATTTTTGTGTGCCTGTGTGTAATATGTATGTATACATATGGCATATACACATAGAATTAAATAGTATATTTTGGATGTTCAGTAATAGTAAATAGAGAGGGAAATTGTATCTCTTTGAGGCAAGGAGAGGCCAAATATCCTAACCCTAACCCAAACCAGCAGGAGCAGTGGGGGATTGAGGTAAGTACAGTACTTGCAATTTTTTTGCCTATACTGCCTTGGGGTACATATACCTGTTTACCCTCTTTTAAACTTACAGAGCTAGTTTACTGGTTTTCTTTGAAATAAATATTCTAAAACATTTACCCTACTGATGCCTCAATTGATGTAATTTTATTGGTTTCCATTTTAATAAGTTACCAGTAGCCGCTGCATTTTCCATCCTCGACTTATACACGGGTCAATAAATTTACCCCAATTTTTGTGGCAAAAGTAGGGGCCTCGACTTATAGTCGGAGCGACTTATACTCGAGTATATGCGGTAAGTTACTGTACAATGCTTGCTTCCCCATAGATCAGACAAACTACAGTATGTTTTAAATGAAGTTTTACCCAAAGCTGCCTTCTGACTGTTTCTTTTAGCTTGGAACATACAAAATCTATAATGAATGTTATAAATTGAAACTATATCTTGTTTTGAGAAGCTTTCAGTTTGGATTTAGACAGTGAGGTGAGACAGAAGACAACAGATAAATTACATTAAAACTTTTCAGTCCTTAGCTGAAAATTTGCCTCATCAAAGAAGTTGGTTTCTAGAAATTTTGAGGGCCTTAGTACCTTCATGTGCTCAAGTAACTGAGCACATGCAAAAGGGCTTTGAAACACCTGGATGATAGCTCATGTGGAGCTATCATCCAGGGATATATAATGTTTAAATGTAGATACTCTTTCCACAAATAATACTCTTTGCTGCATAAAAGAATATCCTCTTGCCCAGTTCTGTGGCAAAACATATTTCATCCTTCCACAGAGAGAGTGCAAATAGTCTCTGGAGATTTCTTTGTACAGGTGGTTCTTGATTTATGACTGGTAAACATTCCAAACTATGACAACCCCCCCCCCACACACACAAAAAAAGTTGCTTATAACCCAGAATCAAAGTACCAGCGGCCACCTCTCTCCCTGTACTTACATTTTAGGCACTCAGCAGTGTTTCACATGTATCTTCATTTGCAGCATTCTGTGATCACATAAGCACACTTAATGATGTTTTTTTTGCCAAAAAGCAATGTTTATTGCCAGCTTTTAGCAAAAAATGTCCCATAGAGAACAATGAGTTTGCTTAACAACCATTATGTTTATTTAATGACAATTGCAAAATCAGGCCTGATCATGTGGTAACTCATTTAAAAACCTTCATGGCTAATTACCCTAATTGTAGGCTTAATTGCAATTCTAAATAGACTACTTGTAATTACAACACCATTTCCTATCTTGCAATGAGGTTTGGCAAAGAATGGCATCTGATTTTATGCTTCTTGATATCCACAGGTTTTCAAGGAAGATAAATATTTGAAGGATGCTATGGAATGTAGTGATGTCATTTGGCAAAGGGGGTTGTTGAGAAAAGGATACGGAATCTGTCATGGAACTGCTGGAAATGGCTATTCTTTCCTGTCCCTGTATCACCTCACTCAAGATAAAAAGTATCTTTACCGAGCTTGCAAGGTACTATTTTCCTCTTTGTTTAGAAAAACACTAAACACCTGTTCTTCTTATTGATGTGTCCCTGACAAATTTCTTTTTTTTAGTCAAATTTTAGTAATGTTTTTTAGTCACACAGGAAGAATAAGTTATTTGTATATTCCCTTAGTCAGAAAAAAGATCACTGTGTAAAAGTACCACTTGATTTTCAAACAGAAAGGGCTTCATAAATCAAGATTACATTGAAGACAGTAATCACAATTTTTTTAAGTCTTCCAGTTGTATTAAATGAAGAATTAATTTTACTGCCCTCTGCTAAAATTATTGCCACAGAAAGAGCTAGTAAGGGAAGTAGATGGCAGCCCTGAATTATATTTATTATTATTGCAGAAACCAACAGAAAAATCTGTATTCAGAGATGCAATGTAGGCCATGTTCCCGTCCAAAGTGTTCTATTTATTTATTTTTTTAATTGGGTTTATATGCCATCCCTCTCCGAAGACCCGGGGTAGCTTACAACATATAAAAAACAATGTACATCAAATCCAATAAATTAAAGTTAAAATCTAAAAACCTGAAAACCAATTAAAATACACTCATATCCATTCAATCAACAAACTCACCATACATTCATCGGCCAGGGGGTAGTGTCTAATGACCCCAAGCCTGGTGGCATAGATGAGTTTTCAGACTCTTACAAAAGAATAAATTTCTCAATTGTGCCCATAGTGAAAATTTGCTTCATCAAATAAGTTGGTTTCTAGATGTTTTGAGGGCCTTAGTACCTTCATGTGCTTAGGTAGCTGACCACATGCAAAAGGGCTTTTGCAAGTAGTTTGAAACACTTGAATGGGAAAAAATCTGGTCTATAAACTATAAAATAACAATGGTGATTTCCTACAAAGAAAACCAATATAAAATGTTCTACAGATGGCATTTATCACCTGCTAGACTCGCTGAAATGTACCCAAACATGTCACCCCTTTGCTGGAAATGCAGAAAGAAATCTGATATTTATTATCATATCTGGTGGATTTGTGAGACTACAAAAAAATACTGGCAAAAAATTAAAAATCTCTTAGACCAGATTACTTCCCAGATTATTTAAATTAAACCAGAATTATTCTTATTAGGAATTGTTAGGCAAAACATTAAAAAAGAAGATCGTTACATTATATTACATATTATTATTATTATTATTATTATTATTATTATTATTATTATTTATTAGATTTATATGCCGCCCCTCTCCGTAAACTCGGGGCAGCTCATAGCAATAATAAAAACAATGTACAGTTTACAGTTTGTATCTAATATTTCTTTATATTTAATTTTTTTTGTCAGTTCTATTGTATTTGGATATATTAGAGCTTCCATTGTGGATAGCCAATTTGGTATTTTTATATAATGTTTATGTCTTATCTCTTTCCATGTTTTGAGTAAAGACTGTCTGATTAGATGCCTATTAAAATATTTTGGTATTTTATCTCCTATGTCCCATAAGTAGGCATGCCAACCTTTATCCAAATCATGACCCTCCAATTGTAAAATTCGTTTATTATCAAGATTAATCCATTCTTTTATCCACATCAATGAAGCTGCTTTATAATACATTTTCCAATCTGGCATTCCGAATCCCCCTCTATTTTTAATATCTTGTAAATCTACTATCTTTACCCTTGATTTTTTACCTTGCCATATGAATTTCGATATTATTTTATTTAATTCCGTAAAAAATTTAGAGTTCAATTTTATTGGTATGGTTTGAAATAGGTATAGAAATTTCGGAAGTATACTCATTTTAATTGATGCTATTCTTCCCATCAGTGATAATTGTAGCTTACTCCATTTTTCTAATTCTACCTTGGTTTGGTTTACTAGTTTTGTATAGTTATCTTCTTTTACTGTTGAACATCTATTAGTTAAATTTATTCCTAAATATTAATTTTTTTTCGTACTTGTGAATCCCAATTCGGTTTCTAATTCCTTGGTTTGCTTATTTGTCATATTTTTGGTCATGAATTTTGTTTTTTGTTTGTTCATTTTTAGGCCTGCTATTTCTCCATATTCTTCTATTTTTCCAATTAGATGTTGCCCTGACTCTAATGGTTCTTCTAAAAAGAAAACTAAATCATCCGCAAAGGCCTGCAATTTGTATTCCTCTTTTTTTATCTTTGTTCCTTTAATATTATTGTCTTTATGGATTTCATTTAACAGAGTTTCGAGTACCAGTATAAAAAGTAGAGGAGATAGCGGACATCCTTGTCTAACTCCTTTATTTATTTGGAATGTTTTTGTTGTTCCATTATTGACTATTACCTTGGCCTTCTGAGTAGAATATATGTTGTCTAATAGCAATTCAAATTTAGAGCCGAATTCCATTTGCTTTATTAACTTTTTCATATATTGCCAATTCACATTGTCGAAGGCTTTCTGTGCATCCAGAAAGATCATTGCAATTTGTTTATCAGGATGTGCTTCATAGTATTCAATTATATCTAATACAATTCTTGTATTATTCCTGATTTGTCTCAATGGTAGGAAACCATTCTGATCAATATGTATAGTTTTATTTAGTATTTTCTTTAATCTTTCAGATAATATTGAAGTGAAAATTTTGTAATCGGTGTTTAGAAGAGCAATTGGTCTGTAGTCACTAACTTGATTTGTATTGGCACCTTCTTTCGGTATCATGGTGATATATGTCTCTTTCCATGTTTCAGCTATTTTAGCTTCCAATAGTGCTTCATTGTAAACTTTTAACTGTAGTTGTTCTATAGTCTTTCCAAAGTGTTTATAATACTCTCCCGGATAACCATCTGGACCTGGCGATTTGTTACCTTTCTGTCTTTTAATTGCATCTTGTATCTCTATTGGGGTAATCTCTCTATTTAACATTTCCCTATCTTTCTCGTTTATTTTCATCACATTATTTTGTTGCAAGTACTTATCTATTTTAGTTATGTCTATTTCCTCTTGTGAGTATAATTTCTCATAGTATTGTATAATAATTTCTTCTAATTTTTGTTCATTGTGTTGTAATCTCCCTTCTACATCCGTTAATTGATGTATCATCCTATTTTCCTTTTCTTTCTTAATTTTGTGTGCCAGCCATCTACCTGGTTTGTTTGCATTTTCAAAGAATGTTTGTCTGGCTAGCTTAATATTCTGACTATATTCCTGTTGGTCTATTAGGTTTAGTTCATGTTTACCGGTATATCCCAATAAAGATTCATATATTTCTTTTTCCTCTGGTGATTCTTGATGTTTCTTTTCTAATTTTTTAATGTTTTCTATTATCACATTATATTCCTTTCTCCTCTTTTTATTTCTTTCTATGTTATATGCTATAGTGATACCTCTTATATAGGCCTTGAGAGTATCCCACAAGTTCTGGATGGTTGTTGGTTGTTTTTGGTTTTCATCTATAAAAAGTTCAATCTCTTTTATAATTATTTCACTATATTCTTCTTCTAATAATATATTTGTATTTAATTTCAATCTTCTATTATGATTTTTAGTCCCTTTCCAAATCACAACTAGTGGGTTATGGTCTGCCCAAACATTTGTATCTATTTCGACTGTTTCGATGTCTTGTAATATTTCACTATTTGCCCATATCATATCTATCCTTGAATAGGATCCGTGTGGCACTGAATAAAATGTATATTGTTTCTTTTTTGGATGCGTCAGCCTCCATAAGTCTGTCATGTTTAATTCTTCTATCATATCTTTGAATGTGTTGGGCAGTGTAGTCCTATTTGTATTTGTATTTTTACTTTTCTTATAATCTTTATCTTTATCTATAATTCCATTATAGTCTCCTATTATGCAAATGTTTTTATTTTCTAGTGTTAATATCTTTTCATGTAGTTTTTTATAAAATTCTTTTTGTTTTTTGTTTGGGGCATATATATTTATTAAATTTATTTTCCTTTCATTTAATTTGATTTCTGTAATTAAGAGTCTTCCTTTCAAATCTGAATAAATTTCTTTTGCTGTTATTTCTTTTTTAATATACGTTACTACTCCTTTCTTTTTTTTATTTCCTAATGATGTATATAATACTCCCAGTTTTGTATTCTCTAAGTATTTTTTTTCTGTTTCTTTTATATGTGTCTCTTGAAGACATATTATGTCTGCCTTTTCTTTAATTAATTTTGTATATATTTTCCTTCTTTTCTCTGGGGAATTTAATCCTTTAATATTTATCGAAATAAATTTAATTTCTTTATTCATTTGTTTAGTTTGTTGTTTCTCTTAGTTGTTTTCCTTCCTTTTGTTTTTACTTGTTAGTTTTTACTAACTCAAAAGTAGGGAAGAATTAATAATACAAAATATAAATATAGATTGGTGGACATACCTACAAATTCAATCTAGATATAAAAAGGATATGGAACAATCAGGTATAGAAAGAATTACCCAACCACTAGATAAACTATTGACAGGCCCGGAAGAAAAAGCAATATATAAAATATATAAATATCTGATGGAATATGAAAGACCAGAGGAGATAGTTAAAGGTACAATGATTGCCTGGGCGAAAAACGTAGGCCATAATATATATATATAGAGGAATGGGAACAGATTTGGAAGAGAAATATTAAATTAACAAAATCCACAATATATAAAGAAAACCAATATAAAATGCTATACCGTTGGCACCTTCCACCCAAAAGACTAGCTAAAATGCATAAAAATTACAGCCCAATGTGTTAGAAATGTAAAAACACTCAAGGCACCTTCTTTCACCTATGGTGGTTATGTCCAGAGACAAGAAAATACTGGAAAAAAATAAATAATTGGTTGCATCAAATAACAAATACAAAAATAGAATATACGCCAGAATTTTTTTTATTGGGTATTATGAGAGGTAACTATTCTAAAAATGTAAAATATTTAAGCTTGCATATTACAACAGCTGCAAGAATTGTATTTGCACAGAACTGGAAAAATCCGCAAATACCTGAAGATAATGAGATTATCAAGAAAATATATGACTGTGCAGAGATGGACAGATTGACAATGGAACTTAATAATCGAAAAGAATCGGACTATTATGAAACCTGGACAAAATGGTACCAATGGACAAAAAAAAAGAAACTTAAAAGAAGCAATGGAATAAAACATCAAGAAATCTAAAAGTAATTAGGAGACAATGTCGATAGGAATGTATATACGATGTAGATTCATGTAGATACATCGTATGTATATACGATGTAGATTAAAAACACTTATTTAAAAGCAAAACATACACACAAACATATCATACATAAACTATATAGGCCTGGGGGAGATGTCACAATTCCCCCACGCCTGACGCCAAAGGTGGGTTTTAAGGAGTTTACGAAAGGCAAAGAGGTTGGGGGCAATCCTAATCTCCGGGGAGAGCTGGTTCCAGAGGGTCAGGGCCGCCACAGACAAGGCTGTTCCCCTGGGTCCCGCCAGACAACATTGTTTAGTCGATGGGACCTGGAGAAGGCCAATTCTGTGGGACCTAACTAGTCGCTGGGATTCGTGCAGCAGAAGGCAGTCCCGGAGATATTCTGGTCCGATGCCATGAAGGGCTTTATAGGAGGTCATAACCAACACTGACAAACTGATCGGTAACCAATGCAGACTGTGGAGTGTTGGTGTAACATGGGCATACCTAGGGAAGCCCATGATTGCTCTTGCAGCTGTATTCTGCACGATCTGAAGTTTCCGAACACTTTTCAAAAGTAACCCTATATAAAGAGCGTTACAGTAGTCGAACCTCGAGGTGATGAGGGCATGAGTGACTGTGAGCAATGACTCCCGGTCCAAATAGGGCTGCAACTGGTGCACCAGGTGAACCTGGGCAACCCCCCCCCCCCCGCCACAGCTGAAAGATGGTTCCCTAATGTAAGCTGTGGATCGAGGAGGATGCCCAAGTTGCGGACCCTCTCTGAGGGGATCAATAATCCCCCCCAGGATAATGGACAGATAGATGGAATTGTCCTTGGGAGGCAAAACCCATAGCCACTCTGTCTTATCAGGGTTGAGTTTGAGTCTGTTGACACCCATCCAGACTCCAACAGCCTTCAGGCACTGGCACATCATTTCCACTGCTTCGTTGACTGGACATGGGGTGGAGATGTACAACTGGGTATCATCAGCATACTGATGATACCTCACTCCATGTCCCTGCATGATCTCGCCCAGCGGTTTCATGTAGATATTAAATAGAAGGGGGAAGAGGACCGACTCCTGAGGCACCCCACAAGGTAGAAGCCTAGAGGTCGACCTCTGATCTCCCTCTAACACTGACTGTGACTGACCAGAGAGGTAGGGGGAGAACCACTAAAGAACAGTGTCTCCCACTCCCAACCCCTCCAGCCGGCGCAGAAGGATACCATGGTCGATGGTATCGAAAGCCGCTGAGAGGTCAACTCCTGCCTGGGACAGGAGAGGATAAACTCCTGTCCCAGGCCCACCAGAGATCACCCATCAAGGTGACCAAAGCAGTTTCCGTGCTGTAGTCGGGCCTGAATCCTGACTGCTGAGGGCCTAGATAATTGGCTTCTTCCAAGTACTGCTGGAGCTGGAGCACCACCATCTTCTCAACAACCTTCCCCATAAAGGAAAGGTTGGAGACTGGACGATAGTTGTTGGGAATGGCTGGGTCCAGGGAAGGCTTCTTGAGGAGGGGACGCACAAGTGCCTCCTTGTAGGGAGCCAGGTAGGACCCCCTCCCCAAAGAAGCGTTGACAATCTCCTGGACCCAGCTCCGTGTCACCTCCTGGCTAGACGAAACCAGCCAGGAAGGACACGGATCCAGTTAACAGATGGCAGAACTCACAGCTCCAATGGCCTTGTCCACTTCATCAGGTATCACCAGATCAAACTTCCCAGACAGATGGACAAGTACGAGCCCCAGTCACCTCGACTGACTCGTTGTCAGTCGACTCTGTTATCCAATCGGAGTCGAGGTCCGCCTGAATCCGAGCGACTTTATCAGCAAAAAATGTGTTAAAATCCTCGGCACTACTCTGCAAGGGCTCCCCAACTCCCCCCTGGTTAAGAAGGAAGCGGGTCATCCTAAACAGAGCGGCCGGATGATGCAATCAAGGCGGCATGATACGTGCATCTTGCCGCCATGAGTGCCACTTTGTAAGTCTTAATATGAGCTCTTACAAGTGTTAATCGGATTCGGACTTACTCTTCCTCCATTGCTTCTCTAGACGTCTCTTCTGATGTTTCAACTCCCAGAGCTCTTCGTTGAGCCATGGAGCTCTACAGGGTCTAGTGCAGCGGAGAGGTTGCAATGGCGCAATCTGGTCAAGAGCCTCCGCTGCAGCCTTGTTCCAGGTCGCAGCAAGAGACTCTGCCAAACTGGACGAGTGCATCTGGAATAACCCCAAGCGCCCTCTGAAAGCCCTCTGGGTCTATCAGGCGTCTGGGGCAGAACCACCTAGTCGGTTCCGCCCACCCTATATCGCCAGGCATGGGGGAACTAAGACATCTCCCCCAGGCTTTCTTATATTTTATGTTTGGTATGTATGTGTTGTACGGTTTTTTAACAGTTGGGGGTTTTTATATAATTCTTCTTATTAGATTTGTTCCATTGTTTATACTGTTTTTTATTGTTGTTGTGAGCCGTCCCGAGTCTTCGGAGAGGGGCGGCATACAAATCTAATAAATAAATAAATAAATAAATAAAGAAAGAAAGAAAGAAAGAAAGAAAGAAAGAAAGAAAGAAAGAAAGATTGGAGCCAGGAAGTCAAGCCACAATAGAAAATGGTCTGACCATGACAAAGGCAACACTTCTAAGCCCCTTAGTCTCAGACCATTGCTCAATTGCTCAGAGAGGAATACCATGTTGGGTGCGTGCCCCCCCTCGTTAGTCGGACCCTGTACTACCTGCGTCAGGTCCATGGCTGTCATGGTGGCCATGAACTCCTGCGCTAGCCCAGAGATTTCACCGAGCAACGGTAGGTTAAAGTCCCCCAAGACAATAAGTCTGGGGAACCCTACCGCCAGCCCGGCTACCTCCTCGAGCATCACAGGCAGGACTGTTGACGTGCAGCTGGGAGGCAGGTACGTGAGCAACAAGCCCACCTGAACCCCTAAGTCCAACTTCAGCAGGAGAGACTCACAACCCGCAATCTCTGGAGCAACAAGTCTACACAAGCAAAAGACTCTCCCTGGCTATAATAGCCACTCCTCCCCCCCTTCCCTGGGGTTGAGGCTGATGCCATACCTTAAATCCGGCTCGGCAAATTTCAGAGAGAGGAACTCCTCCCTCTGGGCCAAGCCAGGTTTCAGTCACACATGCCAGGTCGGCTTCCTCATCCAGGATCAAATCCCGGATGAGGAGAGCTTTATTTACCACCAACCTTGCATTGAGTAGCAGCAGCCTGAGCCCAGGGCCAGAATTACACTTGTTACCAGTATCCTGGGTTGAGCTCACGGAACTGGAACAAGGGATTGCTATTAAGCAGCAATCCCTTGTTCCCCTGGAACGGCTAGCTCCGTGGCTCCCGCTATATCTGCCACCAGGATATTCTGACCCTCTGCCACCCCAGAGATAAGTGTCCCCTCCCCTCCTGCCTCTCCAATGCCAAGTGGGCCAAATATGTCATTCATACCATTCACCCCATCCATGCCATAATCCCACCGATCCCAATCATTCATACCATACATTATTACACCCCCAATTATCTATCAATTAACCCTCCCAATAATTTAATTAAAATATAGATTGAATTAATAATAGTTAAAACATTAAGAAAATAAGTAAAATATATATAAAATATAAAACTAAGTACTATACAAACTATAAATATTAATTATTATGAATATAGGGAATAGTCAATAACTCATTAATCAAGTCAGCAAAAAAATGGTGCCAAGTTCTAAATTGGCTGAGTTCTAAAATTGTCCTGTGGGAATGTCCAGGTCTCTGGTCAAGCTCTTTGGTGCTGGCCGCTGCCACCGGCCAGCACTCCCAGTTCCTTTCCATATACAGTGGTACCTTGGTACTCGACCATAATTCATTCCAGAAGTGTGGTCGAGAACCGATTTGGTCGAGTACCGAATTTATTTATCCCATAGGAAATAATGGAAATGGATTTAATTGGTTCCCAGCCCCTGTTAACTCGCTGGGAACCAATTAAATCTATTTTCTTTATTTCCAGTGGGATAAATAAATTCAGTACTCCAAGCTGCAGGAAGGGTGGGGGCTGCTGCAATCCCGGCAGCTTCAGGGGGCTAAGGAGCTCTATAAGAGCTCCAAGCTGCAGGAAGGGTGGGGGCTGCTGCAATCCCGGCAGCTTCGGGGGGCTCCTTTCCTCATTGCTTCCTCTTATTACCTGTAAGCAGCTGCAAAAACTTTCTCCTTCCAGGCGGCTGCAACGGTGGCGGCTTCCCTTCGAGGAGCAACAGCGCCGGGAACGTCACGTAATGAAGGGAAGCTGCTGGAGCGGCGGCAACTGCTGAGATGGCTCCGGCGGTTTCCCTTCATCACATGACGTTTCCGGCGCTGTTGCTACTCGAAGGGAAGCCTCCGCCTGGAAGGAGAAAGTTTTTGCAGCTGCTTACAGGTAATAACATAGAAACATAGAAACATAGAAACATAGAAAAATAAGAGGAAGCAATGAGGAAAGGAGCCCCCCGAAGCTGCCGGGATTGCAGCAGCCCCCACCCTTCCTGCAGCTTGGAGCTCTTATAGAGCTCCTCAGCCCCCTGAAGCTGCCGGGATTGCAGCAGCCCCCGGCGGTAACATTTCAGATAATGAACAAAATTTTCTCTGGCTGTTCGGTATCCGAATTTTTGTTGAGATACCGAAGCAAATTTTTGCCGAAAATTTTGTTCGTTATCCGAAATGTACGAGAACCAAAACGTTCGAGTACCGAGGTACCACTGTATCTCTGTATATCTCGGCTGTCACCTCCGTCTCCTCCGTCGCCATGGCACCCCTGACTCTCGCTGATTATCCTGGTCGCCCTCCCCTGGCCGCCATTCTCACTGGGTGACATTTCCAACTCTCCGTGCTCCCAGTGGTACCGCAGAGCCTCCACACAGCCTGTTGGTATTCACGATATTCTCCTTGGCCTCCTCCCCTTCTCCTCAACGGCGGCCAGCTCAGCTTCTCCATACAGCCTTCCACCCGACTGGCCCTCCAACGCCAAACACTCCCACCATTCAGCGTTCCGGAGTCCCAGGTCCATCCGGTGGATCACGGCTGCCTCAGTCGCTGTAATCGTCTCCAGTGCCAGCAGCCTGTAGCTCTCACCTACTGGCCCGCTTCCAGCCCGTTTCAGCTCCGTTCCGTCTTTCTGCAACACAGCTTAGTTTTTAATTAGGTCTTCGGCATCAGCTTCAAAGGCAGCTGCCACCTTCAGCTCCCCAGCTGACTGGCTCCCGGCGCATCCGTGGCCACAGCAGATCTAAGCCACCATGGAGAGACACCGTTTCGGGGTCTCCAAAAGACAGGACTTCTCACCACTCCGGGACACAAAAGAACAAATTGCTGGCCTCGATTAAGTCAACCTATGTTCGTGATGTTCCCCCCATAGCTCTAGCGGAGCAGCAGCCTCCGTCTCCTTCCTGCTGCCCCGCCAGAACCAGAAAAAATATCCTTAATGCCGCAAGAATTTTATATGCACAATTTTTGAAGCAAGGAAAGAACCCAACTACCTTAAACCTTTAATTAAAATCATGGAATATGCTGAAATGTCAAAACTAACAATGGAACTGCAAAATAGGGACAAGTCAGACTTCTACAAGGCCTGGGAGAAATGGTACCATTGGTTTAGACAAAAAAAATATCTAAATACCATAAAAAAAGAAGACAGTTCAACAACAATGCCACATACAGACAACCAAATAATGAAATGAGAATAATATTTTCATATAATTTACATAAGACATTGATTGATATAATCTGTAGACACTCAACAAACCCTACACACAAACTCCCAAAATATCGACCAATTAGACAAGAACACACCCATTAGATAAGCATTACTTATATTTATTAAAACTAATTAATACTACACTACGAGCAAATAAAAGTGAAGGGAAACTTATTCCAACTACACATTTAAACCACAGGTCGTATATTACTGAATTGCTTAACCCCCTTCTTTCTTTCTCTATTACGTCTTTTCACTACATCTTTTAAAAAATTTCTTTCTTCTTTTTTCTTTTCTTCTGTCTTTGTTTTAATATGATACATATAATTGTGATATTAAGCATTATATGTACCTTTGTTATGTCTTGTTTTTCTTGTGTTTTTTAAAGTATATATTTAATAAGGATCATTTTTTAAAAAGAATGTTTCTTTCCAGCCCTAACCAGGTGCTAGTGATGTTGCCAGTTCTTCACAGCTTGCAAGCTCTTTCATTATTACTCTCTCAGAATAAGGGTTTTTTTAAAGCCATAGCCAGGGGATAAAATAACATACTGAATCTGACCAGACTAAGGACGCTAGCCAGATGAATATCTGGTAAGCAGATTCCCCCCACCCCCCTCATTTTCCTCCTCCAAAATTTAGGTGCATCTTATACACCAAAAATACAATAGTTCCAATGGACAGATAATACATAAGGTGAGACTAGTGGCACAAGGATGCTCACAGATAGAATCTGAGTACAATGAGATTTTTGCACCAAGTTTGCGTGCTACAACTTTAAGGATTGCTTTGGTTTGAGCCACTAGGAATGAATATTATGTTCATCATGTTGATGTTGAAACCGTCTATTTGCATGCATCTCTTCAGCATAAAATATATATGAGGATACCACTAGGTATGGCATATAATAAGGGTAAATGTTAGAATATATTTTCCCAAATAATTTTTTTGTTTGTATGTTTAAACAATATAATGAGATTACTTAAATTTTATTTATATTTTATAAATGTGATAGAGATTATTAATAATGTTACTGTTAATTGGATTCATATTAATGCTACCCAGAACCAATTCTATTTACACACAATTTGGATGTATGTATGTATCACAGGTTTTTTGCTGAATTTTTAAAATTGTTGCATTGATGTCATGGGGCACCTGGAGTCATCCATATGCTCAGGCAAGCTTATAAGGTCATACGAAAGAGTAAATTTCTCAACTGTGCCCATAGTTTAACCCATCACACACACCCCTCCCCAGTATTCAGTCTCTATTTTTCACCTCAGTTGCATGACTTCTGAAGGTGATTGGGTAGGTGAGCTCAAGAATCCATGTTTGCAAACTTAAAAGATGCTGCTTATTCGGTTGGGTCTGTTTGTTTAAATGCAAGAGTCTGCCACAGAATCTAGTTAGCAATTGGTAATGGAGGCTATGAAAAATCAAAGCTGATTTTCTTCCCAATTTAAAAATAAATAAATGAGGATAACTGTATTAGGTTTTTACCTTATTTGTTCAGTCATTTTAGTGGAGGTATGTTGGAACTAAGGAACAAGAGTGTGCATGATAATGTTGTTGATAATGATAATACAATTTATTCTTAAAATAAATTTGAATTTACCTAAATGATGGTCCAAACTAGGAGTGGCCCTTATCTTCTAGCAGTTCAGCAGTTAAATTTCTGAATTAGTGACCTGTGGATGATTTGTTGCTCACTAGAGCTCATTACGTAAACTACTGATCATCTTCTCTTTAGAGTTAATATCATAGAGATTAACATCACTATATAGTCTGTAATAAGTGCAGAGTTACATATTTATTTAGATATATTATTTAGCAAGAAACTTTACTAATTCTATTTATTTGTCATATTTTCTCAGTTTGCTGAATGGTGTCTAGACTACGGTGCACATGGATGCCGTATTCCTGATCGACCCTACTCATTGTTTGAAGGCAAGAACTTGTTTTTTGAATTCTATATTCAGTAATCATAATTTTGCATCATAGGCCTAGAAAGCCTATGGATGGATGTAAATTTATTTATTTATTTATCAGATTTGTATGCCGCCCCTCTCCGTAGACTTGGGGCAGCTAACAACAATAACAAGACAATATAGACAAATCTAATATTTAAGTTTAAGTTAAATTAAAAAATCCTAATTTGAGAAACCAATCATACATACAGACATACCAAGCATAAATTTTATAAGCCTAGGGGGAAGGGAATATCTCAATTCCCCCGTGCCTGACGGCAGAGGTGGGTTTTAAGGAGCTTACGAAAGGCAAGGAGGGTGGGGGCAACTCTGATCTCTGGGGGGAGTTGGTTCCAGAGGGTCGGGGCCGCCACAGAGAAGGCTCTTCCCCTGGGTCCCACCAGACAGCATGGTTTAGTTGATGAGACTCGGAGAAGGCCAACTCTGTGGGACCTAACTGGTCGCTGGGATTCGTGCTGCAGAAGGCGGTCACGAAGATATTCTGGTCCAATGTCATGAAGGGCTTTATAGGTCATAACCAACACTTTGAATTGTGACCGGAAACTGATCGGCAACCAATGCAGACTGTGGAGTGTTGGTGTGACATGGGCATATTTAGGAAAGCCCATGATTGCTCTCGCAGCTGCATTCTGCACGATCTGAAGTTTCTGGACACTTTTCAAAGGTAGCCCCATGTAGAGGGCATTACAGTAGTCGAGCCTCAAGGTGATAAGGGCATGAGTGATTGTGAGCAGTGACTCCCGGTCCAAATAGGGCCGCAACTGGTCCACCAGGCGAACCTGGGCAAACGCTCCCCTTGCCACAGCTGAAAGATATTTCTCGAGGAGGACGCCCAAGTTGCGGACCCTCTCTGAGGGGGTTAGTGATCCCCCGTCAGGGTAATGGATGGACAGATGGGATTGTCCTTGGGAGGCAAAATCCACAGCCACTCCGTCTTATCAGGTTTGAGTTTGAGTCTGTTGACACCCATCCAGACCCCAACAGCCTCCAGGCACCAGCACCTCACTTCCACTACTTCACTGACTGGACAAGGGGTGGAGATGAAAAGCTGGGTATCATCTGCATACTGATGATACCTCACCCCATGCCCTTGGATGATCTCACCCAGCGGTTTCATGTAGATATTAAATAGTAGGGGGGAGAGGACCGACCCCTGAGGTACCCCACAAGGAAGCAACCTAGAGGTCGACCTCTGACCTCCCACTAACACCGACTGCCACTGACCGGAGAGGTAGGAGGAGAACCACTGAAGAACAGTGTCTCCCATTCCCAACCCCTCCAGCCGGCGTAGAAGGATACCATGGTCGATTGTATCAAAAGCCGCTGAGAGGTCAAGAAGCACCAGGACAGAGGATAATCCCCTGTCCCAGGCCCGCCAGAGATCATCCATCAGCGCGACCAAAGCAGTTTCTGTGCTGCAGCCGTGCCTGAATCCTGACTGTTGAGGACCTAGATAATCGGCTTCTTCCAAGGACCGCTGGAGTTGGAGCACCACCACCTTCTCAACAACCTTCCCCATAAAGGGAAGGTTGGAGACTGGGCGATAGTTGTTGAGAAAGGCCGGGTCCAGAGAAGGCTTCTTGAGGAGGGGCACACGAGTGCCTCCTTGTAGGGAGCCGGGAAGGACCCCCTCCCCAAAGAAGCATCCAGTTTCTTCCCAAAATATCTGCCACCATGCCCCCGGTTAAAGTTATGACTGAAGATGCCACATTTCTTTTGAATTTACTTTTTCAGGTATGGCAGGAGCTATCCACTTCCTTTCTGACATCTTGGTTCCAGAAAAGTCTTGCTTCCCAGCATTTGAACTTAGTCCCCAAACGAAAGAAAACAAAGAGGAGCACAACAGCTAAATCGGAGCGGTGATGTCAGAGGCAACATGACTGCCGAGTGCCTAAAATATACTGAAACAGTGTTGGAGTCTAAACAACGAGAAAAATTTCTTGGCTGTTCTTCAAAGGACTGTGTTTGTCATTAGCGCATGAATCAGAGAATTCCATACGTTAATGTTTCCTTATAAGAGATATCTTTTAACAGTGACAAAGAGCAAATTTCAGTTTATCAGGATGTGTCTTGTTTAACTTTCACAGTTGTCTCTTCAGGTCTTTCAGGTGTTTGCATGTTCTTGGTATTGTCTGTGATTTTTTTCCTTGTTTGTTGCAAAGCTGAAAAACATTCTATAATATCTAGTCCTGTTGTTTTTTTCTGTGCATGACTGTACTAACAACACAGTTATTTCTGCAGCCAACATATACATGATGACAATAGGACCAGTCTGTTGGATACAATAAATGAGAGAAGCAGGAAAAACCAAATATTCAAGTCACAAAATCCTTTCGCCAGGAAAAAAGTTCAGAGTTCTAGAGCATTTCGTTTGCTCCCATCACAGCACAGCAGTTTTAAATTCCCATGTACTTAATTTGTCCTGATCTCATTCTATAGAATGTAGAAATACAGAGTTTCTAGATGTATTATGCCCAACATGTTTAAAATTATTATTTCCTTCCATTAGGAACATTTGTATGGTTTATTTCATCCAAAGTGCAACATTAACATCCTTTATTCATTTCTCTAGCATCATTGGAATCTGTGGATCCAGATTATGGGGGATGTTTAAATACACTCAAATTATATAGGGTAACATAATTTCCCCCTTTTTTCCTTTATTATACTTGTCCTGCAGACAGCAATTCTGGGGCTGTGTGAAAATATTTCTTTGAAATTTTCAGTTCATACTTTTCTATTTGGAACAGACATATTAACAAGGATAATATACTAGGTTACTTCTTTGCGATTGGATCTAGATTATAAATCTTAGTTTATGGGGATGGCAGGATTTACCCCTTTGATAGCATTACATATCTGTATTTGATTATTGTGTTTGGCAGACAACCAAACAAACTAAAAGAAAAAAGAAAAGAATTTATTCTCATTTGGTTTCTCAATGAACACAACTAATATATTTTGATTAAGAAGGCAATGATATAAATATAAAAATACACGCATTGTCAAAAAAAAGCCACCCAACAATATAAATAACTGTCATGTCATTTCATTTTTTGAAACTTCATTTTCTTTGTATTCTTCCATTCAAGAGCTACATAATTGAGTAGATCACTTGAACTGAACTTTCTCAATAAATAAATGATTACTCTTTATCTTTATTTCAAAACTTCTTAAAAATCTAAACAAGATTTGTATACCATTTAGAGGTAGAGGTTTACTGTTAAAATTAATCCAAAACTTTCCAGTAATTGAAAGACAAACTCTATTTAAAATGGATATTTATTATTATTATTATTATTATTATTATTATTATTATTATTAATTAGTTTTGTATGCCGCCCCTCTCCGAAGACTTAAAAGATGTATCAAACTTTTCTGATTTTTGTGATGGCCCTTGTTTATAATCTAACATGATGGGGTAATTTCACAGTAACACTTTTTGGAGGAAAGATGGTGGGCCTGTGAACTGCTTGCCAAATATTTTGCAGTTCACATTTTTCAAAAAAAAAAAAAGTAAGATACAGAACAGTTGAACAATTATGTTCAACCTTCCCATTTGTAAAACTTGTAAAAATTTATAAAATGAGATATTCTCCCATGCCTCTGGAAGGAGAGTCCAGCATGGGATTTAGCTCAAGTCTTATTGGTAGGGACTGAGTTTTAAATTAATATAATTAACATATTAAGTAGGTACCGCCCCCTTGCTGCCCCAGTACCTCAGTTTAAAAAAGCTCAGTCTAGAATAGGGACTCTGAGTTTTTTCTCCTGACAGGAGTGTCAATAAAATGGTGTATACTTAAGTATTAATTGTTTTAATTGTTAAATTCTGTATTAATGTTGTTTTTATCTTCTACAGGTATCAGAAGGCTTGGGGTGTCTACCCTCCGTGGGTAGCACCCCCACCATACTCCTCATGGGGCCTCTTCTCCCCGCGAGTACTGCCCTGAAGAGGAGAGGCTGGGCTATAGGTCACTGTCCTCCGTGGTCAGACCTAGCCCTACACCCCAGGTGGGGGGGGGTCCCGCCCCTCCCCATCGACGGGGGCAGCGCGGCGTTCTGCATGACAGGCGCGAATCTGACAGCCGCGCCTACCAGCTGATGGTCGGGAAGCCGCGCGGAACTGTCAAAACGGCCGAGGATTCACTCGGGCCGCAGCGTCGCCAACTGAGCGATCGCAAAGACCTCGCAGCCGCCCCGCCAACTGGAAAAGGACTCTCCGAGCCTGGGGCCGCTGAGGAGAGGCGCCCGCCATTTTTGCTGCCGAAAGGGTGCGGAAAGCCGTTACAATCGGCAAGCAATAGGCGGTGGCTTGACTGGCTGCCAGCAGTCCTTGCAGGCTAATCTGCCTGGAGACTGACCCTAATTGGTGATGGCTTGGTCACGTGATGCGGGATCACTATGAAGAGACAGCTCTGAAGCTGTGACAGCCTCCATAGCCACTTGTTGTGACAGGAGACTGCTGTGATCTCTGCTTGTTAGTTGACAGTTCGAGGGAAATAGTTGTGAGTAAAAATGCTGCCCCTTATCTACGATTTAAGGATGGCTGAACAGCTGGGTAATCGTGGGGAGGAACAGCCCCAATTGACTCCAGTGCCTCATAAAAATAAGGAGAAGGCTTCGGGCAAGGCCAAATCAAAATCCTCCCAGTCTTCCTCCTCCATTAAAGAGGCTGAAAGGAAGATTAAAGCCTTGGAACAAAGGCTAGAGGCAGCCTTAGCTTCTCCTGCTGCAGCGGTCCTGACTATACCCCCCTTTCAGCCACTCCCCCCATCGAGAACAGCATCACCTGGATTGGCTTTGGGGGCCATGGGCACTGCAAGTGAGAGAGACTGGTCTCCTGACCGACAGGCCTTATCAGGCCCACCTCCACCTTCGCCTCTCGCTAGGCCAGATATGCCTGCTTCAGCCAGCCATCCTACCTATGGGTTTTCTGCAGGGGCACAGGCGTGTGCCCCAACAGCAACGTTCACGCCAACGGCTGCAGGACTGAGATCCCAAGCTGATGTCTGGCAGACCTTCCCTCCATCCCTGCAGGACATTATTGCCAACGCTTATGCGCAGGGAACGGTGGTTGGAGCCCAGCGTGTAACACCTCCATTACCACAACCATATCAACCCAGGGATCTTTGGTCAGCACCACCGCCCCCTCCTGGGCTAGATTCATTTGCGGGAGACACTGGGCTTCTGGAAGAGGACAGTGAACATGGGAACAATGAACTGTCTGATGATGAGCATACCTTCCCAGAGCAGCCAGCTCCCGCAGGGCTGTTTAAGCCAGCGCTATTTAGGGTGCTGTTACACAAGGTGAAGCAAGCCTTGGATGTGCCAGGTGCGGCTGCACCTACTGATGCAGGGGATGGACTTAGGACTTCTGCTTCCCTGTGTAAGGAACAACCCAGAGAGTCCGATAACGTACCTGCGATGGAGATATTCCTAGAAAACATCAAGCGCACCTGGCAGCACCCAGCAGGGGCACAAGGCCCCTCCAATGTGGAACGTCGTTTTTACACATTTGACGATGAGATGGAGAACCTACTACAGTTCCCGCCAGTGGATAAGCCGGTAGCCACACTGGTATCCAATGCCGTCGTCCCTTCTGAGACTGCGGATAGTCTCAAGCCTGATGAGAGACGGGCTGAAACTCTCCTGAAAAAGGCCCATCAGATGGCAGCATGGGCCCTACGGGCTGCATCTACTGCATCCATATTCAATAGGGCATCCATCATGTGGATTCAGGAGGTACAGGCTAGGATGGGGCCTGAGGATTCTCGTCTAAAGCAGGATCTGAACAAGCTCCTGGCGGTGGCCAAATTCTCCACAGATGCCACCTTGCACGCGGCGAAGTTTTCCGCAAGGGGCATGGCTTCCACTATTTCTTCTCGGCGCCTCCTTTGGCTTCGACATTGGCAGGCGGATGCCAAGACGAAATGGCGCCTGTCATCTGCCTCTTTCCAGGGCACAAAATTGTTCGGGGAGGTGTTGGAATCGGTCCTTGTGGAGGGCAAGGACAAGAGGAAGATCCTTCCCAGATCCTCTCGACATCAGGATCGCAGTAATGCCCCGTATCGACGCCAACAGCCCTTTCAATGGGACCCAGCCTCCGGAACCACCCAGACCTCCAGACCGTATTCACAAGGTCAATATGGTCAGTCCTATTCATACCGGGGTGATAGGGCCTACTTCCAAGACCAGGGCAGAGGGTACCAGCAGGGGAGACGTCCCTTTCGGGGTTCCAATCAACGAGGCTTCCATCGAGCCAAGTGACTGCATAGGGCAGGTCCCTTTGGGGGGGAAACTCCAAAGGTTTTGTACCGCCTGGAGGACCACATCCTCCGACGCTTGGGTCTTGGACACAGTGACCCGGGGCCTACGCCTGGAATTCCTTCATATTCCGCCTACCCATTTTGTGTCATGTCCAGTGCCCACAAACGTTACCAAACGGACATTACTGGAACAAGAGATTGCGCATCTCCTAGAGATCCAAGCCATCGAGAGGGTGCCAGCCCAGATGGAGGGCATGGGGTTCTACTCCAGGGTCTTCATAGTACACAAGGCATCGGGAGGTTGCAGGCTCATTTTGAATCTGAAGCACCTAAACAGGTACGTGTTATACCGCAGATTCAAGATGGCCTCCCTTCGCACTATCCTGGCGTCAATCCGGCCTCGAGAACTCATGTCATCCATCGACCTGAAGGAGGCGTATTTACACGTGCCCATTCATCCGGAGCACCGGAGATACCTCCACTTTTATGTCCAGGGGAATCACTATCAGTACCGGGTGATGCCTTTTGGCCTCTCTTCCGCACCGCGTACCTTCACCAAGCTCCTGGATTCGCTAATCGCCTCCTTACAGTCCTGGTCAATAAGACTTTTAGCTTACTTGGACGACATCCTCGTACTGTCCAGGGATCTGGCGACCGCGCGGCAGGATCTACGGGACACGGTAGCGCTGTTGCAGGAACATGGCTTTACGATAAACGGGGCAAAAAGTCATTTTTTGCCCACCACCACTATCACCCATCTCGGCTCTGTTATAGACACCATCGCCATGAGGATTTACCTATCTCCGGAGAGACAGCGCAACGTTCAGGACTTAGTCACCAAATTACAACATCAGAGGATGGTACCGCTGGCCTTTTTATCCAAGGTCCTAGGGACTCTAGTGTCATGCGTGGACATCGTCCCCTGGGCACGGTATCATTTCCGCATGCTACAATGGACATTGCTTCCATACCAAAAGCGACGTGTGAGTCACACACACAGATTAATTACGGTAGGAAGAGGCCTGCGAGACTCCCTAAAATGGTGGAAGTCCCAGGCGATACATCAAGGGTCCCCCTTTGGCCACCTACAACACATCATTGTGACTACGGATGCCAGCCTCCTGGGTTGGGGAGCCCATGTGGACCATCATGTAACTCAGGGATTGTGGCTTCCTCAGGACTTGACTCCAGTGAATATCAATTTCCTGGAGCTGAAAGCTGTGCGCCTTGCCCTGCTAACCTTTACACCACTTCTCCAGGGAAAGCATGTGTTGGTTTGTACGGACAATGTTGCGACCAGGGCGCATCTCAACCACCAAGGAGGGACCAGATCTCTCAGGTTGATGGAGGAAACGCAATTCCTCTTCGACTGGGCGGAGGTCCATCTTGTGTCACTCCACGCAGAGCACATTGCGGGGGAGGCCAATACTCAAGCGGATTGGCTCAGTCGGCAAGCAGTGGATCCAGCGGAGTGGAGTCTGACCCCACAACTGTTCCAGCAAGTGACCAAAAGGTTTGGCAACCCGACGGTAGACTTATTCGTGACTCCGCACAATGCCCAGCTCCCGAGGTTTTATTCCAGATTTCCCACACCGGGAACCGAGGGGACCAATGCCCTGTACCTTCCGTGGCCCAAGGAATTGCTATACGCCTTTCCACCAACACCACTTATTCCAAGGGTCATCGAGAAGATCCTAGTGGAACAGGCGGAAGTCATCCTGATCGCACCGCATTGGCCGCGGCGGGCTTGGTTCACCGACCTGATGGGGCTCTCAATTGTCCAGCCTTGGAGGATTCCAGACAACCAAATCACACTCACTCAGGGAGCGATATTCCATCCGGAGCCTCGGTGGTTCCACCTGACCGCTTGGCGCTTGAGGAGGACAGATTGAGAACCTGGAATATTCCTGAGAATGTCATCACTACTATCCAGTCGGCCAGGAGGCCTTCAACGACTAGGATTTACCAGGCTACTTGGGCCGCATTCACCGCTTTTTGCAAGGTCAGACATCAGCGGCCACAGGATGCTAGTTTAGTCTTGGTGTTGGAGTTTTTACAATCCGGTCTGGAGAAGGGATTGGCTCCCAACACCTTAAGAAGACAGGTAGCGGCTTTGGCAACGATTATTCGATCTGAGGATGGTGGGTCATTGTCCCACCACTCGTTGATTAAAGACTTTCTGAAAGGAGTTACCAATAAGCATCCTCCACCGATACGACGATTCCCTACTTGGGATCTTTCCGTGGTACTGCAAGCACTCACAGCTCCTCCGTTCGAACCGCTGAGAACTGTACCTTTAAGGATGTTATCCCTTAAGACAGCGTTTTTAGTGGCCATTACATCGGCACGGCGGGTGTCAGAGCTGTCGGCCTTGTCAGTAAGGCCTGACCTTTGTACATTTCAACCTAATAGGGTGATCCTCCGTTTGGACCCAACGTTCATACCTAAAGTCAACACCCACTTTCACTGGACGCAGGAACTTGTCTTGCCGGATTTCTGCGTTCATGGATCACATCCGTTGGAACTTAAGTGACATAAGGTGGACGTGCGCAGAGCTCTGAAACTCTATATCAGGCGCACGGCTTCTTTCCATAGGACTGAGGCCTTGTTTGTCTCCTTTGGTCAACATCGACTAGGTCTCAAAGTGTCCTCACAGACAATTAGTCAATGGTTGAAGCTTTGTATAGTAGAAGCGTACAAAGCAGGTTCCCAGACATTGCCTAGTGGAATCACGGCTCATTCAACTCGTAGTGCCGCTACTTCAGCGGCATGGGCCACACAGGCATCGATAGAGGACATCTGTAGGGCGACCACGTGGGCCACCCCTACCACCTTTATACGGCACTATAAACTGGACACGTTTGCTTTGGCCGAGGCGGCCTTCGGGAGGAGAGTATTGCAACGAGTGTGTGACACTACAGGGTCATGATTCAATGATATCCCTCCCTTGAACACTGGAACTTGGGTATATCCCATGCTGGACTCTCCTTCCAGAGGCATGGGAGGAGAACCGTTGAACTTACCTGAACGGTCTTCTCCATGTCCTGGAAGGAGAGTTCAAACCCTCCCATTGAACCATGGACAGTGGTTGTGGTTCAGTTAATGGTTGTTGTTAGTTGTTTAATAAATTCTGTTTACCACTTGAATTCGTTTTTTAAAACTGAGGTACTGGGGCAGCAAGGGGGCGGTACCTACTTAATATGTTAATTATATTAATTTAAAACTCAGTCCCTACCAATAAGACTTGAGCTAAATCCCATGCTGGACTCTCCTTCCAGGACATGGAGAAGACCGTTCAGGTAAGTCCAACGGTTCTTCTAAAATTCTCCAATACACTCGCAAGGAGAGTGCAACGTGGGTAATTCTCTAGTCTCATTGGAAGGGACTGAGTCCTTCAAGCAAAATAGAGGCAGCATAGGATTGAAACCCTCCGCGGGTATCATCCTCTCAACTACCACTCCTTCCCCATGAGGCCCTCAACCCACCTGAGGGAAAACGACGGATTGAGGGTGGGAGAGAGCAACCGGGTAGCTGACCTCCACGGTCACGCTCGGGGAATTTAAAAATGGTTGACATCTCTATCATTCAACTGGTGTGTGTGTGTATGAAAGAGCAAACTGTCCCATTCTTTCCTTCCAAAAGTAGCATTTTGTAAGAACCATTCTGATTGGATGGTGGCGAAGTGTCCCATGTGGCCAAAAGGCTGTGGCTGAATGTGGATTTTTGTGACAAAAGGGCTGGGGCAAAGAGCTAGGGGCCTTTGGGCGAGGGAGATAATGCAGCGGCCGATCAACTGCTGCGGAAGAAAGAGCTTCGTCCAACTAGCAGAGGCAAAAAGTCCCATACCCTAAAAAGCACCCTAAGAAGAGAGGAAAAAAACCCAGCCCTCACCTGTTTTTGGAAATGGTTCAAGAGGGGAAAGTGAGAGGGTACGGGAATGAGAGAGAGAAAGGAAGAGAAATTAGAAAATGATGGAGGGAAATAATGAGGTAGTGGAAATACAGTCAAATGAGAGAGAAGGGAGAGAGAAATGAGAGAAAGATTGAGAGGGGGAATGGGCGAGAAGGAAACATGGGGAGAAGGGGAGTGAAAGAAAAAGAAAAGAGAAAGTAAAACAAAAATTGAGAGATATATGAGCAAAAAGGGAGAGAGAAACAAAAGGGGGAGAGAGGGAGAGGTACACAGAAATGAGAGACCTGGAGGGAGAGAATGAGAGGGGGAAAAGAGAGAAGTGGAGAGGAAGAAAGAAAAGGGAAAGAGAAGTGGGAAGAAAGAAGGAAGGGAGGGAAGGAAGGAAAGAAAGAAGGAAGAGAGACATTTCCCACAGAAAATACCGGGAGCCACACACCCAGCCCCTCGTGGCTGAAGAGGTTACTATTACTATTTAATACTACACCATTTGGTTAAGAATACTTTTTTCCCTGTTTCCCTCCTCTAAAATCTAGGTATGTTATATACATTGGTGCCTCTTATACACCAAAAAAATACAGTAAGTGCTTAGAATTTTTAGACTTGTTTGGAAGAGCAATTCTCTGACAGAAATACATTAAGAATTTTTTAAATGAGGAAGACTGAGTTATATTTGGAAATGCTGCAATTTTTTAAGCTACCATGTCTGAATATTACCTTGTTTTAAAATATTCAGTTTGCTTCTAAATAAGTTTGCAGAAAAATAGGATTCCCCCATTTAAATTTTTCTGACTACTAAACTTAGTCATTAATCCCAGAACTAGTCAAGACTATTGATTTTAAACATAGTTTTATGGAAGCTTCTAAAATAATTTGGTTAACATCTAATTTGAAAGTATGTTGTAAATCATTTGTCAACTGAATATTGCTCATGGGAATTAGCCCTGAATTTCCTGCAGGCAAAATTTAGAACTCACCATGGGGTTTTTTGCAGATTTTTAGTTTAAATCAAGGACTTGAACAAACAAGTCCAAGTCAAAAAAGGGACGTTCTGCCTGTCAACTGTCTATAAGTGAAAAGACAAATGTGAGTTGAGTAAGTGGACATTCATGGTACTATAAGTAGTTGGTGGTTGAAGTAGACAGTCCATTTCCAGGATATATACATTAGAAAATTGCAGCAAACCAAAAGGATAAGCTGACATTGGCTAGATGGACAGAAATAGGTTGATTTATGTCTCCCCTAAAGTTAGTATACTATTTACTGGTATGTATTTAGGTTCAATGGCTTCTTTTCCAGTCAGATTCTATTTGGGCCATTAAATAGATGGAAATGCATTGTTACTACTTTTGTCTTCAAAGAATGAGTATAAGCTACCGTAATTTAATATCCAATTGAATGAGAACTAAAGAGAGAAAGTAGAAAAACCAAACTCCAAATTTCATCTAAAACTAACTTTATTTTGAATGAAATACAGTAGTTTGTAAACTACAGGTTTGTACAAGTAGCTTTGTACAAAGCTTTCTTTGTATTGAAACGGATGTCCATGTGCCGCCTCTATGTTGGTTGAGGCAGGCAGGATTCCCTTGAGTACCATTTGTTGGGGGTCAAGGGAAAGGGAAGGTTTTGCCTTTCTGCTCCAGATTCCCATGTACAATTGGTGGGCCACTGTGTGACACAGAATGCTGGACTCGATGGGCTTTGGCCTGATTTAGCATGGCTCTTCTTATGTTCTTATGTTCTTAGCTCATCAGGCAGAACTCTAGGTATTATGAATTACATTACCATTCCTACTAGTTTGTATTGAAATCTTACTAGTTGTTGCTTACATGATGTTAGTTAAAAAATAATTCATTCCTGCACATGGTTGAATTATGGAATATATGAATTGATTTTTGTGAGTTGGAATGTTGTCATTGTCCAATCTAAGTGAAAAAGATGTGTGGCCATACTCCTGCACCCAGTCTCTCAAAGAATGGATGCAAATATTACATATGACAGAAACTCAAGACAAAAAGCTATACTGTAGAAAGTCTCATTAGCAAAAATAGTCTCTTGCTTTGGGAGCCAGCTTACAAGATCTTGTTAGCTTGCCTGCCCCAAAGAAACATTCTTCCTTACATTACTTAGGTGCGATCTGACAGCTAGTTCAAAGATACTCATTGAAGTCTACAAAGTGAAAATTGGGGCAAAATATTAATGAAGGCCCCATTTAAAGTAAAGCTTTGCTACTCTGCCTAGCTGTAATTCCAGACATTATTAAAATTTGGCCAATTAGGTCTTGAATTGTAAAGAATGATTATTCTAGCAAGAATATTATTTGAGGTTGAAAGCAAGCTATCTGCATTAACTTCAGCACATAGCACTGTCACTAGAATCTCATCTAACAATATTCTATATTTCTATCTTCCTTTAAAATTCCCTTATGCTTTATTGGATTTATATGCTCTCTTAGTTTAAGTATAAATGCACTTGCATCCAGTTCTAGCAGTGTGTGTGTGTGTGTGTGTGTGTGTGTGTGTAGGCAAATGTGCACATACATGTGTGTGTGTGAGAGAGAAAAACAGATATTACTCTTCCATAGGATAATTTCTGGTTATACAGTATTCTTAAATACAATTCTAAAACATCCATTCTATTGATGGATTATTCTTCGATGAAATTGACCTCTTTAACAGTTATTTAAGATGAGTTCTGTGGATCCACCTGTTTGTGACTTTCTCGGGATTCAGAATTATGTAAATATTTAAAACTTTTAACGTTCATAACTATTTTATTGTGTAAGTTGTCAGAAAACCTTACAAAATTATAATTTGTGTAAGGCTGTTCATATTAGTAAGCTTAACAATCGGTGAGCAATCAATACTGTGCGTCCCTTGGTTCAATTTTACTTATTTACAAAGGACACATAACCTCCAAAAGTTTAACAATGCTATGATAATTTATTTATTAAGAAAACAAGAACACAGAAAATAGATTCTATGCAAAGCGAGAATCAAAATATCAAATATATTTAATTTGGATTTACTTCTTTTCCAACTGTGTTCCAGAACTCACTAGAACAGCAGCTTAACTGTACTATAAGATGCAGTATAAAATGTAGTAGGCAAAGAATTGTTGTAGGAAAAAGGAACCCACTTCTCAATAAACTCCAGTCCAATACCAAAATTAGATAACTTAATCAAGCAATCTCTTAACAACCTAACCAAGAAATATAAAAGCACAAAAGAACAGTGCAGATGAAAAGCAATGGATTCATACTCCTACGCGGAGATTATATGTGTTATATACATACATTATACATACATTATATATAGAGATAGATAGTGTTCTGTCTGGCCCAGTTAATAATCAGTACTTAATCCCTAATGAAGACTCGAAAACAAAGTCACTATGTATATTTGTCTATTTACAAAGAAATGTGCTGGAAAAAGCAATGAAATCATAGGAATGTCAGTCCGACTGCCAAAAGTCCACCATTATCAGCACAGTTAATAACAAGTGGCCAACATTAGGTAATAAATCATTAATAAGTCATTAGTTTTCGGTGTTTACAGGTACTCACAAATGCCTTCAAAAACCAGGATTTCAGGATTGCAGAAGGATTTAAGAGACTCTGGCTGCTAGTTCTCTATAGAAACGTTGAACTTCTGCACCAAAGTTTCCCATAATCCTCCCTCTTACACTATCAGTGATGACCAGCTGTGCATAGAAGTATTCAAGATCTACGTTGCCAGAGATATTCTTGTCTCCCTCACATTCTTCTTACACTAGCATCTAATATTGAGTCCACAATATCCCCCTCCTCATCTGACTCAAACATTGCTACAGCTGGCAGTTCTGCAGTCTCTGGAGATTCCCCAGGCCCTAACTCTCCCTCCCTCTCACTTTCTGATTCCTCTGGTAAACATACTGGTCTATGATACCCAGATGTACCCAGTTTATTCTCCTCAAAGTCCGTGATCAAAGAAGCCGGATGCGAGCCAACCACAACAGAGAGATAGAGAGATATACACATACATATACAGGGTCCGTTCCAAAAGTAATGCAATTGAATTTCCCACGCTGCTCCTATTGGTTGGAGTAGGACTGAAACACTTGAAGTTGGTGGGGAGGACCCTAAACTTTTCCGCAAAACCGGTCTCAATGCTCTCCAAGCTGTGGAAGCGACAGGACGTCAGTTACTGTAAACCTCTGTGTGCCGACCGTGTCATGAAAAAAATGGAATCAACGATCGAGCAATGTTACACGATTAAGTTTTGTGCTAAACTGAAAAAATCTCTTGAGGAGACTAACAAAATGATTTGTGAGGCTTACGGGGAATCTGCTCTGTCCTACTCACAAGTTTCGAGCTGGTTAGAGGCCTTTAAGGAGGGGCGGAAATAAATAAATAACGATTCATGTTTTGTTCACACAGCTGCATCTCTGCCCAATGAGTTTAGAATAATAATAACAGGTTGCCAGCGAGGCATTTCTGAAGCCCCAAATCTAGGACCACTATTACAAACATTGGAACACCACACTCCTTTACCCAGAAATCATCCTTTATATACTGCCTTGATATGGTCAGCTGTTTCCTAGGGATATAACTGTCTAGGCTTTCTTTCATAGACTCACCTTCTGAACTTTTTCCTATAAAGATATTCCGGTCTGCTTCTTGACCTTCTGATTCGGGCATCTAATAGCAGTTCCTAATCTCCTATGTCTCCCTCTTCCTCTGATTCTGACATTACCATCATTGGGGTTTCTACAGTTTCAAGGTTCTTCAGGTTTTTCAGGTTCCAACTCTACCTTACTCTCACTATCTGATTCAGTTGTCAGGAGCAGTGGCCTAGGGTACCAAGATGGACCTTGTACATCCTCAAAGAAAGGCGGCATACAAATCTAATAAATAATAATAAATAATCCTCCTTAGAATCTGTGACTAACTGACCTGGTCGTGGACCACTCACAACTTACATATATATATACAAATACACACACACATATGAAGAAAGAAGAGAAGGCAGTACAGATTAACTAAACATATTGATCTTCAAATCCATTTACCATCTGTTGTAAGTGTAGAAAGTCCATGAATGGTTTTCAGTCTCTTACAAAGCTGTCTAGTCCATTATCTCTAATCAAAACAGTTAATTTTGCCATTTCTGCTAATTCAGTCGTTTCCAAAATCCATTCTTTAACATTCAGCGTCTCTTTTTCTTTCCAGTGTTTGCAAGTACAATATTCGCAGCTATTGTCATATGAAGGAATCAAACCCCAAATTGTTTTTTTTTCAATTGGCTTGTCCATCTTATTTAAAAGAAAAGCTACAGCTTTCATTAATTAATTAATTTATTAATTAATATTTCATTAAATATTTTCTGCATTGTCATTGTTATATCTATCCAGTATGTTTTCACATACAGTGGTACTTCTACTTAAGAACTTAATTCGTTCTATGACCAGGTTCTTAAGTAGAAAAGTTTGTAAGTAGAAGCAATTTTTCCCATAGGAATCAAATGATGCGTGTAAACCCATTAGGAAAGAAATAAAAGCTAGGAATTTGGGTGGGAGGAGGAGAAAGAAGAGGAGGAGGACAGTCGCTGCCGAAGGAAGAAGGTGAGGTGAGGGGAATCAAAAAAATCCAAAACTTTAAGGCTTTTTAAAAAAGAGGGACTCTAAGATAGCGATGAGGAGCACATGCCTCTCATATACCAGTGCGAGGCTGACTCCCATAGAGAAACCCAGGCAGGCGAGAGGGGGGAACTTCCCACTCTGCTGCTGCTGCTACCTGCTTTCTCTTCCTTCCCATGATGAAGGGATCCCCTCTCCTCTCACTCGCTTGCTTTGTAGCCAGTGCCTTTCCTTCACTGTAGTGACTCCTTGCTTTGGTTGAAGCTGAGTTGATCCAGCTGGGGTGAAGTGCCCCCTTTTGCCTTTCTGTGCCCAGGTGCTCTAGGAGGCAACCTCGCACTGGGTGTATGGGAGGCAGTGCGAGGGAGTCACCACAGCAAAGTGGTTTATTCCCTCTCCAAGCACCCAGAGAAAGGCATACGCTCTATTCGCTCTGGGCTGCCCAGAGTGAAGGGAGCATTTATTTTCTGTGGGCGCTGGCAGAGGTTTATTCCCTCTCCAAGCGCCCAGAGAAAGGAAAATGCTTTGTTTGCTCTGAACTGCCAAAGCCTCCTTAAGTGCCACCAAAAGGCTCCTCTGGCAGCCCAAAAAAGCACAAAATGGCCGGGATTAAAGGGGGAATGGCAGGAAACTGGCCGGGCCTTCGTGCCACTCTCAAATTTCCTGGGAATTTTTTCCGTGTTCAGGTTCTTAAGTAGAAAAGTGTTCTTAACAAGAGGCAAAATATATTGAACACCCAGCTCTTATCTAGACAAGTTCTTAAGTAGAGGCGTTCTTAGGTAAAGGTACCATTGTATTTGTAAGACCGCCACATATAATAAAATAAATCTGGATTTTGACTACATTTACAGCACTTATCAGTAATCTCTTTACCCATTTTCACTAGTCTATCTGGGGTCAAATACCAGTGATACATCACTTTTTAAAAAAAATATTTCAAGCTTTAATGTAAATTTTAGTCCGTTTGTCCATATATTCGTTATCTCTTGACCAACTGCTGCTGCAACATGAACTGAAAAGTCTGCTCCTGTCTGTACAAAGCATCCTTTTCTATATAAAAAGTGTTTGGATTGAATCCTTTCTTTGTGGAGATTTATTTGATCTGATCCAGTAGTCCTAAAGCAGAGCACCATTAGAATTAGGTCTGAAGAAAAAGATAAAAAGAGATATGATGCTGATGAAGAATAGAATGTATAAATGATGGCCATAGCTGAAACCCTGAACTTCATCTTCATAACAAATGGATTGCAAGATTTTGACATGGAATGTTAATGGGACAAGTTCCCCACAAATGAGAAAAAGTATTTCATTTTCGAAAAAAGTGAACCATGATGTGATATGTTTGAAAGAAACTCATATCAAAGAGACTGTCAGGGAATAAAATCTATTATGGTGGGATTATATCAGTGGTGGGCTGTAAATAATTTTCTATGTATGTCCTTGATAACTCAAGGGTCGTTCTGCACACTCCTTAACAAGGAGGAAGGGGTGTTATGTCTGCGCAGGCATGAGCAGTCTTATCCTCCTGCTGCGAACGTATGAGATGTATTTTAGTGATATTGATTAATTGGCCGACAGTGTCTTTAAAAGGGTTTTGTCAGCTGGGAATGGGATGTTGGTTTATAATGGATCCTTATCTTAAACAAGAATTGATGGAAGTTTGACTCTTCACCTGATTTAGTATGACCACATTGAACATGAAAATAAGCCACGAATATTGTTTGCAATCAAACTAAAAAAATAGACAGAAAAGATGATAAGTTTCAAGATAGAAATAAGATTCATATAGATAATAAAAACATTCAAATATATATTTTTTAGAATTATTATACCAATTTATATAAAGAACAAGAAATCTCTTCAGACAGTATGGACGATTATATATCAACTAATAATCTTCTTAAACCATCAAAAAACTACAAGCAAATTTTGAACAGTATAATAACAACTTTTGAAATAATAGAAGCAATTAAAAGAGGTGAAATACAAAGCTCTGGGAGTAGATAGCCTACCAAGTGGATTTTACAAAATTTTTGAAGATCAACTACTTCTTCCAATGAAGAAACTTAATGAATTTTATTCCAGAAGTTAATTCTATGCCAGATTATTGGAAGGACGTCTACATGTCTTTAATACCCAAAGATGTGCTGGATTTAACTTCTGTGAAGAATTACAGGCTAATTGCCCTCCTTAATAATGTTACAAACTCTTTATACCTATTTTATCTGAAAGACTTTAAAAAGTTTTACAGGATTATATACATGGAGACCACCGTCATTTCTTACATAAAACATAACTAAAAGATAATGTAAGAGAAATTTTGAATACAATTTATATTTACATAATGAAAATAGGTTGCATTTATCTTTCTGGATGCATTATCCCATGCTTTGAAACTACAAAAGCCCAACATACCTCTCATCCAATTGTATTATTACCAGAGAGAGACCCAACATGTAACACAGCCAAAGAACTTGCAAAAAAAAGTTTGGACATCTCACAGAATGGAGTGAATATTTTATCAACTTAACACTATGGCCCTGCCACAAAATCAAAGACCTAAAAATAGAAGCTGAAATTCATCAACCTCTACCAATTCAATAGACAAATAGACCAACAAATTAGAACATTCATGAAATCACCATTCTCATGACTCATAACATTCTCAATAGCAGAGACTAATGCAGTGTCTAGAAACTACAATCTTCCTACACATACAACCAAAATTTTGGACCTGGTATGCAGATGACACCTTTGTCATAATGAAAAAGGTACAAGTAGAGCATAGAAGTGAAATAATTAATGTCATCCTAAATGATATTATGTTAATAATATTAATAAGAGGGGAAGAAACTTATTACTCTTCCTGGATATCCTTAGCAGAAAAGGGACTGACAGCAAATTAGAAGTGCAAATCTATCAAAAACCAATCTACATTAACCAAATAACAAGCCACTCTCTCACAAGAAGAATTGTGTAAGGACATTATTCATATGAGTACCGTATTTTTTGGAGTATATGACACACTGCAATATAAGACACACCTTAGTTTTTGGGGAGGAAAATAGGGAAAAGAATCTGCTTATCAGATATTGATCTGGCTAGCGTCCTTAGTCTGGTCAGCTTCAGCACATTATTTTAGCCCCTGGTTAGGGCTTTTTTTTAAAAGAAACACCCTTATTTGGAGAGAGTAACAATGAAAGAGCTTGCAAGCCAGTAAGAGCTGGGAACACCATTAGCATCTGGAAAAAAACATTCAGAGCAAGTAGAACAATGAAAAAATCCTGCAAAGACTTAGGGCTAGGAAAACATTCTTAGCAGAGAGTAATAATGAAAGATCTTTCAAGCTAGTAAGAGCTGGGAACACCGTTAGCACCTGATTAGGGCTGGAAAGAAACATTTGGAGCAAGTCAGACCACTGGGGAAAAAACTGCAAAGATGTAGGACTTGGAAAACATACTTAGCAGAGAGCAACAATGAAAGAGCTTGCAAGCCCGTAAGAGCTGGGAACATTGTTAGCACCTGGTTAGGGCTGGAAAGAAACTTATTCAGAGCAAGTTAGAGCAATGGAAACAACCCTGCAAAGACTTAGGGCTTGGAAAACATTCTTCACCAAGAGAACAATGAAACAGCCTTCAAGGTAAAAGCTGGGAAGATTGTTAGCAGCTAGTTAGGGCTGAGGGAAAAAAGCTACGTTCAGAGTATAAGATACACCCAAATTATCAGCCTCTTTTAGGGAGGAAATGAGTGCGTCTTATACTCCAAAAAATACGGTACTTCACATGAGTACATGAACACTGGCAACCAAGAACACCAGAAAACGGAAACAACTTACTGTAAAACATTTTCCAACAAAACAGATATCACACAACTTTATTAAAAGGTGCCTGACCACTCAACCTATTTCAGGACAACCAAAACAAGCAATGAAAAGAATAACTGTCATATGTATCAAAAAAAATCTCAAAAATAAGCAACAGACTATTACCACCAGATAACAACTCTCAACGCACCTCCATCCAGATCACTCCTTTCTTCGCCAATTATGGCTATCACTCTAGATTTTTTCCACTCACGCTTGATTCTCCAGTTCCTGTAGCAGAGGAGTTCTTATCCAAGCTCCAGGCCATTCGCCAGATGGTGAGGTGGTGCTTGAATAAAGCTAAAGAAGATTATAAGAGATTTGTGGACTGCTCTCATCGAGCAACCCCACCTTTGGCTGTTGGGGACCAAGTTTGGCTGTCCAACAAACATTTATCCTCAGAGAAACCTCTGCAAACTTGACCATGTCAGAGTTACTTTAGGAAGCTACTGGGTGACCATACCAGGAACTGGCTGAATGTACCAGGAAATGAAGTATTTGAAGAATGAAGACAATGCAGCAGGATTCTTTTGAAGAAGTTTTACTCTTCTTTGTATCAAATATATATATGTTCTATTTTCTAGGTACAGAACACAATACTATCTTACTCTATATAACATCACTCTTACTACAGACTACTAACTACACAACCCACAAGCCACTAACCAGTACTAACCAACCACAACAAACCACACCTATGCAAAGGTGCATTACTGTTTATACATTTCTAAGCCAAACAGGTTGTAGCCTAATCATTGTGACTCAGTATTCCTTTCCATCTGCAGTAATTACAACCTTCCACATGTAAATGAAATATTACCTCAGGACAGTACTAATCCTGACAGACCATTGGTATCTGAGTCCCTTCCCAGTGGAAAAGGTCATCAATCCTGTGACTTATCGCCTGACCTTGCCTAGCTCTTTCATGTAAATCCAGTGTTTCATTGGTCCTTTCTTGTTCCAGAAAGTTCTGTCTATCTGCTTCATCCTCTTGATCAATGCCCATCATGGCCCAGTGTTCAAGATGGTCTGCCAAGCCGGAGATCGCCAGCATTCGAGATTCCCAATGGATAAAGGGCCAGCTCCAATATCTCATTGAGTGGAGGGAGGATGGACCGGGCAATTGTACTTGAGTGGATGCGACTTCTGATCAAGTCCTGATTTGGTTCATGTCTTTTATGAATGGTTTCCATTCAGACTGCATCCCCATCTACAGACCCAAGGAAAGGGCCCTCCGGTAAGGGATAGTGTTGTGACCCGCCCACATCCTGCTCAGCTGATCACAGATTTTGTGGATTGAGAGATGGGTGTGTATTGGTAGCCTAGGCCAGTGTACTTGGCACCTGAGTCTGAGAGTGGAGAGTATGTGGAGTTAGAGGCTGAAAGCCAACCAGAGACCGTGGCACCTATGTCCAGATATACAGAATTATGCAGCAGGACCTGACAAGACACAAGATATTATAGTGTGGAAATTTAGGAACCAGTGCAGCAAAATAATGAAGACACTTTTGTAGAAAACAGTAGTGAACAGATTTACTCTTCAGTGCAATCAAAATATCTTCTATCTTAGTCTTCTATTAAGGAACAAACTTTGCTGTAACTATATGCAGTATAGCTTACTTACATGTAGATATTAAACCAATCTAGGTTTCTCTGTTTCAACTCAGCTCTAATTCAATAATTAACTCATGCTCCAAACTGCTCCAGGCAGCCAACTAACAATATTACCACCCATAACAGCCAACATAAAGAGCCAACAATCATTGTGAAGTTGCTTTGCATTTTATAATGCTCTGGCTCAATCAGGTTGCACCCTATGACTCAGCATTCATTACTGTTTAACATGCTTCTTTTACTTTATATGGTAACATAATGGAATATCACTTAGGATTGAGCTAATCCTTGACAACCTCCAGAGGTATTCCTAAGTGACTCAGGAGATCACAAAGAGCCATTTATAGATGCAAAGGTGCACAGAACTTTGAGCAGACATGGTTATTTGAGGAGAAAGAGGTTTGTATGTGAATAGATCTATAGAACACTTGTCCACACTTTGTGACTATATAAGGAGACAGTGTGAAGGAAACTTTTGATCCAAGGAATGGCAGACAATTGTGAGTGAGGAACTGTTTCTCCTAGGAAAAGAGCATTTGAAAACTGCAATTGACTTCTCTGAGATTCCTGCCAAGAGGCTGTGAGTTGTGTGATTTATGGACTGTAAATTAAAGACACTTTTAATGAGTTTTTAGACTCCAGCTGGAGATGATGTTTATCTGCCAGTCATTAGCCTTGGAACGCTGCCCAAAATGGACAAAGAATCCCTTTTGAAATTTAGCCATTTTATGCTATGAATTATTGAACAATATATGTCAATTTTATACCATCGAGTTGTGTATGGGGGCTTTAATTCTTGCCAACTTCTAAAAGTTCTGCTAAAAGGTAAATAGTAGAATTAGAAAAGGAGTGGCTATAATTCAAGCATTGACAGCTCTATAATAAATCTGGGTGAAATAGATACATTACTATTATATTTCTGGCTACTACAAAACATAAGAGATGGCACAGCAGGTAGAGTGAAGTATTGCAGGCCACTAAAGCTGACTTGTAGATCTGCAGGTCAGTGGTTCAAATCTAGTCAGCGGTTCAAATCTAATCACTGGCTCAAGGTTGATTCAGCCTTCCATCCTTCCTAGGTGGGTAAAATGAGGACCTGGATTGTGGGGGCAATATGCTTGCTCTGTTAAAAAGTGCTATTGATAACATGTTTTAAGTTGCCCTGAGTTTAAGGAGAAGGGCAGCATTAAAAAAATCCAAATAAATAAATAAACAAACAAATAAATAAATAAATAAATATTTTAGCTATGCAAAACATTCAAAAAGGTACTGCACAAGATGTATTGGCATGAGCCAAGTAGTCCTCAAAGCATTAGAGCAGAGGTTTCCTCTGGAGAGATTGGCACAATCTTTGCACAACTTTCCCCATATATAGTGAAGTATATTAACCCATATATTACATCCAGATAAAAAAATACCTTTTAAAGATACCACATTCATACTTCCAAAAGAGGCTGCTGTTTTAACAGCAAGTGTAATTCTTATGTCCATTACATTTTATAGAATGTCCTTTTTAATTTTTTTTTTTCAGGTTAATAATTATGTTAAAAGTCTGTAAGTTTTTACACACACTTTACTGGTTTCTGGAGAACAACAGGGAAAGTGCTCTTTATAACAACTAAATTAGCTCAGATTGATCTTATCTATATGTTTTACTTTGGAACTAGTCTCAACTATTCTGGCATTGTAAGATTTTTCAGAGTGATAAGTGCACAAACTTTTAAATACATAAAACTGAACTATACAAGAAAGGATAAACTTTTTCTTGCTATGTTCATTTTTAATGGAATTTTTTTTAATGTGATCCCACCTGCAGCTAGAATAAACAAGCCCAGCATTTTGTTCATATTGTAGTTTGTGTGATTAATCATAGCAATAGATGCTATGCAGTGAAGGGCTACCAAATATTTTACTACCACGCTGTGGGCGTGGCTTATGCAGGGCGCCCTGCATTTTTTTCCAACATCTTTCAGTGCAAATTGGGTGCTCTCGGGTGCAGTTCCATTTTCACTACCCCACTGCATTCTGCCACATCCAGGCAGTAGTCCACTCCTGATGCTATGTAGCATTTACACAATGTTGTAAACCTCTTCTGTAATAACTTCAAACCAAACTTTTCTCTTAAATTACATGATACACAACTTTTCCAAAAATGATTAAGATTAGTATACTGGAACTTTTATATAGCTAGAATATCTCTCATGGGTATATAGCAAGGAACTGACCTCAACATGTAGAATAGAATATGAGCTGAATCACTTTCTATAAAAGGATGGCCTACATTTTATCACTTTCTACATGTTTTTAGAAAACTACAAATGATTTTTATGGTATATTTGTATCTAAGAATCTTCTTGATAAGTATGAATCAAAAAGGATTTTATATACGTACAGTGTTGTGTTGTGTTGTCTCTAGTCCTAGTTTTTCTAGTTCTCTAGTTTTTCCTAACTTTGAATTCTCAAAGTAAGTCTTGCAGCTATATTTTGTAAGTTATTGTTTTGAATCAAGTATATAATTATAACTATGCTACTTTTTATAGATTTTGAGAGCTAACATTTTGCAGCTTCAGTTTAATAGTTGTTTCCTCGATAGAGAAATCTTATTTTACAATTGAAGAAAATCTGGAGCCTGTCAATAGAATAAATTTGGTTCTGCAACCCAACATGACAGACACAGACCTCAAAGGATAATTAGAACTACAGAAAAAACAATTGCTACTAGTGATGGGTGAACCCAACAAAGTTCGGGTTCGGCGGATTCGGACAAACTTTGCAAAAAATTTGGGTGACGTCACCGAACCCTGAACCCGAATCCGAACCAAACTCCGAACCTTTTAAAAATAGAGCTGTGGAAGGCAGCCCTGTGGTTGCCCACAAATTAAATTTGCAGAAGGGTGAATGGGGACACTACCAACCTACCTTCCATTGAGAACCTCTATACTGCTTGAGTCAAAAAGAGGGCTGTGAAAATATTTACAGACTTACCGGTTGACGGTTTAAATGCTGGCTGGCATTTGTGGTGGGAGCTGGAAGGCAAGACTTTCTTCCCAGGTGGCCTGGGCGATCCCCAGAGCATGCTGGGATCGCCCAGAATACAGTGCGCCTCTGCGGATGCTTAGTGCAGGCTGGGAGGTGGAGCCCAGGCCTAGGATAAAAGGGCCTGCACCAACCAGACTCAGTCTTTTCAGAATGACTCTTGCTGGCAGACTCAGAAGAATCAGGAAGGGAGTGATGAGGGAGAAAAGCACCTGATGCTGAACGCTGAGAAAAAGTAGCAGGCTTCTTAAATCTTCTTAAATCTCAATGGGATCCTATGCTATAGAGCAGTAGTGGTGAACCTTTTTTACCTCAGGTGCCAAAAAAGCATGGGCACATGCTATTGCGCATGCGTGAGTGCCCATACCCATAATTCAATGCCTAGGGAGGGCAAAAACAGCTTCCCTGTCCCCCCAAGTCCCTCTGGAGGCTAGAAATGGCCTGTTTCCCTTACTGGTGGCCCCAGTAAGCTTGTGTTTCATCCTCCCCAGGCTCCAAAGGCTTCCCTGGAGCCGGGGGAAGGTAAAAATGTCCTCCTTCCACTGTGGAGGCTCTCTGGAAGTAAAAAAACACCCTCCCAGAGCCTCTGTGCAAGCCAAAAATTAGCTGGCTGGCACACACATGCATGTTGGAGCTGAGCTAGGGCAACTGCTCGAGTGTCAGCAGATATGGCTCTGTGTGCCATGTGTGGTACCCATGCCATAGGTTTGCCAACACTAGTCTAGACTCTAGAAGATAAAGCTGCTGCCCCACAGGTTCAAATCCCAGTAAGGTTATGGGGTCCCAAAGTTACCTTTTTACACTGAAGCAGCAAATAATGCAGCTTTCCACGCTAAACCATCCCATCCTCTAAGTGTATTAAGACGGAGAAGAGGGTTCCGACTGCACAAAGAGAGTTTCCCTGTAAAGAATTCTCAACCCTCCCACCCCACTCGTTTGGCTACGTCTCAAAATACAATAAGCCAGGTGCAGTGCAAAGCCAAGATTGGAATGCGGAAATGGGGCTGGCCTGAACTGCTTTCTGAATTGCAATATAAAGGGGCCACCCAGTGGAAAAGGGTAGAAACACAGCCAGAGGAAAATTTCCAGATTTCCCATTTAAGAGCAATCAGGCAAACCTGTGAAGGGTTTTGTGGCTGCATTCCAGAAACTTGCATGCAACTTGAGGGGGTGGCCAGAAACCCAATTGATCCATATGTTCAAAAGTGCCCTTGACCCAGAATTGAGAGAGGCTTGCGAGAGGTATGGGGAGGAAACTGGACCATTCAAGATTGGTACGCCAATGTGGTCACTTTGGGTGAACTAATTCCTGCTGAGAAGGAACCTCCTCCTCCCCCTCATGCACCAAATAGTTTTTTGAGACGTTGTTTTCCCCCTTGCCAGCGGAGGCCTCCTTGCTCAGGGGACCGACTGCTTGATGCCCCTCTCTCCCCTAACCCTGAGCTATGCCAAGTAGAAGAAAGGGGATCTGAAGAAGACTCCCTGCAGGGACACTGGGCCTTTCAAACAACAGATTTGTGGGCTCCTGAGGGCCTTATTGAGAGTGAAGACCCTATTCCTCCAGAGACCAGCCCTGATTGGGATGAGGAGCCTGGCGAAGAAGACGACTCAATGGTGAATGAGCCCATTTACTCATTAAAGCAAGGATTAGGGTGATGACCATGGGGGAGGAGGAAGAAATACGGTCTCTGATAGAGACAGGGTGCTTGAGGTGTCTTATCAGTAAAGCCATAGTGGAGAAGTAAAAAATCCGGACTAGGCCTTTGGCAAAGCCCATCCGGTTCCAACAGGTGGACGTCTCTTGTGGGTGGAGTGCCACACTCCTGACTGGATTAGTGGAGCTGCAGATAGGCCAACATCATGAACTCTTGAGATTCATAATCGCCCCCAAAATGTCAGATGCAATCATATTGGGTTTGGCCTGGCTGGACAAATGGGCCTCCACCATCCGCTGGGAGGGTGGATATTGCAAACTTTTCCTTTTGTTGGGTTTCAACCCTGTTCCAGATACTGATAGGAGAAAACCCCCTCCCTGGGAGGAGCCAGATGGGTCCTGGGCAGCGGCTGCATTGAAAGAAGGAACGCTTCCAGATCTCCAGAGGGTGCCTTTGGAGTACAGAAACTTGGGAAAAGTGTTCAGTGTTCTGCCCCCACACAGACCTACTGACTGCACTATAGAATTTGAACCAGGGGCCACTCTCCCAAAACCTAGAATGTATGCAATGTCACCCGAAGAATTGGGAGAGCTGAGAAATTACATCGACACCAACTTAAAAGCCTGCAAAATCCAGGACAGCAGCCCCAGTCCTCTTCAAGGAGAAGGATGGAGGGATTCATCTTGTAGTTGATTACCAAAACCTGAACTGTGTGTGCGTGCAGAACACGTATCCTCTCCCCCTCATGAAGGATTTGCGTAATCATCTAGCCAAGGGGAAGTATTTTACCAAGCTGGACTTAAGGGAGGCAATTTATCGCATCCAGATAAAGGAAGGGGATGAGTGGAAAACTGCTTTCAATTGCCCATTAGCGATTCCAATTTCGGGTGATGCCATTTGGCCTAAAAGGAGCCCCTGCTGTATTCATGCAATACATAAATGAAGTTCTACATGACCACCTCTACAAAGGAGTTCTCGTGTACTTAGATGACTTTCTTATCTACAGCCAGAATATCACTGACCACGTCAAGTTGGTGAGGCAAGTGTTGAAGAAACTATTGGCTGCTAAGCTCTATGTAAAACTTTCCAAATGTGAATTTCACCAAACATCAGTAGACTACTTGGGATACTGCATATCTAGCGAAGGCATCGAAATGGACCCCGCCAAAGTAAAAGCTGGGTTAGATTGGCAAGCTCCCAGCACACGCAAACAACTACAGAGTTTCTTAGGCTTTGCAAATTTCTACCGGCAATTCATTCCAGCTTTTGCTGAGGTTGCCTTGCCCCTAACCAAACTACTAAAGACAGAATCAGTCCCTACTAAACCCAGGCCATTACAGCTAATCAGGTGGACAATGGAATGCCAAAAGGCTTTTGAAAGGCTCAAAAGACTTTTTGCAAAGCAGCCAATACTGCAACATCCTGACCCTGAACGGAAGTTTGTGATCCAGTCAGACGCCAGTGACGTGGCAATAGCTGCAGTGTTATTACAAGACAATGGAAAAGGACAGTTACTGCCTTGTGCATACCTTTCCAAGAAGCTAACCCCCACCGAGAGGAGGTGGGCCACTTGGGAGAAGGAAGCATATGCTGTATGTGAAGCGCTGGGGACATGGAGGCAATTCCTAGAAGGCGGAGCTATTCCTTTTGAAGTATGGACTGACCACAAAACCCTCGAAGCATTAAAGACCCCTCAAAGGCTCTCTCCTAAGCAAGTACGATGGGCCCAATATTTCAGACGTTTCAATTTTACACTGAAACATATCCCAGCTGGGAAGAATTACATGGCTGATGCTAAAACCACAGTACAATAGTAAGAGAGAGGAAGAAGTACATCCAATCATCCCATGTCTCTCCCCCTCTCCTGAAAGTGAAGAGAAAGCTGCACCTGTCCTCACCTGAGACCAACCCAGGAGATAGCCTGCACCAGGAAAATGGGAGTGAGAGAAAAAATTGAAATCAGCTTTGCCCACTGACCCGTGGTTCAACAACCACAAAAATATCCTAACACTGAGGTAAGGGTTGGCTTGGAAGGCAACCAAACTGTATGTGCCTGCCCGCTTGCGATTAGATATTCTCCAATGGAGTCATCACTCTAGATTAGGGGGCCACTTCAGGTTCCTGAAAACATTGCACCTGGCGTGGAGACAATTCTGGTGGCCCAGAATGAGAGCAGAAATCGAAGATTATGTGAAAAGTTGTGCCACCTGTGCCACCAGAAAGCATAGGCCTGGAAGGCTCCCTGGATTACTGCAGCAAGTAGCCAGCCCTACTAGGCCCTGGGAAGAAATAGCGATGAACTTCATAGTGGAACTCCCTGAGAGCAAGGGAAATACTGTTATATGGACTGTAATTCTCCAAACAAGTCCATTTCATCGCTTGCTCGGGGCTACCTACTGCCAGACACTTGGCGAAGTTATTCCTAAAACACATTTATAGGTTGCATGGAGTCCCCTGCAGGATCATATCAGATTGGGGGGTTCAATTCACTGCCAGATTCTGGATAATTTATTCACAACATTGGTTCCAGCCAAGGACTTAGTTCTGCGTTCCACCCTACCACAAATGGAGCAGTAGAGAGAGCTAACGCCCTAGTGAAACAATACCTTAGATGTTATGTGAGTTACCAACAGAACGATTGGGTGGAATTGTTGATTTTCGCAGAAATAGATTACAACAATTCTGTACACAGTAGCACGGGACTAACTCCTTTACAGGTTACCAGTGGTCGGGATTTCGTTCCCATGCCGGAACTACCTACAAAAACTCCTTCGTCCATCACGTTGTCAGAGTGGATGGAGAAACTGAAGAGAGGATGGGAGGACACCAAGAAGGCACTGGTGGTGGCAGCATAAGCCTACAAGAAGCAAGCAGATAAACACCGATCTCCCCAACCCCCTTTTAGAGTGGGAGATAAAGTTTTCCTATCTACCAAGTACATTTGGTTGAGGTTGCCTAGCAAAAAGCTAGGTCCAAAATTCCTGGGCCCTTTCTCAATTGTGAAAGTAATCAACCCAATCACGGTGCAGCTTGCGTTGCCTAGAATCCTAGGGAGGATCCACCTTGTATTTCACCGCAGCCTGCTTAAGCCGGTGATCGGGTCCAACGTTAGGCCACACGCACAGCCACCCTCTTCTCCTGTTGTGACCCAGGGGGAATCCTACTATGAAGTGGAAAAGTTTTTGGATTCTCGCATTTTTAGAGGAAATCTACAGTACCTAATTCATTGGAAGGGGTACCCTCTATCAGAGGCTACCTGGGTAAAGAGTCAGGATGTCAAGGCTGATAGGTTAGTCAGGCAGTTATATGAGAATTACCCAAATAAGCCAAGGGTTCCCGGAGGGAGGAGGTAGAATGTTTTGGAAGCGGTACTGCCCTGATGCTTTACTCTATTGTTCCAGGAGGTGAGGGTTTGGGGAAGGGGGGCCGCCTGTCAGGCCACCTGACACAGTAACAGCAATAGGGATATGGGAGGAGTGAGAGAGATTGGCACCATGGCACATTCTTTGTGCAGGGCCCTAGATTGACTGAACAAGGAAGAAGCCAGCATTCCCTTCCCTGAATTGGTACATGTGATTCACTTGTGGGTGTGGGGTTATGGTAATGAACTTTAACCTAAATAATTACGGAAGTGAATTCCACTGTTGGTATTTCACAGCAAGAATCCAGGCATGGCTCTGACAATAAATGGAACTTTTCTGTGTTCACACAGCAGTGGTTTGGGATTTATTTCTCAGATGCTAGCTGGTTCACTGACAACGAGCCAAACACACTTTTAGTCACTCAAAGTGCTCACCTTCAAAGCAACAGCCTTGAATGCTGTGAAAAACAATAAACAAACACAAAGCAGATAAAAGGAAGCTGTAAAGACGTCATAGCCACCCTTCTTCAAGAGTTCTCAAGTCCCAAGCTTAACTATGTAGTCCAAAACATCCTGGAAACAGTTCAAATAGTCCTACCGTGTTTCCCTGAAAGTAAGACAGTGTCTTACTTTCTTTTTACCCCCAAAAGCCCCACTACGTCTTACTTTCGGGGTATGTCTTACATTGGAAAAAAATTGAAAGGGTTGCGTTCCTGAAGGCATCTCCCCAGAGTCCAGAAGGGCAGCCGCGGGACAGGAGCCTTGTGAGCCCTTTTCCAAGTTCAACCTCAGGGCTCCAAGCGGCGTGCACACGTGGAGCCGCAGACGCGTGTCGGGGAAGCTTGTGTCTGGAGGGGAGGAGCTGCTCTGCGCAGTTGGGCAGCCCCACCTGCCTGCCGGAAAGGAGGCGGGCGAAGGAGGGCGCAGCTCCGGCCGCTCACCTCGGAGCCGGTCGGCCTCGCTGGCCGCTTGCAGCCGAGCCTCGGCAGGACTCGGTTGCTGGGACGAGCGCCTTTGCTGCAAGCCGCCGCCCGCTCGGCTCGCTTCGGACCAGCGCCGTCCTTCGCTTTGCCAAGCCAGGGAAGAGGCGGTGGCACTGCGGCGAGGCGAAGGCGAGGGGTGCGCGGGGAGCTTGAAAGCGACATCATCGGGCTCCCCCCGGCAATACCCCCGTGTTTCCCCGAAAGTAAGACATATGTCTTACTTTCGGGGTATGGCTTATATTAGCCGAACCCCCCTGAAACCCCCGATACGTCTTACAATCGGGGGTGTCTTACTATCGGGGAAACAGGGTAGTAGAATCCTGATTCAAAGTACACTTCTCTCCTTCATCGAACGGATAAACTTCCATGCCCAGAGGCAAGAATGCTGACAATTTAACAGCAGCCCCATTAGCCTAATTACTCCAGCCACAGGTGCTCTCCCTTATTTCCTGCAGTATTTATGCAGTTGCTCTTTCCTTGACATTGCCCTGCGTGTGCACACATCAATGAATGTCTCCTCATCTGAATCTAGTGATGATGATGATGATGATGATGATGAATCACTCACGGGGCGACTATCTAATGGGCTGCCTGCAATTACCTCTTCTGAGGATCCCATTTCACTTTCACTATCTTCTACAAATGCTTCACTGTCGGAGCAGTCGGAAGCAAAACTGGCCTCTGACATTGGGAGGATTCACCCACATCCACCCCTACAGTCCTTGGAGCAGAAGCTGGCCCAGAGCCAACCACAACATAGAATACATGTATAAAAAACAAAGGGAAAGAGAAGAATTAGGAGAAAGGGGAGAGATAAAAAAAGAAGTAGAAAGGGGATGTAAGTAGAAGGAGGTTGGGGGGATGAAGGGAGGGGTGGGGATAATCTGCAGTCACAGACATTTTCAGGATATGCGACAAAGTGATATAATAGAGTAGTGGGTGTATATGATAAGTAATAAAGAGTTGAGTCAGTGGTACATGCTTATATTGTAACAGTATAGTTTAATTGTTGTTTCAAAATAGTTAGAGAATAGCTAAAAAGAATATGTTGCAAGAGTCTGTCTTCAAGGTCAGATTAGTTATAGTCGGTATTTGGTCTTATGTTAGTAATTAGTAGTTTAATTTAGAATGGTAGAAAGGGAGGTGAATTTATTATTTTTAAGAAATAATGGATACGTATTTTTTTGCTGCAATCCATTGATACCATTTCTCCCATATCTTGTAGAAATCTGAATCTTTTTTACTTTGGATTTCCATAGTAATTTTGTCCATCTCCGCACATTCCATAATTTTAGTGATAGTCGTTAAAATTGAAGGGATTTTTTCCGGCTTCCATGTTTGAGCGTATGAGATTCTAGCTGCCATTAAGATCTGTATGGTGAGGTATCTTTCTTCTTGGGTGAGTTTCTGTCTGAATATGCCTATTTCTTTTAGTGACATGGCTATTAATTCCTTAATTCCTTATAAAAATGTGATATGTCTCAAACTCAGGCAGAATTAATTGCAGGAATAAAAGTGGCTTTATCAACATGTGGACATCTCAATTATTAGTATAAGGGAAATCTCTATTTTTTTTTTTTGCACAATGTCAAACCTGAAGCAAACACCATCATTTCATAAATAAATTCACTCTAAAAATGGATTGTAATTATGAGTCTTTATTTATAGGGATTTTGGATTCTCAAGGTAAAGTTCAATTGGTTGATCATGTATTATACTATGATAATTTTTTTAAATAATGGTTTTTGATTAATTCATAATTCACACAACATTATGTTTAAAACAGACCAGTATGGTATATAAAGAGCTGCTAAATCAAATCCAACAATAATGCAACAACAACAAAGAAACTCCACCTTCCTATCCAGAAATTTTTCTTTACTCACTATTCTTTCAGTAGTTTTTTATCCTGCGAAAGCTAAGTTGTAATATTGAGCTAAACATTAGAGATGAACATAAAGGGCACTATTTTCAATGTTTTGCACAACTGAGGTTAAAGAGCAACTTAGAATGAACAAAGGCCAAAAAAAGTTTTAAACCTGTTTAGTACAGTAATTAATGTCGCACCTCTGTTTATTAGTTTTTGATTAGAAAGTTGCTTTGCAGTAAGGCAAGACAGCATCTATATCCCCCCCCCCCCCCATTGCAGATTAAATTCAACCTAGTTTTGTTACAAAAATATTGCTTAATAGAATAGAGAAGCTGGTACATTAGATGATGAACATTTTAAAAAGGGAGCACAAAAAACAGTTTAAAATGGTGAATCCTGTAGTTTCACACCCTTTCAAGAATAGAATTTTGATTATTGTTCACAATGCACTTGAATCTCTTCAGCAAGACTGAGACACAGCAGAATCCGCCTTTTCTCAGCTGTCAGTTCTTCTTTGGGGATCTGTCCCAAAAGTTTTTGGGCAAAGATAATCAGGTCTTGCATGAAAAGGCCAACTGGTGAATGTGGAGCCTCAGGAAGACGTTCCAAGCACCCACTTTTGAAACAGAAGTTGATCTTCTTATCTCGTTTCATCCCTGGAGCCCTTTCTTCAATCCAAGTCAGAGGCCTTAGTTAAAGCAGAAAGACTTTTAAAAAACAATAAAATCAAACTTTCTAAAGATTTGTTTCAAAGAGATCACAAAAATGGTGAAATTGTGAATATTAAGCTTTTGAACTTTATGTAAATAATTACCATCTTTTTTTTTTAGGTTTAAATTTTTATTATTTCCCCAAAGAAACTTTTTCAATACATTACAGTATGCAGTAGCACTGAGGTGGATGACCACGCCCTCTCCCTCTCCATCTAGTAGTACACATTCCTTGCTTGGTTTGTCATTTTTCCTGTTTGAATATACAGAATTGCTATGTTTCATTGGTTTATGCATAGTGGTGTGCTTTGTTTGACTATCCTTGCATCAACTAACTTTTTGGGGGGGGGGGGGGGGGAATATAATTTTTATTTTTATTTTTCACACCTTACAGAGATTCCAATTTACACATCTCAAATTAAAATATAATACAATACAATATCAAAACCAAATTCTTAGTCAAATTATTCAAATTTTCCTAATTATTGATCCAATTATTTCTGGTATATATCATTCATCTTGTGCTAACTCCTTTCCAAATACTATCATTTGGATTTTAGATAATGTCCTTTGCTTTCATTTATATTTAAAGTCCTATAGCTATCTAAATTGCTCTTGGCTATTTGCTATTTTTCCTAACTGCCATCGTGCTTCAGTCCCTTTCTAGAGTTCTTAGAAAACAAATTCCTACTTTCATTTGGAAAAACCCTCATTTTATCATAACTGCCCTTAACAATAGAAAATATCCAAATTTACGTCTCCTTAAAAGCCCAAGAAGGAAAGAAAAATAAATAAATAAATAATAGAAGAAAAAAGGAAAGAAAAAAGAAGAGCGGAAAAGAAAAGGAAAAGAAAAAACACTATTCATGTCATATCTTAATCTATACATAGGAGGAAGGGTTGTTGTTAGAAATTTTAAAATACCGTATTTTCCGGCGTATAAGACGACTTTTTAACCCCTGAAAATCTTTTCCAAAGTGGGGGGTCGTCTTATAGGCCGGATACTGCGCCCATTCCACAGCCGCGGGCGGGAGGAGGCCGGGAGCGGGATTGAGGGGGGGGGGGGGAGCGGACCCGCGCTCACTTTCGGCTCCGGGGACTGCGGGTGGCTATGGCGCCGAAAGGAAAAAGCGCTGCTGTTGCTGCTGTCGCTGCCGCCTGAGGCGGCGGCACTCGAATCTGGCGTGGTGGAAAATCTGGAGGCAGGCAAAGATTTTCCACCACGCCAGATTCGAGTGCCGCCGCCTCAGGCGGCAGCGACAGCAGCAACAGCAGCGCGTTGATGAAGCCGGCGAGGGAGCTCCGGAATCGGTTGGCGCTCGCCCGACGCCTTGTTTTTTTATTTCCCCTTTTGGTTTCTCTTCACAGGCGGGAGTTCGGGAGGCAAGGGAGCGCTTCGAGGAGACAGCGTCTTGCGGCATCGCTCAGCAACTTCTTTTTCCTTTCGGCGCCATAGCCATCCGCAGTCCCCAGAGCCGAAAGTGAGCGCGGGTCCGCTCCGCCTGCCCGGTTTGCAAGCGGCGGAGATCCCGGGCTGCTTGGCCGAGCGGGGCTTCCATTCAGGACGGGGGCAGGAGGGAGGGAGGAAAGGGAAACGCAGCCCTTTGCCTCAACCTGCCGGCTCCGGGGACTGCGGGTGGCTATGGCGCCGAAAGGAAAAAGAAGTTGCTGAGCGTCCCTTCGTCGTAAACTCGACGGGAGGCGATGCCGCAAGACGCTGTCTCCTCGAGCGCTCCCTTGCCTCCCGAACTCCCGCCTGTGAAGAGAAACCAAAGGGGGAAGTAAAAAAACAAGGCGTCGGGTGAGCGCCAACCGATTCCGGAGCTCCCTCGCCGGCTTCATCGAAGCGCTGCTGTTGCTGCTGTCGCTGCCGCCTGAGGCGGCGGCACTCGAATCTGGCGGATAGCTGGCGAGGCGCCGGCTAGAGGGCTGGACGCCGCCGCTCCCGCCGCCGGCTTTGCTGGGGTGGAACGCCACTCCCGGCGGCAGGAACTGCGGGGGGTAGCCGGCATAACGAGCCCTTGCCGCAGCTATCTGCCGCTTCTTTCTTCTCCGCCTTGCCTCCGCTACTCCCGCCGCCGCCTTTGCCTCTTGCCCGGCGGGGAGAGCAAAGGCGGCGGCGGGAGTAGCGGAGACGAGGCGGAGAAGAAAGAAGCGGCGGATAGCTGCGGCAAGGGCTCATTAGCCGGAGCGTACGCCGGCTACCCCCCACAGTTCCTGCCGCCGGGAAGCAGCCCCTTTACATTAGCGGTGGCTGCAACGGCACTGGCGATGCGGCCGCTAGCCGCTCCGAGCGGTGTGGGAACGCCCACCCCTCTCACAGTCCGGTCCCGGGCTGACAGTAAAGGGGCTGCTTCCCATCCTCCTGCCAGCTTGCTCAGAAGGAAACCTTCTGAGAAGGAGGATGGGAAGCAGCCCCTTTACTGTCAGCCCGGGACCGGACTGTGAGAGGGGTGGGCGTTCCCACAACGCTCGGAGCGGCTAGCGGCCGGATCGCCAGCGCCGCTGTAGCCACCGTTGTGGGAGGAGCCTCAGAAAGAAAATAAGAGAGAACAAGAGAGAGGGAGAGAGGTGATTCTTGAAGCATATGGTAAAAAGCACCCAAATAATAAGAAACACCCCCCCCCAGCCCACACCTGTGTTTGAAAAGAATAAAAGAGAAAAAAACCCCAGCCCTCAACTGGTTTTGGAAATTTCGAGTGTGTATATATACACATACACACACACACGTAAGGGGGGGAGGGAGACAGGGATGGAAAAAGAGGAGAAGTGAGAGGGAGAAGGAATGAGGGAAAAAGGGAGGAAGAGAGAGAAATGAGAAACATGAGAGAGAAAAGGGGGAAAGACAGGAGAAGAACCCAGAAATGAGACAGTGGTATAAATTTGAGGAGGGATGATTGATGATTGACTGTATTTATAAGGGGATGTTACATGGGATTGTATATATGAGGGGGTTATGTGTGTGTGTGTGTGTGTGTGTGTGTGTGTGTGTGTGTGTATGTATTTATTTATTAGATTTGTGTAATTTTGGTTGGTGGTGTGCTCCAGGATTTTGTAAATGTAAAAAATGTGCCGCGGCTCAAAAAAGGTTGAAAATCACTGCTCTAGCAGGTGGTAAATCAGCACTCCTTTTAACTGACAAGGGACCCATTTCCCAGACTTTGATAATTTCCCCAGGTATTTTTGTACCTACTTGACCAACATTATTAGTGGTTGCAAAATTGAATGTTAAACTGGATGCATTTATTTCTGCCTGTTTGTATTTGTTCTTATGTTTAACCATTGAAAATGTACTTTTCCTCCAAAAAGAATCATCTTTCCATATTTCTTAGGCAACATTTTAAAATAACTTTAAAAGCTGAGGTCATATTATTCACCCTGCTCTGTATCATAGCACACTGCACAGTACTGAAAATTGGCAGGGTCACTAATTAAACCCGACAAGTTAAAATCTGTTTAAGTGACATTGCAAGAGGATAAAGACAGAAAGTGCGGTAAGAGGAAAAAATGGATGGGCTGTTTGGATTGCCATATCATGATATCACATACAGATTCTCATTCCATAATAGATTCTCACATAGGTGTCAGCATGCTGCATGTTAGACTGAAAGATACCTGCAGAATAGATGGTAGGAGAAAGAAAAATAGCCAGGTTCACCTTTTTGTGTTGACAAATTATGATGAGTTATAATAATAAACTTAATTGTGGTGAGGAGAAATATGAGAGGCAGACAAGACAGATAGACAGAGACATATGGAGAGATAGACAGAAGAGTGCTCCCACTTGGCTCTCTCTCTCTAAATAATTCATTCATAATTTTAACAATAAGATCTTCATCATTAGTAATTAAAATATTGTGTTATCATGTTCAGAAATGATTTTTTTCTCAATGCAAGTACATCATAGACCTAGACTCAGTCAGGTCTATGATGTACAGAAGAGGGGTAGTCTTATACGGCGAGTATATCTCAAATTCTATATTTTAACTGGAAAAGTTAGGGGGTCGTCTTATACGCCCAGTCGTCTTATATGCCGGAAAATACGGTACATTTCCTACTCAATTCATTTATTTCACTTCTTTCATTATATCAGTATATCATTTCTACTTTAATAGATCAAAATAAATATAAATCATTATTATTTCATTATTTTATGCAAATGTATCTTCCATTAAAAAACCCTAATCTAAATATTTTCCACTGCCGTTCTTAGTGTGATAATCTTCCCTAATCTATAAACCCCGCTGCCAATCCCAGCGTAATGATCTGTCCTAATCTGTGTGTCACTGTCATATCAGTGCAATAATCTTCCCTATTCTAATTATTTTCACTGCTAGATGCAATGCCATAATCTTTCCTAATCTATATATTTCCCTAATCTATATATTATAATAATAATAAAATAATCATAATCATTATCAAATATCACACCTATTTTATGCACAATGATCAAAGCTATTTTTAATTTTTTCATTTACAAGTCATTAAATTTACTCCTCTTATATAATTCTTCTATTTTACACTTTACATCACTTACATATATATAACGCCCCTTCATACAAACTTTTTGTGATATGAACCTGGGGTTTAAGATTTGTTTGCCTCGTCTTAAGAACCATTTTCATCTTACAAACCTGAGCCCAAGTGCGTGGACTCTTTTACTCGGCGTGGGCTATCTTAATGTGCATGGGCTCTCTTACTGCCACAGGGAATCCCTGCCTTGTGACTGCCACTGCCAGGATATCCCATTTGCTTGCCAGGATTTCCCACCTCTGGACTGAAGTGCCTGGGATTTTCCCTTTGCTTTCCAGTGGCTGGGCAAGATGCCCCCATTCCTCCTCCTCCTCTGGAGCTCCCTGGCCAAAGAAGCAGCAGCCAGTCCTAATCTGGCCGCCGCTTCGCCTCCTTCCGCCTGATCCTGGTCAGCCCCAGTGACCCTGTGTGGCTTCTCCATCTGCCATACACACACTGAGGAGAAGGAGATCAAGAGAGAGGTGGAGAGGGGGGGGAAGAAATGGGGAGAAAGAGAGGAATGGAAAGAGAGAGGGGGGAAGCTTGTGTGTATGTGTGTGTATGAGAGAGAGTGAGAGAGGTGGGGGGCTGATTGCCTCTACTTTGCAATGAGCCGAGCCAGCCCCTCCCCTCTCCTCCCGCCCCAACGCCAAATTTGTCCTGAGAGGCGCCACTGCCACCTTTTTCTCCAGGCTGGGGCAGTGCCTCTCAAGAGCCCCAAGATAGGGCTGCTGGGCTCTGCCGCCCCATGGATGCCCCCGGAGGCTTTGCCTGAGGAGAGAGCGGCTGAGGGACAGGCGAACGCGGGTTCCTTACTTTCTTTCTTCCCCCTCGTCAGGGGGGGAAAGGAAGCTTCTCCTCAGAAGCTGCTTCCTGTGCCTGCCTCACACAGCTTCGCAGCCTCAGGTTTCCCTCGAGGGATGGGTGTATGGATGGGGGGGTTTCCCATCTTTCCCGGAGCTGCTCCCCCCCTGAGTGAGCGTGTTGTCAAAGTGCGCTGGCTGGCAGGGGGCTGGCCCTCAGGAAACCCAGGTGGGAGCTATCTATCTATCCTGTTAAAATCTATCTTGTTTAAAACAGGTCCCGCAACCTATTTTAAACCCGCAGCGTTTCGGAGTGATTTCATTGCTACCATTTCACGGTGACTGGGTGACTTCTTAAAAAACGGTTCTTCTTTGGCTAACTTTGTTCGTACTGTTTAAAGATGGGCCAAGAATTTTGGAGGGACAAAGATTTATCCCTGGCCAAAGCCCAGCAGCAGGCCAGGAGTCGGCTGGTGGGTGCCAAAAAGAACAAAAGCCCAAAAGATTGTTGGGGACCCCTATGGACTTTTTCGATCTGGGAACCTGGAAAGCTTTGCAAAGCGAACGCCTCCCGCTCACTCTAGCTTTCTCCTTTCCCTTTTGTAATGGGCCTGCTTTCGAATTCTATTGATTGGATGCATCTGCTTTGAGGGGGAAGGAAAGAAAGAAAAGAGGGGGTGAGGAGGAAGAATGGGGGTCTGTTTGGCAGAAAAGTAAGACAGTAATCCAATGAGATCGGATGCTTTCCTCTTCTCTCCCCTTCCCCAGTTTTCGCCCAAACAAGCAAATAATTGTGCTTTAAAAAAAAAAGTCATGCAAGCTATGGCACAATTTTCTCTGTGAGCCTCCTCCCAGCCCATCCATCCATCCATCCATCCATCCATCCATCCATCCATCCATCCATCCATCACCTATATGTCTGTCTATCTATATATCTATCCATCTATGTATCTACCTATCTATGCACAAAAAAAGGATTTCTGGAGCAACTTTTCTCCTTTTTTCTCCTTTTTGGATTGTGTGTTCCCAGCGCCCCATCGGGCTCGTTCTTGTCTTCTAAAAGGGATCAAGGCACCCCCTGCTCACTTTCCAAACTGAAGCAGGAATGGGCGGGGGAGGACAGGGAACTTTGATTTTTGCAAATCTCGCCTCCTTTGATGCTCGAAGCAGCAGTGCCAGCCAAAGTGAAAAGGGAAAACCGGGAGCCCATCCAGAGGGAGGAAATCTTTGGACTCACCAAGCCAGGAGGGAAGGAGGGAGAGAAAGAGAGAGAGAGAGAAATAAAAGAGAGAGAGAGAAAAGCAGCCCAGTTCTCGATGCAGAGAGGGAGGCATGAGGAGGAGAGAAGATGAGTTCCCTCCTTGTTTGGCTTCTCTTCTGGCCCGACCGGATTGGGAGAGGTGCCACTCAAAGAGGTGGAGACTTTTGCAGGCCAGGAGGTGGGAGAAAGGAGGGATCCTCTGGATATGGCCAGCCCAAAAAATACAGATAAGCTGGCCAATAATCGTGCAATATTCAACACCCTGCTTTTTTTTCAGTGTTGATACTGTAGGTATATCTTGGTGCAGCTAGGCTATGAGACCTTCGACATATGCTGAGCAGAGATTAAGAAAGAGTGTGGATGTGTGGTACAGCCAGTAACAACACAGACTTAGTATACTAAACAAGTATTATTTACATATCTACAAGCACAAAGCAAAAATAATCAACAAGCCGCACATAGCAAGCAAGAAGCAGAAAAATACTCCCCCTCAAAATAAAAGACAAAAAGGTGAATGAGCTATCCAGTGTCATTAACAGGAGAAAGTGCTGTCTCTCTCTTATGGCTAGCCAGCCAAAGTCCTTAAAGAGATATTACAACTGTAACAAATGCAAACTACAATAACATACATGGCAATTCCCAATATCGGTATGTACAGATACTTGTAACAGATACTTTTTTCCCATCTCTTAGCAGCACATGTTAGTATTGCTTATCTTTCATGGAAAGTGACTAAATAGCTCATTTTTATTATTTGAGTTTTCTGTTTGAACTGGAAGCCTGAAATCATCACGATCGATACAAAATCCATGCCTGCTAGTCTTTACTGTCTTTCCCACCCCTCTTTAGATTTGCAGAATTATTACATAATTAAGTCAAGTCGCAACTGGCAAAGTTCCAGTGCAAGATTTTAAAGTTTAGATCTAACAGCTCTTGGTTTTTTATAATGAATTTCAGATAAAATAATTTTTTATATATGATATGCCATTGGTATTTAACACCAGATAAGGCTACTTCAGATGTATACTGGAAATATAAATATAAAAAAGGAACTTTATACTATCTATGGTAGACCTGCAACAAAGCAAATAAATATTGAAGTAAGATTCCTATCTTAATACAGAAGATTCTTAAAGTGAATACGGTATAAAGATAAAACTCGAGACTTTTCCGTTAGGCTTAATCAACAAAGAACTTGGGAAAAAATGGAACTTTGATGAACATATGCTGACAGTAGCAAGAATTCACTATTGACAAAAATGAAATACTTTAATTCCAACAATGAATGACTGTTTGCAAAAGCTGATTTTGTACTCATAATTCTTGACAAAAGTATCTTTTCTTTTATGTACACTGAGAGTATATGCACCAAGACAAATTCTTTGTGTGTCCAATCACACTTGACCAATAAAGAATTCTATCCTATCCTATCCTAATATAATCTATTCTATTCTAATTTTGTTTTTACTTGGAAACTGCTTCTGGACTTAATTCTGGGTTTTGACAATTAGATTTGGCTAATATATATTAATATTCTACTAGGTTGTTTGTTATTACCTTATTCTACTGTGTTAAAGTGTCAGAAGTCAATGCTTTTTTTCCTTTCCCCTTTCTACCCTACACTTTCTCTTTTCTTATCCTGCCGTACTTTCCCCTTATTATTATTATTATTTTTATTTCTATTTTCTTTTAATAAATTAATAAAAATGTATCTATAAAATTGAACTTCAGATGAAACCCGACTTCAAAAGATTAATTCATGTATACATTCATTAATTTGACTTTATTAGCAGCCAAACTCTAATGGATTCTGAAACTAAGGCCAGATCATTTTGCTACAAGTCATTAGAAATAATTTTGTTTTTGAATAAAATTGATCTTTCATTATGGAAACTATTATTGTAGTATTTCCCCCCCATTAGTCAGATTCTTGATTCTTGATATTTTCCTTGGTATTATATGATCTGTTTCTTAAATTTTCCACTTTTGTTCTATTTGATTTATTCTATGCTCTTCCATTTGTGCTTCAGGACATTTAGTCCTTGACTTAATATTGAGTTAATACAGTGGTACCTCAAGATACGAACTTAATTGGTGACGGGAGGAGGTTCGTAAGGTGAAAAGTTCGTAAGACGAAACATTGTTTCCCATAGGAATCAATGGAAAAGCAATTAATGCGTGCAAGCCCAAAACTCAGAAACCCGGAAGCCGGCCGCCACCACCGAAGGAGGCTTGAGCCTCCCTTTGCCCCACGCTGCTTCGCCCTGCCTGTTGTCCTGGGTGAAGTGCTGGGGGGAGGGAGTCAGGAAGGTCCTCCTGCTCCCCCCCCAGCCAAAAACACCCGCTTGAGCCAGGATGACAGGCAGGGCGGAGCAGCGTGGAGCAAAGGGAGGCTGAAACCGTCGGCGGCTTCAGCTTCCCATTGTTCCGCGGGAGCGGCAGACCGCCTTTGTATTTTTGGCTGGGGGGGAAAGCAGGAGGCGCAGGATTGGGCTGGCGGCGGGCGCGCCGCGAGGTAGCAGGTCAGCATCCTGGGCGGCTGGGCGGCGGGCGAGGAGGCGCGGCCGAGCGGACCTGGCTCCGGCTCCGGCTAGACCTCCAGCGAGGATGGGGCGGGCAGTGGGCGCGGCGGCAGTGGTAGGGGCGAGGGTGCGTCTGATTCGGGGCTGGCGGCCCCCGACGCAGTGGGGAACATTGGCGCGGGAGGCAGGAGAGGACCGGGCGACTGGAGCAGCAGCGTGGCTTCTTTTTGCCTGGGAGGGAAGGTGAAATGCCAGCGGCTCTAGCAGCTGCTACGAGCGGCATTTCACTTTCCCTCCCTTGCAAAAAGGCCGGCATTCTGGGATGATGGGGCCGGACTTTCCAGGCGGAAGGCGTGCCCCTCTCCGTGGCTTCTTTTTGCCTGGGAGGGAAGGTGAAATGCCAGCAGCTCTAGCAGCTGCTATGAGCGGCATTTCACTTTCCCTCCCAGGCAAAAAGGCCGGGTGAGGAGGTGGAGCCCGTTTCTTTCCTGCTGCCACTACTCTCCTTGAAGGTTTTCCAGACAAAGCGCTGCGCTGGGCTCCAAACTGGCGCAAAGTTCTTCCTGCCTCCTCTGCGGCCACCTTCCCCAAGGAGCCTCCCAACCGCAGAGGAGGCAGGGAGAACTTTGCGCCACTTCAGAGCCCAGCGCAGCGCTTTGTCGGGAAAACCTTCAAGGAGATAAACGAGCTCCGAAGTGGCACAAAGTTCTCCATGCCTCCTCTGCAGACAGGAAGATCTTTGGGGAAGGCGGCCGCAGGAGGAGGAATAGGAGGATAAGCTGCAGCAGCCCCCGCCCCGCCAGCACAAAGGTAACCCTGCCCCCTGGGCATCAAGAAGGCTCCTTTGGGAAGGCGGCCGCAGGGGGAGGAGCTGGAGAGGCAGGACAACTTTGCGCCGCTTTGGAGCCCGTTTCTTTCCTGCTGTCACTATCTCCTTGAAAGTTTTCCCGACGAAGCGCTGCGCTGGGCTCCAAACTGGCGCAAAGTTCTCCCTGCCTCCTCTGCGGCCACCTTCCCCAAGGAGCCACCCAACCGCAGAGGAGGCAGGGAGAACTTTGCGCCACTTCGGAGCCCAGCGCAGCGCTTTGTCGGGAAAACCTTCAAGGAGATAAACGGGCTCCGAAGTGGCACAAAGTTCTCCCTGCCTCCTCTGCAGACAGGAAGGTCTTTGGGGAAGGCGGCCGCAGGAGGAGGAAGAGGAGGATAAGCTGCAGCAGGGAGGTTGCTGGGAAGCCCCCCAGCCCGGCTGTCACCTTTTAAAACAGCCGGGCGGCTTTCCAGGAGCCTCCCACAGCCGAACGCCAAACCCGAACTTCGGCATTCGGACGCGCGGCTATTTAAAAAGGTGACAGCCGGGCTGGGGGGCTTCCCAGCAACCTCCCGAACCCCGAACTTTTGCCAAACTTCCGGGTTCAGGGTTCGGGGGGGTGCTGGAAAGCCCCCCAGCCCGGCTGTCACCTTTTAAAATAGCCGCGCGGCTTCCCAGGAGCCTCCAAACGCCGAACGCGGAAGTTCGGGTTTGGGGTTCGGTTTCGAGAGGCTCCTAGAAAGCCGCGCGGCTATTTTAAAAGGTGACTGCCGGGCTGGGGGGCTTCCCAGCACCCCCCCGAACCCTGAACTTTTGCCGAACTTCCGGGTTCGGGGGTGGGGGTGTGCTGGGAAGCCCCCCAGCCCGGCGGTCACCTTTTAAAACAGCCGGGCGGCTTCCCAGGAGCCTCCGAATGCCGAACCCGGAAGTTCGGGTTTGGCGTTCGTACCTCGAAAAATGTTCGTAAGAAGAGGCAATTTTTTTCTGAACCCCGGGTTCATATCACGAGTTGTTCGTAAGACGAGGGGTTCGTATCTTGAGGTACCACTGTATTATGATTATTGACTGCTAAGAAATAGAATCAGCACATAATTTCAAACATTTCTAATGCTTAAGAAAACCAACCTTTTGTTTGCAGTCTGAAAATGTACTGTCATTCTGAAGTAGTTTTTTTCTTTCTGTTGTTCTCTTGTGGCAGAAGTAACAGTGAGATCTCCAAAAAGATCCACCAACCATGTGAGGCGAGCAATGCCACTGAAAGATGGGAATCCTGAATATTTTTCATCCAATGGACCTCCTTTAGGAATAATAAAGAAACTTAAAAGTTAGAAAAGAGAGGATTTTAAAATTTCTTCTGATAGAATGTAAAAAGTATAGTTGCCCTCAAAGAGCTGATTTTATTTATATTCACAATAAACACTTTTCAAAATATCTTCCAACTGCCCCCTTTTCTAGCTCTAGCCCACTCAATCCATTCCTGACACAAGCCTATATATACAAATATTTTTCAAATCAGGGTAACTCAATCAACACATGAAATCAAAGGATCTATAGCAACTAACCTGTAAAATGTAATGTTCCCTTGACAAGTTCCTTTCCTGATACCTCTTTCTTCAGTTGTTTGTATTCCTCTGTTAGTAGTTCAATATGTTGCACGTGGAGGATCTTGCCTACCATTGAGCCAATTTATATTCGGACAGGTTACTTGTTATGATCACAAAGCAATTAATATTTAACAACAGTAGAACATCCTAAAAGAGTTATCAGTACATTGATTATATCATGGAAGTTATGAAAGAAATTGTATATTTTTAATTTCTTGTCTCCCAGTAGTGAAAGCCATAATTCTTTAGATAAGAGACTAGTAACCTTTAGGAAAGAGGCAGGAACTAGCTATGGATTCTATGTCCTGCATCAAGATGCTTTGTTGAAAGGAAGAAAAGCAACATTCTCATTTTTATTCATAAAATATCAAATAAAATTATGATTCTACTGTCCTAGAATGTATACTCAATTTCTTTTTCTTCTATTCAATCATGTCAAATTCTCAAGGATTGCATCAAACAGATCCCTACAGTTGTCTAGGCAAGATTTTTCAGATATGATTTGCCATTGCTTCATTCCTAGAGTTGAGAGAAAGTGAATCATCCAGCTGGTTTTGTGCCTACAATTCATAGCCTCCCAGTTTTTAACCTCATGTCTTAACTACACAAAATTGGTTCTCCTACACCAGGGGTCTCAAACTCACAGCCCGCGGGTCAACTGTGGCTCTCGGGACAATAGTTTGCGGCCCCCACATCAATATCAAAGTTTAATGTTAGTGCGGCCCGAGTTTGATATGAATGGCACTTTTCAGAGTTGTGTGCGGAGCAGAATGAACCTACCAATCACAATGGGGTATATTGCTCTCGGGGGCGGGACATCAGCCGGGCTTATTGTGAACTTGCGCCATTATCCCGGGCTCAGAAGCAGAGGGGGGCACGGAAATTGCTACTCAGCGAGACAGAAAAAAAGCAGAAAAGACGCATTGGCTAAAGTTTATCCGTTAAATACTGAAACAGTGACACAAGTGGAATTATACATTATAAAGCCCCAAACATGTCTTTTTCAAAGCCTGCAGTGAAGAGAAATGTTGGTGATGAACACAATTTCAGGAAAAGTGGGAAGTGCAATATTTCTTTGTTGAGCACAGGGGCATCATGACATGTCTTATTTGCACAGAGAAAGTTGCGGTGCACAAAGAATACAATTTGAAATGTGATTACACAACTAGACATGCTGAGCAGTATCAGATCCAGGGGCTTAATGCACAGAAGATTTCGTGTTTTTTAGAGGAAATGGAGTCAGAATATGGGTGTGTGCTCTACTTCACCGAAGTACGTTGGCTCAGCAGGGGAAACATAGTGAAGAGATTTTTGGAGTTGAGAGCGGAAGTGAAAACCTTCATGGAGAAAGATGGGGTTGCTGTTCCTGTGGTAAGTGATCCAAAATGGCTTATGGACTTAGCTTTTTTTGTTGATGTCAATACATGAGCTTAATGTACTGAATAAGAAGTTACAAGGCCAGGGGCAACTTGTCAGTGTTGCCTATGACAACGTGAGAGCATTCTCTACAAAACGTATGTTATGGAAAGCCCAGCTTTCTCAGACAAACCCTTGCCATTTCCCAGTATGCAAGGCACTCGGATGCAGGCACACCATTCAGTGGTGAGGAGTATGTGGATGTTATTTTGAAGCTACAGGAGAAATTTGATCACAGATTTGCAGACTTCGACATGCACAGAGCCGCATTTCAAATTTTTGTGGACCTTTTCTCCTTTGATGTGCAAGATGCCCCTCCTGTGCTTCAAATGGTGCTCATTGACCTGCAGTGCAACTCTGAACTCAAAGCCAAGTTCAGGGAGGTGAGTGGAAAAGCAGACAAGCTCGGGCAATTTTTGAGAGAATTGCCCGCTCCCACCAGTTTCCCTGAGCTTTCCCAAATGTTCAAGCGGACCATGGGTCTTTTTGGGAGCACATACTTGTGCAAAAAGCTCTTCTCTACCTTGAACTTCAATAAGTCCAAGTACAGGTCCAGACTTACTGATGAGCATCTTCAAGCCCTACTGAGGGTCTCAATTGCTTCCTCCCTTAAGCCAAATGTGGCTCGGCTATGCAAGAGTAAGTGCTGCCAGATCTCTAGCAGCAAGAAGTAGGCAGAAGAAGCCATGTTCAAAACAGTTTATGTTCAATGTTCCATTCATGTTCAGAAAGTTAAATGTTAAAGAACTGTTAATAAGGACATTTTAATCTGAATAATAATAATTATATTTCTCTAGTCAGCAACTATATGTGGTTTCTTCAGTCTTCTATATCTGCTGTATTATTATTATTATTATTATCATTATCATTTTCATTTTATTTATTACTGATTTATTTATTTTTTTCTTATGAATTTGTTAATTTATTTTTATTTTTTAACACAAAATAAGAGGAAAAAATAAAGACATTTTATAACATTGGAATGTTTTTGTAAGAGCTTTTCTTGCAGAAAACCTGATGCAGCCCAGCCTCACCCAGACTCTACCTCCAGCATCCCCCGGGTAAATTGAGTTTGAGACCCCTGTCCTACATTACAAAGTCCTCAATTCCAAAAGGAAAATTTTGATTAGAATCTTGCAATTCATTCAGTTATTTAATTCAGTATATGAACAGAACTGAATCCATTAAGGATATACTGTAGATACTTAAATTCTAAATGGATAACATTACCTAGGATGCCACCTACTATTCAAAGTTCTATCTTAAACAATTCTGACTTTAATGGGAGAGGGTAGAGGAGATGGAAAACAATAACTTGAGTATCAATATTTAACAATGGATGTGGATTCTGCATTATATATTACCTTTCAGCTCTGCCAACTCCCAAAGTTCATGACCTATTTTTGCAGACAACGCCAAAGGGTACTCAACAAGAACAGACTTGCCAGCCTCTAGGAACTTCCTTATAGAAAATAAATAATTTTATATTTTATACTTCCCTTAGAAAGATGAAAGCAGTGTATAGATATCCCCCAATTGTTATCAGCAGCTTTGGAAACTATCATATCTAAAACAGCTATGGGTTGCTCCTGGTTCAGCCTTGTTCTCCGAACCTGTAGTGGTGGATTTAGAGCCCACTACTCTGACCTAAAGTTCATTTTGGCCTTCCTCTAAGTAAACTTTTAAAACTACAACTATACATACTAGACAGGATGCACCAAAGTTCACTTTATAGTATGTATAGTACATATGATAGATAGATAGATAGATAGATAGATAGATAGATAGATAGATAGATGATAGAAAAAGCAGTTCCCAATAAGATACATGCATATTTAATCTGCTACTTTTCTTACTTCCATAATTTTGAAAGCTGGGAAAAGATATAATTTAAATATTACGGTATTTGATTTGCATCTGAATTTAAAGCTTAGTATTTTTTCCCCAGAATTTAGTTCTAAAATGTAACTGATGGATGCCTAGTTATCAATTTAACAGTTTGATAATGCAGAAAATGGTTGTGGCTCCTATTTTGTTTTCCAGTACATAAAAAAATCTGTGTGCCTCGCAGAGAATGAAAATAAGATATTTTTTAAAAAAACATGCATGCACATACATTTATACTCAAATAATAAAACAATTCCACCCAAGTATTTTTCATTTTACATCTATTTTAAATCTTTTCATGGATATTAATTGTCAACTATGTTAATGGACAGTAAGTCTTTGAAAGCTATAAAAGACCCAGATTTGCTGGAAAGTGGTAAAAAACATGCAAATGAACAATAAACAACAATTTGCTGCTTTTTAATGGTTAGCCTGTTTATGATATTATTTCTATGATTTTTTTTAAAAAAATTGGATCTTCCCCTTGGCTATTTTGCTGTTTAGAATGGCAACTATTCAACAAATATTATAATGGCAATTTGATATTAAGAATTTAAAAGGCAATACCTTACACTCTCCTTATGATTTTGGTTGTCTGTACTGATGATGGCAACATGGACCTCTGGGTTGTCTAGAGCTTCTTGCAGACTAATTTGCTTGATTGGATAAACATCACCTAGAGATCTTCTAGTTTTAGCCGAAAAAGAAAGCATCTCTAAGAAAGACTTCTCTGAGAATTCCCAGATTATAAAACAATAGCAGGAGAAGAAATATTAACATCTTAATGGTTAGAACTAGAAAGTCCTAACTGATTATATGATTTCAATGGTTGTTAACTTTGCTCCCCTGATAATATTGTGAATTAATGCTTCTCTTTGGCTTACTGATCTCAATTTCAAGATCTTGTTCTGAGCTATAAACTATGAGTTTAAAATATTAACAAAGAATAAAGTTTCTAACAATATACTTCTTAGGTTATGGAATTGTTTCTGGAAGGACTTCATAAGTAAACTTGAGAAAAAGACTCTTATTCTATATAGCATTAAAATTAAAAGGCAGCTTTAATACTATAGCAAAATGAATACTATAGTAAAACAGTAGCAACTTAAATTCAAAACAATTGTTTCAAGTTTGAAAAAAAAGTTGCTCTGGATTTGAAATTGATTATTTCAACATTCTTGAAAATGTTTTGACTTTATAAGGATATTACAACATTGAAAAAGTGCAAACTAATTCAAAGAGGAGCAATTTTTCCAAGTTTAAAACAAGGCTGTGAAGTTGATTTTGTTTGCATACTATTAGTCTGAAATATTTGGAGTAAATTAGCTTAATAACACTCAGCAAAGGTAATATTTCTGTTTTATGGAGTTTGATGTACTAATTCCAAAAACATGCTTAGTTTTGCTCTACCACGTGAAGTTTCTAATATAGAAGTATTTTTGTCATTATGTTATTTCTATATTTTCAATGCATCTGGTTTTTCTATGTTATTCCCATAAAATATCAATATCAATTTAGTTCAAAACTACTTCACAGGTTTGTTGTTTTGGGGAAAATAGAAGGAGGAAGATCTATTGGATATATTCACTGCGTTGAGTTATTTGAAAAATAATAAAGGCGGGATACATATAAATAAAATTCTGTATTTTATGCATTTTATAAATTAATGTGCTGCTCTTTGTCAGGAGCAGCCTTTTCAAACATGGTCTCCTCCAGATATGTTAGACTACAACTGCCTTAAATTCTAGCCTGCACATGTGTTTTGTAATGGTATGTAAGAATGACCTTGGGAGACATGGCAAAATGACACAATCTGATAAAATGAATGAATGACCTCTTTGAATAACTGAATCAAGAGTATTTTGTTGCAGATTGGTGATTAGACATTGTACACTCACCTGATTGCCTCTTCTCATGTTTAGAAAGGAGATGGAAGTCACATGGGCTTAGCTCACAATCCTAGCCAATCAACACCGAGCAACAAGTCTTTAAAGTGACTGTTGGATCCGCACCTTCCCCAATTGTTTGTGAACCAATAGACTTGGCTCATGTGTTGGCTCTCGACTTTTGTCGACTCTCTCGGTCAGGTAAGATTGAGAAATAGAATGTAGAAGAAAGTATGAGGTAAGTAAATCTAATTAGGGAGGGATGTGACTGCCGTCTCCTTTCTACGCATGAGAAGAGGTGTTCAGGTTAGTATACAACACTTATTCTCTATGCTGGGGAAGGAGACAACAGTCACATGGGACATACCAAAAGAGACTTTGTCCCATAGGGAGGGTGACCTAGAGGTCTTGAGATAAAAGACTTCTTTGGCAGGTACCCTCCTGCCAAACGCTGCTTCACAGAGGCATAAGAATCAATCTTATAGTGTTTTATAAATGAATTTGGAGAAGACTAGGTGGCTGCCTTACAAACATCTTCTAACAGTGCCTGTGTTGCCCAGGCTTCAGAAGTTGCTGCGCTGTGAGTTGAATGTGCTGTAAAGTTACTTGATACTGGCATATTTGCTGTTTCATAAGCTTTAACTATAGTACATCTTATCTATCTACCTAAGTTTGTTGAAGAAGCTTTATTACCCAGAGTATGTGGATTATGGGCCACAAAAAGTGGTTCTGGTACACTCAATGTAAATTCTTAGCACTCTAGTGACATCCAAGGTGTGCCACTGGATAGTTAAATGATGAGTTGGTCTAGTACAGAGTGATGGAAGAATGGTTTCCTGTGCTCTATGGAAGGTAGAGTTAATCTTTGGGAGAAAGGTTGGATCTAGTCTAAGAATGGCTTTCTCTGAATGGAATTGACAGCAGTCTTCATGGATGGAAAGTGCTGCTAACTCTGATATGCATCTTGCAGACGTGATGGCTATTAGAAAGGTATCTCAGAGATGCTTCTCAGAGTGGCTCATATGGACAAGACGTAAGGGACGACAGTACTCGAGGTAAGCCCCAAGTTGGGTAGCGGTGGATGACTGGTGGTTATGTGTTATTTATTCCTCTGAGCAGTTCTTGTATTGCAGGGAAACTGCAGAGAGGTTCATCTCTTGGACCCACTAAGACAGAAGATATGGCAGACGCTTGATAGTGCAACGTGTTAGCCACGAGGCCCATGTGAAAATCTTTCATGAGGAAGCTGATGATTCTTGGCAGCGGGACGTATACAGGTGAGATGTTCTCAGACTGGCACCATTCGCAGAACGTAGACCAGGTGTGGCCATAAATGCAATTGGTTGATAATCTCATTGAAGCTTGCATTAGAGCTATGTCATCTGGGTCATAGTCCTGTGATTCTAAGTCCTTCCTGATAACTTCCAGGTGGTCCGATGAAACCACCCGGGATCCGGATGATGTGATGCACCTTGACGTAGCATGTCCTCCAAAACAGGGAACTGCCATGGGGTTGCGATGGAGAGCACTTGTAGGTCTGTGAACCACATTCACCTGGGCCAATGGGGAGCAATGATGATGACCTCTGCTTCTTCATAGAGGATCTTGTTGATTAGGTCTGGTAGAATTGGTATCGGAAGGAATGCATAGAGGAATCCCTTGGGCCATGGGCACCTCAGAGTGTTGATTTGTTCCATTCCCATCTCTGGATATCAGGAGAAGAACCGAGGATGTTGGCCATTGAGTGCAGTTGTGAAGAGATCAACTAGAGGGTAATCATACCTGTTGCAGATTTGGTCGAATGGGATCAGTATTATTTGCCACTAACCTGGATCCAGAGTCCTGCGTGAGAGCCAGTCTACTTCTAAATTTAGTTTCCCCAATATGTGGTCTGCTGAGAGTGATTGCAGATGTCTCTTTGTCCACATATCTAGTTTGAGGGATTCTAGCATCAGGGCTTTGGATCTGGTTCCACCCAGGTGACAAATGTGACTTTTGGTGGCAATATTGTCTGTTAAGACCAGTACAGGTTGTTTGTGAAGCAAGTTGCAAAAGTGTTTCAGAACTACATGTACTGCCCTGAGCTCCAGCCAATTGATGCGTCTTTGTGCCTCTAATAGAGACCAGGTCCCTTGGGCCACCATACCTGAAGTATGGGCTTCCCATCCCGATAGGCTGGCATCCATTGTTAGAGTTATCCATTTGGAGACCTTGAAGTTGGTGCCGTTCGAGAGTGCTGAAGAGTGCCATCAGAAGAGAGATCTGGTGTGGGATTGGTATGGATCAATGAGATGTGGCTTGACCTGACTTATGAAATGGTAACAGGAACCACTGAAGCTCCCTAGCATGTAGTCTAGCCCAGGGGGTGAAACCAATGCAGGAGATCATCTTTCCTAACAATAAGGAAAGTAGGGCGAGGGAGGCCCTTCTTGAAGTTCTAATTTGAGCAATTAGTTCCCTGATGTTATTCTGTCTTTCCTGGGACAGGGAAATGACTGTCTTAGTTGAATCAATAATGGTTCCTAAGTGTTGAATTTTAGTTACAGAAATGAGGGAACTTTTTGCTAAATTTATTGAAAACTCATGGTTTTTTAGAATTTCCATGGTGAGATGGAGGTCTGTAAGGGTCTGCTGCCTGGTGGCTGCATGTACTAGAATATCATCCAAATAGCATCGGATGAAAATTGGACAAGACTTAATGTGGGCTGCCAGAGCCCCTAAAAGTTTTGTAAAAACTCTAGGGGCTGAAGAGAGCCCAAATGGCATTGCCCTATACTGGAAATGAGATCACATAAAGAAGAATCTTAGGAACTGTCTATGGGATTTCTGAATTTGAATATGTAAGTATGCCTCAGTTAAATCTAATGAGGTCATATAATCCCGTTCATGAAACGAAACCAAGATTGACGAAAGGGAATGCATTTTAAATTTACAGTACTTTATATATTGATTTAATCTTTTTAGATCCAATATAGTCCGCCAACTCCTGGAAGCTTTGGGGACCACAAAGAGGATAGAGTAAAACCCTAAGCCTCATTGACGTTTAGGAACCTGTTGAATGACCTTAATCTTAATAAGGTGAGTAATTACTTCCTCCGTGAGCAGCATAGTTTTCTGGTTATGTGGAATGGAGCAGGGAACAAAAAATGGGGGGGGGGGATATTTATTTATTTATTGGATTTGTATGATATGATACAAATTCTAATGAAAGTCCTTTTTTGATGTGGAGAGAATCAACAGAACAGAATAAGATTGTTGCCAGGCCAAGAAAAACCAGGCCAGGCAACCACCAATGGGAAGATCAGGTTGTCTACCATCTAGATTATTTAAATCATCTAGACCAGTGATGGCGAACCTATGGTATAGGTGCCACAGGTGGCACGCGGAACCATATCTGCTGTCACGCGAGTTGTTGCCCTAGTTCAGCTCCAACATGCATGTGTGTGCCGGCCAGCTGATTTTTGGCTTGCACAGAGGCTCTGGAAGGGCATTTTGGGCTTCCAAAGAGCCTCCGTGTGTGTGTGTGTGTGTGTGTGTGTGTGTAGGAGGGTGTTTTTACCTTCCCCCGGCTCTAGTGAAGCCTTTGGAGCCTGGGGAGGAAGAAACACGAGCCAGAAGTTGGGAAACAGGCCATTTCTAGCCTTCAGAGGCCCTCCCCAGGCATTGAATTATGGGTCTGGGCAATCACGTATGCGTGATAGCACACGCCCATGCTCTTTTGGCACCTGAGGAAAAAAAGGTTCACCATCATTGATCTAGACATTTGGTTACCTCATTGTGGCCTGTTATTTCCTCTTCCCCTTGCTCCCTTATCTGACTGGGGGCAGAATCTTGGTGTATACTGACCTGTGAGCCTTGGTAGTGTAAAGGTGGTCCCTGTGTTTCGAAAGGACTGGTTGGATCTTGAAGCTTTTCTAATGGTTGGTCTCAGAACTTTTCTTTTGTTGGATGTTTCTGTTAGTAGGGGGTCTAGGAGCTCCCCAAACAGGCCCTTGTGCTGGAAAGGACCTATGGCCAACTGCCACTTCTGTCTCACTCTTGCTTGCTAGGGGCAAAGCCAGTGGAAATGTCTGACTATGGTGCAGACTGCAATGGACCTTGCAGAAAATCTGGAGGCTTGAAGGGTGGCATCTGTGACATATTGGGCTGAGGCAAAGAGCTTATTGAGGTCTTGCTGGCCTCTAATGTCATCAGGCGGAATTCTGTGCTGAATCTGTTGAAGCCAGATCAGCATGACCTGGGCGAAAAAGGAAGCAGACGGGGCCGCCTTGATTGCTCAGGCCTCTGATTGGTGACTCTTCTTCAACATCTGCTATACAACGGTCTTCCACCTTCATGACTTCTTTTGCCTCTCCATTGCAGCAGCTGAGTGTAAGGACGTGATTGGTTCATCCACCTTGGCTAAGGCAATGAGTTCCTCATACCTCCCAGAGACCAATAAGATCACACAGATTTGGCCTCCTCCAGGTTCCATTGTCTAAGCAATGCAAGTTGACAGGACCATGGGGGAGGGCCTTCTCTGTGGATGCCCCGGCTTTATAGAACCAACAACCCCCCCGATGTCCATACTGCTCCTACCCTACTGGCCTTCGGTAAGACCACAAAGATCTGGCTTTGCCAGCAGGCCTGGGAGCCATGAATTGTACATCTTTCATGGCCAAATTGTATGAATGATGTGTATGCATGCAATTATGACTGGTTTTTTTATAAAACAAATGGGTTTTTATTACAGGGTTCTAGTTTCTTTTTGAATTTGTATTATATTGTTTTGTAAGCCACCTTGAGTCCTTCGGGATTGAGCAGCATAGAAGTAGAATAAATAAACAAATGAATAAATGAATGAATGAATGAATGAATAAATAAATAAATAAATAAATATGATGGTACTACATTAAATAATTTTTTGTCCTTAGAGAAAGGGCTTGGCGCTGCCGCTGGGAAAGACCACTCTTTTAGAAGTGCTTCTCTGAATAGGAGAGGCACTGGAATGATATCTGTACCTGCTGCTCCTCTGAGAAAAAGGGACATTCTTGTTCCTTATCGGTTTTTATGCTGTCTTTGGTCTCCTGCAAGTCCAGGAATAGGTGAGGTGGAAAGAGAGGAAGGAGTTGGTGTTTTGTGAGGGATGTCCTCATCATCAGACAAACCTTGAAATGGATCATCTTGGGTTTGAGAATCCTCTCTATCATCTTCCTCCTCCTCCTCTGAAGTGGAATTCTCTGAAGATTGAGGGTCTGAGGTTACAGTAATGACCTGTAGTGCTTGATTAAATCTTTTGTGTTTGGCTATGTTAGCAGCACATGTGGATGGAATGTTGCCAGCTTGAAGTCTGGCCTGCATCGCTTGGGCAAGGGCAGCTGCAGTCATTATTTGGAATTCAGGTAATACTTGCAAGAGACTCTGACGTGGAAGAGTCATGAATTAGAGCCTGAATTATTTCTGCCTCATTGGTGGCTGTGGTTGGAATCCTGCACTATTGGCCCTGTGCCCCAGAGATCAGGTTGGACCCTGATCAAATTGGTAGTGTCTAAATCTATATTGGAATTCCCTGAGGTAAGCTAAACAGAGTTAGCTATTTCAAGGGATGGTTCCCTTGTCTGTACCCTGAATCTCTTAGATGATTTATTACACTGTTTCTGTAGAACCTTGTCTATTCGTTTCTCGGCTCTATTAGGTTGATTGGGGTTTTTTCGTGCATTTTTTTCCAGTGGGGTTTGGGCTCGAATTCTTAGATGCCATCAAAAATGTTAAGTTTCCAAATTGGCAGAGCAAGAATTTTTGGTGCAGACTGTTAGCCTAGACCTTGGTTTAGTAAGGGCCTCTGCAGCTCCTATTCCCCTCCATTTTTACCACAGAGTAAAAATGCCTTACAGCGTGGTAGCAATGGGACCTTTAAAAATAAGGTCACTAGCTACCAGAAACAATTAGAGAGCTTTTTCTGAGATTTATTACTTTGTTACATGAAAGCCGCTCCCCAGCTGATTAAAATTAAAGTGAGATGTGGCTATGGAATGGAGTAATTTAACTAGCCACTGAAGCCTTGACTTAAAATACAGGACCACTTCCCAGCTGATTTAGTCTATGGTGGGAATGTGCTGTGGAGCTGTTCTGTTTAAATGAAAAGTGCCATTGAAGCCTGGAGAGTTGACAGCCAGCCACTTCTCAGCTGGCTCATTTAAATGTGGCTTTTTAGAGAAAGCATCGATTGTGAGGAAAATACAGTTTGAGGATTTTTGGGCACTGAAGTCGGGCACTTGGTCGGCAAGCCGCTTTACAGCTGAATCATTTAAATGCAGCTGCTGAATATTCAATCCTGAAAGCCCAGGACAGTCCCCTGGAGATAAGGGGAAAAGGAAATAGGTAGGATTTCTAAAAATGAAAAGGGTAGGTTTAATTTGTAGGTTGGAAGGCTAAGTTACCTGACGAGAAAATAAATTAAAGATATGAGTGAAGGAGTTTTAAGAAAAAGCCTTGAGAGTGAGCCAACAGCTGTCCTGCTGAGTCAGGACTGAGTGAATAACTGGGGAAGGGGAGGACCCAACAGTCACTTTAAAGACTTGTCGCTCGGTCCTGATTGGCTAGGATAGCAAGTTAAGCCCATGTGACTGCCATCTCCTTTCCCAGTATGGGGAATGTTTATTGACTCATCCCAGAGAGGTTTGAAAGCAGTGTTGCTTCACAATGGAAATATGAAACCATCATTCCCTATTGCTCAGTTGTGTCATCTAAAGGAAAGTTATGAAAATCTGTCAGTTGTTTTGGATGCCGTTCAATAATAACAGGGGTGGGCCCCACCTGGTATCAGGGAAATGCCGCTTCAATAGTGGAAATGAAGCTGTGCATGCAGCTCCATTACCGCTGGCCGTGCATGTGCCGTGCAGACGCAACTGATGTGATTCTGATAAAAATTACAAAGCTTTTTGCTGAATTCTTGCTGCCGGAAGGACATTCACATGAAATTTCGCTGCTGCACATGTGTACCAGTTGAATCTCACCATGGCACCTGGAGTGGCAGTGGGGCCAGCAGCAACAGTGGCAGGCCAAAGCTCTGGCCATGTGGCCTGCTCTCTGCTCTCCTGTGCCATAGGTATCTCTTGGCGCATGAGGTAATGGCGCCCTCAGTGAATCATGGCCTTTGGGAGCAGTGCTCTGCTCCTGAGGGCCAGGACTCACTCGGGGTGCCATTGCCGTGCTGAGATAGGCTTGTGGTGCGGGATAGCAAAGGACAGGCCATGCTGCCAGAGCACAGGGCCACTCAGCTTGCTCCCCGCACTGCATGCCATCTTCTTGGCATAATAAGAGAGAAGCCATCATGCAAGCACTGGAGCAAGGCCCTGAAAGGTAAGGGCTGGGTGGGTCGCTCATGGCAGGGTGTGCAGCAGGCGGTGGAGTGGGTGGTGAGTGGGCAAATGGGCCACTTGCGGCAGAGCTGCCACTCATGGCAGGGCAATCGGTGGGCATCGGAGCAGGCGGCAGGTAGACAAATGGGTTGCAGAGCGGCGGCAGTAACTTATCTTATTTTAAAGCAATATTTGGGCTGTTTTACTTCTGCATATGCGTCCTCATGTGATATTCAGAATCTGCACATTTGCAGAAGCTGAATCTCGCACTGCGCACATACGTGCAGTCCTGGCCCATTCCGGTGGGGCCAGGAATGGTGGCCCATTGCTGAATATAATCATCGTCAATGGAATATCAGTGGAGATTTGAAAATGATTGTTCTGCTAATGAGAATGCAAGGAGGTTGTACAAAATATTGCTGCTTCTTATGTTTATGGGACAGTAGAAATACAGTAGAGCATTATGTTCGAGATGATTGGGGACAGAGAAACATCTATGCTCCAGGTAGACAAAATCTACACCATAATCTTTAGTTGTTCCAACAAAAATCTTTCTTTCTCCACTACATATAAAGTTAGGATTGATTAAAAACTTTCTGAAAGCCATGGCAAAGACAAATTCACAAGAATTCCAGTACATTTCATAGAAATTCTCCAGCACTTCTCCAGCAAAAATGAAGGAAGGGGTATCTGTTGGTCCTCACATCAGAGAGCTTTTGAGAGATGATGTGTTTGAAGGAACTCTACATGATAAGGAATTGAGAGCTTGGAAAAGCTTCAAGTAGATCTGTGAAAACATCTTAGCAACAAATAAGTCTCTGGAATATGTTGAAGGTGTTGAGGAACTGCTGAATGCATACCAATGTCTTAGATGTCGCATGCCTCTGAAAATGCACCTTTTGCATTCAAATTTAGATTTCTTCCCTCCAAATCTTGGGGATGTAAGCAGTGAAGGACCGCAATTAGTCTGTGCTACCAGAACATGTAGGAAGTGCATGCACACGTGCGTATGCGTGCTCCCGGTGCAAGATTTGGCTTCTGTGCATGTGTGAAGCAAAAAACTGCGATTTTCACTGGAATCTCACCGGTTGCATGTGGGCATGGTGCGTGCATGGCCGCCAGTGATGCAGCTGCATGCACAGCTCCATTTCCACTACTGGAATTGTGTTCCCTTCTGTTCCAGGGGCAGCCCACGCCTGGATGTAAGTGATGAAAAAGACGAGTGGTTTCACCAGGACATTGAAGTAATGGAACATCATTACCAGGGTTTTTGGAATGACTCAATGATTGAAGATTACTGTTGGATGTTATATAGGGACAACCCTGAAAAACCGTATCAACTGTTTTGTAAGGTCAAACATTTTTTTCTGATATGTAGATTACTGTTTTCTTAATGTCACCAGTATATTTCTTATACCTTATAATAATAATGCTGCTCCATGGAAACTATACCTGCTACAGAAAAACTATATACATTTTTGAAATCAAAACAAAAAATGATTCAGAAAAGTACAAGGTCAATTGCGATGGTTACAAAAAAATTTTTAAAAATAATCTTTATTGAGTTTTACAAAAATAGAAATATTTTTGTAGAGCTATGTAATGAGAAATACAGTGATTCCTCGTCTTACAAACGCCTCATCATACAAAGTTTTCGAGATACAAACCCGGGGTTTAAGATTTTTTTGCCTCTTCTTACAAATTATTTTCACCTTACAAACCCACCGCCGCCGCTGGGATGCCCCACTTCCAGACTTCCGTTGCCAGCAAAGCACCTGTTTTTGCGCTGCTGGGATTCCCCTGCTGGGATTCCCCTGCAGCATCGCAAAAACTCAGAAGTCCAGAGGTGGGGTTTCCCATGGAGGGGAGCCTCAGGGGAATCCCAGCAGTGCAAAAATGGGCATTTCAGCTGGCAAAAGGGTTGAATTTTGGGCTTGCACGCATTAATCGCTTTTCCATTGATTCCTATGGAAAACATTGTTTCGTCTTACAAACTTTTCACCTTAAGAACCTCGTCCCAGAACCAATTAAGTTTGTAAGACAAGGTATCACTGTATATTACAAATATTTGTATGGAAAAACAGGATTTTTGACTTCTAGCAGAAATGTTCTCAATGATGATATAAATATAGAAAACAGCGTAAGAGTTTAAGAATTCAGGCACTACTTTGCATTAAATGAATCATATTGCTTAACAACTATGACTGTGTTTTTGCCATGTAACTCAGTCAATTCTGCCATTACATTTTGATTCTGAAATGAATGTTATTATTTCAACTAGGACGTGAGAATAAAGCCACAGAGTTTAAAAACCATGGGACACCATAGTCAAGATATATACTTGTGTGACTACATTGTATTTTAGTTCAATTAAATAAAAGTCCCCTCTTACCTAGAAACAAATCCCAATAATTTAAGATGCTGAACAGGATTTGAAGGCAAAGGATTTAGCAAATCTCTGATTCGTACAGATCCAGCTATTCCAATTCCAACCACTACTGTTCCAAACATTGCCAATTCTAGATGAAAAAGAAGAAGAGAAAGAAACATTAAACAATGAAAAAGCATTTGGCTTTTGAACTAATGCTAAGGCAAGCATAAAAAACCAAGTGACACAATTTAGGCAATTGCAATCATTTGCTTTTAATGGTGAAATTGCAGAACTCTAATTACCACATTTCTCTAAGCCTTTTTATCTTATCAGAAGCTTGTTCTTCCTTTTCTCTTTTTACTATTTTTGTCTATTAATAAACCTTTTTGTTTTTAATTTAATACCTTCTTTCCTGTCAAATTACATAGAGTGAAATAAATAAGAACAGTTTCTATTTATTTTCTGAATAACCTTTATAAGCAGGTATATAAAAGATTCTTTGAAACCAATATTCCCTCTAACACGCGCAGCGCGCTGGGGCACAGGGAAAAACCAAGCTCAGCCCAGAGTTTTCCATGCCAGCACGATGGAGCCGGCGCCTATGGGCTCTAAGCCCCACCTGGCTTCTCCGGCTGTCACTGCGTGCCGCTTTCCCGGGCGGCCTTTACTCTCCCCCCCCCTACCTTTAGCAAAAGTGACATCGGGTCTTCCACCAGCCCCTTGTAAACGGGCTCAGGCAGCAGGGCGGTGGAAGAGGAGGCGGTGGAGCCAAGGGGCTTGCACACGCCCCCCCCATGGCACAAGGCGAGCACGGAGGTCAGGGCAGCAGGGGCCCCCTGACGTCAAGATCTGCAACGGCAAGCAAAGCTACTGACAGCAACCACCCGATCGCTGTGAAGGAGTCTCAAAAGCCTCCTGAGGGGGTTTAAAGCAGGGCCTGGAAGATTGCCCCCCCACCGCATTTTGAAATGGAGAATCCAGCAGTCAAAAGAGATGCGAGCTGTCCATTGTGAGTGCTGAGACAATGGAAGGAGTTGTGAAACTTCGGAGAGGGGGGTGGGGGGTTGGAGAGGGAGGACGAAGCTTTGGAGAGGGAGGATGAAAAGGCGGGAGGGGCTGGAGCCGAGTGCCTGGCAGCACGTCTCTTCCCCACCCCGTTTCCCTCTGGCTCCCCCCCCCATTTTGGAGCCAATGGAGTCTGCTCCAGGAGGATCCTTCCTTTATTTCTTTATTGGCCAATTGTGATTGGACACACAAGGGAGGAGAGATAAACAAATGAGAGAATGAAGGGGGGAGAGAGGGAGAGGACGCAGGAATGAGAGACCTGGAAAGAGAGAATGAGAGAGAGGGAAAAGAGAAAGGAAGAAAAGGGAAAGAGAGAAGTGGAGAAGGAAGGAAGGGATGAAGGAAGGAAGGAAGGAGAAATGGAGGGAGGGAGGAGGAAAAATGAAATGAATGGAGGGAAAGAGGGTGGAAGGACTTTTTTGGGGGGGGGGTAATTTCTCTCTCTCTCAATATACATTCAAACAATACAATGTACCATCTAATTTTCAATGAATAAAATTCAGTATTTTCTTAGTAACTAATATCAATCATCCCAAAAGTTGCAAAAGTTTTTTTTTCTAATTTTGTCATCCAGTTACATACGTTTTCTTTTAGTTAAATTCCCTCCTTAATATTCCTTCAAAAAGTACAACACCAATCATATTTCTAACTTATTAACCAGTATGCCAAAGTGCTAAATTCAATTCCATTTATGCATTAATCCAAATCAGTATCACCTACTGCATATCTTATTATAATCAATACTTCTAACTTTATTAAAACAGATCAGCAATTCTTAAATTCATATATCTAAAGAGAAAAGTAGAAGTTAAAGAAAGAGCAAACAAAACAATACTCCAAGCTTAATCAACCCTTCTCAAACTCCAATTTCTTCAATCTGAGCAGAACTTTGAACCAAACTCTTTTCTTTTTTCTTTTTTTTGTATCCCCTTTTAATTCCCTTTTCCAATTTATTCTTTCTATTCTTTCTTTTAGGAAGAAAGGATTTTATTAGTAAAATAAAGGGGTTATTGGATCAAACTTTGGACATTTGACAAGTTAGTTATGATAGTAGCCATTTCCCAGGGTTATGTGAACATCTTTTGGGATGTTCAAGCAGCTGCAGGGATTCACTTAATGACTATGGCAAGAAAAGTGGTAAAGTGAGGCAGAACTCACTTAATAACAGTCTTACTCAGGAGATAGAAACGTTGGCCTCATTGGTTCATTTACTGACTTTTCAAAGTCGCAACAGCCCTGAAAAAAGTGACTTATGCTCTTTTTTCACACTTAGGACCTTCGCAGCAGCCCAATGATTGGAGGATCAAAACTTTGCTGCCGTTTCATTTTTATGACCGTTGCTGTGTGTCCTGAGGTCATGTGACCCCCTTTTGTTTCTAACCGATTGACGCCGAGGCATGGAAATGTGCCGCTCAGACATTCTACTTTTCTGCTCACACCGAAAAAAATTAGAGGGAACACTGTTTGAAACTTTTTAAATTTACTCTGCTTGCTTAAATGGTACAAGTCATCCTTCTAAAAGATGGAGAATATTTTTATTCATTAAATTCTTATACATGTGAGGAAAATTGGACTAAATTGCCAGAAGTATGCACAGTAAGTAAAAGACACCTGTCTACAAACAATTATCTATTCTTGGCCTCTCTAATATTCCATTCATTCCTCCACTCCGTCAACAATTTGCTGGAGAAGGCAATAGCTAAGAAAACCAAAATCAAGTAGTCCAAGAAGAAATATAAAACATGGACAGAAGTACATACCTGGGACAAATAGAATGGGACCTTCTTTTGAATTGATATAGGCAGATCACAAAAGCTTTCTTTCCTTTGTACATATGAGAGTTAGTTAAAAAAAGTAACATTAAAGTTGAGTTACTTTTTCTGTGTTCCAGAGATAATCCTACATGACTTGTTATCACGCAGAAACAGTACATGGGTGTCAAAAAGAAATTCAGTTTTTTTTCAAAAAACACAACACAGTTCTAACAAAATTGTAATTAGATTAGCTAAAGTATATCTACTTTTTTTAAAAAATAGTTTTTTCCCCTTTAAAAATCATGAATTCTGTTCTCTATAATGCTATAATACTATTATTTTATTATACTATTATACAGGCTGATTTTAGAAAGCTTCATTTTTCCCAGCTGAAATCCCACTCCCTTTTCATTGAAGTTTTCATAATAAAAATTCAGAAATTTTGGTTACTGGTAATTAGAAACCTCCAAACACAATTTCCACTTGTTTATCAGTTTAAAACAATCATGGAGAGTTATGCTTTTTTAAAAAAATCATCTATATTATCACCAACCAATAGCCTAAGACATTGTTTAAATCAACACACAGTTTACTGTCTTCTTTATCAATGGGAATTTTTCTATTAGTTTTTATAGTCACAAATATCTGTGACTAAGAGGACTAACTCAATGTTCAAATGGCAACAGTTATGTACAGTGGTACCTCAAGATACGAACCCCTCGTCTTACGAACAACCCGAGATACGAACCCGGGGTTCTTAAAATTTTCGCCTCTTCTTACGAACTTTTTTCATGTTACGAACCCCAAACCCAAACTTCCGGGTTCGGCGTTCACCCGGCTGTCACCTTTTAAAACAGCCGGGGGGCTTCCCAGCAGCCTCCCAAAGCCGAACCCGGATGTTCGGGTTTGGCGTTCGGCTTCGGGAGGCTTCTGGGAAGCCCCCCGGCTGTTTTAAAAGGTGACAGCCGGGCGGCGGGGCTTCTCGGCGGCGGTGGCAGGTTGGTAAGATGGAAAACGTTTGGGTTCAGGAGGCCACTTTGGGTTTTTGTCTGGGAGGGAGGGCAGGAGGTCCGGCGCTGGGGGAGGGAGTCAGGAAGGTCCTCCTGCTCCCCCCCCCCAGCGAAAAACCACAAAGACGGTCTGCCGCCGCATAACAGGCAGGGCGGAGCAGCCTGGAGCAAAGGGAGTCTGAAACCGCCGGCGGCTTCAGCTTCCCATTGCTCCGTGGGCGGCGGCAGACCACCTTTGTATTTTTGGCTGGGGGGGAGCAGGAGGCACAGGATCGGGCCGGCGGCGGGCGTGAGGCGAGGCAGCAGGTCTGCATCCTGGGTGGGCGGGCGGCGGGCGAGGAGGCGCGGGCAAGCGAGATGGGGCGGGCAGCGAGACGGGGTGGGCAGCGACTGGGGGCGGCGGCGGGGGCGGCGATGCTGTGTCCGACTCGGGGCTGGTGGCGTCCGATGCAGCGGGCAACATTGTCGGCTGCTCCGGGCCGCTCCCGGAAGCGGCCATGGGAGGGCGAGCTGCCTCAGGGAGGAGGAGGATCGGGCGGGACCAGGTGGGGGCTGAAATTTCTCCGCTGGGAAGAAGCGGCGATGGATCCTCCGTCTACCTCTGTCGGCTGCTCCGGGCCACGGGGGCGAGGATGAAAGGGCGGAAGGCGTGCTCGGCTCTGCCGCTCCAGCCCCTTTCGATCAGCACGGGAGGCAGGAGAGGACCGGGCGACCGGAGAAGCAGCGCCCCTCGCCCCTGTGGCCCGGAGCAGCCGACAGAGGTAGACGGATGATCCATCGCCGCTTCTTCCCAGCGGAGAAATTCCAGCCCCCACCTGGTCCCGCCCGATCCTCCTCCCTGAGGCAGCTCGCCCTCCCATGGCCGCTTCCTCCACCCTCCATCGCAAGCCCTCGCCACCGCAGCCAACGCGCGCTGTGATCTTCAAGCCCGGCTCCTTTCGGCCCAGCATCCCGGGCCAAGCGGCTGCCTTCCGTCACTGAGCCTGGCTCGCCCGGAAGATCGTAGCGCGCGTTGGCTGCGGTGACGTTGCTGCCGGCTTGGCTTCCCTCACCGGCGCGCGCTACGATCTTCCGGGCGAGCCAGGCTCAGTGACGGAAGGCAGCCGCTTGGCCCGGGATGCTGGGCCGAAAGGAGCCGGGCTTGATCCGCTGAGCCTGGCCGGCCTGGAAGATGGCAGCGCGTGTTGCCTGCGCCGGCGAGGGAAGCCAAGCCGGCAGCAACGCCGCCGCCGCTTGGCTTCCTTCGCCGGCGCAGGCAACACGCGCTGCCATCTTCCGGGCCAGCCAGGCTCAGTGACAGAAGATGGTAGCGCGTGTTGCCTGCGCCGGCGAGGGAAGCCAAGCCAGCCAGGCTCAGCGGATCAAGCCCGGCTCCTTTCGGCCCAGCATCCCGGGCCAAGCCGGAAGATTGTAGCGCACGTTGGCTGCTGCGGCGGTGACGTTGGCTTCCCTCGCCGGCGCAGCCAACGCACACTACGATCTTCCGGGCGAGCCAGGCTCAGTGACGGAAGGCAGCCGCTTGGCCCGGGATGCTGGGCCGAAAGGAGTCGGGCTTGATCCGCTGAGCTGATGTTCCCCGGTGCGTCGGGCGCCACCAGTCCCGAGTCAGACGCACTGTCGCCGCTGCGCCCAGCCGCTGCCCGCCCCGTCCTAGCCGGAGCCTGAGCCGGTCGGTTGCGCCTCCTCGCCCGCCTGCCCGCCCAGGATGCAAACATGAAAAACATGGAGGCTGGTGAACAAAGGCCAGAACTTTCGGCTTCTGGGTGGATGGGAGGAGCTAAGCGGTGGGAGGAATCAATGCCGCTGGGCTGGTAACATCTCCCCAATGTAAAAAGCCGCTGGGCGGGCTTAGCTCCCCCTTTCCAGCCCGAGGCCGAAAGAAAAACGCGGAGGCTAAAGGAGTCGGGATGTGTGGAAGAGGTCCGCGGGAGAACTGGGGAGACCCCAGCCCACGCCAGCTGCTTGCTCTCCCGGAAAGACCCCAGCCCACACCTTCGGGAGCTTCCCAGCCGGGTCCCTTCCACGGGGCAGTGGCCACGGCTCCCCCCAGTTCTCCCGCTGACCCTTTCCACACACGCACATCATCCCCACCCTCCGCGCCGCCGGTTGGCTGTCATCTTCTAAAGAAGCAAGAAGAGGAGGAGGAGCTGGGCGCCGGTGGTGGCGGAGGAAGGCGCCCAGCTCCTCTTCCTCTTCTTGCTTCTTTAGAAGATGACAGCCGGCCGGCGGCGCGAGAATGTGGCTCGGAGGCTGGGAGGGAGGCAGAATACAGGAGGAGGAGGAGGAGGGAGGCCAGGAGGGAGAGGGGGAAGGAGGGAGGGAGGAAATCAGAGAAGACGCACGTACAAACCGCCCGTGCGTTTCCCTCCCTTCCCTTCCAGTCATTGCAAGCCGGACAGTAACTGTTGACTTTTCCGTTAATCCACCCACGAGGCTCCCTCCGGGCAGCCTGCGCTGTCTCCCCCCGTCTCCCCCCCCCTCCACCCACACCCGAACAAAATCCGAATGCCGGAGGAAATGAGGCAAAAGGGGTGCACATTCATGAATTTTATTAATGAGATGTAAGGTGGACGGGATATTATTTTCCTTCCAGTATTGGGCATATAGTAATTCTAGCTGCATTCAAGATGTGCAAGATCAAGTATCTATCTTCTTTTTTAAATTTTTGTTTACATATTCTTAGTAGGAACAATTCAGGTTTTAAATGAATACTCTATTTTGTTTTGTGATTTGTTCTAAGTATAGTTTAATTTTTCTCCAGTAATTTTTTGCTATTGGACATGTCCACCAGCAGTGGTAGTATGTTCCAATTTTTTTTTACATTTCCAGCAGGAAGGTGAGAAATTTGGGAACATCTTTGCTATGTGCGATGGGGGAAGGTGCCAATGGTAAAACTTCTTATAAAGGTTTTCTTTGTATGGGGTTGCCAATGTTAGTCTATAATTTGAGTTCCAGAGTCTCTCCCATTCGTTTAAATTTATGGAGTAACCAAAATTTTGGGCCCATGATATCATTTATGGTTTAACTTGCTCCTCTACTATTAGTTGTTTAAGGAGTAAAAAGGCGTTGATTGCTTACCTAAACACCTCTTCTCGTACGCTGAGCAGGTACAGCAGTCACGTGGGTTGCTCACTGTCCAATCCGCATAGGACTGAGCCTGTCTTTAAAAAGATTGCTGGATCTTCCTTTTCTCCAGAATTCGTGAAGCCGTAGACTTAGGCTTGAAAAGTGGTGGCTCGAATAGTGCTCTACTCTCATAGATAATAAAGGAAGGAATAAAGGCACAAGCATAGTCAGGAAGACATAGGGAGGGAAGTGACTGCTGTACCCGCTCAGCGTATGAGAAGAGGCGTTCAGGTAAGCAATCAACACCTATTCTCCATACTGTAGGAGTGGGTCCAGCAGTCACGTGGGACATACCCAATAGATGTGTCCCTAGGGAGAGATTAGTTGGCTATCATGAGAGATAACGGATTGGAGGACTCTCCTGCCGAAGGCAGCATCCGCTGAAGTGTAACAGTCAATTTTATAGTGCCTTATAAAAGAATGGGGAGAGGCCCATGTGGCTGCCTTGCTAACTTCCTCCAAGAGTGCTTGAGTTGCCCAGACTGCTGATGTGGCTGCACTTCTTGTAGAATGTGCTGTGAAGCCTCGTGGGACATTGAGGGATGCTGACTCGTAAGCTTTGGAGATTGTCCCTCGAATCCAATGGCCTAATACGGTGGATGAGACTTTGGACCCCAGAGACCTGGGGTGGAAAGCTACGAATAGGGCTTCGGACCTATGAAAGATCCTAGTACATTGGAGATAAATTCACAGAGCTCTAGTAAGGTCCAAAGTGTGCCATCTGATGGAGAGATGGTGGTTTTGGTTAGAGCAGAAAGAAGGCAATACAATGTCCTAGTATCTGTGAAACATGGAGCTGACCTTTGGTAGAAAGGTGGGGTCCCATCAAAGGACTACTTTGTCCGGATAAAATTGGCATAAATCCTGGCAAATAGAGAGCGCCGCCAGCTCAGAAATGCATCTAGTGGAGGTGATTGCCACCAGGAATGCTACTTTGTAGGACAGGTGTCTGAAGGAGGCAGAATTTAGCAGTTCGTATGGAGTTTGGGTGAGAGAATGCAGAACTCGAGGTAAGTCCCAGGATGGATATCTGTGAACAGTGGGAGGCCTGAGGTTCGAGATGTCTCTGAACAGTTCTTGTATTTCAGGGAAACTGCAAAGCGGTTGTCCTCGGGGTCCTGCCAGGACTGAGGATAAGGCTGCTAGGTATTGCTGGATAGTGTTGGCTGAGAGACCTAGGTGGAAGTCTTTCATGAGGAAAGAAACGATTCTATGAATGGGAATATACAAGGGAGAGAGGCCTTCCTGGGAACACCACTGGTGAAATTTGGACCAGGTATGGTCGTAGATCCTGTTGGTAGATATTCTTCTAGATTTTAGGATAACTTCCATGGCGTCTGGATCATAACCTCGAAGGTCTAGGTCGCACCGGATAACAGCCAAGCGGTGAGGTAGAACCACTCCGGGTCTGGATGGTGAGAGACCCCCTGCTCCAACATATCCTCTGAAGTGGGAAGTCGCCAGGGGTCCTGGTAGCCACTAGAGGTCCGTGAACCAGGGTCGTCGAAGCCAGTGAGGGGCTATCAGTATTACCTGGGCCTACTCGAGGAGGATCTTGTGGATCATGTATGGCAGGATTGGAATTGGTGGGAAGGCGTATAGGAGACCTGGAGGCCAAGGGGTTCTGAGTGCGTTGGTTGCTTCTGCTCCTGGGGATGGGAATCTGGAATAGAACCGAGGGAGCTGAGCATTGGTCACGGTCGTGAACATGTCTAGCGACGGGTGACTGAATCTGAGGCAGATCTGCTGGAATAAGTCTGGATGGAGACTCTACTCCCCTGGATCCAGCATCAATTGGAAGAGCCAGTCTGCCTGCACATTGAGGATTCCCGATATGTGGTCAGCTGACAGAGACTGCAGGTGTCTCTCCGCCCAAAGGCCCAGCTTCAGGGCTTCCTGCATCAAGGCCTTGGGCCGGGTGCCTCCTTGTCTACAGATGTGGCTCTTCATAGCCATATTGTCTGTTAGGATTAGGACATATTTGTTGAGGATGTGTGGTTTGAACCTCTTGAGGGCTAGCGACACAGCTCTCAGTTCCAGCCAATTGATTGGCTTGGTTGACTCCTCCGATGACCACCTGCCTTGGGCTATCAGGCTCGGAGCGTGGGCTCCCCAGCCCAGGAGACTGGCATCCGTGGTGATGGTAAACTGGTCTGGAATTCTGAAAAGGGATCCTTTGTCCAGAGTGGAGGAAGTCCACCACGAGAGGGATCTCAGGACGACGGAAGGGATCAGAATGGAACGTGCTGAGTTGCTGGTCCCTGATCTCTGGAATGGCAATAAAAGCAATTGGAGTTCCCTAGCATGGAGGCGTGCCCAGGGAATGATACCAATACAGGACACCATCTTTCCCAATAGGGAAGACAGCGTGGAAATGGAGACCTTTCTTTGGGATCTGACTTGAGCGATAAGCTCTTTGATACTAATCTTCCTTTCAGGAGAAAGGAAAACCTGAGATAGGTTGGAATCTATGACTGCCCCCAGGTGCTGAAGAGAGGTGGAAGGATGAAACTGACTTTTTAAAAAATTAATGGAGAAACCATGCTCCTGTAGGAAGAGACATGGATAACTGATGATTATCCATGTCTCTCCTGTACTGCACTCCTGTACTGTACTGTATTGTGCTCCTGTACTGTACTGTACTCCTGAACTGTACGGGTGCCCTCTTTTGAGGGACCATAAACTAAAATGTCACCCAAATAGCACAAAAATATGAATGAGGGTAGCCCGGATATGAGCTGCCAGGGCACCCAGGAGCTTAGTAAAGACTTGAGGGGCCGAGGACAGACCGAAGGGCATGGCCTTGTACTGATAGTGTTTGCCCTGAAAGGTAAAGCGGAGAAATTGTCTGTGGCCTTTTAAAATGGGAATGTGGAGATAGGCCTCCGTAAGGTCTAAGGAGAACATGAAGTCCCCGGAGTGAATAGATGCCAGGATAGAGGACAAGGAATGCATCTTAAACTTTCTGTATTTGATATACTGGTTTAATCTTTTAAGATCCAAAATGGCTCTCCCTCCTCCAGAGGTCTTAGGGACCATAAAGAGGATGGAATAGAATCCAAGTCATCTTTGCGAGGAAGGAACTGGCTGAATAGCCCTAATGGAGAGGAGATGATGGATCGCTTCCTCCATGCGGAGACAAGAGGAAGGGGATCTAGGAGAAGGGTACGAAATGAAATGTTTTGGGGAAATGGAGATAAACTCCAATTGAAGTCCCCGTGCCACTGTGGAAATAACCCAGGGGTCCTTACAAGAGCGGCGCCAGCTGGAAACGAATCAGGCCAGGGGCCCCCAATGGGGATAGAGTGGTCATTACCTCCTGGACCTTTTTGAGGCCCTCGAGCAGAGGAGCTTCTTTGATATCGAGACCCTCTGCTCCTGGGGATTCTATCTGATTGGGAACGAAACCGGGAATTATAATGACCTGAGTTTTTTGAAATGCGAACCCCTGATCTTGCTGGCGATTGGACCGCTGAAAGGACTGAAGTGTTTTAACAGACTTCTTGGTAGTAGGCCCCAGGATTTTTTCTTATCAGTGGTTTCTGTAATTAGAGGATCAAGTAAATCACCAAATAATAGCTTACGTTTTAGAGGGCCCAAGGTATGCTGTCACTTCTGCCTCACTCCCGCTTGCCAAGGGCGGAGCCAGAGAAGCCACCTGGCTACTGTCGAAGCAGCCATCGACTTTGCCGCAAATCTTGAGGACTGTAGGGTGGCATCTGCAATATACTGGGCTGCTGCAAAGACCTTGTTGAGGTCTTGTTGGCCCCTTAAGTCATCGGGAGGGATATGCTGGTGAAGTTGCTGCAACCACAGAAGCATGGCTCTAGTAAAGAAGGATGCTGACGCTGCGCATTTGATTGCCCAGGTGTCTGCCAGGAAACATTTCTTGAGCATTTGCTCCAGACGTTTGTCCTCTGGCTTTAAGACTTCTGCCTTGCCAGGCAGAGCTGCTGCAGAATGCAGGATCTTGACCGGTTCATCTGCTTTGGGACAAATAAAAAGATGCACATAAGAAGGTGAGACTTTATAAAGTTTCTTATCTTTAGAGGAGGGATTGGAACCTAGAGTTGGATAATCCCACTGTTTCAGCAAAGCGTCCTTAAATAGTTTAGGCAGTTCCTTTGATTGTCACCCTTGTACAAATCACAGGTGGCCAAGTCTCTGCGGATGCTAATGAACCACTCCCTTTCTCCACTCTTTTGAGTGGTAATTCAGGAATAAAATTCCCGTTCTGGAATTTCTGCAGATATGCAGCTCAGACTACAGCCAGTGAAACCTCAGCAGGTAAAATTATGCCACTAAGCATAATTTTCAAAATATCCTTCAATACCAGCACACTTCCTTAGCTATGGTCGAAAGCAATGGTCATCCCCATCTTCAAAAAAGGAGACCCCTCTCGTCGATAACTATAGACCAATATCAGTATGCTATGTCCCATGCAAAGTCATGGAATCAATTATAAACAAATCAATTACTCTCCATCTAGAAACTAATAATTTGCTCTCTAACAAACAATTTGGATTCAGAAAAAAAATATCCTGTAACCTGCAGCTCCTCCACTGCAAAAATATATGGACTACTCATCTTGATCAAGGGAAATCTATAGATGCAATTTATATCGACTTCTGCAAAGCCTTTGATTCAGTGGTTCACGATAAACTACTCCAAAAACTCAAATCCTATGGCATCTCAGGACCACTCCACAGCTGGATTACAGCATTCCTGTCAAACAGACAACAAGTGGTCAAAATAGGAAGCACCATATCCACCCAAGGTAGTGTTCTGGGACCAACGCTCTTCATTCTCTATATCAATGACCTTTGTGATTACATCACAAGCAACTGTGTCCTTTTTGCTGACGATGTAAAACCCTTCCACACCACCGATAACACAACTACTCTCCAAAAAGACCTTGATGCTGTTTCTGAGTGGTCTAACACATGGCAACTCCAAATCTCAACCAGCAAATGCTCCATCCTACACATTGGGAAAAAGAATCTGAACTCCAAATACGAACTGAATAATCAAATTATCACAGATAACCCCCACTCGGTTAAAGACCTCGGTATATTAATAACAAAAGACGTAAGTGCCAAAGCCCACTGTAACAACATAGCCAAGAAGGCTTCAAGAGTTGTAAACCTAACCCTACATAGCTTCTGCTCTGGCAATCTCTCATTACTCACCAGCGCTTACAAAACTTTCGCCAGATCCATCCTCGAATACAGTTCATCTGTTTGGAACCCATATCACATCTCAAACATTAACACCCTTGAAAATGTTCAAAGATAGTTCACAAGAAGACCCCTTCTCTCCTCCATTCAAAACAGAATACCCTACGAGACTAGACTTTCAACCCTGGGTCTAGAAAGCTTAGAATTAAGATGCCTTAAACATGATTAAATATTGCCCACAAAATTATATGCTGCAATGTCCTGCCTGTCGGCGACTACTTTAGCTTCAACCACAATAACACAAGAGCTCACAACCGATTTAAACTTAATATTAACCGCTCCAAACTTGACTGTAAAAAATACAACTTCAGTAACCGAGTTGTCGAAGCGTGAAACTCATTGCCGGACTATGTAGTGTCATCCCCAAACCCCCAATGCTTTACCCTTAGATTATCCACGGTTGACCTCTCCAGATTCCTAAGAGGTCAGTAAGGTGTGTGAATAAGTGCACTAGAGTGCCTTCCGTCCCCTGTCCTATTGCTCTCCTATATCTCCTATACCATTCTTCTTTCCTATATTTATTCTATTCTTTCACTGATATATTTATTCTTACTTCTTCTATTCTATTCTTTCTTAGATATATTTTACTATGAGTATATCCTCTATAACCTTCATTATATATATATTATGTATACCAAATATAACTCTCATTGTGCAATGGACAAAATCAATCAATCAATCAATCAATCAATCAAATCAAATCAAATAATAAAAAATCAAGAATCGCCGATAATAAAAGGGCGGAGGTAAGGTATCACCTGTAGCTGATTGGTGCTCTTAGTAAGCGATCGGGCAGACCTTCTCTGGAGGTCTCTTAGCTACTTGAAGCAGATTAGTTCTCGGAGAAACACGAAAGGTGGTGGTGGTGATTTCTCTATATTCACGCGGTACGGAGGGCATTTGCCATTTCTTAAATTGCGCTGATTCGTACTAGAACTTTCCTGGAGAACATTTTGGAAAAACTAAGGAATCGACCTGCTGTGTTGTGTCCATAATTACATTTTATAACAGTCTCTCTATACAATAATAATCGGCACTATCGTGACGGAAAGGGCTTGAGCTGCTGTTGAACCGAAGTTAATTAGGATTAACACCGAGTTGCGCTTGATCCCTGGTGAATTATCTGGATAAACGGAAAAAGCTTTCTATGGCTATGGCTATGGAAATTTTCAGTCATCCAGGGGTTGCCCCAAAGGGGCTTTTTCTTCAGAGTTGAAGATACTTCTTGGATGAAAAGCTAAATGTCCCCCCCTCCAAAAATACCCCACCCAGAAAGTCAAGTTGCCTCTTGAAAATTCATCTTTTTCCATGGCTTTCTTGTCTCCACTTAGAATTTGGAAGTTCAGAAGTATTTCTCAATCTCAACAACTAATCTCGCCGCAGTTGAGAAATTCTAGGAGTTGAAGTACCGTTAAGTTGTTGAATTTGAGAAACAGGCAGTTGGTTTAACACCTGGGACAATTCGAATAGGTTGGATTTTTTTTAAAAAAACCATAATTTGAAGGGGTACCAAGCTTTCCTTAAACCCATTTTGATTAACACGCTCTGTGTTTAATCTATTAAGGGCTGATTGCATTAATTGGTAGATATATTTCATGGGACAACGGAGTCCGTCTTGTTAGGTGACATCAGGTCATTCCTGGGCAAGGGCAAGTCCAAATGAACGCAGAGACTTTAAAGGCTGAACAAGTAATTTATTTTTTTTCCGGGGCGGGGCATCGTCGGAGCGGAGCTGGAGGGTGAGTCGCTGCTGTCCCAGCATAACTTTTTCTGTCTTTAAAAAATAAAATTGGGTGCCCATCTTGGAGAGTGGGGCACCGTAAGGGGTGGTTATGCCGTACCTGATGAGAGGACTGCAATCCCTCATCGGAGCAGGCTTTTAGACTGCCAGGACCAGGCAGAGAAGAAGCTAGCATTTGCTGGCCCATAGACATAGCCGCCTCATAAACATCGAGGAGGGGGGAAAAAAGAAGATCGGTGAACATCAGTGTCTACGCTAAGAATTCTTTTTCTTCGGAGACTTCTTGGATGCTTTCAATAATACTAGTTACGTGGAAGACAGAGAAGCTCGAAATTAAATAAGCAGTGATTGAGAGGTAGAACCCACAGCCATTCTGTCTTATCCGGGTTGAGTTTGAGTCTGTTGACACCCATCCAGACCCCAACAGCCTCCAGGCACTGGCACATCACTTCCACTGAGGTATGGACCAGAATTAAAAGAGCACATTATTCACAAACCCCAAAATGGTTCTCTAGCATGGAGGCCATAATGCATCCCAACACAAAAGATTTAAATAAAATGGTTAACTACTATCAGTTACTAGATGGAAGAGGCGAATTGAAGACAAGAGAGCAATTAGAAAAAAGTGGAATAATAATAGATTGGTGGCCATACAACCAAATAAAATCAAGATATCAAGAAGATAAAAGAATAAATGGGATACAAGAAGGAGAACTAAAACTTGATAAAATAATTCTAAACCAGGATAAGAAAATGATTTCCAAACTTTACAAATACTTGTTAAACTATAAAATGGAGGATTACATAGTTAAAAACAATATACATAGCTGGTGTAGAAACTTTGGCTACTGCGTAAATCTAGATAAATGGGATACAATCTGGTCAAAAAACTACAAAATAACAAAATCAGCAGCATACAGAGAAAACCTATACAAAATGTACTATAGATGGCACAGTGTTGGAGATGCAAGGAACACATGGGGACCTACTATCATATTTGGTGGACCTGCCCCAAAATAAAAAAAAATTAAAATACAAAAGTGGATAATGGATATGCTACAAATTAAAATAAATAGAAGACCTGAAACATTTCTTCTTGGAATTATAGACCAAAAAATAGACAAAAATAAATAAATAAATAATGGTACATATATTGACCGCAACTAGAATGGCGATAACCCAATGCTGGAAGCAACCCAACCCACGGGAAGACTCACTAATACTTAAAAAAAAATTGGACTGCGCAGAATCTGATGCTTTAACCCTTACATTAAAAAATAAAGAAGACTCCGATTATTATAAAACATGGAATTCTTTTTATGATTGGTTCAAAAGGAGAAATAAAAGTTTAAATTAAAACACAATGGCAATATGCTATGACATATGTATATATATTTCTTTTTTGATATAATAGATTAGATATGATATATATACAGTGCTTTGTTAAAATTTGTATGAAATTAAATTAATCAAATAAGATTGTACAGAAGGCGGGTAAGAAAATAATAATAAAAAAAAGACATTGATAACCAAAAGGAATAACAGTGAATACCGATTGTTTTTCACCAGAAAATAATGTGATGCTAGAAGAAATTGTTTATTTTTTCCTCCTCACAAGAGGATATAAATGATATACATTTTGTTACTTGTTCATTGTCATTGTTGTCATTGTTAATATTGTCCATTGTATTTAATTATTTAATTATTTAATTAATATTATTATTATTTATATGTTTTGTTTTGTTTTGTATTTTTTTCTTTTTTTAATGTTTTGTAAATGTGTAGATGTATAAATGTTTTTGGTTATATATTTTTAACTTAATAAACAATATAAAAATATAAAAAAAGAACCTGCCCAATTATCCTTGGTACTTACTGTATGCATCGCAAATTCAATAGGTACAAGGGTTGATCAGGAATGGGAAGCGCCTATGTCGCCCATGCTTCTATTCTTCCTCGGAGAGTAGACATGGCTTAGCAAACAGCCTGTCTTTCAGCAGTGTTTCTCAAACTCAACAACTTTACGGTACGTGGAGTTCAACACCCAGAACTTCCTAGCCGGCTGGGGAATTCTGGGAGATGAAGTCCATACATCTTAAAGTTGTCAACTTAAAAAAAATTGAGAACTATAAAGTTTCAAGATCTGATAGCACCAAAGATTCCTTATTGTAACCAACGCATATTGCTCTTCATCCAGAGGGTTGTAGTGACTTAAAATGATGATAATAAAGATTGCATCCCCTGGAAACCTGCAAATTAAGCAATTTAGTTGGTAAACATAAATGAAACCGTTCCTCTTTAAACTGTAAAGGAATTCCTCCTTCCGCTTCTTAGGCGGATTATTCTGCGTCCGTTCTAGGAATCCGTCCACTAAACTCGTTGGTAAGGCTGAGCAAGTGTTTCAAGATGGGTGCACCAAGAGAGAAAGTGTGACTTTTTTAGTTTCCACGCGGTATATGTTAAAATTCGGTGAGTTTTACCGTGAGTTTAAAAAATACAGGAATTATTTTAAACTTTCTTAAAGACAGACTGAAATAAATGTGGTGGGCTTTTCTTTTGGGTAGTATGTTTAAATTCAAATATTTTTATCACGCAACCCTTGCGGTACCATGAAAATACTTGTAATCTGTTTTGATGTTTTGTTAATAAAGTATTAATTTTAGTCATAATGCTATATACGAGTTCATAAAGAGGTTCGAGTTCGAGTAGTTTTACTTCCATGTACCGTAAATAAATAGCGATTTGATATTAAAGTTTAGTCTTCAATCCCTAGCCGGGGAATTAAGAGTTTGGTCCGTCATGCTGGGATTTCTAAAATAAGTGCACTTAAAGAAACAAAAAAAATTGTAATAAATGTGATTTAACATTTAAAAATTCTAATCCTTGCTGTGTTTACTTAAGCTCTAGCTTCTTCATCTTTCCTTCAGGCCTGAGAAAATATAACAAACAAAATACATCTTTCATTGTTTCTAATAGTTAAGTCTGATAATAAGATCAGCAAAAATAGGTTGCATTTAGAGTATTACAAATCCAAATACTGTATGTTTAAATAGTCTTACAGTACAAATATATGAAAAAAATTTGTCATGTTTTTCTATGTGTCAAGAATGGTAGAAATTGAGTGTTTGTAAGTGAAGTCAGAAGACAACCTTGTATGATGGTATTATGAAGTGAATATCAGGGCTTATGTGAAATAAAATGTCTGGACTAAGAGGTAGATAAGGGATAAAATTACATTTGGATTATTTAATCCCTGTTCTACAGAATATGGAGATAATACAGAAAATACTATTTTACATTACAATATATCTCAGAATTGTGCTGTGCTTTAGATTTGAAGGCAGAAAAATATTTCAGAGCATGAAAATATGAATTTGCAATTCTTGAATCCAAATGAATATTTTCCTGGAGTTAGTTGACAGCTGCAGAGGATAGCCATTGTAAACATTTCTGCCAATAAAGCTAGCAGAAATGCTTACATTGACAGAAACTAAGATAAAAGTGCCTATTTCAGCTGTTTCCTTTGAACAACCAAAATGATGCCTAGCTCATTGGCATATACTATGTCTGCATGTTTAGAAGTTCAGTCCCATTCATCTGCAGTGAAAGGGATGAATGATAAAGATATTTGTAGGGACATTCATCATATCTTTGTAGTTCCAACTATGTAAATTAAAACATGCTTGCTATTGGCAGAAGGGTTTATCACTTAGGTTTTTTGTCTTTGTTGGTTTTGGGGAGGGGTACTTCAGAGGTGGATTTTTCCAGATTCAGACCGGTTTGCCTGAACCGATAGCAAGTCGCTGCTGATGTCATGATGACATCATGGAACAGGATTAGTTAGTGCCAGTCCATGGATGCCACCATCTATTTTGGGGGTGGTGGTGAATCAAAATACTGTATTTTTGGCGGGAAGAATTTTTTATGGATTTTTTTTTTCTTCTGTGCATGTACAGAAGCTATGTTTCTGTCTGCACATGTGCCATCTTGGTTTTGGTTTTTTTGCTTGTTTTTGCTACTACTCATGTGCAGAAGCTGAGCTTTCAAGGAGGGGGGGAATACTTGTCTGACTGCTGGGCAGGGGCTCCAAGAATTTAGAAAACAAGTTAATCTGGAAGTGTCGAAGAAGCAGCCGTACCAGTTAGGAAGAGAAGGAAGTGGAAGGGGGAAACAAGAACAACAAACACCCCCCCACACACATCCGCAGCAGGCTCCCTAAATCCAACTGAGTAAATTAAAGCTACTTGTTGGGAGTTGGGGCAGACAGGCGCGCACGTGTGCTTATAGCGAGCCTTGGTGATGAATTTTATGTCCCTGGCTTTGCGTTCGGAGGAGTGAGAATGCAGGATGCCCCAAGTGCCCTCCTCTCGGGTGTCAGGCCCCAGACCTTCCCTCCTGCAGAAGATGGGCACAGGGTGAGACAAGGGAGTGAATGACCTCAGTGCCTGGGCATTGTTGTTTAAGAGTCTACGGAAAGGGGCGACATACAAATCCAATAAATAAATAAATAAATAAATAAGATGAGCAAGAGAGAGAATTGTGGAAGGGGAGACGACAATGGACATTATCGAGCAGTCCCAGCAGGTATCGTAGGTGGCGCAGCCCCATCTTATGGGGCAACCCCTGAAGCCAGGGCCTCAGTCCAGTGGGGGAGCCATATCCGGCCACCCATGGTTGTCCACGTCTGAGGCGATTCAGAGATGGACTTGGAGGCCCTCTTCAATGCCGTCATGAACATCAAGGGTACCAGTGTGCCCTACACGCTCCCTGTCCAGATCCAGAAGCTGCCGGACTCGTTCAAGCCTCCAGAGCTTAAGGCCCACTCCCGCCAGTTGAGGGAGAGAAGTGGGTGGGCAGGAGAGAGAGGTGGGAGCGTCTCCTGGAACTCATACAGAAAACACTCCTCACACACAGATACACACTCATACCTACCCACCCACCCTCAATAGTGGCTGCGCTGCTTTGGAAAACTTCTTGGGGAAAGTGTCTGCCTTTCTATCTCTCTCCCCTTTCTCTCCCAGATTGCGCAAACTGGGAATTGTAGTCTGGAGACCACTCCTGGGCTCACAAAGAAGAATGTGTTTCAAATTGAGTAGGCAGAGCCCAGATGAGCGCAGGGCTTGAGAAACAGACATTCTGTCAGGTGGCTGTTCCTGCAGGGCATTCCCATGCACCGCCCTTGCCTGTATCCCCTGTCTGAAGAGGAGGGAGGTAGAGGATTACACCTTGCCCAAGATGGCAAGCGAGTGAGGGAGGTTGTGGCAGGAGATGGAGCCAAGGGACAGTGAGTGGGATGTCTGCTTCTCAAGCCCTGTGCTCATTTGGGCTCTGCCTACATCCATTTGAAATGCACTCCTGCCTGCAAACCCATAAGCCTCCCTCAGTCGCTGTCAGCTTGGGTTTGGTTGCCAGCTGCTTCTGCTGGGCAGGGATGGCTGAGGCACTGCGAGTTCTGCTGCTGTCCTCACTGTCACCACCTACGGAAGCCCCAGCCAGCCCCCTGCTGGGCAAACTCAGCTGCAGACATGAAGCACTGGCTGTGTCTCTTGGGGCTGCCCTCTGCATGACTGACTAGGGCTGTGAGAGGGAGTGCAGCCCCAGAAAGAATCTGGCTCAATTGTTGTCCCAAGGTGGAGGGGCTTCTGTGCATGCTGGGAGGCGCTCCCTGTCAGTCAGTGCTCAGGTGGGAGGACTGCAGGGAGATTGGAATGGAGAAAAGCATGGGGGAAGGGGAGACGTCCAATCACTTTCACCATAGAGTGGAATGCACATTCAAAGAGTGGCTGTTGTCTGGGTGGCATTTTGAAGCCTCAGAAATGGAGTTTGGGGGAGAGAAATAAAAACTTCTGCTGCTTTTCTTGCACGCAGCCCAAAGGAGAAACAGCAGAAGTCTTTCTTTCTTTCTTTCTTTCTTTCTTTCTTTCTTTCTTTCTTTTTCTCTCTCTCACTCTACTTCCTCTTCCTCGCAGGCAGGCATGCATTTCAAATTATTGTAAGCAGAGCCCGGAGCAGGGGAACTAGTCCTGCAGGGTGTGCTCACACTTGCTTCTCGCTTGCTCTCTCTCTCTCCAAGGGATGTGACAGGGCTACAGGTCCCAGGTAGGATTTGTGTCGCCTGGACCACAACAGCAAATCGAAAGTGAGTTTTTCTGAACTTCTGGTTTATCCGTTGGACAATTTTTTTCCATCTACCAAAGGCCACCTACCAAACGCCTGTGTACATGCGTGGGGAGCAGCGCAGTGTGTGTGTGCATGTGCGGGGGGAGGGAATGGGTGTTGGTACCTCACACATTTATTTATTTATTAGATTTGTATGCCGCTCCTTTCCGCAGACTCGGGGCGGCTCACAACGACAATAAAACAGTGTATAATAGACAAATCTAATATTTAAAAATATCTAAAAACCCATTATTTTAAAAACATACAACACAAGCATACCATACATAAAACTATATAAGCCTGGAGGAGATGTCTCAATTCCCCCATTCCTGACAGCAGAGGTGGGTTTTAAAAAGTTTGCGAAAGGCAAGGAGGGTGGGGACAATCCTAATCTCTGAGGGGTGCTGGGTCCAGAGGGTCAAGGCCACCACAGAGAAGGCTCTTCCATGGGTCCTGCCAGACGACATTGTTTAGTCGACGGGACCCAGAGAAGGCCAACTGTGTGGGACCTAACCGGTCGCTGGGATTTGTGCAGCAGAAGGCGGTCTCAGAGATATTCTGGTCCGATGCCATGAAGGGCTTTATAAGTCATAACCAACACTTTGAATTGTGACCGGAAACTGATGCAGACTGCGGAGTGTTGGTGTTACATGACATACCTGGGGAAGCCCATGATTGCTCTCGCAGCTGCATTTTGCTTGATCTGAAGTTTCCAAACACTCTTTAAAGATAGCCCCATGTAGAGAGTGTTACAGTAGTTGAGCCTCGAGGTGATGAGGGCATGAGTGACTGTGAGCAGTGACTCCTGGTCTAGGTAGCACCACAACTGGTGCACCAAGCGAACCTGGGCAAACGCTCCCCTCGCCACAGCTGAAAGATGGTTCTCTAATGTGAGCTGTGGATCGAGGAGGATGCCCAAGTTGCGGACCCTCTCTGAGGAGTCAATAGTTCCCTCCCCAAGGTGATGGACGGACAGATGGAATTGTCCTTGGAAGGCAAAACCCACAGTCACTCCATCTTATCAGGGTTGAGTTTGAGTCTGTTGACACACATCCAGACCCTAACAGCCTCCAAGCACTGGCACATCACTTCCACTGCTTCGTTGACTGGACATGGGGTGGAGATGTACAGCTGGGATTCATCAGCGTACTGATGATACCTCACCCTATGCCCTTGGATGATCTCACCCAGCGGTTTCATGTAGATATTGAATAGCATGGGGGAGAGGACTGACTCCTGAGGCACCCCACAAGGGAGAAGCCTCGAGTTGACCTCTGATCCCCCACTAACACCGACTACGACCGACCGGAGAGGAAGGAGGAGAACCACTGAAGAACAGTGCCTCCCACTCCCAACTCATCCAGCTGGCGCAGAAGGATACCATGGTTGATGGTATCGAAAGCTGCTGAGAGGTCGAGAAGCACCAGGGCAGAGGATAAACCCCTGTCCCAGGCCTGCCAGAGATCATCAACGCGACCAAAGCAGTTTCCGTGCTGTAGCCGGGCCTGAATCCTGACTGTTGAGGCTCTAGATAATCGGCTTCTTCCAAGGACCATTGGAGCTGGAGTGCCACCACCTTCTCAACAACCTTCCCCATAAAGGGGAGGTTGGAGACTGGACGATAGTTGTTGAGAATGGCTGGGTCCAGGAAAGGCTTCTTGAGGAGGAGGCGCACAAGTGCCTCCTTGTAGGGAGCCGGAAAGGACCCCCTCCCCAGAGAAGCATTGACAATCTCTTTGACCCAGCTCTATGTGACCTCCCTGCTGGCCGAAACCAGCCAGGAGGGACACAGATCCAGTAAGCAGGTGGCGGAACTCACAGCTCCAATGGCCTTGTCCACTTCATCAGGTGTCACTAGATCAAACTCTTCCCAGACAGATGGACAAGGATGGGCCTTAGTCACCTCGACTGACTCTGTTATCCAATCAGAGTCAAGGTCCGCCGGATCAGAGCGACTTTATCAGCGAAAAATGTGTTAAAATCCTCGGTGCTACTCTGCAAGGGCTCCCCAACTCACCCCGGTTAAGAAGGGAGCGGGTCACCCTAAACAGAGCGGCCGGGCGAGATTCCACTGATGCAATCAAGGCGGCATGATACGGGCATCTTGCCGCCTGGAGCGCCACTTTGTAAGTCTTAATATGAGCTCTTACAAGTGTTTGATCAGATTCAGACTTACTGTTCCTCCATTGCTTCTCTAGACGTCTCTTCTGGCATTTCAACTCCCGGAGCTCCTCGGTAAACCAAGGTAAACCGCAGAGAGGTCGCAATGGCACAATCCGGTCAAGAGCCTCCGCTGCAGCCTTGTTCCAGGCTACAGCAAAAGACTGCTGAACTGTGGACAAGTGCATCTGCAATAACCCCAAGTGCCCTCTGAAAGCCCTCTGGGCCTATCAGGCGTCTGGGGCGGAACCACCTAGTCGATTCCGCTTCCCTGTGGGGAAGGATTGGAGCCAGGAAGTTAAGCCACAGTAGAAAATGGTCCGACCATGACAAAGGTTACATTTTGTAGGCGGGAGGGTGCGGATTACATGCCAGAAGTTAAATTGTACATAACTAGAATAGTTGCCATGCTATTATATGGAATACAACTTGGCCCATATGCAACCTGAGGGCTTATGAAGTCATTCAATCAAATTTTCTCAGGACCTTGTTTGGTGCTCCAAAATGTACTTCCAATGTAAAATTGAGACTTGCAACTAACATTCAAAGTATAAAGGCTCAGCATGCTGATTTTAGAATTTAGAATCATATTTGATCCTATAGCCCAGTGGTTCCCAATTGCCCTACAAAGGGGCAATTTGATTTTTAATGGGGCAATTGGAACCTTGTTTAAACCAAGTTTTTTAGGCTTCCTCCGCATGATTAGGAACTCACTTTTTGAATACTAAGAATTACAGGGGGTGGACAAAAAATGGAAACACTTGACTTTTTGGCATCATAATGTTTGAACATATTCAAATCAATCAAAACTTGACATATTTTTATGTGTTTTTTAAAATTAATTCTGTTATTTGCTATGTTTTTTTAAACTACCTTTTTTTAAACAGAAATTTAAGGAAATTGGTTATAACCTAGAAATTGCAGACCTCTCAGACTCAGACCTCTCAGACTCTAGGTTATAACCTAGAAATTGAAGACCTCTCAGAGGCCAAATTGTTGGTGCTCGAATGGCAGGCGTAGTGTAACAGAAAGTACCCTAATGTTTGGCGTTTCAAAATGTCTCAAAAGTAATGACTGCTTTTGAAAAAGAAGGGAAAACCTCAGCCAAGCACAGGTCTGGTTGAAAGTCGAAGTTGTCTGAGAGAGTCCATCGGACTCTAAAGCGAATTGTTAGAGCGGATTACAAGACCACAGCTCCTAAAATCACTGCAGAGCTCAAAAGACACGTACAGAACCCAGTTTCCACAAAAACTGTTCAAAGGGAGCTTCACAAATCTGGATTCCACGGAAGAGCTGCAGTTAGAAAACCTCTGGTCTCAAAGACAAATGTTTCAAAGCGTTTAGAGTGGTGTAGAAACCATCAGAAATGGTCCCTCGAGCAGTGGCAAAATATGATTTTCTCTGACGAATCATCATTTACCCTTTTTCTGACCTCTGGCCGTGTTTACATTTAGAGACAGCTGTAAGAATCATTTCATCCAGACTGCCTTCTCCCAACCGTCAAACATGGCGGGGGTTCAGTGATGATCTGGGGTGCTATTTCTTGGAAATCTGCTGGGCCAATGATTTCCCTTCATGAAAGAATTAACAGCCATCACTAGGAATTTTGGCCGACCAAATTCATCCTATGGTTCAAGAACTGTTTCCAGAGGGGGATGCCATCTTTCAAGATGATAATGCACCAATCCATAGAGCAAGAATTGTTAAAGAATGGCATGAGGAACATTCTAATGAAGTTCAGCATCTCCTCTGGCCACCACAATCACCAGACCTCAACATTATTGAGCATTTATGGTCGATTTTGGAGATTTAAGTAAGAAGATGATTTCCACCACCATCGTCTCTAAAAGAGCTAGAGGGTGCTTTAACTGAAGAATGGGCTAAAATTCCTTTGGAAACAATTCACAATTTGTATGAATCAATACCTCGGAGAATTGAGGCTGTATTTGCCGCGAAAGGTGGACCAACACCATATTAAAAGATATTTTGATGATTTTTTCAAGGTGTTTCCGTTTTTTTGTCCACCACCTGTATATGTCATGGGGTGGGGGGCAGCAGGAATTTGGAGATGCTTTAGGTGGGGCATGGCCAAAGAAAGGTTGGGAACCACTGCTATAGCCTGATGTCTGTGCTGCTGTCAGAAAATACAGTGGTACCTCTACTTAAGAACTTAATTCATTCCGTGACCAGGTTCCTAAGTAGAAAAGTTTGTAAGTAGAAACAATTTTTCACATAGTAATAAATGTAAAAGCAAATAATGCATGCAAACACATTAGAAAATGAATAAAAGCTCAGAATTTGGGTGGGAGGAGGAGGAGGAGGAAGAGGAGGAGGCAGTCACTGCCGAAGGAAGAAGGTTAGGTGAGGGGAATTTTAAAAAATCCAAAACTTTAAGGCTTACAAAAACAAGAGACTCTGAGGCAGCAAGGAGGAGCATGCGCCTCCCATACACACGGCGTGAGGCTGCCTCCCATACACTGTGCGAGAGAGAGAAACCCAGGCAGGCAAGAGGGGGGAACCTCCCGCTCCTTTGCTATCTGCTGCTTCTTCCTTCCCATGCTGAAGGGCTCCTCTCCTCTCGCTCACTTTGTAGCCGGTGCCTTTCCTTTACTATGGTGACTCCTCGGTTTGGCTAAAGCCGAGTTGATCCCGATGAGGCGAAGCGCCCCCTTTTGCCTCGTGCAACCTCATGCCAGGTGTGTGGGAGGCAGCGCAAGGGAGTCACCACAGCGAAGTTTTCCCACCGAATGGCTCCTCTGGCAGCGCAGAAAAGCCCAAGATGGCTGGCATTAAAGGGGGAATGGCAGGAAACTGGCAGGGCCTTCGTGCCACTCCCAGATTTCCTGGGAAATATTTCCGGGCTTGGGTTCTTAAGTTTAAAATGATTCTTAAAAAGAAGCAAAAAAATCTTGAACACCCGGTTCTTATCTAGAAAAGTTCTTAAGTAGAGGCGTTCTTAAGTAGCGGTATCACTATATTATTTTTAAAGCCCACAATAAAGATACAGTGGTACCTCAAGATACGAACCCCTCATCTTACGAACAACTCGTGATACGAACCCGGGGTTCAGAAAAATTTTGCCTCTTCTTACAAACTTTTTTTGAGTTACGAACCGGCGTTCGGAGACTGCTGGGAAGCCCCGCGGCTGTTTTAAAAGGTGACAGCCGGGCGGTGGGGCTTCCCAGAAGCCTCCCGAACGCCGGTTCGTAACTCGAACAAAGTTCGTAAGAAGAGGCAAATTTTTTCTGAACCCTGGGTTCGGTTCGGGAGGTTGCTGGGAAGCCCCCCAGCCCGGCTGTCATCTTTTAAAACAGCCGCGCGGCTTCCCAGCTGTCTCCCGAAGCCGAACGCGGAAGTTCGGCTTTGGCGTTCGGCTTCAGGAGACAGCTGGGAAGCCGCGCGGCTGTTTTAAAAGGTCGCAGCCGGCCTGGGGGGCTTCCCAGCACCCCCTTGAACCCGGGGGTTCGGGGGGGTGCTGGGAAGCCCCCCAGGCCAGCTGTCACCTTTTAAAACAGCCGCGCGGCTTCCCAGCAGTCGCCGAAAGCCGTTTTTATGCGGGGGTTTTTTTGGTTGCATGGATTAATTGACTACATTGTTTCCTATGGGAAACAATGTTTCGTCTTACGAACCTTTCGTCTTACGAACCTCCTCCTTGCGCCAATTAAGTTCGTATCATGAGGTATTACTGTATTTGATTTGATGACAGATTTTATAGTGCTGCATGTGTTCTACCACCTGTGTATTAGACCTATGTCTCTCTTTTGGTTAAGGCCTCCTGAGAAGTGGCGCATTGTCTAAATGGTGATTAGCACTTCATTTGGGATTTGCTGCCCACTCTGAATCAAGTGGTGCCCCTTTTCTCAAGAGGCCTTTGTTGGATTTGACCATATTAGACAATTTATGTCCAATCTCCACTCTTCTCTTTTTAGGGAAAGTTGTTTAGATAATAAGTATTCAGTTTCAAAGGACCCTAGGAGGAGCAGATTATCTGGACCCTTTTCGTCAGGCGACATCTCTGAATCAATGTTGCTTGTGTTGATGGATGGGATATGAATTACTCAACTTGAGAGCATAGTTCCCTCTAAGCTGAGCAGTGAGCAATCGCTCACTTAAAAATCATCATCAACTCAGAGTTTTCCAAACCTGCCCAGAAGCCGAGAGGGAAAGAGTGAGAGGGAAGGAGAGAGAGAGAAAGAGAGGAAGAGAGAGAACAGATAGAAAAAAGAGAGGAAGGAAAAGAGAAAGAAAAAGAATGGGAGTAAGGAAGAGAGAAAGAAAATCAAAATCTAGTTTGAAACTAGCTCAACTATTTAAGTGGCATTTTGATATTGATAGAGTTGCCCTATTATGAGCTCACTGTTATAGACACACAGTACAGTATTTTATTTTGAAATTCTCTGAGGCAAAACAGGGTGGGTTTTTTATTTGTTTGTTTGTTTGCTTGCTTATTTATTTATTTATTTATTATTTCTGTGCCGCTCAGTCCCGAAGGGACTGCCGCTCAGACACTATACTTTTCCGCCCGCCCCCCCCAAAAAAATTAGAGGGAACACTGCTTGAGAGTAGTGTTTTTTGATAAAATGGGCCAAAAAAATGCTGCCTAAGGAATGATCAAATAAAGAATAGCAGTAGATTAACAAAAGGATCAGAAAAGACCTTCCTAGTTTCTTGGACTGTAAAGGAGACAGTAGAAGAATTGCACTTTCTGACTTGCAAAAATCTGTTAATGTAGCTTTACGATAAAGCTGTCCTATCTGGTCATTTTTCCTGTCAGCTCTGCTTAAGTAAGGCTGATTGTTTTACTACTTTTATATTATTGTTTTGTGATCTATCTGAAGTTGTGGTTTATAATATGAGTAGATATATACATAAAACTGCTTTCATGCAAATAATTATTTTGAATATCGATTCTTTTTTGTGATGCTTTTATAATAAGCTTTTCTTTGTCTTCTTTAATTTCAGCAATGAAATATGATTTACAGGCCTAAAGTTAAGTAATTTTATCTCCAGTTTTTATTCTAGTTCCACCACTTTTGTGATATATTGCTGCATATGTTCAGCTGATACAGAAAAACAAATACCAAACACCCATGCCTCATTTTCATTCACATTCTGAAACACTTCAGATTCTATTCTTACAGTAGCTATTTGTCAATTTCATCTATCTTTAACTCAGACCTGAAAAGGAAATGGTATGATTAATATATACTGATAAAATGATTATACATGTATAATCTAACTAATAGAAACAACTAACTAACAGCTGTTTGTTTAATTTAAGGCAGGGGTAGGCAAAGTTGGCTCTTCTATGACTTGTGGACTTCAACTCCCAGAATTCTTGAGCCAATCATGCTAGCTCAGGAATTCTGGGAGTTGAAGTCCACATGTCATAGAAGAGCCAACTTTGCCTACCCCTGATTTAAGGGATTATAAAAAGGGAAAAGATGAAGAATTCATTTTTCATATGTTAATCCCCTCCACTGTCATTTTTATAGCATCTAACCAATGCATTTCTCCAACATAAAAAAATGCTTTACATGTGTTTGCCTTTAAATAGTATTTAGCTGAAACTAGTCTTAAAATGCAGTAGCATATGTAGCTTTGGGAAAACCATGATACGGCCATGGTTCTGTTAGCTAACCCTTATCGGGTTTCTCTGTGCAATTGAAGGTGCTGGCTGTCATCTTTAAAGACCTACATGAAATGGAGCCAGGCTATTTCTAGAATCAGATGTTCCTAATGATTTTTGTCTATTCTATAACTAGCAGAATAGCAATTTGCCAATTCCCTTAAGTAAAGCAGTGTTACTTGGTAGCTCCCCAGGAGGTGTGCCTTGTTGGCCTTCTGAAAAGTTATAAAGCTCCACCAAGGCTGGGCTCAGGATGTTGATTGATTTCTGATGTGAATGCAGTGTGGTTTAATAAGCTGATGCTGACTTTTAGGAGCTGTGACCTCTTTCTAATAGTTCTATATAGTCGTTAAGATTTTAAAAAAAAAATATGTTCACTACCAGAGTTTCTGAGTAGATGGAGTGCTATATGAATTTGATCAGCCAACAGATTTGTAAGGCATGCTACCTCCAATTCAGAAAGTCAAAACTACCGTATATATTCATTGTGATTAATGATCTAATCCTATATAATACCATGGAGCATACATTGAAAAAGTCTGGGTGCTATTATTACAATTGGCTGTTTACTTATGTGCTTTGTGGGCAAAAAACCTGTATAAGAAATACCTACTTGCATTGCAAGTTTTCTTTTTTAAAATTTGTATACATTTTTTCTGCATGAATGCACAGGCTCAAGACAATGTTTCTTAGACTGGTTTTGTTTCAAGCTTACTATTCTCTGTAAAAAGATAATGTTTTTCTGGCTAGTAGATATTAATTTATGCACCTTTAAATTAAAATTAAAACAACAAATTGATGGCACACAATTAGTTACTTGTGAATAAGTCAGTTGGATAGGATATAACAATTCTCCAGTATGCGAAGTAGAGAATCCAGAGAATGGGTTAACTCCGTCTTTCTGCTGTTCTTTGGATTCTCTCTCAGCACCCTAAGAAGGAGCGTATCAAGTAAGACCAACAATCCTTTTAAATGAAATTTTGCTTATTTTCTGTAACAAATGCAGAAGAGTTTTGCTTAGCTTTGCTTATAGAATATTTGCAAAATATAACATAGTGATCATAAAAAAGTGAAAAAAGAATCATATGAAATCTGTTCCTGGACCAGTGATGGCGAATCTATGTCACGTGTGCCATAAGTGGCATGCACAGCCATATCTGAGGGCATGTAGACCAATGTTCCCTCTAATTTTTTTTCGGTGTGGGTGGAAAGGTATAATGTCTCAGCGGCACATTCTCCGTACTGAGAGAGCGGGTCTAACAGTCACATTGGTTGCTCGCTGTCCAATCCTTCAGGGACCGAGCCTTGTCTTTAAAAAGCCTGCTGGATCTGCCCCTTTCCCAGAATTCGCTCGGCCCTGTGATCCAGCGGGACTTGTGGTGGCTCGTTCCTCTCGCAAAACACCTTTCCTTCGTCTTATTTCTACCAGATAAGTAAAATTTCATTTCTGCCTTTTGCCTTAAAGCTTGCCTTGATTGCGCGCCAGCCTTACTGGGCTCAGCGCTGGGGGATAAGCTGCGGCGCGGCTCCTGCTGTTTTTTGCAAACGTCCTGCTAGCGCCGCTTGCCGGATTGTATTTACAAGTAAATCTACTCAGCCAGGAGGTTAATCGGCAAGCTAAAAAATTGCTTTTAAAAAAGGAGAAAAGGGGCTCGTGTTCCTCCTGCGGTGTGGGACTGTTAGCAAGTTTCCCTTGATTATCCCCCAGACTTTAGTTTTCCCTCCGTCTTTAAATCTCGGAGCGGTTTATTTTGGCATGAAGGCACTCAGCGCCTGGTAATTGTTGGCCCTTGCGGATTGCCCATGCGCGTCCCATCTTGCGCCAATAAGTCCGCCGCTTGGCCCTGGAGTAAGCTTTGAGTCCCTCAGGCCTTTTCTCCCTGGCTGGGCCTCCAAACCAGTGTGCCTTGGTTTACTTTTTGTTTAAGGTTAGTGAGGCCTGCCCTTCTGCACTCCCAGGCAGGAACTCTGGTACCGTCCAGATTGACTGTGAGTTGCAGACGCTCCAGGGCCTAGGAGCAGGGCCCTCTTCCTCTTGGGAATGTTACACTAGAAGCTTCTCCCATCAGATTTTGGCTCAAGTCTTGTCACTGTAATTTGTTCAGGCCATGGCTTCGTTTTTCAAGAGAGGCACAACTAAAGGTCCCACATCCAACTGTCAAGACCCATTTGAAGGTCTGAAGCTCTGTTTGTGGCCTACCATCCCAGATCCATGGGATCCAGGGTATGCTCAACCATAATAGGCCGTTGGATCAGAGGGACTATCTTAAAGGCTTATGAGTCAGCTTCCCTCACCATACCAGGAAGTATCACAGCACATTCCACAAGAAGTGCAGCCGCATCTGCCGCATGGGCAACTCAAACTCCATGGGAAGAAGTCTGCAAAGCAGCCACTTGGGCCTCTCCAAACTCTTTCATAAGGCATTACAAAATTGACTTATGCTTCAGCAGATGCTGCCTTCGGCAGAAGAGTCCTCCAATCCGTTATCTCTCACGATAGCGAACCTCCCTAGGGACTCATCTATTGGGTATGTCCCATGTGACTGCTGGACCTGCTCTCTCAGTACAGAGAATAGGCGTTGATTGCTTACCTGAATGCCTCTTCTCGTATGATGAGTGGGTACAGCAGTCACTTCCCTCCCTGTACTTCTTTTTCTAACTATGGTTATTCCTTTAACCTGTTCTTTCCCTATCATGAGAGTTGAACATTATTGAGCCACCACAATCGAGCCTAAGTCTATGGATTCGCGAATTTTGGGAAAGGGGCGGATCCAGCAGGCTTTTTAAAGACAAGGCTCAGTCCCCGACTGATTGCACAGCAAGCAACCCACGTGACTGCTGTACCCGCTCATGGTACGAGAAGAGGCATTCAGGTAAGCAATCAACGCCTATTTTCATGCCTGGATGTGGATCGGTTGGAAACGCGGTGATTAAGCAAATGTGGGTTCTCCCCCCCCCCCCATCCCCATTGTCTTTGTTTATGAGACGATTGCAAAAGGGGGTCACGTGACCTCAAGACACAGCAACAGTCATAAATATGAAACGGCGGGCAAGTTTTGATCATGTGATCATGGCGCTGCTGTGAAGGTCGTAAGTGGGAAAAAGGGTCATAAGTCACTTTTTTCAGGGCCTTGCAACTTTGAACGGTCAGTAAATGAACCGTTGTAGGTCGAGGACAACCTGCCTTCCCCTCTAGATGTTTTTTGTGGAACTTCAAAATGGACTTGTGATCTGCTTCTAAAAGAGTATATTGGTCAGACAGATAATCCTCGACTTCTGTTTTGACCCCAATGGAGGCCAATGTTTCCATCTCCTGAGCAAGATGGTTATTAAGTGAGTTCTGCCTCACTTTATCACCTTTCTTGCCACAGTTGTTAAATAAATCCCTGCAGTTGCTTGTCAGAAGATCCCAAAAGATGTTCACATAACCCTGGGACATTGCCACCATCATAACTATGGACCAGTAACTTATCAAGTGTCCAAAGTTTGATCCCCTTTATTTTTCTAGCAAAGTCCTTCCTCCGTCCCTCCCTTTATTTTATTCTTCCTCCTTCTTTCCTTCCTTCATTGTTCCCTTAAATTCTCCTTCCTTCCCTCCTTCCCTCCTTCCTTCCTTCCTTCTTCCCTCTATTTCTTCCTTCCTCCCTCCCTTCTCTCCGCTTCTTTCTTTCACTCCCTTTCTTTCCCTTTTCTTTCTTTCACTCCACTTCTCTCTCTCTTTTCCCTCTTTTTCGTCTCTCATTCTTTCCCTTCAGATCTCTCTCATTTATGTACCTCTACCTCTCTCCCCCCTTCTCTCTCATTTCCTCTATTTCTCTTTTTTCTTCTTTGAGTGCTTTTTACCATGATTTAAATCAAGAGTCACTTCTCTCTTTTTTGTTTCTCTCTTTTTCCTCTCATTCTGTCTCCATCATTTTCTCATTTCGTTTTTTTCTCCCCTTTTTGCTCTCATATCTCTCTCGCTTTCTCCCTTTCATTTCTGTTTTTCTTTTACCTCTCCCTCTTTTTCCTTCTCTGTCCTACTCTCTCTCATTTGTTTGTTCTTCCTCTCCCTCCATCATTTTCTCATTTTTCTCTCTCACATTCCCTGCCCCTCACTCCCCCCACTCTTTATCTCTTTACCTCGCGCAGCCAGCAGCAGTGTGTAGAAATAAAAAAGCATGGACATCGCTCTGATCCTTTCAGGTTGGGTAAGGTGGTGATGGCTCCCTGAGCCTAACCTTTCCAGGGCCACATGGGGGCTGTCGCTCTAGAGGCTCCAGCCCCCACGTGGCCCTGGAAAGAAGAGGCGCAGGGAGCCCCTGCCCACCATCTCTGGCCTGAATAGATAGGAGCGATGTCCACGCTTTTACCCCCCTACACGCTGCTGGCGGCTGCGTGAGGTAAAGAGGTAAAGAAGAAAGAGTGAATGGAGGGTCGGCGTGGGCCTGGAGAGCCGGAGAGCTGGATGGGGCTCTGACTCACGGGGGTTTCTCCTCACCCGACAGCTTGGTTGCCGGTTGCAGCTGTCGGGTGGGGAGAAACGGCACCTGGCTCCACCCTGTGGTGTTGGAAAACGTTATACGGTTCATTTTTGGGTGCGTGGCCACGCGGGCGCACACTTAGAGGGAACAGTGTGTGAGACATTGCTCTATGTCAGCTCCAGCGTGCATATGCCTACTAGCCAGCTAATTTTCAGCCTTTTAGGCCATTTTCGTTCTCCCCAAGCTTCAGGAAAGCCTCCTGAAGCCTGGGGATGGCAACGAACTGTCCAACTGGAAGTTCACTTTCGTGCTCATCTCCAGTCTCCTTTTCTCTGTCAGAGATTTTCAGGAACTTCTTTAGCTTTGGACAGTTGGATCCAGGCATTCCATACCTCAGCCCATTTTTTCTGCAGCCAGCAAGTTTTTTCTGAAGGCCTCTGCAACCGATAACAGAGCTCCAGATTGATCTAGTGCTCTGTTATCAGCTAAAGAGGCTTTCAAAAAAGCCTTGCAGGCTTCAGAAAAATAGGCTGAAGTGTGGGAGGCCTGGTTGCAACTATGTGAACGTAAGTAATAGGCAGCTTCACTGCTTCAGTGAGGCCTGTGCGCATGGGGAGGCAGCGCATGGGTTATGTGCATGCCTGGGGGAGGACATTACATAATAGGTGTGGGCACCTGTGTGCATGCTATTGTGCATGTGTGCATCCTTTTGGCACCTGAGTCAAAAATGGTTCACCATCGCTGCCCTAGACTCAGGTTAGACATAAGTATCCCCAGTTCTGATTATTCTGTTGTTTATCTATTTCTTTGTAGATCATGCAGACTGATATACATATGAGCGAATGGCAAAGGAATTACTTTATTGTTAGCTCTGATACTTCTACACCAGAACAAAAAGCAGATGCATATCGTTCACAGATTTTACATATTCAACATGCATGGGCAAACTTCGATATTTCCCAGGATTGTGCTGCTAATCTTTTCAAAATATATGTGGAAAAATATTCTGAAATTATTGATTCTGATAATTTAGAAAAAGGCTTGAATAACTATACTAAAGATATTTCGACTATGGTAAAGTATCAACAGAATGAGAGTGGCAAGTGGCAGTCGGCTTTGACAACAGATAATGTGATGGAATTGAAATGTGTTCAAGCAATGATTTGGGCTGGAAAAATGTTTGAGATGCTCCCAAAGGCGCAAATAGATATATCCATTGATAAACAGGACACTGAGTCTATTTCTCCAAATGTTCCCAATCTTACTCTGCCAAGTGGTCATGAAGAATCTATGCTTGGAGCTAGTTTGTCAAATTATGTAACTCGACCAATAGAGATTTGTGAAAAGCCGTCAACTTCAAAGTGTTATCAAAATGATGTATTCTCCTTGCCTAAAGCAGGAGTTACATGTTCTGTTTTGCCTGGGAAGGATATGTCTTCTAGAGCCCTGACTGGAAATAATGAATCAGCATTTAATAGTTCTCTGAGATCCGCAAATAATAGTCATTCAGGGCAAGATTTATCTTCTGCTCAGTCTGCTTTCTCTGCAAAAATGAGCAATCTGGGGAAAAGGAAGACATTTGCTGTGTCCAGTGAAGATAACAATAATATATCTTCTGGTTTCACTCATAAGTTAGTTCCTAGAGAAGGATCAGACATTCCATGGAATGAAAAGAGAAATAATGAAAACAAAGCATCTGGTTTCAAAACTGCAAAAGAGCAGCTGTGGGTTGATCAGCAAAAGAAATTCCAAAACCAGCTCCATCACATCCCATTACTGTCTTATGGGGGTACAAAGAAATCTTTGGGAGCTGGAAGATCCCGTGGTCCATTTGGAAAGTTTGTTCCTCCACTGCCCAAACAAGATGGAAATGGGAACACAGGAATGCCAAGTAAGTCATATGGGACTGGATCTACAGAGCTGACTTATCCAACAGATGAACAGTTAAAGTATATAGAACCTAAAATGATAGAACTAATAATGCATGAAATCATGGACCATGGGCCTCCAGTAAACTGGGATGACATAGCTGGAATTGAGTTTGCAAAAGCAACTATCAAGGAAATAGTAGTATGGCCTATGCTGAGACCTGACATTTTCACTGGGTTACGAGGGCCTCCAAAAGGAATTCTTCTGTTTGGTCCTCCTGGAACAGGGAAGACTCTTATTGGCAAATGCATTGCCTGCCAGTCTGGGGCTACATTTTTCAGCATCAGTGCATCCTCACTGACTTCCAAGTGGGTTGGAGAAGGAGAGAAGATGGTCCGTGCATTATTTACAGTGGCACGCTTCCAGCAGCCAGCAGTAATTTTCATTGATGAAATTGATTCTCTTTTATCTCAGCGTGGAGATGGAGAACATGAATCTTCCAGACGAATAAAAACTGAATTCTTGGTGCAGTTAGATGGAGCAACTACCTCTTCTGAAGATCGTATATTAGTTGTAGGTGCAACCAACCGACCACAAGAGATTGATGAGGCTGCTCGAAGAAGACTGGTGAAGAGACTCTACATTCCACTTCCGGAGGCTTCTGCTAGAAAGCAGATTGTTTCTCGGCTAATGTTAAAGGAACATTGCTCCCTAACTGAAAAAGAAATTGATCTAATTGTTAAGAAATCAGATGGTTTTTCTGGTGCTGACATGACTCAGCTTTGCCGAGAGGCTTCTTTGGGTCCTATACGCAGCCTTCAGGCCTTCGACATTACAACTATTAGACCTGAACAAGTACGATCTATTGCTTCTCAAGATTTTGAAAATGCTTTCAAAACTGTTCGACCCACTGTGTCTTCTACTGATCTAGAATTATACGAAACTTGGAATCAAATGTTTGGGAGTGGAAGATGAGAAGAATTGATTTGTGTTCATATTCAGTTCTGAAATGATCAAATAAAATTTGAGAAAATTAGTATATTTTCCTAGATAATTGTTTTGCATGAAAATCTTTATTTTTGCCGATAGAATAGAATTCTATAAATATGGCCCGTATTGCTCTTTTAATGTAATTTAATTAATTTTAATTCAATGCCGCCCAATCTCTTCAGACTCTTCAGATTTGTTTATTAGATTTATATGCCGCCCCTCTCCGAGGACTCGGAGCGGCTCACAACAAAAACAATATAAATAAAATACTAAAACAATTTAAAACCCTTAATAGAAAAACAATCATACATCTCATATAGACCATGCGTAAAGTGGAGGCAGCCCAGGGGAATCAATTACCCCATGCCTGACGACAAAGGTGAGTTTTGAGGAGTTTGTGAAAGGCAAGGAGAGTGGGGTCAGTCTTAATATCCAGGGGGAGTTGATTCCAGAGGGTCGGGGCCGCCACAGAGAAGGCTCTTCCCATAGATCCCACCAGACAACATTGTTTCGTTGACAGGACCTGGAGAAGGCAACTCTGTGGGACCTAACCGGTCGCTGGGATTCGTGCGGCAGAAGGCAGCCCTGGAGATATTCTGATCCAATGCCATGAAGGGCTTTATAGGTCATAACCAACACTTTAAATTGTGACCGGGAATCGATCGGCAACCAATGCAGAGTGTTGGTGTAACATGGGCATACCTAGGGAAGCCCATGATTGCTCTCGTAGCTGCATTCTACACGATCTGAAGTTTCCAAACACTCTTCAGGGGTAGCCCCATGTAGAGAGCATTACAGTAGTTGAACCTCAAGATGATGAGGGCATGAGTGACTGAGCAGTGAGTCCCAGTCCAGATAGGGCCGCAACTGGTGCACCAGGTGAACCTGGACAAACGCCCCCCTTGTCACAGCTGAAAGATGGTTCTCTAATGTAAACTGTGGATTGAGGAGGATGCCCAAGTTGTGGACCCTCTCTGAGGGGGTCAATAATTTCCCCCCCCAGGGTAATGGATGGACAAATGGAATTGTTCCTGGGAGGCAAAACCCAAAGCCACTCCCTATCAGCGTTGAGCTTGAGTCTGTTGACACCCATCCAGACCCTAACAGCCTCCAGGCACCGGCACATCACTTCCACTGCTTCGTTGACTGGACATGTGGAGATGTACAGCTGGGTATCATTGGCGTACTGATGATACCTCACCCCATGCCCCTGGATGATCTCACCCAGTGGTTTCATGTAGATATTGAATAGCGGGGGGAGAGGACTGATCCCTGAGGCACCCCACAAGGTAGTAACTTAGAAGTCGACCTCTGATCCCCCACTAACACCGACTGCGACCGACCGGAGAGGTAGGAGGCGAACTACTGGAGGACAGTGCCTCCCACTCTCAACCCCTCCAGCCGGCGCAGAAGGATGCCATGGTCAATGGTATTGAAAGCCGCTGAGAGGTCAAGAAGCACCAAGACAGAGGATAAACCCCTGTCCCGGGCCCACCAGAGATCATCCATCAACGCAACCAAAGCAGTTTCCGTGCTGTAGCCGGGCCTGAAAAATGTGATACAGTGTTACAAAATGTTACAATTAAGTAAAATATTAATAAACACAATTAAACCCCATTATGAAACAGTAGAAACCCATTATAAAACTATATTCAACTATCCAATCAAATACCCATGCATACCAAATCATTCACAATTCGGCCGTGAGTAGATGTTGTATTCATGGCCCCCAGGCCTTTCCGAAGGCCAGTAGGGCAGGAATAATATGGATACCAGGGAGCGGTTGGTTCCATAGGGCAAGGGCAGCCACAGAGAAAGGCCTCCCCCTCCTCGCCAACCTCCATTGCTTAGTCAACAGGACCCAGAGTAGGCTAACTGTGTGATCTAATTGATCTCTGGGAAGTATGTGGCAGGAGACAGTCCCATAGATAGTCTGGTCCTAGGCCATATAGGGCTTTATAGGTGATAACATACCTTGAATTGTGACCAGGGACTAATTGGCAACCTGTGCAGCACGCGGAGCATTAGTGTTATATGGGTGTATCTAGGTATACCTATGACAGCTTGTGCAGCTGCATTGTTGACTATCTGCAGACTCTGAACACTCTTCAAGGGTAGCTCCATGTAGAGAGTTGCAATAATCAAGATGGGAGGTGACGAGGGCCTGAGTGACTGTGTGCACAGCCTCCTGGTCCAAATAGGGCCGCAACTGGTATACCAGGTGAATCTGGGCAAAGGTCCTCCTAGCCACAGCTGAGTGATGGTGGTTAAAACTCAGCTGTGGGTTCAGGAGGACACACAAGTTGCAGAGCTTTTCTGAAGGGGTTAAAGTCTTGTTCTGATGGGGCGGGGATTTCTTGTTCTCAGTCTTGTTGCAGTTGAGTTTGAGCCTGTTGGCTCCCATCCAGACTCTTATAGCTTCCAGGCACTGACACATCACATCAACCACTTCACTGAATTGGCATAGGGTGGAGATGTATAACTGGGTACCATGAGCATATTGATGATATCCCACTCTGTGCCATCAGATGATCTCACCCAGTGGCTTCATCTAAATTTAAAATAGGGGAGAGAGTAGGGTGCTAGGGCTGGATCTCTGCCCCCCCCCCTACTAACGCCAACTGCAAATGACTAGAGAGGTAGGAGAACCACTGTAAAATAGTGCCTCCCACATCCAGCCCCTCCTGCTGAGGATATCATGGTCAATGGTATTGAATGGCGCTGAGAGGTCAAGAAGCACCAGGATAGAGGAATGACCCTTATCCTGGGCCCTCCAGAGATCATTCATCAGCGGTTTCAGTGCTGTGACCGGTACTGAAACCAGACTGAAAAAGGTCAAGATAATTGGCTTCATCCAAGGACTGCCGGCGTTGGAATGCCATCACCTTCTCTGTACTGAAGGAGCGAGTGCAGCAGTCACGTGGGTTGCTTGCTGTCCAATCCGCATAGGACCGAGCCTTATCTTTAAAAAGATTGCTGGATCCGCCCCTTCCCCAGAATTCGCTCGGTCCTCCTACTGGCAGCTCCTCTCAAAAACACCTTCCCTCTTCAATCTCTCTCTCTCTATCTGCAAATTCAATAGATAAGTAAAATCGTTTACCATCGTTTTTTCTACTTCAAAGCTTTGACTTCACGCCAGCTCTACTGGGCTCGGCGCCAAAAGAGAAACCGCAGCACTGCTAAAGCCATGAGTTTCGCAATCGCCCTGCTCGCGCCACTGCCAGATTGCATTTACAAGTAAATCTACTCAGCTGGGAGGTTGTTATTTGTGGCCCTTGTTTTTCCTCCAGCGGTGTGGAGCACATAAAAAGCTCTCTTGTTCGTCTCCTGGACTTTAGTTTTGCCTCCATTCAAACTATTGGAGCATTTCTTTGGTGCGAAGGCCCTCAGCGCCCAGTAATTTCAGCACTTGCAGCTCGCCCACGCGCAAGCCGCTTGGTGCCATAAAGTCCACCGCGTGGCCTGGAGTAGGCTGTGAGACCCTCCTGGGCCTAGGAGCTTGGGCCTCCTTCCTCTTGGGAATTTTTGCCTATTCATAGTAGCTTCTCCCCCTTTGGCTCGGGCCTTGTTCCTGTAATTTGTTCAGGCCATGGCTTACTCCATTCCCAAGAGAGGCACTTCTTCTAAAGGTCCTGTGGATGGTAGGCCTACTGGTGATGAAATTGAAACCATCCCCCAGGCGCCTCCTCCTCTTCCTCTGTAGCTCCCCCCATGGCAAGGACCACTAGAGCTGAAAAGAGGCAGGACAAAGCTGTTCAAAAAATTCATGAGTGATCAGCTAAACGTTTAAGAGTTCAGGCCCAAGTGCATGTTAGCCCTTCTGACCCTCCAGAGGCTTCTGACCTGCCTCCCTTAGGTGTCCCTGTGCTTTCCCTGGATGAGCCAAAACTAAATAGACCCCAATCTAATTTATGGAGCTTGGGTTCAAGTGAGCCAGATATGATGATGAAAGATTCCCCCTGAGCCAGGTCCACCCCAGTCCTTTTAGGGTATCTTCTTTATTACCTGCTCCTATTACTAACCTTTCTCCAGAGCTCCAAACTATGTATTCTGCTTTATTTTAAGCCATTGATGCCAAGCTCTCGGCTATCAATGCGCCATCTCAACCTCGTCCCTCTCCACGTGCCCCTAGGCCCATGAGTTCCTTCTCAACCTACAGAGTCCCAGTACAGGAACCAGACTCTGATTCCTCACAGGATGAGAATGAAGAAGACGAGGATGCAGAAAACAGTGATGACCAATGTTCCCTCTAATTTTTTTTTTGGTGTGGGCGGAAAAGTATAGTGTCTGAGCGGCAGTCCCTTTGGGTCTGGGCGGCATAGAAGTATATATATAAATATAAACAAACAAACAAATAAACAAACAAACAAGAAAAAAATCCCTTTTTTATTAAAAAAGAAATTAATAATAAAACAAAACCAAAATCTATTACTATTATTACTATCTTCTCTTTTTCTATCCCTGTCTCCTCCCCCCTTGTGTGTGTGTGTGTATGTGTGTGTGTGAACTCTTGAACCATTTTCAATAACAGGTGAGGGCTATTGGAAATGGTTCAAGAGTTCACACACACACACACACAGCTGGGTTTTTTTTCTCTGTTGTTATTTGGGTGCTTTTTACCATATGCTTTAAATCAAGAGTCATTTCTCTCTCTTTCTCTCTCCCCTTCTTGCTCTCTCTCTCTTTTTCTCACTTTCTCTTCCTCTTTCTATGTTGCTGTGTCTGTTGCTCTCTCTCACTCACTCTTTCTTGTTTTCTTTCTCTACTGCTTTCTTTCTTTCTCTCTATATCTCTTGCTTGCTTTCTCTTGTTCTCTCTTGCTACTATCGCCCCCCTCTTTCTCTCTCTCTCTCTCTTTCTCACTTACTTTCTCTCTCCCTCTCTCTTTCCATCTTGCTTTGTCTGTTGCTCTCTCTGTCAGTGAGGGGGCTGAGTCTGTGGGGAAATATAGTGGATGAGAATACAGAATCAGGACCCAAGTTTAAATAAGAAATTGTTAGATTTACAGTTATTTTTAGTCTGTGTTTTCCAAGGCCATATTTTACAAGACTTTTCCTTTCAGAACAATTTTCTGAAAGAAAAAAAACCCTCAAAACCTCTCAAAAATGGCCCCAAACCCTCTAAAAAACAGACCAAAAAGCCCCCAAAAGCCTTGAAAATGAACTGAAAAAAAGGCCAAAAATGAGGCACACGGAGACCAAAAACCTTTTGATGTTTTTGTGTTAGGTGTGTCTTATGGTCTGGTGTGACTTATAGTCCCAAATACAGTGATACCTTGTCTTATGAACTTAATTGGTTCCAGGATGAGGTTCTTAAGGTGAAAAGTTCGTAAGATGAAACAATGTTTCCCATAGGAATCAATGGAAAAGCGATTAATGCATGCAAGCCCAAAATTCACCCCTTTTGCCAGCCAAAGCACCCATTTTCACGCTGGTGGGATTCCCCTGAGGCTCCCCTCCATGAGAAATCCCACCTCCGGATTTTGCGATGCTGCAGGGGAATCCCACCTGTGCAAAAACAGGTGTTTTGGCTGGCAACAGAAGTCCGGAGGTGGGGTTTCCCAGCGAGGGAAGCCTCAATGAAATTGCAGCATCACTTACGAACTGAATTGGTTCTAGGACGAGGTTCATAAGGTGAAAAGTTCGTAAGACAAAACAATATTTCCCATAGGAATCAATGGAAAAGCGATTAATGCTGCAAGCCCATCCCCCTTTCCATCGTCCCATCCTCCTGTATCCCATTCCCATCCCACCAGCATTCATGTTAGTGAGATCGGCATTAGTCACAGCAAGTTTGGGCCAGTCTGGACGGAGAGTTGCTCTTCTGCCTAAGTGCAACTGAGGCCTTCCCAGCATTAATAAGGGCCAGAAGAGGCTCTAGCAAGAGTGAAATGCCGGAGAATCAGCCCCGGCTGCTTCTCCATCCCCCTAAGGTCAGCTGAGGAGTGACTGGGAGGGGAGGGAGCGGTGCAGGGCCTATCAGTGATGGGACAGGGAGCTGCAGCAAAGGCCCAAGGAGCCTTATGCGGCTCTAGAGCCATGGGTTGCTGACACCTGATATATCCTTTTCTTGAAGCATGTGAATCCAGCTTTTCCCCCCCTCATCGATGGTGTCCCCATTTTATTTTGATTGGCTTATCTGTTTAATAAGTGTAGTAATGATGTTTTCCACTCACCTCAAAGTCTGCCTACCAACTATCTATCCACCCCTACTCCACCTCTCTTCTCCTCCAACAATGTCTTTCCTAGGAGAATCACCCACAAAGGAGGGAGAGGACCCTGTTGTCATGTCTTTCAGCTCTGCACAGACCACTCCACAAAGCAGATCACATTGACCCAGATGCTCCCTCCAGAAGAGATTCCATCCATTTAAGCCAGGCAATTGGGTTTGGATCAAACTATCCACTAGAAAGTAATCACAGCAACCAGGGTGGAGCAGACTTTCCCAAGACTGACTGACTGGCCTTACCACCAAGCCAAAGTTAATGCCACCCACCAGATATGAAAGAGAGGACCTTGAGATGGACCAATGAAGACTAAAGACTCTCTTCAATCCTTGGAAGACATCTGGAAAGACTATGGGGAAATGATGGAAACTAATTGTAAGATTTTCTTTCTTGCCTCATTTATGTTGTCATCAGTTAAATTCATGGAGGAATGGCAATTGGGAATGGTTGGCAAAGCAACTTCTGAACTTCTGTCTGGTGAAAGGAAAATTTGTCCAGGGTGTTTTTACTGCCTGCCTTGTAGAGGTTCCTACATAGACACATCAGACTGAGGCTATCCCACTCACCTCCACATAAAGTTTCCCTTAGGTTGGTTCTGTGGCACTAAGATCCAAACAATCATGCCTCCCTGCTAATTTGATGGAGGGGAGTCATGACCCCTCAGGCAATTGCCTCACAGAAGAGGTAGCAAGAAAAGAGATCTAAAAATCTCAAGCCCTGATTGTGACTCACAAATGATATTATCCAGTTGCCCAATAAGGCTGTTTATGTTGCCCTGCTGAGTCCCAAGGGTCATTGTGCTCAATTTCAAAAATATTAATAGCTCAAATTCCACAATGGCTAATCTCAATTTGACTCATTTGACTAAGATATTTTTTGCTTTTGTGTATGCGCAGAATATATTTTTTGATTATTTTCTGGGAAGGGGTGTGTGCGCACAAACAATCAAAGCAAGCGTCTGAGCACAAAATGTGCAGTTCCTTCGCAATGTGAATCAGTGAAGAAGGTAAGTAGAACTCTCCCCTGATATTATGGCAAAAAAAGGGGAATTGTAAGAAGCCCCTCTCCTAGAAGAATGAAATTCTTGTCTCTGGTTTCTACTCCAAACCCCAAACCTTTAACCTTAGATTATCTACAATTAACCTCTCCCCCTTTTTAAGAGGTCTGTGCCTACGATTCCTGTCCTACTGTTCTATTGTCTTCTATCATTACTTTTTATCATTACTTATCTAATGTTTTATTTGTACAAATTACCATCCTATAATTGTTTGACAAATATAATAAACAAACAAACAAATAAATAAATATTTTTAGAGATACTGTATTTTCAAAAGGCAGAATATTATATTTCCTTTAAATGAGAAACGGAGAACATGTTTTTTAGAGGCAGGAAGCAACCTACAGCCTTTTTAAATAGCCCACAGCCGATGACAGCACTTAAGAGATAAAGAGCTTATTGAAATAAGAAGTCAACTATCTAGATGGCTCTATTCACAGACAAAACAAATATTGCAAGCAGAAATCCATTCAAGACAGGATATTTTGAAACTGTTTGCAGCAAAGTTTGATAGTTAACAAAGGAAAAGTGATAGGTTTAGAAGCAACTCCTCATCCAAGATCCAACACAGTATGAAAGTCATTAGTCACAATAGGAATTGCCCAACTCCACTTCAGAACAAGAGCCCTTTCATTGTACCCTCAGAACAGTCCAAAGTTCAAAGTCACAGAAACTTTTGAACTGATAAACAATAAGCCCAAGGTTGATCAGATTACCTCAGACAAACACTTAGGATTTGGATTTCCTCTTTTGCCTATAGAGCCAGTTATGATTCCCTACATAAGCTCTACATGACCCCACAGGAATTTGATAACAGCCAATGGAAAACATGTTCTTGCACAGGAACAGTCAGCAGTCCCAAATCACATGTGGTTCTTCTTTATCAAACCTCTCTTTCCAATCAGTCTCCATGTTTCCGGTCTGTCTTTCTCTCACTTTGGATGGATATTTGTTCCAATACAGTATATGGCAAAATTAAAGTGTCAATGATCTGCAAAGCTTCCTGTACTCAAGAATTCAATTTTGGAGTGGGGCCACGGAAACACTGTATACTTGAAAAACGTTTGCACTTTGTGATCAGTGATGGGAGAAACCTTACTAACCAACTCTTATTAATGAGCAAAGTTTAAAAACCATCTAAACATTGGAAGAATCCCTGCTCAGGCAGAAAATTGGCATAAGAAACACCCTCATGGGACCCTCCGCTTTTTTGCTGCAACGCCACCCACCCAAGGTGTGAGGGTTTTATTTGGGAAGAGCCCATTGAAGTTTCAGCTGCTCCAAGGGAGGGAGGGAGGGGGAGGGGAAGAGAAGGAAAGAAGAAAGGGGGAGAGGGAGAGAAGGCAGGCAGGTAGGCAAAATAAATACATGAGCAAATCCAGGAGGGGGGGAGGACTTTTACTTTGACAGCAGATTCTTTCTGGCTGCAAACCAAATTAAGGGCCAGATAAAACACAGATGTGTCTCTCCTCCTCCTCCTTCAGGGCCATTGGCTCTGGAACACACAAGGACCCTTCCATTTTCCAAACTGGAGCCTGTTCAAGCCCTTCGCTTGCCTCCTTTCCAAATGAATCTTCCCCCCCAAACCTCTTCCCTCCTCTTGTTTCCTCTTCCCTCTTTCTCCTCCTTCCTCCTCCTCCTCTCTTTTCTTCCTCTTTCCTTCTTCTCACTCTTCCCCTTCCTCCTCCTTTTTTGGGGTCGAGGGGGGTGGCTCAATCAGGGACAATGACCTTTCCAATGACAACCCCCCCACTCCTTTGATACTCAGGTAGGAGTTGTGTGTGTGTGAGAGAGGTAGACTCCACTGGCTGAGGGAGGTTCTGCTGCCGGGGTGGAAGCTGTGTGTGGAGGGGATGAGGGACTCTGTGGTCCCTTTCCCTCCTCCCGCCCCCTTTGATACCCAGGCAGGAGTTGTGTGTATGCGTGTGTGTGTGTAAGAAAAGGTTTTTCTCATAGAAGAGAGCTTTTGGACAGGAATCACATCGAGCCTCTTGCCTCGAGGAGTGCAGAGTGTGGTCCAGGCATCGCCCGGCAACCCTGTCTCGGCCATCAGCGGGGAGGGAGGGAGGGAATTCTTGCGAGGGGAGAGGAGGAAGAAGGGGAGGGAGGAAGAGGAAAGAGGAGGAAAAAGAAGGAAAGAGGAGGAAGGAGGAGAAGGGGAGAGGAGAGAAAGGAGAGAAAGAAGGGGAAGAGGAAGGAAAGGAAGAGGAGGAAAAGAAGTAGAGGGGAAAGGAGGGAAAGGGGAACAGAGGAAGAGGAAGGAGAGAAGGAAAGAGGAGGAGGAAGAGGGGAGTCTTCGGAGTGGGTCGGCATACAAGTCTAATAAATTATTATTATTATAAAGACAGGATAGGAGAAAAGGGGAAAGAGAAGGAAAGGAGGAGGAGAAGGAAGTGGGAGAGGGAGAAGAAGAAGAAGGAAAGGGGAGGAGGCGGAAGAGAAAAAGGAAAGAGGAACAGCCAAAACTTCAATGGGCTCTTTCCCACTGCCAATGTTGAGACTTCGGTGCCACGAACCCTCCCTCTCCTCCGTGGAGAAAGGCAAATCCCCTGCCGGTGTCCCACTCTGCTCAAGCCCCTCCCACAAAGGGAAAGAGGCACCAATTTGCTGGATGGTGGTTTAGTATGACTCTTCATGATCAGTCAAATGTAGCAATAAACTCCACCCTTCCACCCGCTACCCTCCCTTCCCAAAAGTTCCAATTTTTTTGATTGTCTATCTTTGTTCAAAAAACCCTTTGGACTCTGCAATGCCAAAGGTTTTTTTCCCCCACCCGGCATCCGTTCCCCTTTGACAGGGGACTTTATCTCAAAGCTCAGAAGGCAAGGACATCTTGTTTTTAGTCTGTTTGAAAGAAACACCTGGGATCTTCTGAACGGAACAATTGAAATAAAGCTGCCAGGCATTCCATCAAATCTCCTCTCGTATCCTTTGAAGGAGGGTGGGGGAGGCAGACGGGAAGTAAGCAGGGAGAGCCCGGCAGAGAGGAGGTGGGGGGCATTATCTCTGCACCCAGGAAAGAAGACAGCGGGTCACCCTTGGAGGAAACGACCGAGAAACTCGCCGGCGGACCCAGGCTGCATGGGGGAGAAAGCTGGAGACCACCCCTGTCCCGCCAACCTGTCCTGGCAGCGGCTCCAGCCCCCACCCTGCTAACCCGTCCTGGAAGCAGGGGATCCCGGGTGGCCTCGGCGCGGCTTTTGGAGTGGGCGGGGCAGGCACCGTTGGCCGAGGGTGTTTGGGGGAGACAGGCAAGGCAGCTGGGTGGGAATGGAGTGGTTCTGGGTTCTCTTGCCTGTCCAGGAGCTGAAAGTTCTGCCCTTCACCACACCCGGCTTTGGCCCCCGCTGGTTTCTAGCATGAGGGGGCGGCGGGCGATGGATGGCCAGGGCTCCCACGGACACATTTTGACAGTGAGATGGGGGAAATCCCCTCTCACCCACCACTTCCTCAGCTCGCTGCTTTTTTTTTTTTAAGCCTTAAAGTTTTGGATTTTCCTATGGGTTTGCATGCATTATTCCCTTTTACATTGATTCCTATGGGAAAATTGCTTCTACTTACGAACATTTCTACTTACGAACCTGGGGAATGAATTAAGTTCGTAAGTAGACTTTATTTATTTATTTATTTATTTATTATTTAGATTTGTATGCCGCCCCTCTCCGCAGACTCGAGACTTACCATTGTATAGGGCCATTTCCAGGGCAGTTAGTTTGTTCATAGCCGACAACTATATTCTGTATGTGTCACATGTTTTTGCTGAATTTTTAAAATTACAGCAGTCTAGGATAGCACTATTTCGGCCATGTTCTGGCCTCATCAGTAAGGGTATGGCTAGCTGATGAGGCCAGATAAAGGTCGGAATAGTGCTATCCTACTCTCCCGTAATTTTAAAAATTCAGCAAAAATATGTGACACGCACTCATGCACGCACACACACACATATATATAAAGAGAGAGAGAGAGAGAATGCTGTATAAAGTAGTATACAGTATAGAATGTTGTATGAAGTAGTACAGTATATAGTAGTATATATAAGAAGAAAAATAATTATTTGGAGGGCATAGAAAAGACTTCATTCAGAGAATAAACAGAAAAATTTATAAACATACCACTTCATGCCATAACAAAGATTTTATTGACATTATTTTACAGTGATATGATTGAATAGAAAGCACAGCCTGAGTATTGTGACATTTTCCCTTCTTAGAACCAAAATGAACCCATTAATGAGACTTCTTGCCACTGACTTTATGAAGTCTTTACTGAAACCATAATACTGTATTGATTTCTGGTTTTAGATCAAATAGAAGCTGCAGGGGATTTAGCCAATATTTCCATTTGTATGTATGTTATAATGATATATTATGGGGAAAGGGAGTAATATAACTTTTCAGATCTTAGAAAGCTACTCCAGATTTCTGGTACATTACAGTCAATTTTGAAATACTAAATCCTACAAAAAAAGTAACAGTAAAAGCACTGGTTTTGTAATATAAAGAAGTGTATGTTAGATTTAAACAAGATTGAACTTTGCTGGGAATAACTTGCTGAGGCCATACAATGGTTTAAATTAATGATAGGAGTCCATGGACTACAGTAGAATTTAGTTCAGAACAGATACATTTTTCTTAAATTCAGCACTATATTTAGCTAAGTGGGAATACTTTCTAAAAACAAGACTTCTGAATTATAAAAAAAGCCTCATTGATTTCAACAAAATTTAGAGCCAAATTATTAGGACAATAATTTGTGTGTAAATATGTGCAATTTAATACGTTTCCTAAAAATATTGACTTTAATATTTTAGGAATAACTCGTTTCACTTTAAAGTGGTGTCATTTGGTGTGTCTGTGTGTCTCTCTCTGTGTGTGAGATGAACTTTCCAAAAAAAACTTTAATCCCCATGTGTGATAATGCCTTGGCACTTAATTCCAAAAGCTGTCCAGTTTGCTACCACTGAGACCTTGCAGAAGTTGTAATTGTGTGGTACATTTGCTAAATCCACCTTTGTGGCTCAAAATACCTTTTCAAAGTGTCCAAGAAACATTTTTCTCAGTAATATGAAATCTTGGTGAAAATGTATACAGCTTGCGTATGAATTTTGTATAGCAAATACAATTACAGCAGACTGAAACCAATTTTCAATTTTGTTAAAATCAAATAGAAATTCTTATGTTTTGAAATTTGAAAAGGCTTTGATCAAAGTAATATAGTTGTAGTTGGCTCTGGGCTTGTAATGTGAAGCCCAGCATAACAAATATATTGAGTGATATTCTAACAATTTATATATTTTTCCTGCTGTATCACAAATTTCCATGTACGGTAATTTCAAACAGGTAGAATTGACTACTCATTTTCTGAGTAAAGGACAGAGCAGAAAAAATCAGATTGGATTTAGTTTCAGATTGGACAAAAATTAGTGTTTTCTAAAATTACTTTTATCTTACACTTAAAAGCACTATCGCAAGACAACATTCTTCTTTTATTTCTCACATTTAAAAAAAGCAATTAGTTTTTTCTCATTTATTTCTAAGGTATTAGCTTCAATGCTTTATCCTCTTATGTATCATTGAGGGATTTGTGCAACAGCTAACAAGATAATTTAATATGGAATCACACAACTCCAAAATAATTAATAAATAATACTCCAATGGTATAAGAAAAAATTGAAAAACTGTTGTGGAATGAACAATAAATAGTATCAGATATTTTCCATATTCTTTTCGCCTGACAGCACTAGTAAGATTCAAAAGGTCAAATAACCAGTTTTTATTCCAGTTCCTAAAACATGGCTGATATCTAAAACAAAGTCTTTAATGGATATTTATGACTCTGTATCTCTTCAAATGTCCTCCAGTACAAATCTTTTATCATACTACAGAAAATAGCTTTAATTTTTAATAAAATATAGCTCTAAAAGATATTAATGTTTTTAACTATACAGTGTTGTAAAGCATGTAAATTGCTTATTAGTAAGCAAATGCATAATATTTGGGCCCCTCTGGAACTAACAGGTTAGTTAAATGTATCTTGGCTAGTTTGTGTTTGCTTTTTTTTTTCCAGATACCACTCTTATTTTTAAATATCATAAATAGGCATGCAGTGACATTGCATTTCATCTTCCATGCTAAAAATCATGCTTTAGATGTAGTAATTTTAGAAGGATTCCATCCGCAGAAAAGTGCAAATAATGTAAATTGCATTTAATCCAATTTTTGGGGGGGGACAGAGTGGAAGTCCATCGGAAGACTTACTGCGTGACTTAGAGTATTGGATTTCCTGCTTGTTCAAAGAATTGCTGATAAGTTACTTAAATCAAAAAGAGACAGTGCCAATTTCACAGTATGCATGGAAGTCTTTAGTATAATTTTTGTGCAATAGTTACATCACATATGATGTATGACTGAAAAAAATCTTAAGAAATGAAAGTGGTACCAACATTTGACATTGATGATAAATTTAACAGAATATATTACTGTATTTCTAATTTCCTAGATTGATTTCTTTAGTCTAAAGAAATCTTTTAAGCTAAAATTAATTTGGGGAAATCAATTCACTGAACTTGCTCATCTAAAGTATCTATTTAAAATTACATTGGAGAATATATCTCAAATTCAGATTTGCTGAAGAAAAAAAATCACAACCCAATTAAGACATGATTTTGCCACAATATATTTCTGTGTCCCTGGTTTTAAAGACAACCATCTGGTTAAAACCTTAACTGGAATATGTTAATCCACTTTTAAATTTTCTCCTTATTTGGCCAACTTGTTTTTTAGCTGCAAGTTTGATATCCTAAATAAAATATTTTTCATCACATGGTAATTATGGAGGAAATACCATAACTATATTCATTGTTATTCCTTTGGGCTCTTCCTTAGTTTCTTGATTTCAGGAAAGAAGAAACTATGTTCACAAGTGCTGTTTCACAAGTTTTTTAAAAATTATCCTTCCCTCCCATAAGTTCTTTTCAAGAATTAGAATATTAGATAATTTACATTCATAGATTTTTAAAAATTATTAATATTATATTTAAATTTGTTGCAGCTGCCCACTTCTATAACCACTGTTATTTTTCTTCCTGTGATAATTTAATTACATACACAATCATTTGTGACACTGAATTTTTAAGATATGTACTATAGAAATATGAACTATTTTACTAAGAACAAAACTGTACATACTTAGAAATAAAGCTCACTGAATTCAATTCATTTCATTACTATTGTATGCTTCAGCTTTATTCTCATATTGTGGGTAGGAAATTTGTTTAGCAGCAGTGAATAAAAATAAGTGTTATTTTAATTTTTTTCCCCTTTGGGAATAGACAACAAATCTTTTAACTATCTGTTGTTTCACAGAGGAGTTTAGACTCTTCAGTACATTCATACAACTGCTATACTGAGTTTTATCAGAGAGTTCAGTTGTTTAGGTAACAGGTCTAAACATCATTCTCTTAGTCATATTATTTCCACTCCATCACCCTCTGCAGCATCTTACATAATGTAATTAGGTTAAATCATTTTAATAGAATTGTGATATTTGATGTCAAAGAAATGGAACAAAGCTACTTACAGTTTCAATAATGGTTCCTAATACATAGTGCAAGATTGTCCATATTACTTTTCTGTTTGGAAACAGAACATCAAAAAACCAAGAATTGATAAGCAGAATAAGAGAAGACAAAGAAAGGTACTTGCCCTGTTATTTTTTTTGTTATGTACAATAATGAAAATAGTGCTGCCTGTTATATTACATAATAAAACATCCTTCTTGAGTTCCCCTTTCACTTCATTTCATTTCAAGAAGACAACCTTCTTGAAATATGTGTGTATTTCAATAAACATTGGCTCTTAATTATACTTCAATATATATTTAATTTAATTTATTGGTTATTAATAATCATTACACATTCTGATTGCATTGCAGGTCCAATTCCAACTCATATGAATTATGAGTTCACATTTAAAAATTCAATTTTGCTCATGTTTCTCATCTTTGTATGATAAATACAAATATCAAGGATAAATGAATGAGATTGTTTCTTCAACTTCAAATGTAAAGACATAGTACAATTAAGATGGAAAGGATGAACATATAACTTGGAATGCTTCATGAATGTTCTTTTTTAATCAACATAGAAGTAAACATTAACACTTGGTCAAGTGAAGAATAACTTGCATTCGTATTTTCAGTATTACTAATGGAGGTACATGTAGATACATGGAGACTTTGTTTTCATATTGCATACAGGGTAATTGTCCATTGAGAATTAAAGATGAAAATCATGAAAGTTAGTTCTTAAAGGAAGGCTGTTCTTCATGCACAGCTTTTATTTCTCTTGTCTTTTCCATCAGAAAAAAAAATACTGAAAATCAAATTCAGATGGTAGAAGGAGGGAATGATGTCATTGACAAGGAAACAATTGAATCCCTTTTTTCATTCCAATCCAAAGGTACTAGTTTCTTCAACAGCTGTCAACAGCTTTTCACACAACATTGAATATGATGGGTAAGGTGGAAGATCCAGACGATTGAAACAAGTATGGGCCCTGCAAAATGAAAATAGCATTTTTGTTAGAAATAGTCAAATGCATGTCACTTGCCTTATTGGTCCTTTTAAACCTGAAAATGCAAGTGAAATAACATATTTGTTATTACTTTGTAAATTAACAATGGGTTTGAAAGGCTATATCTTTAATCAGAATCTTACGCACAATTCTTCTCTCCAGATTTAGATTCTTCATAGTCACAATTTCCCATTTGAACTGTAAACATAACTCTTCCACAACCAGCAATAGAGATCAGAAAGGAAAAATGTCAACGAAGGACTAGAATTAGGCACTTTTCTTTTAAGCTGTAATGATAATGCTCACTAGAAGATTGACAGACCTGTATTTGCAGCTATAATTCTAGACGTGGTTATCTCCTAATTCAAATATTCAGAAAGTATGGTTACTCTCTACTTCTTCAAATGGTAAGATGCATGAAATATCAAGTTGGATTCTTGGTGATTTCTGCCATTTTGTGTAATTTTTTATGGGGCATCTAAACTGGTTAATGAATTTTGGTGTAACCCAAAAGACTTGTAAGTTTTCTTTTAATTGTCCATTTTTATTTATTTAATTGATCTATGCATTGATTTTTCACTATAACTGATAATGAATTAATTGTAGAAATTGCATATTTAAATATGGTTTTAAAGACCATATTTTGGATGACTTTGGGAGAACTGTAACAACGTTTCTTTGAAGGCAAGCCATAACTACTATTTGTTCAACATCATAATTATAGTTGCTGAATGAATTGCTGTTAAGTGGGAACTATCTATTTTAGTATAAATGATAAATAAATGAATATTCACATTTAATTAATGGTGTGATATATTGCATAAATGGTAGCACAAATTTGGCAATAAGAGAGGATGTTGGTTTTTTTAACAGTGGAAATTTTTACTTTTTGCATTTTGCATTTTTTTGAATTCAAGGAGAAGGGGTAGATATAACTGGCTGTAAGAGGCAATTTTATTGGAAGTTTGTGTTCAACTGGGGCAGGATTAGACTGGGAAGGATAAAAAGCAGGAAAAAGCCATTTTTAAATTTGCACTTTCAGATCACAGAGAAGGAGAGAGGAAGGTAGTGGCCCGCGCGCCGAAACCAAAATCAGCAAAGTTTGGTAGCAATAGGGGTTGTTGATTTTCTTGTTAAGTACTTGTATTTCAATACATTGTTAAGATGATTGGCTTGGTGCAGTGTAACCCTTGTTTGGCTGTTGTCTTCCGTAGTACCTTGTGGAACTTGGGGTACTGCCCTCTTTGCATAAGGACATCTAGGTTAGATGGCGAGATCTCTAGATTGCAGTCCTTAGTTTGTAGCTTGCAGTCAGAAGTGGAAAGATTGTCCCAGCCACGTGCTGTAATGCATCCATGTGTCCAGCCTCCACTTCCACAGCGCCCCCCCGAGGAGGAGGGCTGTGTGGACAACTGTCGGTTCAGGAAGATTGCTTGCAGTTGAGCAAAAACATAGCAATTTTGGTCTCTCTGTATCGAATTCCTATAATGTTCTTGCGGATTTAAATAGTAAGGATGTTGGAGATATTAGCAAGGTCCCTCAGGCAGAGAATGAGGGGATGTTCAAAGGGGAAGTTGTCATAAATGTAACCAAACCATCAAGTGCAGTTAGTAGAAATAAAAAGAGGACACATTTTCTTGTGGGTGATTCAACTGTTAGAGGTGTTGATTTGGGACAGAGCAAGGATGTGGTGAAGGTGCTGAGGTGTCTCCCAGGGGCCACTGCCAGCAGGGACAGGAGGCGGATTACAAACATTGTCAAGGCTGTGAGTAAAGATAATAACGTTGATGTGGTGGTGCATCTTGGCACAAATGATTTGTCCCAGAGAAATGTTAATGTAGTAAAATGAGATTTTCAATGTCTTAGTGTGGAGCTGGGTAAAATAACTGATTCAGTGACTTTCTCAGAGGTGTTACCGGTTTGTGGCCAAGAGGTTAAAACAACGTGTATCAGAGAGTTTAATGTGTGGTTAAGGCAGTGGTGTAAAGCTGAAGGTTTTGGCTATGTAAGTCATGATGTCAGTAGGTGTACATGCCCAGGGGAGGTGTTTCAGTTCCCCCATGCCTGACGGCAAAGGTGGGTTTTAAGGAGTTTACGGAAGGCAGGGAGAGTAGGGGCAGTTCTAATCTCTGGGGAGAGTTGGTTCCAGAGAGTCGGGGCCGCCACAGAGAAAGCTCTTCCCATGGGGCCCGCCAACTGACATTGTTTAGTTGACGGGACCCAGAGAAGGCCCACTCTGTGGGACCTAATCGGTCGCTGGGATTCGTGCGGCAGAAGGCGGTCTCGGAGATATTCTGGTCCAGTGCCATGAAGGGCTTTAAAGGTCATAACCAACACTTCGAATTGTGACCGGAAGTTGATCGGCAGCCAATGCAGACTGCGGAGTGATGGAGATTTAGTTTTTACGAATGGGAATTTGCTTTCAGATGTCAAGGTGGGAGAAAATTTAGGTTGCAGTGACCATCTATGTTTGTGGTTTGATGTAAAAATTCATTGTGAGCAATCCTCTAATGCAGAGGTCCCCAACCGCCGGTCCGCGGACCGGGACCGGGCCGTTGGGGTTTTCCAGCCGGTCCGCAGCGGCGCTGCCCTCCCGGCAGAGGACATTATGCAGGACAGGGTGGGGCGTCGGGCAGGGCGGGGAGAATCAGGAGGCTCCTTTGGCGGCTGGGGGCTGCCTGGCTTTGTGATTTTGGCTGGGGGGGAGTTAGGAAGGTCCTACTTCTCCCCCCCAGCCAAAAACTCAAAGCCTATCTGCTGGATATGGGTGATGAGCGGGACGAGCGGCGCCGAAGCCGGTGGCTGTGGCAGCTGCTGCAAGAGGCTTTCCTTCCGCTCTGTCCCACTCATCGCCCGTATCCAGCAGATAGGCTTTGAATTTTTGGCTGGGGGGGGGAGAAGTAGGACCTTCCTAACTCCCCGCCCAGCCAAAATCACAAAGCCAGGCAGCCCCCAGCCGTGAGGTGCCCCCTCCCCTCCCATGGAGCCCTGCCCTGTTTGGTGCCCGCTGGCCGGGCAACGGCCTCCCTCCCTCCCTGCCTCGTGTTTGCAGAGCTCCGCCGGGCAAAATTCGGACACCTTCCGGGCGCACGCACACCTCCACACCTCCACCCCCCCCCGGGAGGAATTCGCCCCCTGCCCAGAATTGGCCAGCCCAGCAACTCTGCCCTGCTCCCTTCGGAGGTGCGGAGAGGGCGGGGAGAGGAATTTAACCCTGAAAGTGGCCGGGGTTGCGCAGAAATTCCCCCAACCTTCGCTGGTTTCGGGCCAGGGAAGAGGGGGCCGTGTTTACCTGGCTGATTTGGGGATGAGAGACCACCAGGAGCTCCGCAAGGCTGCGTGACTTGGATTGGGAAGTCCGAAAAAGACCCCCGGGATGGGTGAGTGGAGGGAGAGGGAGAAAGAGAGAGGGAGAGAGGGGGGAGAAAGAGAGAAAGAGATAGCAAGAGAGGGAGAGAGAGAAAGAGATAGGGAGAGAGGGGGGAGAGAAAGAGATAGCAAGAGAAGGAGAGAAAGAGAGAGGGAGAGAGGGGGGAGAGAGAGAGAAAGAGAGGGAGAGGGAGAAAGAGAGAGGGAGAGAGGGGGGAGAAAGAGAGAAAGAGATAGCAAGAGAGGGAGAGAGAAAGAGAGAGGGGGGAGAGAAAGAGATAGCAAGAGAGGGAGAGAGAGAAAGAGAGAGGGAGAGAGGGGGGAGAGAGAGAGAAAGAGAGGGAGAAGGAGAAAGAGAGAGGGAGAGAGGGGGGGGAGAGAGAGAAAGAGATAGCAAGAGAGGGAGAGAGAGAAAGAGAGAGGGAGAGAGGGGGGAGAGAAAGAGATAGCAAGAGAGGGAGAGAGAGAAAGAGAGAGGGAGAGAGGGGGGAGAGAGAGAGAAAGAGAGGGAGAGGGAGAAAGAGAGAGGGAGAGAGGGGGGAGAAAGAGAGAGGGAGAGAGAGAAAGAGAGAGGGAGAGGGGGGATAGATAGCAAGAGAGGGAGAGAGAGAAAGAGAGAGGGAGAGAGGGGGGAGAGAAAGAGATAGCAAGAGAGGGAGAGAGAAAGAGAGAGGGAGAGAGGGGGGAGAGAGAGAGAAAGAGAGGGAGAGGGAGAAAGAGAGATGGAGAGAGGGGGGAGAGAGAGAAAGAGAGGGAGAGGGAGAAAGAGAGAGGGAGAGAGGGGGGAGAAAGAGAGAGAGGGAGAGAGAGAAAGAGAGGGAGAGGGGGGATAGATAGCAAGAGAGGGAGAGAGGGAAAGAGGGGGGAGAGAGGGGGCAGAGAAAGAGAGAGGGAGAGAGAGGAGATAAAGGAAGAGGAGAGATAGAAAGGAAGAGAGAGAAAGAAAGAGGGATAGAAAGAGAGTGAGAGATGCTCAGTGAGCCTTTCTTTGAAGTTGCCTTTCTTTCTTTCTTTCTTTCTCTCTTTCTTTTGCTCTCTTGCTCTCTTGCTCTTTCATTCTTTTTTCTCTCTCTTGCTTTCTTTCTTTCTCTTGCTTTCTCTCCTTCCTTCCCTCCTTCCATTTCTTTCATTCCCCCTCTCTATTTTTATTTCTCTTTCATTTTCTTTCTTGCTTTCTTTCTTGCTCTTTTTCTTTCTCTCTTTTACCTTCCCTTCCTCTATTTCTTCTTTTCTTTCTCCTTCCTACCTTCTTCCCTCCATCCCTTCCTTCAGTCTTTCCTCTCTTACTCTCCCCTTTCATAAGTTTCCTTGCTTCCTTCCTCTGTTCCTGTCCCTTCCCTCTTTCTTTCCCTCTTTCTTTCTTTCTTTCTTTCTTTCCTCCTTCATTCATGAAGGTAGCCTCCATTTCTTGCTTTCCTTTTCCTTCCTCCCTTCTTTCCTCCCTCATTCCCTTCTTTCACTCCTTCCTCTCTTACTCTCCCCTTTCACCCCTCCCCAAAGAAGCTAAATTTCATACATAATTGGTATGTCGCAAAATAAAGTAGTTTTAAAATGGTGGGGAGGGGGGCCCCCAGACACTTAGGCTGTATGGGGCCCCAAAATTCCTGATGGCGGCCCTGGCTCCACCCCTCCATAACCCCACCCCCATATGACCAAAGCCCCCCCCCCCCCACCGGGCCATGGAAAACTGGTCTAGCTTAAAGCCGGTCCCTGGTGCAAAAAAGGTTGGGGACCTCTGCTCTAATGCAACCAAAGTACTGTATTGGATTTCAGAAAAACAAATTTTAATGCAATGGGGGAATATTTAGATAATGAATTAAAGGGGAGGGATAAAATGGCAGGAGCGAGCACCCAGTGGACTGTATTAAAAAAAGGCCATCTTAAAAGCCACTGGACTGTATGTAAGACAAATAACTAAAGGTAAAAGGAAGAAGAAACCGCTATGGTTTAGCAATGATGGAAGGGCTATAGTCAATGAAAAAAAGGCTGCCTATAGGAGGTATAAAGAGTCTGGAAGTATAGCTGATAGGGAGGTGTATAAAATGAGACAGAAGGAGGTGAAACAGATAATATATGCTGCTAAAGCCTCAAAAGAGGAAGAAATTGACAAATCTGTAAAGAAGGGGGATAAAACCTTCTTCAGATATATTGGTGATAAGAAGAAGAAAAACTGCGGCATCACGAAGCTTAGTACCGGGAATAATACATGCATTAATGGGAATAAGGATATCGCTGACCATTTCAATAGCTACTTCTGTTCAGTTTTCTCAAAAGACACCTTACAAAATAATACTATAGAGGGATATAGCATTGCTTCCAGCTGTACGAATTCAGCTCCAGTGATCTTAGAAGCCGATGTCTTAGAAGAACTTGAACGATTAAAGATAAATAAGACAATGGGTCCAGATGGCATCCACCCCAGAGTTCTTAAAGAACTCAGATCTGTCATTACTACCCCCCTGACTGATTTGTTTAACCAATCCTTGTTAACAGGAGAAGTTCCTGAGGATTGGAGAATGGCCAGTGTTGTGCCTATTCACAAGAAGGGAAGTAGAGAAGAAGCTGGTAACTACAGGCCAGTTAGCTTGACATCAGTTGTAGTTAAAATGATGGAGACTCTACTCAAAAAGATGATAAATCAGCACCTAAAAAACAATAACTTATTGGACCCAAATCAGCATGGCTTTACTGAAGGCAAATCATGTCAGACTAATCTCATTGATTTCTTTGACTATGTCACAAAGGTGTTGGATGAAGGTGGTGCCGTGGATATTGCCTACCTGGACTTCAGCAAAGCCTTTGATACGGTTCCACATAAAGAGCTGATAGATAAATTAGTGAAGATTGGACTTAATCCCTGGATAGTTCAATGGATTTGCAGCTGGCTGAAGCGTAGACATCAAAGAGTTATTGTTAATGGCGAGTATTCTGAGCAGAGTCAGGTTACAAGCGGTGTGCCACAAGGGTCTGTTCTGGGTCCTATTCTTTTTAATATGTTTGTGAGTGACATAGGGGAAGGTTTGTCTATGTGCCGATGACTCTAAAGTGTGCAATAGGGTTGATATTCCTGGAGGCGTCTGTAATATGGTAAATGATTTAGCTTTACTAGATAAATGGTCAAAGCAATGGAAACTGCAGTTTAATGTTTCCAAATGTAAAATAATGCACTTGGGGAAAAGGAATCCTCAATCTGAGTATTGTATTGGTAGTTCTGTGTTAGCAAATACTTCAAAAGAAAAGGATTTAGGGGTAGTGATTTTTGACAGTCTCAAAATGGGTGAACAGTGCAGTCAGGCGGTAGGGAAAGCAAGTAGGATTCTTGGCTGCATAGCTAGAGGTATAACAAGCAGGAAGAGGGAGATTATGATCCCGCTATGTAGAATGCTGGTGAGACCACATTTGGAATACTGTGTTCAGTTCTGGAGACCTCACCTACAAAAAGATATTGACAAAATTGAACGGGTCCAAAGACGGGCTACAAGAATGGTGGAAGGTCTTAAGCATAAAACGTATCAGGAAAGACTTAATGAACTCAATCTGTATAGTCTGGAGGACAGAAGGAAAAGGGGGGACATGATCGAAACATTTAAATATATTAAAGGGTTAAATAAGGTCCAGGAGGGAAATGTTTTTAATAGGAAAGTGAACACAAGAACAAGGGGATACAATCTGAAGTTAGTTGGGGGAAAGATCAAAAGCAACATGAGAAAATATTATTTTACTGAAAGAGTAGTAGATCCTTGGAACAAACTTCCAGCAGACGTGGTAGATAAATCCACAGTAACTGAATTTAAACATGCCTGGGATGAACATATATTCATCCTACGATAAAATACAGAAAATAGTATAAGGGCAGACTAGATGGACCATGAGGTCTTTTTCTGCCGTCAGACTTCTATATTTCTATGTTTCTATGAAATTATACTCTCTGCCTGGAAGTTTCTTCAAGATCAGATAAATGAAAGTGTCTAGAGACTTTGTATAGGAAGTAGCATAGTAGTGTATTGCTCATTGTGAGACATTATCACATGGAAATAACTGTACAATCATAGGAATATTCCAAAAAGGAGTTCTGAGGGTGATTATCCAGCCTTACTAAAGTGAAAGCCTTACAAAATTTCAAAATTGTGATTAATAACAAGTAAGAGGCCAAAGCAAACTTTTTCAAGGTAAAATTGCTTACATTTGTTGGAGATCTATAATTGAAATTCAATGTATGAAGATATTTCTAGCATTGTCAAAACCTATTGGGTATATATTTTCCATAGAGAAGCCCCATAGATTAATTTTATCTATGACTTCTAAAAACCATGATTATTTAAAGCAACCTCTAAGGTTGCCAAGATGGCACTGCTGATGGCAGCCTTGGTGAAATGCTCTCTGATAATTTTGCTATTTTTAAAATCATTCTCTGTAATTCACTACGAATTTCATACTCAACAGACCAACTGCTAAGCATCAAGCAATTTTTCTTTGATGGGCATTTCTGTGACTTCACTTCCACACCTTCTTCAATGCAGAAGAGATTCTAACACAGGAAGAAGCAACTTCCTCTGAACAATGGATAAACAAAAACAAATGGAGGAGACGCTGGAGGCAAAGAAAGGGTAAGCGAGCAGGAATTTTGAATAGACTAAGGAAAAGTGGGATAAAATCCCCTCTCCCTTCACACTCCCTGAATAATTTATGTTCACTCACTAATAAGATGGATGAAACACTTCTTTTAAATAGATGCTATTCTGATTTTTACAACTTGGCAGCTCTCTGCACTGAAACCTGGCTAAATAAGTCAATTTAGTGATAACATCCTGCAAATCACAGTGTTTCAAATACAAAGAGCTGATGGATGATCTCTGGTGGGCCCAGAATAGGGGTCATTCCTCTATTCTGGTGCTTCTTGACTTCTCATCAGCTTTCAATACCATCAACCATGGTATCCTTCTACACTGATTGGAAGGGTTGGGGCTAGGAGCCATTGTATTACAGTGGTTTTCCTCCTACCACTCTGATTGGTAGCAGTTGGTGTTGTCGGGGGGTCAGAGGTCAGCTTTTAGGTCCCACCTCTGTGGGGTCCCTCAGGGGCAGCCCTCTTCCCCCTGCTGCATAATATCTGCATGAAACCACTGGGTGAGATCATCCAACAACATGGGGTGAGTTACCATTATTATGCAGATGACACCCAGATATACATTTCTACCAGTGAAGCAGTGGAAGTGATGTGCTAGTGTCTGGAGGCTGTTAGGGTTTGGATGGGTTTTAATAGGATCATGACCAATCCCGACAAGACAGAGTGGCTGTGGGTTTTGCCTCTGAGGGGTAACCTAATGTGTCCATTACTAAGGGAGGGAAGCTCTTGCCCCCCTCATAGAGAGTCCGCAACTTGGGCATCCTCCTTGATCCACAGTTAAGTTTAAAACACCATCTCTCAGCTGTGGCGAGAGGGGCGTTTGCACAGGTTCGCCTGATGCACCAGTTGTAGCTCTATTTGGACAGGGAACCAATCTCTCCTCACAGTCACTCATGCCCTCATTACCTCGAAGTTCAATTACTGCAATGCTCTCTACATGGGCCTACCTTTGAAGAATGTTCAGAGACTGCTGGTAGTGCAGACTGCAGCTATGTGAACTGTCATGGACCTTCCAAGATATGTCCATGTGTCATCATCCCTCCACAAGCTGCACTGGCTGCTGATTGGTCTCTGAATGCAATTCAAAATGTTGGTTATGAAGCCCTACATGGCTTGGGACTAGATTACTTATAGGACTGCCTTCTGCCTCATGTATCCCAGTGGCTAGTTAGGTCCCACAGAGTTGACCTTCTCCAGGTCCCGTCAGCTAGAAAATGCTGCCTGGTGGGGCCTAGGGGAAGAGCCTTCTCTGTGGTAGCCCCAACCCTCTGGAATCAACTCCCTGCAGAGATTCCTACCACCCCCACCCTCATGGCCAACTGCAAGGCTTTAAAAATTCACCTTTGCTGGCAGGCTTGGAGCACTCAATGTTATGCCTAGCTCCAACCAAGAATCGGAATGGATATGGGGTGGGTGTGGATGATTGTTTTAATGCATTGGAGTTTTAAATCTGATTTTTAAATTTAGATTTCTTATACATTGTATTTTTGTACCTATTTTGTTGTGAGCTGCCCTGACTCTGCAGAGAAAGGTGGCATAAAAATCTAATAAACAAACAAGCAAACAAAATCAGCTAGCTGTACCTGACCACACTTGTAAATGGATCATAAGCTTCTTAACAGGCAGGAAGCAGCAGGTGAAGCTAGGCCCTTCAGATACCTATACAATTAGCACAGGAGTCCAACCCCCCCCCCCCCCCCGGGCTGTGTGCTGTCTCCATTTCTCAATGACTACATCTCAAAACATCCCTCTGTTAAAATATTGTCATTTGCAGGCCACATACGTAGCAAAATGTGTCTGCTGGATGTATGCAACTTCTTGATGCCATCTAAATTGAATAAGTTGCTCTATACTCTAAGGAAAAAGGATGTCTCTCCAAACTTGATAAAAATGATCTTTGTTCTATGCAGTATTAAAGTACAAGAGTGTACTGAGGATTCAGCAGAGCAAGATTGATCACCCGGTACCAGAGTAACACACAATATATACATTTACATTCCTAAGCTCCTCCTGTAACGGGTGTGGGGTGAAGTGTGAATACTGTTGTTATCAGAATCTGAATAGATATTGAATTCACACCTGTCTGTCTAGGTCAATTCCCCTTTGTCTGTGATGGCCATTGTCCACTTACTATGCAATCCCGATGAATTAGATCCTGTCTTTCTGTCTCTCAGAAAGGGCTATAGAGCCCTATATAACTGTAGTTATACAGCTATCTACAATTCTGTACAGTCCCAGAAAGTTGCAGATAATTCTGGACAGTTCTAGAAACTTTTTGATAGTTCTCACAATTCCAGAAGCTTCTTAAGTATCTTGAAATATTGCGAATATCCTTAAAAATAGATCAATTTCAAAATATCATTGTGCTGACCACAAAAGCAAAGTTTATAGGGAATAATAACTTTTTTCTATTCATTTAAGGTACAGTCAATCAGGAAAACACACTTAACAACTGGGAACAATTTTTTTAAAAAAATTGTTACATGGTGTAATTAGAGCAGATAAACAAATCAAAGGTATGGAGATAAAGGGAGAAATTTATAAGATTCAAGCATTCGCAGTTGATTTAGTATTTATAATTGAGGAGCCATTAAAATCAGGAAGTAGGCTAATGGAGCTATTGGTGGACTGTCAAAAATTGCCTGGATTAAAAATTAATAATGAAAAAACAAAAATGATAGCTAAAAACATGACCAAATTGCAGGAATTAGAATTAATAAAAAAATTGGGAATGCAAATGACAAAAATAGGAAAAATATTTAGGAATATTATTAACATCAAGGTGTGCCACTTTTAAAAAAGACAACTATGAAAAATTAATTGAACAAAGAAAAAAAGACTTAAATGGTTGGTCAGGTCTGCAACTCCTTTATGGGAAGGATAACACTAGTTAAAATGAATATTTTACCAAAGTTATTATTTTTATTTCAATGCATACCGATAAATTAGAGAAGAGCTTTTTTCAAAATTTGAACAAAATTACATCAAAATTCATTTGGCAAAAGAAAGAAACAAGAATTAAAATGAAATTATTGCAAGATTCAAAGGAGAGGGACGGACTTGGGCTACCAGATTGGGAAAAGTATTATCAGGCTGCAATTTTAATTTGGATTAGGGATTGGATTCAACTAAAAAAATTAAAGAATATTGAAATTGGAAGATCACGATCTACAAATTGGATGGCATGCTTTTTTATGGGAAGAAAAGTATAAAGTCCACCAATACTTCCAAAGGTACTATATTAGAAATGCTTTAAGAAAAGAAAGAAAATAATAAAGCAAAATTATACACAGATCCTAAATTGGTTATCCACAGTAGAGTAATGTGCACCCAAATGTTATTCAGTCAGGAAATATAATAACATATAAACAACTTTTAGATGTAAACAGAGATTTAAAAACAAGGAAAGATTTAAATGAAGAAGGCATAAAACTAGAGGGGTGGGCTCACTTGCAAATTCAGATTAAATACATGAAGGACAAAAGAGAACCAGGCATAAAAATGGAGACAACAGGATCAGATAGAATAATTTTAGGAACAGAAGAAAAAATGATTTTAAAATATATTATTACCTATTAGAGCAGGCACTATGGGAAGAGTAAGAGACAATGATTAAATGGTGTAGAAATTTTGGATTCAATATAAATTTAGACAATTAACAAGACCTATGGCAAAGGAATAGAAAATTAACATTAGCCACCTCTTACAAAGAAAATTTGTATAAAATATTCTATAGGTGGCACCTCCTGCCAGCAAGATTAGCAAAAATTAACCAAAGCATATCAATAATATGTTGGAAATGTCAACAAAATTATTGGAACATATTACATATGTGGTGGGAATGTGACAAAGCAGCAACTGATGGGAGGATGGGACAGGGTCAGAGGTTTTATGGCTAGTAGAATTTGAGACCGAGCCATAAAGAACAAATTGGAATCACTCTATACTTTGCAAATATATTGATGTTCCTGGTTGTAAAAAATATAAATTAGTACACCCTCATTTGGTGGAGGGACTGAATGTATGTTGTTAGGTGGCGGGAGCACAATTCACTATGCACTATTTTGTGCTGTATGTATTTTTATACTATGAAAATCAATAAAAATTCTAAAAAAGAAAAGGAATGTGACAAAGCAAGAGAGTATTGGAAGGAAATTAGACAATAGCTAGAAGAAATTTTAGAGCTGAAACTTGATCTAAAACCTGAATTATTTCTATTGGATATAATTCTTGATAAATATGAGGAAATAAAAGTATATTTTGACTGTTTAAAATTTTAACATGCACTGAAATGGACAGATTGATATTAGAATTATAGGATAAATTGGATACAAATTACTTCAAAACTTGGAATAAATTATATAAATAGAGTGGAGAACCAAGATCAAGGGATAGAAAATAAGGAGAAATATTTAAATAAATTGAAATTTAAACTATTACTGGAAAGTTAATAAATGGGAAAAGAAAAGAGGGAAAAACCAAGGTGAAATACTGAATAGACCGTTTTGTACCTTTTTTTTGTGCGTTACTTGTCTGTATTGCAAATGTCATGTTTTTTAAATGTTTTATAAATAAAAAACTTTTAAAAAATCTCTTACATGACATTTCTTTCATGAACTTCTGTTTCCCTGCAAATGATGAAATAGAAGCTCTTAAAAGAAATAAATCTTACCTCTTGTCACACTGACGGTGTTGAATGCCCCACCTCCTGCCAGTCAATTGGTGTTTGAGTCTCTGCTCTGAATGGATGCATGTCTGCGCATTCACACACAAGTCCATGCATGTGGCATGTCTGCACATGCACATGTGTGCACATGCGTGCACCTTTCAGTTTGAGCATGCACAGTTTGGGCACTTGATGTCTAAAAAGTTTGGCATCACTGCCCTACACAAAATAGCTTTATCTAATTGGCTTAGGGTTGGCCAGATGAGAAAGCCTGCTGTAGCATTGTTTCTTTTGCCTTTGCGGGCGGGTGGGTGGGCTGGAGAGAAGGAAGGAGTAATCTGAACTGGCTGGGCACTGGCCTGATGCAGCATTACTTCTCTCTGCTTTTATGTTTGCTATGTATGACATTTTTCTCATATAATTTGTCTCTACAAACACAAAAATGTTTCTTTGTAGTTGTCGTCTTTGTTATTTGCTGTTATGAATCATATCATATATTGAGCAAAATATAACTCATTCAATTAATTTTTATTTGCTCATTTTTAAAATTGATTTTTCCCTCTCTAAAATGTTTGCAAAGTGTCAAATTTGGCCCTCAGATTGACAAATTGGAAATTCCTGTTCTAGTATACAATGAAACTATACCTGTCTCTACATTAAGATAGCATTTTTGATCATTTTTGAAACATTATTTTGGCTATTAGAAACCTATTTTGAGTAGTTTCAAGAATATTAAGCCTTTCAAAAGAGCAAGCTGAGGGACTGTGTTAAATTTTGCAAGCTGCGGGAATATACAGATAGTCTTTGTGTTGCAATGTCAATGGGCACCAGAATTTCTGTTCAGGCATGATTATTCCTCTCTAAATTCAGTCTGTCCTTCAGGAGTACTACTTTTTATTTTGTACCTAATCTACTAATTTTAAATATTTAAAAAATGGCATAGAGTTTGCTTATTGTTTCTTTTATTTTTTTATGATAACAATATCATAATAGCCTATTTCTAATTATTATTATTATTTATTAAGTTTATATGACACTCATCTCACGATCAGAAGCAACTCTGATAGCAAACATATCAATATAAAAACAACAACAACAACAACAACAATAATAATAATAATAATAATAATTTATTAGATTTGTATGCCGCCCCTCTCCGAAGAATATGAATATTAAAAGATAGTATTATAGCATTAGCATTATAAATTGCGATCACAATTATAAATAACCAATTTGACTTTAAAGATAAAATATTTGTAACATTTTTTTTTACCTCTCTAACCATCTTAACCGAATTTACTTTTATACTAACTTTTTATATTTCTCTCTTTATCATCTACACCTACTACTGCAACATACTATTATGTTGCACACCCTACAGATGTCTGCGAAGAACCGTTGTACATACCTGAACGGTCTTCTCGATGCACTGGAAGGAGAGTCCAACATGGGTAATTCACCAATCTTATTGGTAGAGACTGAGTTAATTTAAATATTTAAATATGAGGTAGTCACCGCCCCTTAGCAGCCCCCAATACCTCAGTTTTAAAAACGAAGCCAGTTTAAGGAAAACCTGTTTATTGAACAATAACCATATAACCTCATAACTGTTTAACTAGCCTCCCAAACTCCGGCGACCTGGCGAAACAACCATGCCGGGTGGGTTTGGACTCTCCTTCCAGTGCATCGAGAAGACCGTTCAGGTATGTACAACGGTTCTTCTCCACTGCAACTGGAAGGAGAGTCCAACATGGGATATGCCAAAGATTACTGCCCATGGGAGGGAAAAGGCTGAGCTACGGTCGCAGGAGTTGAACACACTTGCTGCAAAACCCGTCTCCCAAACGAAGCTTCCGCCGAAGCTATTGAGTCCAGTTTGTAATGGCGTATAAAGGTGGTAGGAGACGCCCACGTAGCCGCCCTGCAAATGTCCTCTATGGACGCCTGAGTACTCCAAGCCACCGAAGTGGCTGCACTTCTAGTGGAATGCGCTGTCACCCCGGTCGGTGGTACCTGTGACCGGGCTTTGTAAGATTCCTCAATACAGTCTTTAAGCCAGCGACTGATGGATTTAGCTGACACTGCCAGACCCATTGATCGCTGACCAAAGGACACAAACAGCCGCTCAGATTTCCTGAAAGGTCCAGTCCGTCTGATGTAGATTTTCAAAGCCCTCCGAACATCCACCTTGTGCCATCTCAGCTCGAGAGGGTGCTGTCCATGTGTGCAAAAGTCTGGCAACACTAACTCTTGAGCCCTATGAAACCCAGAATTGACCTTGGGGATAAATGTAGGGTCTAACCTCAAAACCACCCGATCCGGGTGGAATACACATAAATCTGCCCGCGTAGACAGGGCTGACAACTCCGACACTCTGCGTGCCGACGTAATTGCCACTAAAAAGGCAGTCTTTAAGGAGAGCAATCGCAGTGGAATCGTCCTCATCGGCTCGAAAGGAGGGGCTGTCAACGCCTTGAGTACCAGGGAAAGGTCCCATGTCGGGAACCTATGCACTGGAGGCGCATGGATGTTAATCGCGCCCTTAATAAAATCCCTAATCCAAGGATCCTGTGCTAGGGAGCGAGCGTGGGGTACCCGGATAATGGTTGCCAGGGCAGCTAAATGCCTTCTCAAGGTATTCGGGGCTAACCCTTTCTCTACCCCTGACTGTAGGAATCGCAAGATTGACACCACCGAAGCCTCCCCCGGATTAAGGTGGTGATCCGAACAAAACTTACAGAAAGCCGCCCAAGTGGCCTGGTAGAGTCTAACCGTCGATGGGCGACGTGCTGCCTGAATGGTGGAAATAACTTCGTCTGGCAAGGCTTGCTGTCTCAGACCCGCCCTTTCAAGTGCCAGGCGGTCAGTTTGAACCACTGAGGTTCCGGATGGCAAACTGACCCCTGAACTAACGCTACCTCGGGATCTGGGATCTTCCACGGGGGAGACACCGACAGGGCTACTAGGTCTGCAAACCAAGGCCGTCTCGGCCAATAGGGAGCTACCATTATTAACTCTGCCCCCTCCCGAATAGTCTTGTCTAAAATCCTTTGAATAAGACACGTCGGGGGAAAGGCATACAGTAACCCCTGGGGCCATGGTGACCACAGGGCGTTGACCCCTTCCGCCCCTGGCGTCGGAAACCGGGAGAAAAACCTCTGCAATTGGGTGTTTGCTGGGGTTGCGAAGAGGTCCACCAATGGAAGACCAAATCGTAGTACTATCTGCTGGAAAAGGGCAGGGTCCAGGCGCCACTCCGAAGGATCCAGAGTGGACCTGCTCAGCCAGTCTGCCTGCACATTGTTGGTCCCGGCAATATGCTCCGCTGTCAGAGAGGCCAGATGAGATTCGGCCCAATCGAAGAGGTCCGTGGCTTGAGCCATGAGGAGATGAGATCTTGTACCTCCTTGATGGTTCAGGTGGGCTTTTGTGGCCACGTTGTCCGTCAGCACCAGGACATGCCTGTCCTGCACCCAGGGAGCGAAGGCCAGAAGGGCTAAGAAAACCGCTCTGAGTTCGAGAACGTTGATATTGACCTGGGTTAAGTCCTCCTGAGACCACAAGCCCTGAGCCATATGAGGCCCCATATGGGCGCCCCAGCCCGACAAGCTCGCGTCTGTTGTGATGATCACACGCTCGTGGCTGCGGAGAGGAGAACCCTGGGTCAAAGCTGGGGACAACCACCATGCCAGCGACTGCTTGACCGAAGCTGGGAGTCGCACCTTTCGGTGGGAGTGACTCACCTTGTCCCTCTGGGCCGGAAGTAGAAACCATTGGAGGCCCCTCATATGATGGCGAGCCCAAGGCACAATCCCTATGGCTGAGACCATAGTCCCTAGTACCTTGGACAATGTTGCCAACGGAATTTGCCTTTGTTGACGAAGGCTGGTTACCAATCTCCGTATATTGAGGACCCTCTCTGGTGTTAGCGAGACCGTGTCCTCTGCGGTGTCTATGATGGAGCCGAGGTGTTGGATCGATGTGGTGGGATGAAGATGGCTCTTCTCCACGTTGACCGTGTAGCCGTGCCTCTCCAGAGTTTCCCGTGTTAGCGCCAGATGGTGTTGCGCTTGGACCATAGACTTGGACATAACGATTATGTCGTCCAAGTATGCCATAACTCTGATGGACTGGGACCTGAGATGTGCTGTCAGAATGTCCATCAGCTTCGTAAATGTACGGGGAGCCGAAGATAGGCCGAACGGCATGGCCCGATACTGGTAGTGGACCCCGTTGAGACAAAACCTGAGGTATCGACGATGTGCTGGCCAAACCGGAACATGCAGGTAAGCCTCTTTGAGGTCGATAGAGGCGAGAAGATCGTTGTGCCGAACAGAGGCCAAGATCGATTGTAGGGAGTGCATGCGAAATCTGCGATACCGAATGAAAGTATTCAGGAGTTTCAGGTTTAGGATAGTCCTGAAGCCCCCTGATGACTTCGGCACTAGGAACACAATGGAATAGAACCCTGTGCCCTTGGCATGCTCGGGCACCATCTCTATCGCTTGGATGTTGAGAAGATGTGTTATCTCCAGTTGCAGATGACGTTGTTTGGTTGGGTCTCGAATTAGTGGACAAGTCACAAATCGGTTTGGCGGGGGCTGCAGAAACTCCAGGCGCAGTCCCTGTGATATGGTTGCTATAGCCCACTTGTCGGTGGAGGTACTTCTCCAAGAGGCACTGAATTTTTGAAGTTTGCCTCCTATGGGCTGAAAGGCAGTCAAGTCATTTTGTGCGCCTGAAGCCTCTTTGGTTCCCTCTGAATGGACGCCGAGCCTGTTGGAACCCTCTGGGCCTATCCTGAAAGGCCCCACGGTCCCCTCGAAAGGTGGGCTGGCCATACTGGGTCTGTGTATATGGTCTATTGCTCTGCCCAGCAGACAAGGATGAGTCCCACCGAAATGGCTGACGTCGGTTGTAGGGATTAGGCCTACGCTCCTGGCGCCGATATGCTCTAGGCAGGGTCTTTCTTTTGTCCTTATCCTCGATGAGGACAGGGTCCAAAGCTTCCCCAAAAAGTTTTTCCCCCTGGTATGGAGAGGAGGCCAAGTTCCACTTGGATTTGAGGTCAGCTGGCCAACTACGCAACCAGAGGAGACGCCTAGAAGCCAAAGTCGTTGCCATCCCACGGGCGGAAAATTTAGCTGCGTGGAGGGTGGCATCCGCCGAAAACTCCGCCGCTGCTAGCAGCTTACTTATGTCCTGGCGCAACCTGCCGTCCTCGGGTCCAAGGCGAGATTGCACCTCCTGCAGCCACATAATGGAGGCCCGACTAAAAAAGGAAGCTGCGGTGGCTGCCCGAAACCCCCAGCTGGCCATTTGATGGGATTTTCGCAGCAAAATCTCCGCCTTCCTATCCTCAGGTTTCAAGCTGTCGCCTGTCTCTGAGGGAACCAAGGCCTTTGATATCAAAGTCATTACAGGCTTATCTATGGGAGGAAACTCCAACAGTTTTTCCATGTCCTCATCCAGTGTATAGAATTTCCTTTCTATAACCGAAGGACCTTGTGCTGCTGCAGGGGCTTGCCATGGACGTTTAAGACTTTGTCGAAATATGTCAGATGATGGTACATGCTCAGTTTCTGGCTGGGGTTCCTGAAATAACACAGCAGATGGCTTAGGCCCTTCAGAGGTGTCTGCTGCTTTAGTGGAACCTGGCAAATCCGCCACCTGTTTTGCCTTATGCAACAGTACTTTGAATAAAGGAGCTTTAAAAAGACCAGCAACTACAGGTTGGTCTGGTGGTGTCTCATCATCAGAAAATTCGTATTCCCTTTCTGTGTCCTCTAAGGGTGAAGGATCCTCCATCCAAGACCCCCCACCCGAGAGGGGCGGTGCAGCCCACAGGTTTTTGGGCTGAGCTGGACGGGGGTGAGGAGTAGCCTGATGCACCCCCGCTGCCATCCCTTGAGAATATACATCCGATATGAGGCCCTGCAGGGCTGGTGACAGTTGCTGCCAGGTGTCTGGTTGCACCCTAAGCCCAGCTGCAGTGGGCGTGAAGGTGGCAGAAGGAGCACTTCTCACTGAGTGGGCAGCAGACCCTGGCCTCGCTGGTAATCCCGCCAAAGGAGCAGGCCCAAAGGGGACCTGTCTATCAGGTGACCAGTCCCTGTCTGACAAAGTCTCAGATGGTTTCCACCCAGATTGTGGAGCAGACTGATCCCTGGGCTGTGGTAGCAGCTGTCCCGAAAAGGAAGAGGGGTTCCCTGGTGTCAAAAGGGCTGCCTCTAACTTCTGTTCCAACGCTTTTATCCTCCTTTCTGCCTCCTTGAGGGAGGAGGAAGAAGCCTGGGCCTTAGACTTTTCCTTAGGCTTTGACTTGCCTTTATCCACAGGCACTACAGATGGGGACGCCTTGTCAGGGGTTTTATCAGCCATATTTACTTACAAGTCACACTGTTGGTATTTATGCAACGAAAGACTGCAGACACGTTGAGAATAAATGCCACTCGGTAACACGATCTCAACAAAATGGCGCTAGGCACCTCAGAAGTACACGCCTGCGCAGTTAACTTGTTGGTCGCGCCCTGTTGCTAGGGCGGAGAGCAACTGTCACCCGCTTCAGGAATGGCGCGCGCGGGAATCAATTGATCAAAATGGCAGCCGCCGCGATCTCAATTGCCATATATCCCCCTCAGGAAACCAGTTCCTAGTGAGGAGGTCAGTCCTGCAGCCTTGCAGCCAGGTTCAAATGAGCCGATCTGAGCCTCGGAGGAATCGGCGGCTCCCGCGGCTTCTCCGGCGGCGGCGGCGGCGGCGCTTTATTATTCAGCGCCGAACAGCTGAGAGGCGCTGGCCCTGAGCCAGGTCTTTCCTCATTACACAAACGGCGGCAATTTCCAAGCCTCCCAGTGAGGGGGGCTGACCCCCTCACCTTCGGCTGTCAGCCGGGTTTGGCCGCTGAGGCCAGTGACCCCAGGCTGAGTCGCTCCTTGATTGGTATAGTACCCGCTGAGGGAAGGGAAACCCAAGGAGGAGAATGGTGGGGGTGGTGCCCGCGGAGGGCAGAGACCCCGTCCGGATCCTCTCTTCATTCCAGCCAGTCCTGTAGAAAGAGAGAAATGAACAAAGAGAGAAAGAAAATCATTATTAAAAAACAGTGATATTACATTAAACACTTTTATTACACAGAAGAAAACTCAACAGTCTCTACACTTAGACTGAGTTTTTAAAACTGAGGTATTGGGGGCTGCTAAGGGGCGGTGACTACCTCATATTTAAATATTTAAATTAACTCAGTCTCTACCAATAAGATTGGTGAATTACCCATGTTGGACTCTCCTTCCAGTTGCAGTGGAGAATATGCAGACTTTCTTTATCCCTCATGTATCTATTGTCACGAAATGTAACTCTTCTCCCAAGATAATTACTTATATCATTTATAATATTATAAATATTCATATATTATAGAATTGTTTACACAATGACGTAAACACCTGTTTATCACCTTTATCTCTTTTGACCCATATCCCTCCCCTCTTATCCCTATCTTTTTTAAATGTGAAACTTAATAAAGTATTTTTTCAAAAAAAAAATGCCTTGAGTTGTTAATATGTAGGAATAGGGTGATCACAACTGGAACTACCCAATCTTTGTTTTACTTTTTTAAATTGGGGGAATTAAATCACTTTCAGATGCCTTCTGGTTTTAATTGGGTTATAAACATGTTCGTTAGAGACATAAAACACAATCCCGGAGTTACTATAAGAGGGAGTTACATCTGACATTATAGCAGATTCTTTTAAAAAAATTGTACAGAAGTGATCCTTCAATTTATCTGCTGATGTCGCAAGATAGGGCCAAAATACAGGTACGGTCCATCTACTCTATGAAACATTGATTGATTAAGTATCAAAACCAAGTGGCCATCTTAAGTTTTGCCTCCAAAATTAAGTTCTTCCAATTCTGTCTTGTAGCCGGCATTTTCTTTAGATCTTTAGGTCTATAATTTCTTTTAAAAATAAATTTATCTCATTTAAGAGATTTATTTTTACCCTTGAAGCAATCATTATTTATATTAAGGCTTAAACTTTTTACGTGCATAAACATCATTGGCTGATAAAAAATCTTGTCCAAGGGATAACTGACTGATAGAGTGACACTACCTAGTCAATGAAACCAGTTAGGCAGGTTTGCTTGTGTATCTGAAGCAGAGGTTCTAACGTCAAGTCTAGATTACAGTTTAGCCAAACTTTGACACCATTAATTCCAAATCTGCTTCTTTGTTGCAATGTGAATTAGGCAAAGGCTACTTCTAATGATTCAAGCTTTGTTTTAAAATCAAAAAATTAGTGGAAAGTGATCATTATTATCTTGAATTTCAATACAGAAGTAAGGTATAAAATGAATAAAGTTCCAGATAATCATGCTATAATCAACTATACTGGGTCCATTAGGACAGTGTTTCCCAACCTTTTTTGAGCCGCGGCAAATTATTCACATTTACAAAATCCTGGGGAACAATGGGGTGTGTGTGTGTGTGTAAAAAACTTTGGACAAAAAAACCTCTCTTCCTCCCTTTCGCCCTATTTCTCTCTCCCTCCCTCTTTCTTTCCCTCTCTCTCCATCCCTCTTTCTTTCTTCCTCTCTTTTTGCTCTTTCTCTCTCCCCCTTCTCTCTTTCTTGCTTTCTCTCTCTCTTGCATTCTTTCTCTCTCTCTCTTTCTCTCTCTCTTGCTTTCCTTCTCTCTTTCTCTTTCTCTCTTGCTTTCTTTCTCTCTCTCTTGCTTTCTTTCTCTCTTTCTCTCTCTTTCTTGCTTTCTTCTCTCTTGCTTTCTCTCTCACACACACTCTTTCTCTCTCTTTCTCTCTCCCTTGCTTTCTCTCTCTCTCTTGCTTTCTCTCTCTCTTTCTCTCTCTCTTGCTTTCCTTCTCTCTTTCTCTTTCTCTCTTGCTTTCTTTCTCTTTCTTGCTTTCTTTCTCTCTTGCTTTCTCTCTCTCTTCCTCTCTTTCTCTATTTTTTGCTTTCTTTCTCTCTCCCTTGCTTTCTCTCTCTCTCTTGCTTTCTCTCTTTCTCTCTCTCTTGCTTTCCTTCTCTCTTTCTCTTTCTCTCTTGCTTTCTTTTTTCTCTCTCTTGCTTTCTTTTTCTTTCTTTCTTTCTCTCTCTCTTCCTGTCTCTTTCTCTTTCTTGCTTTCTCTCTCTCTTGCTTTCTCTGTCACACACACTCTTTCTCTCTTTCTCTCTCCCTTGCTTTCTCTCTCTCCCTTGCTTTTTCTCTCTCACTTGATTTCTCTCTTGCTTTCCTTCTCTTTCTCTCTTGCTTTCTCTCTCTCCTGCTTTTTCTCTCTGTCTCTTTCTCTCTTGTGCACCACACCGGCAACAGAGAGAGTGAGAGAGCAGAGAGAGAGTGGAGGGCGGCTTGCCGGTCCGCAGCCCCCTGGACCAGCGGCCCCGCATGGCCCCAGCATGGACTCCGCCATTGCCTTCGCCTCCGCCTAAGAGGCAGCAGCCACATTCACCCCTTTGCCCTCCCAGGTGTCCATGGCGCTCAGTGCCCGGCCACGTGCCGCCTCCGCCTCCCGGTACCCCGCCTGACTTCTACCTGCAGGAATGGGTGGTGGGGCGCCACAAAGGGCGGCGCTTGAAGGCCACCACGGTACCGTTGTTGTCATCATGGTGCAAAGCCACGCAGTCCCGGATTGCTCGCTTCTCCGTCCAGCAAGCCGTCTGTTTGGGAAAGCGGTGCGCTTTTCAAACGCGGCGCTTTTCAAACGCGGCGCTTTTCAAACGCGGCGCTTTAAAAACGCGGCGCTTTTCAAACGCGGCGCTTTTCAAACGCGGCGCTTTTCAAACGCGGCGCTTTTCAAACGCGGCGCTTTTCAAACGCGGCGCTTTTCAAACGCGGCGCTTTTCAAACGCGGCGCTTTCGTGGGCAGCCGACTTTGCTAGCCGGAGAAGGAATGATTTAGGACTGTGTGGCTTTGCGCCACTTCAAAAATTTCACGTAAGGTCACGTAATGCTTTTTCAACTCGGTCTTCAGTGAAGTCTAATTGGGTTAGGTCATTGAGGTAGTTTGAGGTGCGATTGATGAAATTGGGGGATGAGCCATTGCTGTTAACAAAGACAAAGGCAAAGAAAGAGTTGAGGAGGTTGGCTTTGGATGAATCATCATGGTATTCTTTGTTGTTGGGTCCTTTGAGAGGTGGGATAGATCTAGAGTCTTTGAGTTTATTGTTGACAAAGTTGTAGAAAGCTCTATTAGATTTGGTGCATAGGAGGTTTTCCTCTTGTTTGCTGTAGTAGTTAAGGCATTCTGTTTTTATTTGATTGCAAATGCTTTTATATCGGCTTTTGAAGTTGGAAACTTGTCCTTTTTTGTTTTTCCTCCAGATATATTTTTTTCTTGTTTGTAATTTTCTTATTGAGATGGGGAGGTTATTTTTTTTGTTTATGGTACATTTTAGAGGTACATGTAATCTAATGATAATTTTCATTTCGAGTAGGAATATAATCTTCCCTTTTAAACCACTCTTTTCATTAAGTCTATCTAGATTTAAACTGTCTAAATATTGAGCTAAACGAAATCTTGCAATGTTATATTTAGACTGATTAGCTGGTAAACCACCATGTCAGTTTTAGTGAACGTTGGCTGTTTAAAATATGTTTGCAAAAGAGTATTAAACTAAACTTGCATTCAAGTCATCAGCAATAATGATTATTGATAATTTCTCAGATAATTTCTAGATAATTTCTAGAAACCTTGGGTTTCTAGAAATGCAAGTATAGACCAACACATGGTTATAAAATATGAGGCTTTAAGTTTATAATAATAATAACCAATGTTCCCTCTAATTTTTTTTCGGTGTGGGCAGAAAAGTATAGCGTCTGAGCAGCAGTCCCCTTGGGACTGGGCGGCATAGAAACAAACAAACAAACAAACAAACAAAAAATAAATAAAAAATAAAAAAAAATAAAAAAAAATAAGGAAAAAAATCCTTTCTTTTTTATTAAAAAAAATTAATAATTTAAAAAACCCAAAATCCATTACTATTAAAACTAAAACAACCAGCAAAACCAAAAACATAACTAGTAATAAAAACAGGTGAGGACTGGGTTTTTTTATTTGTTATTATTTAAGTGCTTTTACCATATGCTTTAAATCAAGAGTCACTTCTCTCTCTGTTTCTCTCTCTTTCCTGTCATTCTCTGCCTCAATCATTTTCTCATTTCTCTTTTTTTCTTCCCAATTTTCTATCATTTCTTTCTCTCTCTATTCTTTCCACTCTTCTCTCTCTCTTGCTTTCTCCGTCTCTCTCTCTTGCTTTCTTCCTTTCTATCACTCTCTTCCTTCCTCTCTCATCTCTCTCTCTCTCTTTCTCTCTCTCTCCCCCTCTTGCTCTCTCTCTTTTTCTCACTTTCTCTCTCTTGTTTTCTTTCTCTCTCTCTCACTCTTTCTCTCTTGTTTTCTTTCTCTCACTCTTTCTCTTGTTCTCTCTCTTGCTATCTTTCTCTCTCTCTCTCTTTCTCATTTTCTCTCTATCTTGCTCTGTCGCTCCCATTCTCTCTTGTTTTCTCTCCGTTCTTCTCACAGCAGAGACCGGCGAAGGTGACTTTCAATGTCGGGCGTGCGGGCAGGTGCGTGCGCTCCCCATCCCCCTGCCAGGCTGCCTGGAACATTCAAAGTAAGAAAAACCTTCGCCGGCAAAGGTTTTTCTTACTTTGAATGTTCCGGGCGGGCTGGCAGGGGGATGGGGAGCGCATGCGCCTGCCCACATGCCCGACATTGAAAATCACGTTCGCCGGCCTCTGCTGTGAGAATGCCTGCCCCGCCTCTCTTGCACCCCCCTCGCTGAGAGCCCGGGACGAAAGCACTCTCAGCGAAGGGACTGTGAGAGCGGCGGGGCGGGCATTCCCGCTGCGGGAGGAGCTGCGCCCCAAGGCAGGAAGCGGAGGAGAAAGAGAGGCGGATCGGGCAGGCAGGGGGCAGCGGCGAGAAGCCAGGGGCGCAAGGGGGCCGGAGGCCATGGCTCCATGCACGCTCTTGGAAAAGGGTGCACAGGGGGGTGTTTTGGGGTGCACGCGCACAGGTGCGCATAGCTTACAGGAAACAGTGATAATAAAAACAGAATTGGAAGGGATTTCGGAGGTCTTTTAGTCCAACCCCCTGCTTAGGCTGGAAACCCTCACTACTTCAGAGAGATCGTTATCCAACATCTTCTTAAAAACTTCCAGTGTTGGAGCATTCACAACTTCAGGAGGCAAGCTGTTCCATTGATTAATTCTTCTAACTGTCAGGAAATTTCTCCTTAGTTCTAAGTTGCCTCTTTCCTTGTTCAGCTTCCACCCATTGCTTCTTGTTCTACCCTCAGGTGCTTTCGAGAATAGGTTGACTCCTTCTTCTTTTTGTCAACCCCAAGATATTGGAACACTGCTATCATGTCTTCCCTGGTCCTTCTTTTCTTTAAACCAGCCATGCCCAGTTCCTGCAACCGTTCTTCATATGTTTTAGTCTCTAGTCCCCTAATCAGCATTTTTTTGCTCTTCTCTGCACTTTTTCTAGAGTCTAAACATCCTTTTTGCATTGTGGCTACCATAACTGACTGCACTATTCCAAGTGTGGCCTTACCAAAGCCTTATGGTATTAACACTTCACGTGATCTGTTAATGCAGCCTAGAACTGTGTTGGCTTTTTTGGCAACTGCTGTACACTGCTGGCTCATATTTAAATGGTTGTCCACTAGGACTCCAAGATCCCTCTCACAGTTACTACTGTTGAGCAATGTACCATATATACTGTACCTGTCCATTTTGTTTTTATTGCCTAAGTGTAGAACCTTACTTTTTTCACCATTTCATTTTGTTAGATAGCTCCAATTGTTCAAGTTTGTCAAGGTCCTTCTGTATTTTGTGCCTCTCTTCTGAAGCGTTTTCTATTCCTGCCAGTTTTGTGTCATTTGAAAATTTCATAAGTTCCTCATCTATCCCCTTATCCAAGTCATTGATGAAGATGTTGAAGGGTACTGGGCCTAAATGAGAGCCTAGGGGTACTCTACTGCATACATCCCTCCATGTAGATGTAATTCCATTAAGCACTACACTTTGAGTGGGGTTGGTTAGTCCATTTTGAATCCATCTGGTGGTTTTGCTGTCCATCCCACATTTTTCTACTTTATTTAACAGTAGTTATGGTTTACTTTGTCAAAAGTCTTACTGAAGTCCAAGTAAACCACATTGACAGCATTCCCCTGGTCCACTAATTTTGTCACTTTGTCAAAGAATGTTATAAGATTAATTTGGCATGATCTGTTTTTGACAAACCCATGTTGGCTTTTGGTTATTACTTTCTTTGTTTCTAGGTGTTCGTTGATTCATCGTTTGATTATCTTTTCCAACCTGGATCTGTTTTGTTTTGTTTTTTCCTTTCTTGAAGATGAGAACTACATCAGCTCTTTTCCAGTCCTCTGGCAGTTCCCCGGTGCTTCAGGATCTTTGAAAGATATAGTTCAATAGTTCTGAGATCTTGTCTGCCAGTTCCTTCAGAATTTTGGGGTGTAATCCAACTGGTCCTGGTGATTTGAGTTTGTCTAGGGTAGACAGGTGTTCCTTTACCATTTTCTTCCCTATTTTAACTTGTGTTCCTATTATGTTATGTGTGATGCTGTTTTTGATAGGTTGGACTGTTTTTTTCCCCTTTGTGTAAAGACAGATGTAAAGAATGTGTTGAGTAACTCTGCTTTCTCCCTGTTGCTTATCACCTTCTTGCCACTTTCTCCCTCAATGGACCCATTGTTTCCTTCACTTTTTTTCTTGTTTTTAAAATGTTGGAATGACAAGAATGTTTGAATGACAAGAACTACAAGTATCTTTTAGAAATTCCAATACTCCAATCTGTCCTACATAGGACCAGGATTACTTTAAGGTGAATTGAGATGGTATAACTTTAGAAAATAAAAGAACAACAATTAATTTATTTTAATTTGTTTACAATTAATTTATTATTCTTTTTTTAACCAGCAAAAGGGTGGCATTTGAATTCCCTGCTGCAGTGAACTACTTTCTTGCTATTTTTCTGGATTGTATATCATGGTGTTGAACTTTTGACTTTGTGTGACCTTAACAATCCATGCAAATGACAAAAGAAAGAATGGCAAAACAAGAAACTACAGGAAAGGAAAACTTGCTCTAGTTGACTAAGATTTCTCGACATTTAATTATTTGTTATCCTTTATGAACCTGAAATGAATTTCTCTCTTGCATCATATTTGATCTGATGTCTTTCATCACTTTTAGCTTGTCTTTTCCATAACTCAAAATAACTAGAATGTCTTTTTAAAGCGGTCTTTAATATGATAAATTGGAATATTCAAAGTTGCTGTCAAATAGTCTTTTCTTTAATAAAAATAAGAAACATAAAACTAAATTTATACCCAACTATGAATGATGGAATACCATTTTAAAATGAAACACACCTGGGTAGTGATGTTATTTTACCCCATTTCTCTATACAGAAACGCCGTAGTCCATTGCTCCCTCGAAGGGCTGCAAAGCCTTCATAAGGGACACTAGATGTTCCAGTAACAAATTGCAGCAATCGTAGTCTTTGTTCATTGTTGAACCTTTCTACTGCAGCCCAGAACCATCGTATTACTATATGGCCATCATGGTAACCTAAAAGAGAAGATGGGTAAAAGACAAATGCATTAGAACAGGGGGGAAAGATACAACTAGATATGAAGATGAGCTAAACATTATATTTTGCATTATCTAGTCATAGTCAAGATATATGTGTTTTTTTCACATTAGTTATTATGTAATTGTTTGTATATCTGAATTAAAAACTACTTTACAGACATGGGTCAGAATTTCCAGTGTTAAAAGGACTTAATGAAATGAAAAAATGTCAAGGAAGAATAATTGCAATGTTTACCACCCCGATATTCTGTGCTATTGCGCCAATCATTAAGGTCGATTTCAGCAGTGCCAGCGATTACCAATTCTAGTTCTCTAGCATCAAAAACTGAAACAAGTCTTGAGTCCACAACCTGAAAAAATAAAGCACAGGTGTCAGCAATAAATGCAGAAATGCCAAAAGACTCAATATTTTACACAAGCTAGGTATATTTGTAAAATATACAATTTCGTGAAAGCTGGTTTCCAGTTATTAGATATTTGAATGGTCCACCCCACCCCCACATATTTGTTTAATGTGTGTTAATTGTTCGCTTGTAGTTTTTTTTTTTTGAAAATAAATTTATTAAATATATACAATAAAAACCAAATACAGAAAGACAAAAGAGATATACATATTGTACATTTTAACATTTACACTCTACTTATGTAGTAATTGGGGAGTGGGAGAAGGGGGTTGTGAAGGGAGGGAAGTAGATATAGTAGATGTAGTTTTGATCTGCAAGTTTAATTAAGGCTATCATCTACTCACCATTGTCTGCCATTGACATAGCAATAAATGATAACACCAATCTATTACTGTTCAATAAAATGTATTAGGTTTTTTGATACAAAAATGGTGATTATTTTAAATATTACATCATATAATAAAATTATTTTAAATATTATATCAGTAGAAAAGAATAGTGGAAGAGAGCCAATTTGATATGGTAATAAAAGTGCCAGGCTAACAGGAGTCCTCCAAGAGCGGCGGCATAGAAATCCAATAAATAAATTAAAAAATGTGAGTTTTAATGCTGGGTCAGCCATCTCTCAGTTTCATTTCCCCCCCAACAAAACTGCAGACGTCATAATAATGTCATTGAAGTGTTGGAGCCAAAATTACACTGTTTGTTGTTTGGGGTTGGGTTGGCGCCCCCCCCCCCCTGTTTGGGGTTGGGTTGGCGCCCCCCCCCCCCAGTGTATGACATTTTCATAAATAACAATGTTAGAGAGATGAAAATCTTCATTAAACGTAAAAAAAAATAGGAGGAAAAAAGAAAAACTGCACAACTAAAAGATATGGCTTTGATTTAAGCTGTCAATTTTCTATTGTAAATCTCATTTTAGGCAACAGTTCCCAGTTCCTGGGCTGTTTGAAATTGGGTCGCAGAAGAGATGGGCAAGCACATGTGCATGAAGTTCCACAGAGGGTGCTTGTGTTCATGTGTGGAGCTTCATGCATGTGCCCTTTACTTATGTGAATGGAGCTTCACACATGCACCTGCCACTCATGCACCCCCCGCCCCAGGCACTAAGCTGGAAAGTTTGGGAACCACTGATTTAAGAGACTTGGGCCCAGAGCCAGGGGAAAATATTATAGCAATGGACAGTATCAGAATTTCTGTGAAAGTGTGTAGAGGGAAACCTAATGTTATATAGGCACAAATCTTTACATTTATTTTCATTTTAAAAATGGAATTTGCATTTCTATTTTTCATCAGTTTGCTACCAAAACCTGGTAAACTACTGAAAAATAGAAGTGAAAGTTCCATTTCTTTAATGAAAACAAATGTAAAGGTATATAAGCATGGTATGTCTAAATAATGATAGATCTTTCACTTCTTATACGAATGCTTCCTATTAAGATCTGAAACCATTACTAGAGCAATTAATTCTTTGTCCTTTTTGTACTACGTTTGCTGTAATTGAAATGCCCTTATGTTTATGACTCTTCAACGCTTACTTGATAAAATATGATACATACTTCGTAAAAGCCACGAACTAGTGCCTCGGTTTGCTGAACAACCCCTCTTTCTACTCGCCACTTAACCATTCTTTCAATATACTCCTTCTTGTTTTTTTCAGTTACTTGCGTATTTGCACCTCCAGATTTCAGCTCTCTTTCTGTTACCTAACAAACAAATCAAATAAGCAAAACATAAATATTGGGCAGGAATATAGAAATTATCACAACTACAAGTACTTTTAACAATCAAGTATTGTTCAAAAAAGATACTGCCTGAAGGTATCTTCTTCTTGCTGTGGACCAATTTATTGAAATTTGAAGTATGGGCATAGGATAGAAATAATGTGTAGTCAGTTCCAGGCCACTGAAAAGAAATTCTATTACAACAACCCACTTCTAGGCACATGACTGATTAACCGGTTTAGTGTAATACAATGATGGCTCATAACTTATTTGCTTTCTAATCAGTATTGTCTTTAAAATTATATTAGTTATTTGTGCCAGCAATGTTTTAAAAAATGAGTGTCTTGGTGGTTAAAATATGTAACAAATTCTCTAAATCCTCATTAGTTCGCAATTTACCTAAAAAGTAGTTTTCTAAAAAAGCAGCCAAAAATAATTTTCCCAACATTTTATTTCCAAAAATTCCATGTAAATAAAAGAGTTATTTATTTGGATTTTAAAAAATTAGTTTCAATATTTTTATCAGTCTTAACTGTTGCGTCCTAGCAAGAACTGGGTTGCATGCAATTGGTTAATTGCTAAGTGGAGAGCGGACCATTTGATTGGTCACAGCTGGTAAGAATAGATATTTGAGAGCAGCCACTCAGAGACTTTCTTTCTGCCACTAGGTTTTACTTGTTGCGAGCTTGCTTGTTTAATGGAATAAAGTTGTTTCTTTTATCTGTTCATCTGCTCCTTCTTACCAATATTTAATACTGGCAACAAAGAGTTAAATTTGGACCATTGCTGCCTCTGAATATCCATCGCTGCGTGCTGCTGCCATTAAACTACTTTCTAGCAGACTTTTTTTTTTTTTGCTGGTGTGCTGTTAACTTCACCATTGATAGCTGATGTTGTGCTATCAAGGTCATTGTTATGTCTCGCCAGATTCCAACTTTTGAAGCTTTCTGCCCCTCCACAGCGACTTGGAATGCTTATATGCAGAAATCTGAGGTATTTTTGCTCACAAACAATTTAACAGATGTTAGGAGGAGGATGTGTTTTTAAATGCACGTGACCACCAAAAATTCTTGAGTGCCTGAGCACTGGTGGCCACACAGGTTGTTTATATCGTGCTGTGGGATGAACTGGTCATTAAACCATTATGCTCTGACTCCATCTAGAATAGCCTGCCGTTTTACCTTCAGAAAGCAAGTTCAAGCAGAAGGCAAATTAATCATTATATAGTGGCCAAGAGATGCTGCATTCGAGTGTGCGTTTCCTCACCTTGCCAATGCACTGCTTGAGCAGTTTGTTTGGGGGGGTTCAAGATTCATACCTACAAACTCATTTGCTTGCCCGCCCAGAGCTGTCCCTCACTGTGGCCCTTGAGGAGGCCAGGGCTGCTGAGATGTCCATCTCCTCAGTGGCCGAAATTCAACCTCACCATTTCACAGCCGCCCCAGTGCACTACACTGATTGCACCCAGCTTGACTCTGCTGTTCCTGAAGACAGTGTGAGCCAACTGCACATGAACAACTGTTGCCGCCAGCTATCCAGCCACCATCATTTTAATTGCACCATATGGCTATGGCTCCATGTTTCAGCTGTGGAGGGCTGCGTCCTCATAGTTGTTGGGGTTTTTTGCTACTTGCCGCTGCTGTGGAAAGTTCGGCCATTTGGCGAGGGTGTGGTTCACTTATCACCATCACGCCATAAGTCTGCTGACCGCACAACCATTCAGGGCAGTTGCTTCGCTGTCTGGCTGGAAGATTCACTTAAACATATTTTACCAGGTTTGTCTAGAAGCCCCCTGTGCCCCTGCAATGTACAGTTATGGGACTATCAAGGAAAAAACATTCCAATTGAGGGCCAGATTACCCTGTTGTTCACCAAGGGATCCCCTTCTACATTCTCTAGGTTAGGGGTTAATTTTTGCCAAATTAGACTTGGCACAGGCCTATCAGCAATTGCCTGTAGATGATGCAACTGATGAGGCCCAGACCATAGTCACACATTGGGAGGGGCATTTAAATGTCGCTGCCTTCAATTTGGGATAATTGGCCTATTTCAAAATAGGCTCCTGGCCTACTTCAAAATCTGATGGAGCATTTGCTCTATGGCCTGCCTGGCATCATTCCTTATTTTGATGATGTCTTGATCTCAGCAAATTCTTCATCAGATCTTGTTGCACATATTAAGGGAATACTTCTTTGATTTTGCCAGGCAGGCCTTAAGTTGAAGTGCAGCAAATATTATTATGGGTTCCTAGGGTGGAATTTTTGAGGTATTCTATTGTTTCTAATGGTATTCATCCCACCCCTTCGAAAGTGGTGGCTATTAAATTAGCACCCCCACTGGCCAATAAGACTGAAGGGTTTTTTGGACCTTCTAAACTTTTATTCAGTCTCTTTGCCCCATAAGGCAACCTTGACTGAACCCTTTTATAGGCTCCTGGATTCTAAGGTTGTGTGGTCATGGAGCCCTGAGGCACAAGCCTCATTTGATACAGTCAAAAGTCTGTTGTCCTTGGATGCTGTTCTAGTCCAGTATGATCAGGACATGCCCCTTATGCTGGCCACGTATGCTTCACTGTACAATGTTGGAACTGTCGTTAATCAACAGCTACTTGGTGTCTGTGAAGCTCCGATAACATACTTCTCATGTACTCTTTCATCTACTGAGAGGAATTAAAGTCAGATGGAGAAAGAGGCCCTGGTGTTAGTGACGGCCATAAAAAATTTTCACAACTATTTATATGGTCGATCCTTTACATTGTTTACAGATCATAAACCCTTATTGGGCATCTTGGCATAGGACATACAGACAATATATTTCACCTCGTATGACCCGCTGGGTTGTGTTGTGGTTGGCTCTGGCCTAGCTCCTGCCCCAAGGAATGTGGAGGTGAATGCAGGGGAAACATCAACATGTCATAGGCCTGTTTTACTGCCGACAGAGTCAGGTAGTGCAGTTTCCTGGGACGAAGAAGAAGGTGAGGGTGACTTGGAAGAGGGGGCTTGGCACACAGCCCAGGAAGCCAATCTCCATCATCTTTGGTCGATTCGGATGAGGAAGTGTTAGACCCACGCATGTGCAGAATTATGCATAGAAGAGACCAATTGAAGAAATATTACAGGAGATAAGAGAGGCCACCTGTGTTTGGGTGGGGCTCCAGCAATTAGAGCTGCTGATATAAATAGCAGCATGCTGGCTTGGCCATTGTGGAAGATTATCTGACCGTTGTTTCTTCAGGACCGTGCCTTGCTGCTTCCGGACTTTGTTTGTTGATTTTTCATGACTTTGAAACCAAAGCAGAGCAAAGTGTGTGTGTCTCACTTTGTGGAAGAAGGAGGGCTGTGATGTTTCTTCACAGCTGCTAGCTAAGTACTTAAGGACTGATTAAGGGGATTGTACAGCCTACAAGGTTGTTTTGGAACAAGTGCTCTTTGCAATATAAAAAGGGTGCTTTGTTTCTTTTGAATTTTGTGATAAAGAACATTATGTTTGAACTTTCAAGTGTGTGTGTGTCTGAAATTTTTACCCTTGAATTTTTGGAAGACTCATACCATAGAGCCCGGCAGAACAGGCTGAGTTTATTTCAACCTATTCTTATAGGCTAGAGTATTGCCCAGGCAGGGCTATTGCACATGCGGATGCCCTGAATAGATGTCCTCTTCCCATCGCTGTATCTGATCCCTCTCCAGCATCTGAAGTGTTCCTAGTTGAAGAGCTGGGGCCCTTGTGTCTGCTTTGGACATAGCCGGACATTCAGCAAAGGACACTGTGCTTCACCAGGTTCTGGACTGGGTACGGAGGGGTTTGCCCAAGGAACCTGTATATAACCCTTATAAGACACACCACATGGAAGTGTCAACTATGGGGACCTGTCTTCTTTGGGGAAGCAGGGTGGTGGTGCCATATATTCTTCAAACCACAATCCTCCACCTGTTGCATAATGCCATCTGGGCAGCATGCATATGAAGGACTTAGCCCATAGTTATGTGTGGTGGCCTGGATTGGACAAAGCCATAGAGATGTGGGTCATGAATTGCTCTGTTTGCCAGGCTTCTCACCCACCTCCTCCAGCCGCTACGCCCAGGATCTGGGAGGATCCGCAGGGGCCTTAGTCCCATGTCTATGTGGACTTTGCGGACTCATTCCTTGGACACCAGTTCTTGGTGATCGTAAGTGCTTTCTCTGACTGGGTGGAGATAGGGCTTATGAGGTCCACTACAGCCAAGCCTCTTATACGCACCCTGCAACAATCTGTTCACCCATGGTCTTCTTGACCTAGTGGTGAGCAACAATGGTGGTTGCTCACCAATAGGTTAGCAGCAGTTCTCTTCTGCTCCTTTTCAACATTTTCTGGCATCCTTGGGCATTAGACAGGCTCTTACAGCTCCCTGTCACCCTTCCAGTAATGGTGGGGCCAAACAGGTAGTTTATTCAGCCAAAGAGGCCCTCAATTGGTTAGATGGGCCTGATTGGCCTGCTTGGGTGGCCCAGTATTTGCTAGCCCAATATATTACCTCTTTCCCTATAACTAATCATAGTCCAGCCGAGGCCTTGATGGGTTGAAGGCTTCATACTCAGCTGGACCACATCCATCCACAATATGCCCAGGAGTGGCCAGCCACCCCTGGTCAGGGAATTCGAGCTGTTTTTGCTCAAGGATATGGGGGTTCCTGGTATTATTGTGGAAGTGACTGGCCCATGTTCTTATAGGATCCAGCTGAGGGATGGCTGGTGCTGGAGATGGCATGTTGATCAGCTGGGGAGAGGCAGCCAAGTGGCCTATTCCAATTGCCCCAAGGTTGCTGTCACTCCCAGCTTGACACAATGTCCATCACTACACTCAATTCTTCCATTATCTGGGCTCCAGTTGCTGTCTTCTCCATCTGCTTGATTTTCATCAAGTTCAGTATCTGTGCGACCATCTTCTTCTTCTCCTTCTTCCAAATCATTGCAATGCCCATCACAACATCAGATATCTCTCTCACCTGGACTCCAGTTGCCATCCCCTCTGCTTACCAAGGCTGCTTCAAGCCCAGTGGTTGAGCGATCAGCTTTCCTGCTGCTCCGGAGCACTAGGTCTTCTCCAGGGGGTCCTCCTGTGTCTTGCAAACTCTGAAGATCCAACCAGGTGTGCAGTTGATGACTACGCGAGGGCCTGCCAGGTGGGGAGAGGTGTAGCATCCTAGCAAGAACTGGGTCACATGCAATTGGTTAATTGCTAGATGGATAGTCAGACTGTTTGATTGGTCACAGTTGATGAGAGTGGATATTTGAGAGTTGGGAGGGCACGGCCTCCCAGAGACTTTTTTTCTGCCAATGGGTTTTTACTTGTTATGAGCCTGCTTGTTTTAATGGAATAAAGTAGTTTCTTTTAGCTGCTCGTCTGTTCATTCTTATCAATATTTAACATTAACATTCCAAAACTACTGCATCTCAATTATTTTAATTTCTAAAATTTATGTTGAAAGAAATACCAAGTTCTAGAATGATACCTGATTATTAGCAACATTGATATTTCTCCCTTTGAAGGCCCAACATAAAAAATGAATGTAGCAACAACGGTTAACAGTATTTAACTTTATTTTGAAAATAAAATGAGATAGTATCTACATCATTCTTGGATTTTTTTAAAAGAAGGTACTTACATAATAATAAATAATAAATATTTTTTTTTTGCCTCTGCTATTTATATGGTGAACTTTCAACCCAGTTTGCTTAACACCTTTTTACTTATTATGGCCACAACAAATTCTGGCATAAATAAATCTCAGTGATGACTGTAAAGATAGTTAAGCAAATGAATATGGTACTTGTCTATTCTTATATTATAATACTGTACCTACTGTTTCTTCTCCTATTCTTTTAATAACTGGTTTCCAATTAAGCTTTATATCTAATTTGAAATTTTTATTACTCCTAATTTCTAACTTGTAATAGACTCATATTAAGTTACCTGTCCAAACACTTCTTCATTCACTGTGAAAGTGAGATCCAGAATATCAGTAATGATGTTGTCTTTCATCCATTGTAAACTTTGGTGGAATTCCTCATCCAGATATTCCATATCACTAAGATCACATGGCCTGATTGACAATAGATAATAAATTATGTTCAAGTTTCAAATATTAAAATATTAAATAGTAGCCTATTCATTATCTGTCTGCAACCAGAGTTAAGCATTATATATCTATTCAGTGGCAGTAATATTGGGAATATGAAAATGCTGATTCTTCATATTCAATCCATGAATTTGGAATATGAATATGAACAATCAGCATTTTTCATATTCCAAAATTTATTGCCACTGAATAGAGAATTTTACTGCCACTGAAAAAAGAATTCTAATGCTTCTTAGGGATCATCTAGTTCAAGGGCCGGATGTGTCACGTGCATGCCATGCCAACCCTGGCTCTGCAAAAGCCAAAAAATAAAAAATAAAAAATCACGATATGTTATGTGATGCAATTGACTTTGACACTTGTGATCTAATTGGTTAAGAAAGGAAATATCTGCTAGATTTAGAGATCTATTTTCTTAATATTATTTGAGTGAGTTACAACTTATTGGTTCATGCTTGATATTGTACTCTTCTGAACATGAAGTGTTATTGGAGTTTTTATTCATACAAAACTACAGATTTTCTTACAAAGCAGTAATTAAAAATATTCATTGTTAACATATACAATAAGAGGGTAATGTTTTGTCAAAATATATTTTAGGGAAATAAATTGAGATGTATCCTATTGAATTCAAGATTTCCCCCATTCCCATACCTAAATATTGCTTGCAGGGTGGAAGGGCAGCATATAAATCCAATTAATTAACAAGTATGAACTGTCCCAAACAATATGATGTTCAATTTGGGAGTTTTAAACTTTTTGTCCCATTTGAACAACTGGTTTGGACAGCCTTTGTATAGCTTTAACTTGCACACCAGTTGTGCCTGCTTTTTGATTGGGAGACCTTGCTCATGGACATACCGCTCCGATCAGCTTGTACTGTATTTGGATTATTGAAATGCACTTTATATGGCCCTACACTTGATAGCAACTTATAAATTGCAACTGGTCCAAAATATAGCGGCATGACTAATTAGGAGACCATCTCATAAGCTATACTGATTACTAGTGAGATTTTGAATACAATCTAAGGAATTGTTTCTTATTTATAGAGATTCTCATACTAAACTATCTGTGGGACCATCTCTTTCTAATTATTTCCATTCAACTGGTTAGCTCTAAAAGAATCAGCATGTTTTAGATTGCTTAAACAATGTGATCTGATGGGATCTAGAAGAAACAACTTCTCTGGTGTCAACAGCACTACCATTTGGGGTAGTGTCTTCTATGAGATTTGGTTGGTCCCAGTTCTGTCTGCCTTTTAAAAAGCCTTTAAGACTTCCCTGGGGCTGTCATGAATGAATTTTTGAATGATTTTTTTCTTGATACTTTGTCTTTATATTTACTTTGTCATTTTTATATGAATTTAACTGCAATTTATTGATGTGTACTGACCTGAGACATGTACTGAATAGGTGGTTGTATAAATTGAATGAATAAATTAATAAATAAATTACAACTCTCTTTAAAATTCCACTTATTTCATCTTGCCAAGATATTAAGAAATGTCATAATGGTTTCTTTTTGTTGTGTATTCCAAATACTCACAGCCTTAACAATGCTTTGTAGAATGGTCTTGTGAAGAAAGCATCAAGTAGATATTGATGAATAAGAGCAAGACCAAGGATACGACCACTAAATCGGAACCTGAACCAAAAACATACATAATGAGGGATATGTAATTTTTGAGATAGTTCATTCATTTTGTTCTGTTTGAAAATATATCTGATAGCAATCAAGGCATTTAACCAACATGTAAAAACTGTCTTGGTGATTTTATCATAGGATTCATTTAATGTGATCCAAATTGATTATCTAGGCAAATTCCTTCCTGACAATGTGATACTTCTGCATAAAGTCATCTTAATTTTTTAAATAAACCAGAAATTTGGTTTAAACTAACCCCCATCTTTTAGAAACAGAAGTGCTTTCTTTGGGTCAGATCCTTTGCTACACAGTTATTCAGTTTTTCTCAACCTGATGATCCAGATAATAGCATGTGTATGTAATTGAGAATTCTGGGAGCTGCATTTCCAACAAATCTTAAAAACAGTTGAAGTTGAAGAAATTGCTTTAATATTCTATATAAGTGTGTATTACTGAACCTGTGATAGCCTATTCCTCAAAAAGCCAAAACAAAAACAACAACTTTAAATTACAAGGAACATTAAAGAGGGCCGGCTGCTCAAGGCTGGACAGTGGTTGCAGCGGGGTTGGATAACACAGACCACTGCTTGGTGATTGTGCCATGGCATGATCACCTGTCATGCCCCTTACTTGGCGCAAGGGCATGACAAAGCTGGAGGGTGGGGCAGTGAGCCGCATATAGAGGCAGGCTCACCAACCCGGCCTCTTTTCCATTCAGCTTGTTAGCATGATTGCAGATATGCCGATGAGGAAATTCACTGCTGCGATCACCGAGAGTGCGCCACAGGTCTGGAGAGGTTTGGAGAAAGGCGAGGGCAACGGGTTTCCCTCCGGGCAGTGGTGAGGTTTTTCTTTGGCAGCTTTTATAACCGCATGCCAGCAGGGAGAGTGCGATTGCCTCCCATCCATCAGTGGAGCCACCCGCCCGGCGGGAGGAACCGGGTTTTCATGCCTCATCTCCTCTGGCTCTCCTCTCCGGTTTTCAGGCCTCCCTGCCCCCACTGGTGTGGTGGTAAAGCTCTGCAGCTCACAGAGGGCTGGATGATTCTTCCCTATCTGGAGCTGAACTTTAATGGAGACCGTGCTCCAGGGATGATGATGATGATGATGATGATTATTATTATTTAGATTTGTATGCCGCCCCCTCTCCGTAGACTCGGGGCAGCTCACAGCAGTGATAAAAACAATATATAATGACAAATCTAATAGTTAGAATCTAAAATAACAATAGTACATATAAAAGTCTAAAAAGCAAGAAACCCCAATATATAAAAACACACATACAGTCATATTATGCACAAAAACGACATAGGCAGGCGGAGATGTCTTAGTTCCCCCAAGCTTGACAACAGAGGTGGGTTTTAAGGAGTTTACGAAAGGCAAGGAGGGTGGGGGAAGTTCTAATCTCTGGAGGGAGCTGATTCCAGAGGGTCGGAGCCGCCACAGAGAAGGCTCTTCCCCTGGGTCCTGCCAGACGACATTGTTTAGTCGACGGGACCCGGAGAAGACCAACTCCATGGGACCTAACCGGTCACTGGGATTTGTGCGGCAGAAGGTGGTCTCATAGATACCCTGGTCCGGTGCCATGAAGGGCTTTATAGGTGATGACCAACACTTTGAATTGTGACCGGAAACTGATCGGCAACCAATGCAGACTGCGGAGTGTTGGAGTAACATGGGCATATTTGGGAAAACTCATGATTGCTCTTGTGCATTCTGCACGATCTCAAGTTTCCAAACACTCTTCAAAGGTAGACCCATGTAGAGAGCGTTACAGTAGTCGAGCCTCGAAGTGATGAGGGCATGAGTGACTGTGAGCAGTGACTCCCGATCCAAATAGGGCAGCAACTAGTGCACCAGGTGAACCTGGGCAAACGCTCCCCTTGCCACAGATGAAAGATGTTTCTCTAATGTGAGCTGTGGATTGAGGAGGATGCCCAAGTTGCGGACCCTCTCAGAGCGGGTCAATAATCCCCCCCAGGGTAATGGACGGACAGATGGAATTGTCCTTGGGAGGCAAAACCCACAGCCACTCTGTCTTATCAGGGTTGAGTTTGAGTCTGTTGACACCCATCCAGGCCCCAAAAGCCTCCAGACACCAGCACATCACTTCCACTGCTTCATGGAAGACGGCAAGGTTTTCCCAGGCCTGTTTAAAGGGCACTAGGTGAGCAGGGAAAGAGGCCAGGGACCTTGCTCTGGGGATCATAGGAGCTGGTGAGACTTGTCCGTTATGGGATGGGGTGAGGCCCATCCCTGGGCCCACTGGAGGCGCCGGGTGGGAAAGGAGGGGGAGAGCAGCATGCCCCCTCCCTGCCCACGGGGTCCCTTCAGATGTGTATGGGATGAGGGGTTGGAGCTGGTCCTCAATCTCGGGGGGGGGGGGGGCTGGCGACTTTAGGCTTAGACAGGAAGGAGGGGGGCTGCCAATTTTAAGGTGCTCCCTCCCTGCCCCACCGGCATGCTGCGCGGGTGGGGGGGTGAGCTGATACCTACGAAGTCACAGTGCCTGGGGGGGTTAGTTAAGCACAGTAATCCCATCTAAGTTAACGACCATGCCATTTGCTCAAAACAATTTAACCTATTTAAGTTAGTATACTGGAATTCATTAAGCTTAAATTTTATTTATTTATTTGTTTGTTTGTTTTTTATTTTATTTTTATTTTTTATTTTTTTTATTTGTATGCCGCCCCTCTCCGTGGAATCGTGATAAAAGCAGCATGTGACAATCTAATACTAAAACAGCTTAAAACCCTGAGAAGACCAACTCCATGGGACCTAACCGGTCACTGGGATTCGTGCGGCAGAAGGCGGTCCCGGAGATAATCTGGCCCAGTGCCATGAAGGGCTTTATAGGTCATAACCAACACTTTGAATTGTGACTGGAAACTGATCGGCAACCAATGCAGACTGCGGAGTGTTGGTGTGACATGGGCATATTTAGGGAAGCCCATGATTGCTCTCGCAGCTACATTCTGCATGATCTTTGACACTTTTCAAAGGTAGCCCCATGTAGAGAGTATTACAGTAGTCGAGCCTCGAGGTGATGAGGGCGTGAGTGACTGTGAGCAGTGACTCCCGATCCAGATAGGGCCGCAACTGATGCACCAGGCGAACCTGGGCAAACGCCCCCTTCGCCACAGCTGAAAGATGTTTCTCTAATGTGAGCTGTGGATCAAGGAGGATGCCCAAGTTGCTGACCCTCTCTGAGGGGGTTAGTAATTTCCCCCCCAGGGTAATGGACGGACAGATGGAATTGTCCTTGGGAGGCAAAACCCACAGCCACTCTGTCTTATCAGGGTTGAATTTGAATCTGTTGACACCCATCCAGACCCCAACAGCCTCCAGGCCCGGCACATCACTTCCACTGCTTCACTAACTGGACAAGGGGTGGAGATGTAAAGCTGGGTATCATCTGCATATTGATGATACCTCACCCCATGCCCTTGGATGATCTCACCCAGCGGTTTCATGTAGATATTAAATAGTAGGGGGGAGAGGACCGACCCATCAGGCACCCCACAAGGGAGTAACCTAGAGGTCGACCTCTGATCCCCCACTAACACCTACTGCGACCGACCGGAGATGTAGGAAAAGAACCACTGAAGAACAGTGCCTCCCACTCCCAACCCCTCCAGTCGGCGCAGAAGGATACCATGGTCGATGGTATCGAAAGCCGCTGAGAGGTCAAGGAGCACCAGGACAGAGGATTAACCCCTGTCCCGGGCCCGCCAGAGATCATCCATCAGAATTAAATAGAATGATATAATAATAATAATAATAATAATAATAATAATAATAATAATAATAATAATGATTTATTAGATTTGTATGCCGCCCCTCTCCGTAGACTCGGGGCGGCTCACAACAAAATAGTGACAGTGTAATAAATCTAATATTAACAACATTCTAAAACCCAACATTGGAATCATACAACACAATCATACCATGTGTAAAATTTATAAGCCTGGGGGATATCTCAGTTCTCCCATGCTTGGTTACATAAGTGGGTCTTTAATAACTTACGAAAGGCAAGGAGGGTGGGGGCGGTTCTAATCTCTGGGGGGAACTGATTCCAGAGGTCTGGGGCCTCTGGAAACAATAACAACAACAACAGCAACAACAGCAACAACAACAACAATAATAATAATTTATTAGATTTGTATGCCGCCCCTCTCCGTAGATTCGGGGCGGCTCACAACAAAATAGTGACAGTGTAACAAATCTAATATTAAAACATTCTAAAACCCAACATTGGAACCATACAACACAATCATACCATGCGTAAAATGTATAAGCCTGGGGGATATCTCAGTTCCCCCATGCTTGGTGACATGTGGGTCTTTAATAACTTATGAAAGGCAAGGAGGGTGGGGGCAGTTCTAATCTCTGGGGGGGGACTTCTTCCAGAGGTCCAGGGCCACCACAAAGAAGGCTCTTCCCCTGGGCCGACTGCAACCGACCAGAGAGGTAGGAGAACCACTGTGAAACAGTGCCTCCCACTACCAACCTCTCCAGCTGGCGCATAAGGATACCATGGTCGATGGTATCGAAAGCTGCTGAGAGGTCAAGAAGCACCAGAACAGAGGACAAGCCTCTGTCCCGGGCCTCCCAGAGATCATCCATCAGTGCGACCAAAGCAGTTTCTGTGCTGTAGCTGAGTCTGAACCCTGACTATTGAGGGCTTAGATAATCAGCTTCTTCCAAGAGTCGCTGGAGCTGGAGCGCCACCACCTTCTCGACAACCTTCCCCATGAAGGGAAGGTTGGAGACTGGACAATAGTTATTAAGTACGGCTGGGTCCAGGGAGGGCTTCTTGAGTACCTCCTTGTAGGGAGCCAGGAAGGACCCCCTCCCCAAGGGAGCATTAACAATCTCCTGGACCCAGCTCCATGCCACCTCTCTGCTGGCCGAAACCGATTTCCTTTATTCAAGTTAGTATAATGGAATTGATTGCACTTAATATGAATTAATCGAAATGATTTAATTATTTAAGTTAGTACATGTGAATGGATGAGCTTAAAAGGACTTGATTAAAGCGTGCTAATTTATTTTAGTTAGTTTACTTGCATTTACAAGCTGAAGTTTACTTACAAGCTGAAGGAGATCAGCAATTGGCAGATGACCTGAATGTGTTCTACTGCAGGTTTGAAAAGAAACCTCAACCACTTATCTGCACAACCTCCATCCCAGACACACCAACAACAGCTAAATCTTCTACAACTGAACCCATCCCATTGGGTTTACAACCCCTAGTGATCACAGAAAAGGAAGTGAAAGATCTATTTCTCAGACAGAAGCCTGGAAAAGCACCAGGCCCAGACAAGATAACTCCTTCTTGCTAAAAAGTCTGTGCTGACCAATTGGCCCCCATCTTCACCCAAATCTTCAACAAATCACTAGAGTTGTGCTATGTTCCTTCCTGCTTCAAATGCTCGACTATCATCCCAGTGCCGAAGAAGCCCTCCATCAAGGAACTGAATGACTACAGACCAGTTGCTCTAACATCTGTAGTTATGAAAACCTTTGAAAGGCTAGTGATGTTTCACTTGAAAACCATCATGGATCCACTGTTAGACCCCCTGCAATTTGCATACCGAGCAAATAGATCAACAGATGATGCTGTTAATATGGCTCTACACTATATCTTTCAACATCTTGAATCTCCAATGACCTACACTAGGGTCCTCTTTGTGGACTTCAGTTCAGCATTCAATACCATCGTACCGGACATTCTCTTAACCAAACTAAATCAGCTAGCGGTACCTGAACACACTTGTAAGTGGATAACAAGCTTCCTAACAGACAGGAAGCAGCAGGTGAACCTAGGAAAAATCACATCAGATACATGTACAATTAGCACAGGTGCCCCCCAAGGCTGTGTACTCTCACCACTTCTCTTCTCTCTATACACTAATGACTGCATCTCAAATGATCAATCTGTTAAACCAGAGGTCCCCAACCGCCGGTCCGCGGACCGGGACCGGGCCGTTGGGGTTTTCCAGCCGGTCCGCGGCGGCGCTGCCCTCCCGGCAGAGGACATTATGCAGGACAGGGTGGGGCGTCGGGCAGGGCGGGGAGAATCAGGAGGCTCCTTTGGCAGCTGGGGGCTGCCTGGCTTTGTGATTTTGGCTGGGGGGGAGTTAGGAAGGTCCTACTTCTCCCCCCCAGCCAAAAACTCAAAGCCTATCTGCTGGATACGGGCGATGAGCGGGACGAGCGGCGCCGAAGCCGGTGGCTGTGGCAGCTGCTGCAAGAGGCTTTCCTTCCGCTCTGTCCCACTCATCGCCCGTATCCAGCAGATAGGCTTTGAATTTTTGGCTGGGGGGGGGGAGAAGTAGGACCTTCCTAGCTCCCCCCCCAGCCAAAATCACAAAGCCAGGCAGCCCCCAGCCGTGAGGTGCCCCCTCCCCTCCCATGGAGCCCTGCCCTGTTTGGTGCCCGCTGGCCGGGCAACGGCCTCCCTCCCTCCCTGCCTCGTGTTTGCAGAGCTCCGCCGGGCAAAATTCGGACGCTTCCGGGCGCACGCACACCTCCACACCTCCACCCCCCCGGGAGGAATTCGCCCCCTGCCCAGAATTGGCCAGCCCAGCAACGCTGCCCTGCTCCCTTCGGAGGTGCGGAGAGGGCGGGGGAGAGGAATTTAACCCCGAAAGTGGCCGGGGTTGCGCAGAAATTCCCCCAACCTTCGCTGGTTTCGGGCCAGGGAAGAGGGGGCCGTGTTTACCTGGCTGATTCGGGGATGAGAGACCACCAGGAGCTCCGCAAGGCTGCGTGACTTGGATTGGGAAGTCCGAAAAAGACCCCCGGGATGGGTGAGTGGAGGGAGAGGGAGAAAGAGAGAGGGAGAGAGGGGGGAGAAAGAGAGAAAGAGATAGCAAGAGAGGGAGAGAGAGAAAGAGATAGGGAGAGAGGGGGGAGAGAAAGAGATAGCAAGAGAGGGAGAGAGAGAGAGAGGGAGAGAGGGGGGAGAGAGAGAGAAAGAGAGGGAGAGGGAGAAAGAGAGAGGGAGAGAGGGGGGAGAAAGAGAGAAAGAGATAGCAAGAGAGGGAGAGAGAAAGAGAGAGGGGGGAGAGAAAGAGATAGCAAGAGAGGGAGAGAGAGAAAGAGAGAGGGAGAGAGGGGGGAGAGAGAGAGAAAGAGAGGGAGAAGGAGAAAGAGAGAGGGAGAGAGGGGGGAGAAAGAGAGAGAAAGAGATAGCAAGAGAGGGAGAGAGAGAAAGAGAGAGGGAGAGAGGGGGGAGAGAAAGAGATAGCAAGAGAGGGAGAGAGAAAGAGAGAGGGAGAGAGGGGGGAGAGAGAGAGAAAGAGAGGGAGAGGGAGAAAGAGAGATGGAGAGAGGGGGAGAGAGAGAAAGAGAGGGAGAGGGAGAAAGAGATAGGGAGAGAGGGGGGAGAAAGAGAGAGGGAGAGAGAGAAAGAGAGAGGGAGAGGGGGGATAGATAGCAAGAGAGGGAGAGAGAGAAAGAGAGAGGGAGAGAGGGGGGAGAGAAAGAGATAGCAAGAGAGGGAGAGAGAGAAAGAGAGAGGGAGAGAGGGGGGGAGAGAGAGAGAAAGAGAGGGAGAGGGAGAAAGAGAGATGGAGAGAGGGGGGAGAGAGAGAAAGAGAGGGAGAGGGAGAAAGAGAGAGGGAGAGAGGGGGGAGAAAGAGAGAGAGGGAGAGAGAGAAAGAGAGAGGGAGAGGGGGGATAGATAGCAAGAGAGGGAGAGAGGGAAAGAGGGGGGAGAGAGGGGGCAGAGAAAGAGAGAGGGAGAGAGGAGATAAAGGAAGAGGAGAGATAGAAAGAGGGATAGAAAGAGAGTGAGAGATGCTCAGTGAGCCTTTCTTTGAAGTTGCCTTTCTTTCTTTCTTTCTCTCTTTCTTTTGCTCTCTTGCTCTCTTGCTCTTTCATTCTTTTTTCTCTCTCTTGCTTTCTTTCTTTCTCTTGCTTTCTCTCCTTCCTTCCCTCCTTCCATTTCTTTCATTCCCCCTCTCTATTTTATTTCTCTTTCATTTTCTTTCTTGCTCTTTTTCTTTCTCTCTTTTACCTTCCCTTCCTCTATTTCTTCTTTTCTTTCTCCTTCCTACCTTCTTCCCTCCCTCCCTTCCTTCAGTCTTTCCTCTCTTACTCTCCCCTTTCATAAGTTTCCTTGCTTCCTTCCTCTGTTCCTGTCCCTTCCCTCTTTCTTTCCCTCTTTCTTTCTTTCTTTCCTCCTTCATTCATGAAGGTAGCCTCCATTTCTTGCTTTCCTTTTCCTTCCTCCCTTCTTTCCTCCCTCATTCCCTTCTTTCACTCCTTCCTCTCTTACTCTCCCCTTTCACCCCTCCCCAAAGAAGGTAAATTTCATACATAATTGGTATGTCGCAAAATAAAGTAGTTTTAAAATGGTGGGGAGGGGGGCCCCAGACACTTAGGCTGTATGGGGCCCCAAAATTCCTGATGGCGGCCCTGGCTCCACCCCTCCATAACCCCACCCCCATATGACCAAAGCCCCCCCCCCACCGGGCCATGGAAAACTGGTCTAGCTTAAAGCCGGTCCCTGGTGCAAAAAAGGTTGGGGACCTCTGTGTTAAACTACTGAAGTTTGCAGATGATACAACAGTGATCGGACTCATTCGAGACAATGAGGAATCCGCATATAGACGGGAAGTTGAACAACTACCCTTGTGGTGTGACCAGAACAATCTAGAACTGAACACACTTAAAACCGTAGAAATGGTGGTAGACTTTAAGAGAAACCCTTCCACCCTTCCACCTCTCACAATACTAGACAACACAGTATCAAAAGTAGAGACCTTCAAATTTCTAGGTTCTATCATATCTCAAGACCTAAAATGGTCACCTAACATAAAAAACATCATCAAAAAAGCACAACAAAGAATGTTCTTTCTGCGCCAGCTCAGGAAGCTCAAACTGCCCAAGGAGCTGCTGATACAGTTCTACAGAGGAATCACTGAGTCTGTTATCTGCACCTCTATAACTGTCTGGTTTGGTGCTGCAACCCAACAGGATCGACACAGACTTCAGAGGATAATCAGAACTGCAGAAAAAACAATTGCTGCCAACCTGCCTTCCCTTGAGGACCTGTATACTGCACGAGTCAAAAAGAGGGCGGGGAAAATATTTACTGACCCCTCACATCCTGGACACAAATTGTTTCAACTCCTACCCTCAAAACGTCGCTACAGAGCACTGCACACCAAGACAACTAGACACAAGAACAGTTTTTTCCTGAACGCCATCACTCTACTAAAGAAATAATTCCCTCAACACTGTCAGACTTTCTACTAAATCTACACTTCTATCCTACTAGTTTTTCTCATCATTCCTTTCACCCATTTCCTCCCATGTTGAGTGTATGACTGTAACTTGTTGCTTATCTCCTAAGATTTTTATTAATATTGCTTCTTCATTGCTTATTTGACCCCTATGACAATCATTAAGTGTTGTACCACATGATTCTTGACAAATGTATATTTTATTTTATGTACGCTGAGAGCATATGCACCAAGGCAAATTCCTTGTGTGTCCAAGCACACTTGGCCAATAAAAATTCTATTCTATTCTATTGATGGATTTTACAATGAAGTAATAAAACAATTTAATTTATTTAAGTTTAGTATACTTAAACTGATTGATCTTAAAATGAACTGGTTATAACGATTTAATTTATTTCAGTTAGCATACTTGAATGATGAGTTAATCAAAACGATTTCATTTATTTATGTTAATATACATGGATCGATTGAGCTTAAAATAAATTGATTACCAAGATTTAATTCATTTAAGTTAGTATACGTGAATTGATTGAGCTTAAATGAACTGATCAGAACGATCTATGTAACTTAGAATACTTGAAGAGATTGAGCTAGAAATGAATTAATTTAAAAGTAAGTTGATTTAAGGGAGGGGATAGCACACGTATTGGGGTCCCTCTATTGCCACGGGGACATTGAGCACCCCTCAAGACAGTTTGTTTTACAGGCTGCTGCGACTCAATGCCAGGTCAGTGGTAAATAAAACTCTCCTCATCCGGGATCTGATCCTGGATGAGGAGGCTGACCTGGCATGTGTAACTGAAACCTGGCTGGGCCCGGAGGGAGGAGTTCCTCTCTCTGAAATTTGCCCAGCCGGGTTTCAGATATGGCACCAACCTCGACCCCAGGGAAGGGGGGGAGGAGTGGCTATTATAGCCAGGGAGAGCCTTTGCCTGCCTAGACTCGTTGCTCCAGAGATTGCGGGTTGTGAGTCCCTCTTGGTGAAGTTAGACTTAGGGGTTCAAGTGGGCTTGTTTCTCACACACCTGCCTCCCAGCTGCGTGTCAAAAGCCCTGCCTGTGCTACTCAAGGAGGTGGCCAGGTTGGCGGTGGGGTTCCCCAGACTCATAGTCTTGGAGGATTTCAACCTACCGTCACTCAGCAAGTCCTCTGGACTGGCACAGGAGTTCATGGCCACCATGACAGCCATGGATCTGACCCAAGTAATACAGGGTCTGACTCATGAGGGGGGACACGCACCCGACATGTTATTCCTCTCTGAGCAATTGAGTAATGGTCTGAGACTAAGGGGCTTAGAAGTATTGACTTTGTCATGGTCAGACCTTTTTCTACTACAGCTTGACTTCCTGGCTCCAATCCTTCCCCGCAGGGAGGCGGAACCAATTTGGCTGTTCCGCCCCAGACGGCTGATGGACCCAGAGGGCTTTCAGAAGGTGCTTGGGGTCATTCCAGATGCACTCGTCCACAGTTCGGCAGAGTCTCCAATAAACTTAAATTCGAGAAACCTCAACTTAAACTTATAATGAGGGTAATCACATGACAACAGGGGTATATTTATGGAGCCATAATGGTATTATTGGCATATTATAATCGTTTCATGATATGCAGTATTTGATTAGTGCGGTAATCAATTGCTTTATAGGCAGTACAGCGATTAGATTAGGACTCATAGTTTATTGCACTTCTGCACAGCACTCGCACATCAATGAGAATCAGTAATTATGTTGCAATAAGTGATTATGAGATTTCTGGTTTTATGGTTATATTATTGTGGTACGGTACACATTGTATGGTACTTAATTGAGCATTGGCCATAACAGCTAAGTCGCCAAGTAGCTACTAATCATTATAGTCATCAACTGCTTGACAGGATGGGTGGGGTCCACGCTTACCTGGTGTTCTATATATCAATCACTGAGGCAGCAGGCATACATAAGTACTTGTTCAGCAGCATTGGGCATGTCCCTATATCTATGTACGTATGTATGTATGTATGTATGTATGTATGTATGTATGTATATATGTATCTATCTATCTATCTATCTATCTATCTATCTATCTATCTATCTATCTATCTATCTATCTATCTATCTATCCATACAAATCTGCCCCTCTCCGTAGACTTGGGGCGGCAACATAGTACCACTGGCATGTTAAGGGTGTAGCGGCCTTCAGCAGAACTATACGGCAAAAAAGCTGCACTACAGTATAAAGCAATTAGAGCATATAATACGGTACCCACATATCGCATTAAGCCCCAGGCATTATCTAGCTCATCAGGTATGGACTCTGCTATCCTCAAAACCTTGGCTCACTACTCTGGCCACGGGAGGAGGCAGGAGTAGAGCGCCATGACAATCAGCAATAGGGGAACCGAACAATCATATTTGCTATTTTGATATGAAAGGGACATAAACAAAGCACCAAATCACTTGGTAGCATGCTTAATCTAAGCTGTCTTTTCACAACTTGTTGGCAATTCCCAGCTACCCTTTTCTCCTGGGCAGGTTGGAGCCTAGACCCAAGGGCTGAATGGTGAAATTTCAACCATGGTTGACGATACTGGAGTGAAACGAGAATGAGGGAGTATGTGACGACCCAGCCAAGGACCATCGGGCCCAGGAGGAAGACATTTGCCATTATTGGTGGTGTGGCTGGGCTCAGTGTAGCAAGCCACTGTGATCGAAGGCCATTGGCTCAGTCCTGAAGCTGGGCTTGACCTCGGGAGAGGCAAGCAGTAGTGGACTGGCAGGTCAAGTGGACCTGCTGGTCATGGTGCCAAATTTGCCTGGCGAGGGGCCTGGCCCCTCAGTTGGTGGCACAGCTGGCTCAGTATAGCAAGTTGCTGTATTGGCAGGTGATGGGGATCCTCAGGTCATGGTTCCAGAATTGTCTGGTGCCCAGCCCCTATTCTGGTTGTGGGGCTTGGCTCAGCATAGCAAGTTGCTGTCTTGGTGGGTCAATGGCTCATTTCGGTAACTTCGGTCATGAGGCCTGCAGAGTGGGACACCAGATTCCTTGGCGGAGGGCATGTCCCAGGCAGTGAGTCAGCTTACCTTAAAAGTGTTGAGCTGATGCTGTGAGGTTTTTGACAGGCTGCATAGGACCGGCAGAGGTGCCTACATGAGCTGGTGCAGGTTGGGAGGGAGCAGAGAGCCAAAATAGAGATTTGACCCCCTGCTGTGAAAGTATGGGGTGGAAAAAGGGGCTAACCGCAACTTCTCATTTGGAGCACCTTTTGGAAGGTGAAGGACTGCCCCTCTCCAGAAACTTAAGTGCTAATCTGGCCAGGTTGATGAGGGGATGTGCCCTTGGGGCTCACCCGCCCAAGCCTACAGGCGACATGCTAGGTGGAGCCTTCCCACATCCCTTTGGCATAGCTAAGAGCAAGGAAGGTCAAGGCCGTGTTCATAGCCAGGGTTAAGGTCAAGGTCAAGGCTTCATTCCTTTGCTCAGCAGGGAGCTTCACCCATAGTTGCCCAGGAATGTTAAACTTGATTTCTGCCCCATTTATTTCACCTCTACAGGTCCTGATTTAATAAATAAAGTGACCCATTAAATCCCAGCTCTGTGGTCTGTGTGTTTACTCTGGTGTTTGTTGCAAAAAAAGGGCCAGCTGCTTGAGGCTGGACAGCAGTTGTGGTGGGGTTGGGTAACTCGGACAACCACCAGCACTGCAAGGGATCACTCGTCATTCCCTGCGCTTGGCACAGGGCATGATGAAACTGGACAGTGGGGTGGCGAGCTGCATATAGAAGCAGATTCACCACCCACCACCCTCTTTTCCCTTTGGCTCATTGGCACGATTGCATGCATCTGCCCTCCATCCCCTTATCTCAGTGTGACTAGTGGTCACCTGCAGGGGCTGAATAGGAATTTTTGGTGGCCGCAGTGCACTTACATTTCAGCCATTTTCGCCTACCCCACACTGGGGGTGGATGGGGAGCGGAATGGTTAGGGGATACCAGCAGGTTCCTTTCACTAGGACTATTGGATTAAATCCCTTTGGTCACTGGGGAAGGCAGTATGGGGCGCAAAAAGAGGCTAACAGAAACTGTGTGATCTCCTTTGGAGCACCTTTTAGAAGGTGAAGCACTGCCCCTCTCCGGAAACTGAAGTGCTGACCCGGCCAGGGTGATGGAGGGGGATGCCCTTGGGGCTCGCCCAGGCAAGCCTATAGGCGACATGCTAGGTGGAGCCTTCTCACATGACATGGGTGTGGCTAAGAGCAAGGAAGGTGAAGGCCAATGCCAAGTTCATGGCCAGGGTCAAGGTCAAGGCTTCATTCCTTTGCTCAGCAGGGAGCTTCACCCATAGTTGCCCAGGAATGTTGAACTTGATTTCTGCCCCATTTATTTCATCTCTACAGGTCCTGATTTAATAAATAAAGTGACACATTAAATCCCAGCTCTGTGGTCCATGTGTTTATTCTGGCATCCGTCATAACTTGCAAGCATTGTTCCCTCTAATTTTTTGCCGGTGTGGGCGGAAATGTATAGTGTCTGAGCGGCAGTCCCTTCAGGACTGGGCGGCATAGAAGTCCAGATAGATAGATAGATAGATGATAGATAGATAGATAGATAGATAGATAGATAGATAGATAGATAAATGTGTGGGCGCACGCTATCACGCGTGCCTGAGTTCTGACATCCATAATTCTCTCACCCTCCTTTCTCTCTCCTCCTTCCTCTTTCATCTCTTTCCTTTCTCTCCTTCCCTTTCTCTTTCCTTTTTCTCCCTCCCTTTCTCTCTATCCTTTCTATCTCTCTCTTTTCTCTCCCTCCTTCATTCCCTCTTTCTCCCTCCTTTTCTCTCTTTCCTTTCTCTCTCCCCCTCTTTCTCTCTATCCTTTCTATCTCTCTTTCTTTCTCACCCTCCTTCATTCCCTCTTTCTCATTCCCTCCCTCCCTTTCTCTTTCTCTCCTTCCCTTTCTCTTTCTTTTATCTCCCTCCCTCTTTCTCTCTATCCTTTCTATCTCTCACTCTTTCTTTCTCTCCCTCCTTCATTCCCTTTTCCCCTCCTTTTCTCTCTCTTTCCTTTCTCTCCCTCCCTCTTTCTCTCTTGGGGCTGCCTGTGCCTGCCCTGCACCCCTCATCATGGACAGACCACATTCAGCATTGGCGCCCCCACACACAGAGGGCAAGAAGCTCAGTGGCGGGGCGCACCACTAGGCCGCTTGCCTTTTGGCAGCCCCTGGTCGGTGCCCCCCCATGGATGGACATTGTCAGTCCGGCAGATCCACCCCCACCCCCGCGGACGGACATCAGGCTGGTGGGGCTGGCAGATCTGCCCTTCTCCATGGATGGACATTGTTGGTCTGGCGGATCCGCCCACTCCATCACGGTGGATCCGCTCACTCCACCCCGGCGGATCCGCAGATGAACATTGGGCTGGCAGGGCCGGCGGATCCCCCCTAGCCCACACCCCCATAGACAGACATCGGGCTGGTGGCGGTCCAGCAGATCCGCAAACCCACCCCATGATAAGGGGCTTACCCATCCTAGCTGGAAGGAGAAAGGGTTAAAGGGGCTGGAAGGAAAGCGGGCCAGCAATTGGCCCCTTTCTTTCCCATCTTTGCCCCTTTACTGTGCGCTGTAGCATAGGAATTTAAAATCTCAGCAACAGTTTGCCAATTCTAGCGCAGAAGTCGGTCCTTTGTGCTAGAATTGCAATCTTCAGGGCTGAGCTTTTAAATCTCCCACGCTACAGCGCATAACTCAGCTTAGAGAGAACACTGCTTGCAAGGCTATGAAATGATCCACAAAGTAGAAAACATTATCTGGATTGCCTGGTAATATGTATGTTACATATGTCAGTACAGAAGCAGTCCAAATAACCTTTTCTGCTTTGAATGTAGATCATAGTATTAACATAGTTTGGACCACCATGGGGAAATATTGTGGTCTCATGTAAACTCATGTAAATAAATAACTTTATTTATTTATAAGATTGAGGAAGCCCAAAAAGAGGCAACAAAAATAGTGCAAAGACAGGGAAAAAACTTTCAGGAAAGATTGGAGGAACTCAGAAAACATTTATCTCGCCTCTGGAATGTTAATTGGCTTTGATCAACTGGGATTCTTATCTCTTCTGTGCTTTCACTGGGAAAGCAGCCAAGATGGACTATAATACTTGTAAAATGCTGCTTCTTATATAAAAGAGTTCGATTTAAAATAGTATCGAGTGGAATTCTTCCTTGGTTTTCAATCTGCGTAAGCCCAGAATAGAACAGCCTGTACCTTCGTTTTATGTATGGGGGGGAAGCATTTTCAGTATAGAGCATTACTATTTGGATTGTCATCAACCCCAAAGGTCTTTACTAAGATCTTAGCCGCCCTGGTGGCACCTCAGAACTATACCGTTCAGTGCTATTTGGATGACATCTTCACCCAGTCTTCATCTGCAGAACAGGCAGAAAGGGACATCAGAGAGGCATGGGACACCCTAGAAATCCATGGTTTCTTGATTAATGAGAAAAAGATCCAGCTGCACCCCTCCACTAGAATAACTCACTTAGGGGTCATCATAGATTCCCTAGGCAGCATTTTGGTCAGCTCCAGTGCTTATCTTTCCTTTTGGGGAGAATGATATCAGCCATACATATCGTCCCCTGGGCTCACCTACACTCCAAGGATCTGTAATAGTTTCTTCTCCCCTTCCAGTGAGTGGGATGCAGAGTGTCGTCTTTCAGGGCCCGACTTCCAGGAAAGGTCAGAGCATCACCGGGGTGGTGTAAATCCCCAGCCATCGACAATGGAACCTGCTTCCTGGAACCTTGGAGGGAAACGGTGACCACGGACGCAAGTATTCTGGGCTAGGGGGCCCATAAGAACATAAGAACAGCCATGCTGAATCGAGCCAAAGCCTATTGAGTCCAACATTCTGTGTCACATAGTGACTCACCAATTGGATTTTGAGCAGAAAGAGAAGGCAAACCCTCTCTTTCCTTTGACCCCCAACAAATGGTACCTAAGGGAATTCTGCCTGTCTCAACCAACATAGAGGCGGCACTTGGACATCCATGAATCTGTCTAATCCTGCCTGGAAGCTATCCAGGCTGACAGCTGTTATGGCCTCTTTTGGAAGTGAATATCATAAATCAATGACCCTCTGGGTGAAGAAATATTTCCCTTTATTTGTCCTCACTTTCTTGCCTATGAGCTTTAGGGAGTGCCCCCTCATCCTAATATTGTTGATAGAGAAAATATTTTTTTCTCTATCCATCTTTTCTATCCCATGCATGATTTTATACCAGTAATGGTGAACCTATGGCATGGGTGCCACAGGTGGCACTTGGAGACATATCTGCTGGCATGCAAGCCATTGCCTTAGCTCAGCTCCAATGTGCATGTGTGTGCTGGCTAGCTGATTTTTGGTTCACACAGAGGCCCTGGGAGACTGTTTTTGGCTTCTAGAGAGTCTCTGGGGATATGGGAGAGGCTGTTTTAACCTTCTGCCAGCTCCAGGAACGCCTTTGGAGCCTGGGGAGGGCAAAACACAAGCCTACTAGACCGGCCAGAAGTTGAGAATCAGGCCATTTCTGGCCTCCAGAAGACCTCGGGGGGGGGGGGGGCAGGGAACAGCTGTTTTTGCCCTCCTCAGGCATTGAATTATGGGTGTGGGCACTCGCATATGTGCAATAGCGCGCGCACAAACTATTTTGGCACCTGAGGGAAGAAAGGTTTGCCATCACTGTTTTATACACTTTGATCAAGTCGCCTCTTAAACGCCATCTTTCAAGGCTGAAGAGATCAAGGTATTGCAACCTGATTTCATAAGGGAGGTGCTTCATTTCCTTGATCATTCTTGTTGCCCTATTTTTGCACCGTTTCCAGTTCCATTATATCCTACTTGAGGTACGGTGACCAGAACTGAACACAGTACTCCAAATGTGGTCTCACCATTGATTTGTACAGAGGCAATACAACACTTGCTGACCTATTTTTGATTCCCTTCCTAATCATGTCCTCCAAAACTGTCATGGCCTCTTCTGGAAGTGAATTACATAAATCAAAATGAAATATAACTCAGAAAACTTGGTCTCCATCAATTGGTAGGTATAATTGGTTTTTTTTTGTCCCAATATGCATATTTGAACTTGTTTAGGTTAAAATTTATTGCTCACTCACGCTGTCCCTTCTGCCCCACTTTTTCCTCGTTCAGTCAGTTAAGAAGCATTTCTTCCCGGCAGTGGATCAACTGCAGGGAAGGCTATTTTCATTTCGAGAGGACGGCCCCATGGAAGGGTCACTGTCTCTTCCACACCAGCGCTTGGATCAACTGTGGGGAAGGCTGTTTTCATTGCAAGAGAACCATCCCATGGAAGGGTCATTGTTTCTTCCATGCCAGCACTTCCCCTACCCTCCTCTCAGCTCTACTCTGTACATTTTCCCCACAGTTTATCCAAGTGCTGGCGGGGAAGAAACAGTGACCCTCCCATGGGAATGTCCTCTCGCAATGAAAACAGCCTTCCCCACAGTTGATCCAAGTGCTGGTGTGGAAGAAACAGCAGTACCCTGGCTGGGCAGAACTGCCCTGCTCCTGCCCCCCCCCAAGCCGAAGGAGGAAGAAATGACAGCGGGATGCCTGGAAACGTAAGGAAAAGGTGGAGGGAGTAAGAAATGTGAGTTGTGTGTCCTGGAAATGTAACAAAAGGGAGCTGCCCTACTGCAGCGCACACAAGGATTCAGGATCAACTCCTCTTCCTTTGTGCGGCTGGAGGAGGCTTGTTTCTCTCGCTTGCTCGCTCTCTTGTCCACTACAAGGACACCATGGGGAGAAAGTCCTGAAGCCGTGTTTCCCTGTCCTTGTAGCTGGCAGGAGAGCAAGTGAACAAGCAAGAGATGAGCTGTGGTGTCCTTGTAGCGGACAGGAGAGCGAGAGAGAGAGAGAAATGAGCCTTCTCCGGCCACGCATTAGGAGCTCTGGGGGGAGGAGCAGTAACCTGGCCGGACAGAGCTACCGCAGGGAGACATGGCCACCAGGAGGGCTGGTGCTGGACAAGACAAGCTTCCCAGCTGGCGGAGGTGTCCGTGTCCTCCTGAGGCGTGGCCGGAGAAGGCTCGTCTCTCTCAATCATTTGTTTCCTCTCCTGCTGGCTACAAGAACAGAAGGCTCATCTCTCTTGCTCGCTCTCCTGCCGGCTACAAGGACAGGGAGGCGTCAGGAGTTTCTCCCCGTGGTGTCCTTGTAGTGGGCAGGAGAGTGAGTGAGAGAGAAATGAGCCTTCTCTGGCAGTGCATTGGGAGCTCCGGGGGGAGGAGCAGTAGCCTGGCCAGCACGCATGAGCCTCCTCCTTTCCCTGCTGCCGTCCCAAGTGGATCTCTTTAGCAAATCTGCTTCCCCACACAACACATGGAGCAATAATGGGAGATGGACGAGGAGGGAGGATCAGGGGTGGGAGGGAGATCCAGCCAGCCAGCTAAAGGGGGGCGGAACCGGCATGAACTCTCTCCAGGCTTTAGATGCCCCCAGCCGGAGAGAGAAGCAGATTTGCTAAAGAGATCCACTCAGGATGGCAGCAGGGAAAGGAGGATGAGGAGAAGGAGAGCCAGAGTAGCCTGCAACCATAGAGGAAGACGAAGAGGAAAGGAAAGAGGAGACTTCATTCTCTTGTTTTGCTGTCAGCTGCTTCCTCTTTTATTTTCTCCTGTCAGTTGCAGTCACGGAGGAAAAGGAGGAGGAGGAAAGGAAAGAGGCGAGGGTTCTTCTTTCTTTCCTTGTTTGTTTCCTTTCAACCCCCACTCCCATCCCCGCCCGTCCCATCTCCCTCTCACTTCCTCTCTCCCCCTCCTTCTCTCGAGTTTCCTCACCCCACTGTTTCTCCTCTGGTTTCAGCCCAGATGAAACCCGCCGCTTCCTCGGCTCATCTCTGTCCCCACTCTGTTTGCCTCCACTTCATCCGCCCACCACTTTTTAAAAAAGCCTTAATGTTTTGGATTTTCCTAATGGGTTTGCATGCATTATTTGCTTTTACATTGATTCCTATGGGAAAGATTGCTTCTTGTTACGAACTTTTCTACTTACGAACCTGGTCACAGAACGAATTAAGTTCATAAGTAGAGGTACCACTGTATAGTGGAGAATATAAGGAAAACCAAGAATACAAGGGTTAGAGAAATGAGAAGGAAAATATTACATAAGTAGTAACATACACCTGCACAAGTTGTTAAGGCAGCGTGTTGGCATGGATGCCAGGGGAGAGGGATAATAATAATAATAATTTTTGCCGATATGGAGGGTAGAGCATTTGTTGGTTGATATTTGAAGTTGCCAGGTGTTAGACCAATCTGAGACAAAGTCGAGGTCTTTTTGGAGAGTAGATGTGTTGTCCGTGGTGTTGAATAGTTTTACATCATCGGCGAAAAGAACACAGTTGCTTGTGATATGATCGCAAAGGTCGTTGATGAAGAGAATGAAAAGAGTAGGACCTAGTACGCTGCCCTGGGGAACGCCACTTTTGACAGGGACGGGGGTGGAAATGGCGCTTCCAATTTTGACAACTTGTTGCCTATTTGTTAGGAATGCAGTAATCCAGCTAAGGAGGAATCCTGAGATGCCATAGGGTTTGAGTTTTAGGAGTAATTTGTCATGAACCACTGAGTCAAAGGCTTTGCAAAAGTCAATATAAATTGCATCAATGGATTTTCTTTGATCTAGGTGGATAGTCCATATGTTTTTGCAGTGGAGTAGTTGTAGGTTGCAGGATAATTTCTTTCTGAATCCAAATTGTTTGTTAGAGAGTAGGTTATTAGATTCTAAGTAAAAAAGGGTGATTGATTGGTTTATAATTGATTCCATGATTTTACAAGGGACGCAGCATAGTGATATTGGTCTGTAGTTTTCAACGAGTGAAGGGTCTCCTTTCTTGAAGATGGGGATGACTACTGCTTTTGACCACAGCTTGGGGAGTGTGCTGGTCCTGAAGGATTTTTGGAAGATAATGTTTAGAGATTCGGCTATGGCAGAAGAAAGCTTTTTTAGGAAGTATGCACAGAAACCGTCTGGTCCGACAGATAGGGAAGGTTTGAGGTCACGGATTGCTTTTTCAACATGGTCTATAGTGAAGTCAATTTGGGTTAGGTTGATGAGAGAGGTTGAGGTGCGATTTGCAAAGATGGGGGATGAGCCATTACTGTTAACAAAGACAGAGTCAAAGAAAGAGTTGAAGAGGTTAGCTTTGGATGGATCATTGTGGTATTCTTTGTTGTTGGGTCCTACGAGAGGTGGAATAGGTCTAGAGTCATTGAGTTTGTTGTTGACGAAGTTGTAGAAGGCTCGATTAGATTTAGTGCGAAGGAGGTTTTCCTCTTGTTTGCTGTGATAGTTGAGACATTCTGCTTTTATTTGTTGGCATATGCTTTTGTAGCAGCTTTTGAAGTTGGTTACTTGGCCTTTTTTGCTTTTACGCCAGAGAGATCTTTTTTTTGTTTGTAATTTCTTTATTGAGACAGGTAAGTTATTTTTTTGTTTACCTCTGGATGAAGTGAGTGGTACATGGTTTGATAAGTCTTTTAATTTGGAGTAAGAACGTGTTGTAGAGATCATCAGTGGTGATGCAGTTAAGAGAACAAAGATTGCCAGTTAAGAATTGAGAGATTGGCATCCACGAGTTCATAGTTGGCTTTCCTAAAATTGTACTTATATGTCACGTTATTCAGGTGAGTGTTAGGATGGAGTAGATTGAGGTTGAAGTTAATCATACTATGATCGCTGTTGGAGAAGGGTTCTTTTATATGCAGTCCATAGATAGCACTTTTGCTATTACAGAATATGAGGTCAAGACAGTTGTTGAGTCTGGTGTTGTTTGATTCTAATTGTTCAAGTCCCAGGCTGGTGACGGCGTTATAAAGGGCAGTATGTATAGGTTCTGTGGAGCATTCATTTAGGGTCCAGTTGATGTGTGGTAGGTTGAGGTCACCAAGGAAGATAATGGGATAGGGGCAAGAGGTTGCCCACGTTAGTAGGGAGGTTAATTTTGTTACATGATTAATGTCATAATTTGGAGCTCTGTAGTAAAGTAGGAAGAGGAGTGTAGTATTGAGGGAAAGATCACATATTAAGGTTTCAGGAAGAATAAGATCATGTGCAACTTGGATGTTTTTTAGATTGAGTGAACTTTTATAGAATATAGCTACACCACTTCCTCTGCGGGATTCACGGTCTGACCGGAAAACAAAGTAGTTACTTGGTGTGATGATGGAGTCAGGGTAGGATGTATTCAGCCATGTTTCACAAACAAAGATTATGTCAAATATGTTGGTGTCAAGTAGGAGGAGGAATTCAGACAACGTGTTGATTATACTTCTTGCATTGATTAGTTTACATTTGAGATTGAATTTGTGTTCAGGAATGAAATTGGATTGAGTTGAATTGAAATTGGATTGAATTGAGGTAATAAGGGGCGCGCTTTCCTATTCATTACCTGGAAGTGCTGGGGATGTCCATTTGTTGATAAGGGTTGGTAGGTGGAGAAGTATAGGATGGTTGAGGAGGGACAGTGGGTTGGGAGATGAAGGGAGGGTTGTGGGTTTTGGTTCTGATGCATTCGGAGCGGTAGTCTATGTATAGGTTAGTTTTGCCATGATCACGACGTCTCTTAAGTTCGGCCCGTAGTTCACGAGAGCGGATGCGTTGAAGTAGAGTTAGATCTGGTCTGGATCTATGTTTGTTGTATTTGGCGTTATTTCTGGTGATGGAGTTCATGGTCTTGATGAACTGTTGTTTGGTAGTTTCACTTTTGCAGACTATTCTGCAAAATCGGGGAGCCATTGATCCATCACTGTACCTCAGTGCAGGGCCGTTTCTTGTGACCTCTAAAATGTCATCAGGGGCAATTGTTTGAGGATGCTGGTTGCGGATGATATTACGTATGTTTGTTAAATCAGTTTCCCCATTTTCCTCTAGGCCAAAAAGGATGGTGTTTTGATGTTTTTGTTCACGTTCAATGGCATCTTTCACCAGGATGGAGATGTCGGTAGTAGGGTTTGGAGGTAGAGGTTTTGGTGGCCTAGGTGGGGTATAAAGTGGTGGTGGTGGGGTGGTGTAGGGTACTTGTTTTGGTGTTTTAGTGTTTATCAGATCTTGGATGTTTTTTTCTATGGAGGCAAGCCGTGGTTCCATGCTTTTGTGTATATGATTGTTGAGTTTTAGAGACTGCTGATAGGATTACATCGGACAAATTGCCGAGGGAGTCTGGTTTGGGAGTACAAGATGGACAGAAATAGTAGAATGAAGGATTATCTTGAAGAAAAGTGGTGATATGTTTATTTATGTTAAGGCAGGTATGTTAAGCTGATTTTTTGCAGGAGTGACATTTTATAAATCCTTCTTGTATATTAATAGTGTTGTTGCATATAAAGCAAATGTTAACAGAATCATTTACTTCATTTACTTGGGTTATTCTCTTGGACAGCATAGTTGCTGGGGTGAGGTTTAAAAATCTATCTGTTGATTGCTGATTGTTTGACTTGGTTGTATGAGAACAATTTAGAAGTGACTGCTAGGTTCCTTTGCAGCCACTAAAGGGGGTGGGGGGTGGGTTGGAGCGTCCTGTAGAGATCTATAGCTGTTGAATGAGAAAGGTTTTAGATGTGACTGCTGGGTTACTTTACAGCCACTAGGGGGAATTGGAGCATCACTGCTAGCTGGACGATTTTAAGATTGTGAAGAACAAAGATTTGAGGAGCAGAGACCAGGGGGGATCGCTTGGACTTTTAGCCACGTGGTAATGGCGGAGCACCCTGTTTATGTGTGGAGGCAGTTGGTGTTGGACTCCTAACGCTGCTTGGATCAGTTTTACAGCTTTGGGAAGGCACAGTTGTTTTAAGATCTGTAGAAGGCTTGGCTTACATCTCCCCTCCACCCAGGTCAGTTTGCAGGGATCGGGGGGGGGGGGGACTGGGTGCACTTTATGGAGAATTCACTTGAAAGTTGCAGGGCTTGGAAGGCTTCAAAGCTGTGAGGCTGGAGACAAACAGCAACTTCTGCCTATTCCCTTTGATATTCGTTGTTTGGAAAGTGAAACTTTCCCAAAAGTTGAGGAGGCTCATTGGTAACTCTGCTGGGCTTTAGAAATCAGTTGGGGAATGCCAGGGAGGGAATTGGGGCTCTTCGCAGTTCGCCTTTCACCCACCTAGTTCAGATCGCAGGGCTGGTGAAATGACTGCGCTTCAATAAATCTTCTCCCTCCCTCCAGTTGAATCTTATCTCTCCCTCTCTCTGGTGAGGAACATACCTCCATTTGGTGTCTTGTAGCTTTGTAATCATTATTGGTTGCTTTGCTGCTCGTCTTGGGTTGTTGATGTAGCTTTTGCTCGGAAAGCACTATTCCTTTTAGATAAATTTGACCTAATTCACTAGCTATTATCCTCATTTTATCCAGTTATAAATTGTAGAATTTTTTTTAGCTTATTTCCTATTTTTAACCTAGCATTAGGACTAGCGATGAGACCTAAGCATCTACCCGGATCGCCATCTTCCCTGACGATGAAAAGATGAAAAAGAAGAAATAAGAACATCTGTACTATAGAATCAGATGGCTATTGATTACATATTACTGATAATGGGAAAGAATTGGACTGCATTGAATGCACAGACTAGGCACAATGTATCAAAGCTAAAATAAAACAACATCACTACACATTTACAATATATAACAGAAAACTCTACATTCAAAGATTTATGGAATGTTGAAAACATCCTGGATGCCAGACTTAAGCTGAAAAATGTATTTGTATGAATTATTATAGTCCTAACCCTAAGTCTTGTAACCTGTACCTGTATCAAATATATGTTTATATCAGTGGTGGACTACTAGCTGGAATGCCTAATTGGGCTTGCCTCCGTAGCTCTGGCAGCCCCGTGAGTTTGAACAGGGTTATGCTGCTGCGTCCGTGCAGGTAGCAAAAGCATGCATGGAGATGCAGGTGCGCCTGTGTTCTGGCAAGGTTTTTCACTTCCACACATGCTTGGTTCTTTTGATTTCAACATGTTGGCTTTTTTTAGCAATAGCGCTTGTACCTTTATACCACTTTACAATGCTTTACAGCCCTCCCAAACCAGTTTTACAGAGTCAGCTTATTGCCCCCAACAATTCGGGTCCTCATTTTACCTATCTCAGAAGAATGGTGAGATTTGAACTGCCAAATTGCAGCCTGCAGTCTGCAGCAATAGCCTGCATTACTGTCCTATAACTGCAGTACTGTCCTATAACCACTGTGTCATTTAAATATTTATCCACCCTTTCTTTTCATATTCAACTAAGGGGCAAATATACCAATACTTCCATTGTGATGTGAATTGGTGGGGAAAGTGTTCTGCCTGACTGGGTTCAGGCAATGCATAACAGTCCAAGGAAAAGAAATCAAACACACACGTGCTCTTCTAATCAGCAAACTTGTATTAAACAAACAAAAAAGGGTTACTCAAAGTGTCAGGAAACAATGATAGTGCAAGGCTTACTTCAGCCGCATACAAAAACACAGGAAAAAGCAAACAAAGACAACCTGGCATGAGCAAAGACGTTTCAGGAGTCCTTTTGAATCTTTGGAGCAAACAGCAAGTCCCAGAGGTTTCACCTCCCACATGTCTGAAAAAGCTGGGTTGAAAACTCCAAAGGCGCGGAACAGAAACTTCAGAGCAGGAACCACAAAATAACACAGATAAACAGCCACAGTTTGCCTTGTGCCTTTGTTCCCTTTTATACCTTTAGCTCTCATTAAGGGAACCACACCCAGCCCAGGTGCTACTCTGATGACTTATAATACTCCTTCAATCGATCCCTCCTTTGCATAGCTCTTCGGCTACGCAGGTCTATTTATTGATCTGCAGAAGAATCCGAGGACGAAAGACTGTCTGAGGGACTGCATGCCAAATCCCCTGGGCTGTCTGCTGAGTCCTGCGAACCAGTGGCCTCATCCTCCTGGCTGTCTGCCACATCTTCCTGGCTGTCAGCCAGGCTTTCACACTCACTTTGTGCTATGTCTCTCCCATCTGTGGGAGCAACGGCTGGCCCAAGCCCAAACACAACAGAAAGTAAGTAGAACCCACCCCTGACCCTATCAGATTAGTTGGGTTGAGAGAAAGTGACTAGCCCAAAATCACTCACTTAGGTATTTTTTAGGCCTAAGGCAAAACTAGAACTCACAATCTCCTGATTTCTAGGCATGTACCTTAACCATTACTCTAAGTGTTTCAACTATCTAATTAAGAATGTAGGGAAGTCATAAATGTGGGTAAAATGAGGACCCGGATTGTGGTGGCAATATGCTGGCTCTGTTAAAAAGTGCTATTGCTAACATGTTGTAAGCCACCTGAGTCCAAGGAGAAGGGCGGCATAAAAATTGAATAAATAAACCTTCCTTCATATATTTCTCTTCCAATTAATGTCTGCAAGATCAACACTCAAGCAGTTTTCAGGAAATGGAGGCAGTATTTATTCAACCTGTGTTTCTGGGCATGGAAATCTATACTGAAGCTGGATAACTTGGTCATATAGCCCAGGGTTGTCTTATGATAATGGGGTTTTAAGGCATCAGAGGAAGACATCCTTCTCATTATATGATACTTAATTCTACTTTAATTGGAAACCCAGGGAATTACCTCTCAGCAATAATGTTTTGTTTCTTTGTGTGCTCTGACAATTTCTACTTACAATGCTAATGATTTCTGCATTAGATATTTTTTAGCTATTTCTTTCACAAGAGATACATGAGTTAAATGCCACATTAAATATTAAGCAGAAGTAGAACTAGTAGAATTTTGTGGCAATGTTTTGATACTTCCTTCTTTGGAATATTTTAATTCTATCCATTTAATTAAAAGCTCCAGGACATTCTGGTGGTCATTCTTCCAAGTCCTAATCAGGTCTTATTAATATTTTGAGATTAGTCACATTCTGGTAAGTGCTGCCAGCTAACTGGCTAAAATAATAATAATGCACAAACAAAACCAGAGTCCTAATAGGATCATCTCCAGTCTTTGCAGAACAGTAACTTGCCCAGGTATTATGAGAGAAATTCAATAGAAAATTTTAGGACCTAAATAAATTTATATTGAACCTTTTCAATATGACCAGTAGGGTATTCTAATTGTGGTTATTAATGAAAAATCTTCTTTAATTCTTATAAACATATTTTTCTATTTAGTTTAGTAACACTTTGGCACAAGTTTCTATTTCATCAATATGGTTTTGTGCTGACATGGGATCTGTAAGTTTAGTATGGCAGATATAGGCTCTTAACTAAAAAGAAAATTAAACACTATTTTACTTGTTCAGAAAAACGCACTTCTGGTTTGCTGTTGTGCTGTTTTTTGCACCCCGGAGGGTTCAGGGAAGATTCATTAGCCCTCTGGAGTGCAAAAAAGAATATGTATTCGAGGTTTCTCGGGCTGCTGGGAGGGATGGGTGGCAGGAGCTATCTCCATTCCCCCCCCCCGCCCATCAGCAGCTCAAGAAGCCCAGAATGTGTGAAGATGCCTGGAATCTTGCTGCACGTTCAGGGCTTCTCCAGCTGCTGAGGGGGGATAGAACAGGTGGCAGGAGCTATCTCCATCCCCTGCCCACCCACCCCCGTCTTAGCAGCCCAAGAAGCCCAAAACGTGCAGCAAGGATTCCAGGCATCTTGGCATGTTCCAGACTTCTCGGGCTGCTGAGGCAACAGGGGGGAATGGAGATAGCTTCTGCCACCCATTTCCTCCCACCTCAGCAGCCAGAGAAGCCCCAAACGTGCAGCAAGGATTCCAGGTATTTGCACATTCTGGGCTCCTAGGATTGTTGAGGCAGGGGGGAATAGAGATAGCTTCTGTTGGCCATTCCCTGCTCCCTCAGCAGCCCAAGAAGCCCTGAATGTGCAGTAAGGATTCTAGGCATCTCCGCACGTTCTGAGCTTCTTGAGCTATTGAGGTGGGGGGAGGGAAATTGGAGATAGTTCCTGCCATCCGTTCTCTGCTCCCTTAGCAGCCCTAGAAGCTCTGAACATGCAAGAAAGGATTCCAGGCATCTTTGCATGTTCAAGGCTTCTCAGGCTGCTGAGGCAGGAGGGGGGGGGATGAGGATAGCTCCTGCCACTCGTTGACAGTGTTCCCTCTATTTTTTTTCCCGGTGTGGGCGCAAAAGTATAGTGTCTGAGCGGCAGTCCCTTGGGACTGGGCGGCATAGAAAAATAAATAAATAAGAAATAAATAAGAAAAAATCCCTTCTTTTTTATTAAAAGAAATTAATAATTAAAAAAAATCAAAATCCATTACTATTAAAACTAAAACAACCAGCAAAAACAAAAACATAACTATTAATAAAAACAGGTGAGGGCTGGGTTTTTTTCTCTGTTATTATTTAAGTGCTTTTACCATATGCTTTAAATCAAGAGTCACTTCTTTCTCTGCCTCAATCATTTTCTCATTCCTCTTTTTTCTCCCCTTTTTTCTATCATTTCTCTCTCTCTCTCTTCCTTCCATTCTTCTCTCTCTCTCTTGCTTTCTCTGTCTCTCTCTCTCTTGCTTTCTTTCTCTCTCTCTCTCTTCCTTCCTCTCTCATCTCTCTCTCTCTTGCTCTCTCTCTCTCTCTTCCTTCCTCTCTTCTCTCTCTCTTTCTTGCTCTCTCTCTCTTGCTTTCTTTCTGTCTTTTTCTCTCTCTCTCCCCCTCTTGCTCTCTTTCTCTTTTTCTCACTTTCTCTCTCTTGTTTTCTTTCTCTCTCTCTCTTGCTTTCTCTCTCTCTCTCTCTCACTCTTTCTCTCTGGTTTTCTTTCTCTCTCTCTCTCTTTCTCTCTCTTGTTCTCTCTCTCTTGATACCTCTCTTTCTCTCCCTCCTCTTTCTCTCTCTCTCTTTCTCACTTTCTCTCTATCTTGCTCTGTCTGTTGCTCTCACTCTCTCTCGTTCTCTCTCCATTCTTCTCACAGCGGAGACCGGCGAAGGTGATTTTCAATGTTGGGCGCCGGGGCGCATGCGCTCCCCATCCCCCTGCCAGCCCGCCTGGAACATTCAAAATAAGAAAACCGGTGAAGGTTTTTCTTATTTTGAATGTTCCGGGTGGGTTGGCAGGGGGATGGGGACCGTGCGCACCCATGTGCCCGACATTGAAAATCACCTTCACCGGCCTCCGATGTGAGAATGCCTGCCCTGCCTCTCCTGCAGCCCCCTCGCTGACATCCCGGGACGAAAGCGCTCTCGGCGAAGGGACTGCGAGAGGGGCGAGGCGGGTGCACAGCTTAGAGGGTACAGTGCCCGTTGGGTGATTATTTTTTTTGCCTCCAGGGCTTCAGGGTAGCTTTCCTGAAGCATCCGGAGGGCAAAACAGTGTTTCCCAAGGCTGAAAATCAGCTGGCCAAGGCGTGCACGAATGCTAAAGCTGACATAGGGCAACACCTCACGTGCCCTGCAATATGGCTCTGCTTGCCACCGGTGGCACATATGCCATAGGTTTGCCATCATGGGTCTAGAATATCTAAGAACACGTTTCCTGGATTATAAAAAATCTATTGTTATAATACAATAAAATAGAAAAATATCAAACAATATAATCATGGTACACTATTCTTTGTTTCCTTGTCTTTCCACATCTGAAGCCTTCAATCAAATATATCATTGTAGCTTTCCTGTCTGTCAAATAGGTTACCAGATTGTACTTTACTTCATTCACTGAATTAATTCTATCATGATTAAACCTGGCTCTCATATTAACAATTAAGTCTGACTGAGTAATTACCTCCCTAAGATTTTATTAGTACTTGAGACTCTAGCATTCTCAGTTTTAGCTGTCTTACTGTAGTTCTAACATTGTGACAGAAACTCATATGAAGGAAGATGATATTGTAATTTATAAAATATTATATTTGAGAATAAAAAACTTTATAGTTTATTTGATTTTTTTAAATGAGAATTACTATGAGAAGTATACTTAATGAAAAAGCTTACCATTCCAGGTGATTTTCTACAAATGCTGACATGGGGCTGATCTGTACAGTGTAAGTATCATTGGCTGAATATTCAAACAGGCCATAATAAGGATTGAAAAGCTCCTGAGAAAGAAGGAAGAAGAATTCCCGGGATGGACCACTGTAATCCAAGCTGGAAAAAAAAAACTTGTAATTGAGCTAATATTTCATGACAAATTCTGGTTTTGTCTCTTTATCCATATTAAACAGCTAGACATTTTATAGAGGTTTTGCAAATGGATTTTAATTTTGATTGAGAATTAATGCCTCAAATGTACCTTTCCAAATTGCTTTGAAATCAATTTTAAAGTTGTTTAAAATGAAATTTAAAATGGAGTTGTATTTTATATACTCACATTTTCCAAATTACTATTTTGAACTCTATTTTTTTTAACCTTTACCTACTGGAAGGGTGGGGACTCGGGAGGATCAGCAGATAGATACCCCTCTCCTCCAAAATCTGTTTCCTAATAATTACCTCATTATTTTAAAAAAACATCTCTGAAATTTATGTAGCAGCAACAATAGCTACATTATCATTAAACAAAAAATATTATAAACATACAGAAAACAAATATCATTCAACATTTCGTACTTTTACTTTGCAAATATTGTTTTGAAATCTTTCATAATTTACTGCTTTTTATCTCTACAGAATTATTTATTCTTGATCATTTTACATCCTTGCATTAAATGATATTTTCATCGTATCTGAAAAAATGACATTATGTCATTTATAATACCATTGGATGGAATATTATTTATGCTGTGCCTTTTAAATGAATGCCAAGAAGATGAACTGTTTGTGGCTGGCTTCAAGGTCCTTCCTTTGAGACAATTGGTGAAAAGTATTTCTTAGAATGATTTGCCAAGTCTAATATATATTATAATTTTATACATACAATATGGATAATTATATAAATTCCTACCAATTGTTATTCATATTTCATTATTAACATAATTTTAGCCTGATTCTAACTAATAATGATCCTTTTTTCTGCAATAAGTAGAGAAATTGTTCGGAGTAAAAACCATACCAAAATATAAGATGCACCTTAATTTGGGGGGGAGGAAAACAAGAAAAAAAGAATTCGGCCTCTGCCTACCAGCATCAGGATCAGCAGGATCCTCACTTCCACTCGGGTTTTGATAATGAGCAGCCCAGATCTTTGATCTGTTCTAACAATAAAAATGAATTTTGCTTTCTAAGATTAAAGACATGTAAATAAGAAATTACAGGTAGTCATATATAATTGTATAATATTCTGTGTTTTTGTATTATTAATAAAATATGCATCCTTTTGCAATCAGAGATTGCAATCTGGTGCCTGAAATGCAAGGATCACAGAGGAGTTTCCAGGTGGCAGATTCCCCCCTCCCTCAAAACGAAGAAGAGTCTTATCTCTACAAACCTTGCGTTTCAGGCACCCTTTTTGCAATCAGAGAGAGGGATCTGCCACCTGAAAATGTTTTCGTTTAAAAGGCTTTTAATGCAGTTCCCTGGGCTGCTTCGGGAATCAGGCTCTGACTGAGGCAGCAAAGGTGAAGGGCTTGCTGGAAAGCCCAGTAGCATGTTTATAAAATGGCAGGTTCAGGAGAATTGATGTGCTGCCTCTCTATCAGGCCTTTCTGAGAGAAAGCCCAGCTTTCAACGCACTTTCCTGAGATGCATCAGGCTCCATGTGGAAGTGAAGATCCCTGCCACCTGGAACTACCCCAAAATGCTATGCGAATGGAATGTGTGGGCCGGACTACATTTAGAGTATAAGATGCACCCAGATTTTCACTCTCTTTTTGGGGGACAAAGGTGCATCTTATACTCTGAAAAATACAGTAAATATCTTTAAATATCCTTAGCAAAAGTATAAAATTTACTTCTTAAACTTCCTAAATCGAAGGAGTTGTTAATTTGATTATAAATATTTGAATAACTCACACCGAGGTATCATTAATTAATCTGTAAATTCTTACTGCCTGTGCAATTAATGGCAAGTTCTGTAAGATGCTATTTATATGGGCTGGACTCATACCAATTATTTATATCCATATATACTGTCCTTCATTTGATATAATTAAGGAATATAACTGTTACTGTAAGAATTTCATATTTGTTCTATATGCTGATATCAAGGTTGCTCTTTTGATTAATCCATCCTGACTTTTTCTTCCATAATGCAATGATTTTATGATGCTAAAAATGCACTATTTGGTTTTAATTCCTTGTTATTTTGAACAAATATTGTAAATTCAATCCATATAAAATAACAGAAAACATGCTTCCCCCCCACATTTTGTGACTTCTTACCCTTCTTCCCCAACAAATGTAACATAGAGTTTATTTCTTTGGAGCTCCTTCCGTGAGTAAGTCATCACTTGATTAAAAGTGCCTTCCAGCAAGTGGTCACGCCTTATCATTAATCTGGAGTGGGTTAATGAGAAGTAATTATATAAATAGGATTATCCAACTATTGTTATTGCAGTAATTAATTAAGAATAAAGTTCTCTTTTGCAGTAAATTGCTTCAATATTGTCAAGTTTTGCAATTTGACCCATCAGTTCTTTCTAAATAAAATAAAGTTATATCATCTATTAGTTTATTAGTAGAGAATTACAACTATAAAATTGTAAAATCTTCCTTGTTAGAACTGTGCTGCTAAATAATCACAAAAGAGATTTTAATGATGATTCCTAAGCTTTGGAACACTATCACTAAATTAAAAAGCTGAAAATTTATTTACATTTTTTAGTGCCAATAACTTTATTTGCTCAAGTATTGTAACATGGATAAATCTGTATTGTATCTTCTAAAATTTGATTCTCCATGATTGCCTAATATTAAAGGTTTTTTTCTTTTGTGATTCTAAATTCAAAAAAACTGATCATAATTCTCAAGCAATGTTTAGCTCTTGTCCACCCAGAAAATGATCTTCTGAACTAGCAATGCATTGTTTGGTCTGCTAGGCAATAGCTGGTTTAATGGCGAGTAACTGATCTCTGTAGTTTATTTAGTCTTGGATTAGAAAAGGAGTTTCAAACTGAAACTCCTTGGACAGTTTGTGCCTGGCCGGAGGAGATGAGATTTGTAGGGTTTCACCTCCCTCCCAGCCAAAGGAGGGGTTCACACCCTGTCTGCCTAATCTTTGTTATCAAAGAATGCCTTTGATTTTAACCCCCTTTTTTTTTAAAAAAATTGTACATTGCTTAGCTTTCTGGAAAAAAATATGACAAGTTACACGAAGAACAGATTTTCTTTCTTTACTATATACTGGTTTCACAATTATCATTATTTGCATTTAGATTTTGCTAACTGTCCTTTATATTTTCCTGATTTGCTGGACTGAAATTTTCTCCAACTGGATTCATTTATTAAAATATTCAAATTATTTAAGTAAATAGGAATCAATAATAACTACTCACTTAATTTTACCTGGACCCTGGCCATATCCTTTTGCTTCTAGCTTTCGATAAAAATTGCGAAGCTTTGCTTCAAAATCTCTCCTGTAAGGAGAAGGTGCTCTTGCACTGGCCCGCTGCAAGCCTGATATGTACAAGAAACATATAAAAAAGAATTTAAATTTGCAGCCATAGAATTTCCCTGATTCTGCAGAGTGGTTTATAAAAACAACAATCTATGACCAACTAGTAACAAACAATACTAGACTCGATGCAAAATGGATATTGAGATGCAAAAAGGATATTGAGACTCTAGAAAAAGTGCAGAGTGACAAAGATGATTAGGAGACTGGAGGCTAAAACATACAAAAAAGGTTTGCAGGAACTGGGCACATAGTTCCCTCTAAGCTGAGCAGTGAGCAATCACTCACTTAAAAATCATAATAAACTCAGAGTTTTCCAGACCTGCCCAGAAGCCAAGAGGGAAAGAGTGAGAGGGAAGGAGAGAGGAAGAGAGAGAAACAGATAGAAAAAAGAGAGGAAGGAAAAGAGAAAGAAAAAGAATGGGAGTAAGGAAGAGAGAAAGAAAATCAAAATCTAGTTTGAAACTAGCTCAACTATTTAAGTGGCATTTTGATATTGATAGAGTTGCCCTATTATGAGCTCACTGTTATAGACACACAGTACAGTATTTGATTTTGAAATTCTCTGAGGCAAAACAGGGTGGGTTTTTTATTTGTTTGTTTATTTATTTATTTATTTTTTTTGTGCCGTCCAGTCCCAAAGGGACTGCCGCTCAGACACTATACTTTTCCGCCCCCCCCCCAAAAAAAAATTAGAGGGAACACTGACTGGGCACTGTTAATTTAATAAAAAGAAGGACCAGGAGAGACATGATACCAGTGTTCCAATACTTAAAAACACTTTAAAACCCTTAATATAAAAAACAATCATGCATCTCATACAAACCATACACAAAGTGGAAACGGCCCAGGGGAATCAATTTTCCCATGCCTGGCAATTGAGGTGGGTTTTAAGGAGTTTGCGGAAGACAAGGAGGGTGGGGGCAGTCCTAATCTCTGGGGGGAGTGGATTCCAGAGAGTCGGGGCCGCCACACAGAAGGCTCTTACCCTGGGTCCTACCAGACGACATTGTTTAGTCGACGGGACCTGGAGAAGGCCAACTCTGTGGGACCTAAGCGGTCGCTGGGATTTGTGCAGGAGAAGGTGGTTCCGGAGATATTCTGAGTCCCGGTCCAGATAGGGACGCAACTGGTGCACCAGGTGAACCTGGGCAAACTCCCCCCTCGCCAGAACTGAAAGATGGTTCTCTAAAGCAAGCCTTTCACTAGCCTTTCAAAGGTTTTCATAGCTACAGATGTTAGAGCAACTGGTCTGTAGTCATTCAGTTCCTTGATTGAGGGCTTCTTCGGCACTGGGATGATAGTAGAACATTTGAAGCAGAAGAGAACATAGCACAACTCTAGTGATTTGTTGAAGATTTGGGTGAAGATGGGGGCCAATTGGTCAGCACAGACTTTTAAACAAGAAGGAGTTATTTGTCTGGGCCTGGTGCTTCTCCAAGCTTCTTTCTGTGAAATAGATCTTTCACTTCCCTTTCTGTGATCATTAGTAGTGATGTACAAACCGAACTCGCGCAATTCGGGTCTGTACCGAATTTTGCGGTGTTCGGTATCCCAAACCCGAAGATTTTTTAAAATTTGTGCCGAAGTTCGGGTTCGGTTTGGGCAATGTGGCGAAGCGGCAGACCAATGGACAGCCTTCTTCTTACCTGAAGCCATGCGGTCTCCGGACATCAAAGTAAATGAAAGGCTGGATTGGCCATGTGCCCTGCTGACCACTCACTGGCCAGCAGTATGCATGGCTCGGATTGGTCCCCAACAACACCTGACCTGCCTCTATAAAAGGCAGCACCTTGCTCTCCAGCCCCATTGTAAGAGATACCAGCTAGAGAGGGAAAGTCTGTGTTACTTATACTGAGAGGGAGAGATAGATTAGCTTTCACTTTGTTTCTGCTACAAAGAGAGACCTCAAAGACTCTTCATACAAGTTGAAGAGACAAGAAAACTTTGGTGAGCGACCAGGCAGGGCAGGGCTGAAGAAGAAAAAAACCGGGGGAGGCAGGGGAGGCAGCGGGCCAGTTGCTCTCTGCTACACTTCCAATTTTACATTTTAAAAACTTTTTTCCTTTCATTCATTTTGAGTCCAAATGCATGGAAGGGCACACCAATATTACTTTGTGAGTTTTTGGGGGGTTATTTTCTCTATCCTATACTTCCACTTTCAAATTTTTAAACCATTTTTTCCTTTCATTCATTTTTTGTACAAATGCATTTTAGGGAACAATAATATTGCATTGGGAGTATTTTTGGAGTTACTTTCCCTATACTATACTTCCATTTCCCAATTTTTAAACAATTTTTTCCCATTCATTCATTTTATGTACAAATGCATTTTAGGGCACAGCAATATTACTTTGGGGATATTTTTGGAGTTATTTTCTCTATCCTATGCTTCCACTTTCAAATTTTTAAACCATTTTTTTCCTTTCCTTCATTTTTATTTTGTGGGTGGCAAGACTGCCACTCAGTAAGCCAAAAAAAAAAAAAAGGTTGCTGAGTCTGAACAAGTCTGCTGTTCCTGTCTGAAGAAAAGGTCTCCAGTGCAGTCTGGGGTCCTTCTAGTCTTGGAAAGCAACACCTGCTTCCAGGGCGAAAGCGATTTCCTGTATCCAGAGGGAGGGGAACGCCTGTTCCTATCTGAAGAAAAGGTCTCCAGTGTGGCCTGGGGTCCTTCTAGTAATGGAAAGCAACACCTGCTTCCAGGGTGAAAACTATTTCCTGTATCCAGAGGGAGAGGGGCTCTTGTTCCTGTCTAAATAAAAGGTCTCCCGTGCGCTCTGGGATCCTTCTAGTCTTGGAAAACAACACCTGCTTCCAGGGTGAAAGCTATTTCCTGTATCCAGAGGGTGGGGGGCTTCTGTTCCTGTCTGAAGAAAATTTCTCGCGTGCGTTCTGGGGTCCTTCTAGTCTTGGAAAGGAACACCTGCTTCCAGGGCGAAAACTATTGCCTGTATCCAGAGGGAGGGGGACTCCTGTTCCTGTCTGAAGAAAATTTCTCCCGTGTGCTCTGGGGTCCTTCTAGTCTTGGAAAGCAACACCTGCTTCCAGGGTGAAAGCTATTCCCTGTATCCAGAGGGAGGGGGCTCCTGTTCCTGTCTGAAGAAAAGGTCTCCAGTGCAGTCTGGGGTCCTTCTAGTCTTGGAAAGCAACACTTACTTCCAGGATGAAAGCTATTTCCTGTACCCAGAAGGAATGGGGCTCCTGTTCCTGACTGAAGAAAAGGTCTCCCATGCGCTCTGGGGTCCTTCTAGTCTTGGAAAGCAACACCTGTCTGTCCCCAAGGGGACAATGATGGATCACCACCAACACCAACTGCAGCACCGGCATCACCAGCAACAGCACCACCGGCAGCAGCAGCACCACCACCACCATCGCCAAGCATGTCTACACCGTCCCAGGGAAGCATTCACCAGCTGTCCATCCCTCAAACTTTTGAGAGAAAACGGAGGTTTGGCCCATCCCACCCATGAGCCCTGGCCCTAAATGCCAGCATTTCACAGCTGCTGGCATTTGAAATGCTACCCTACCGCCTGGTTGAGACACCAAGTTTCAGGAAAATTGTTAAATTGGCTGTCCCACAATACTCCGTTCCCAGCCGCTATTATTTTTCACGCAAGGCCATCTCTGCCCTGTACCAACATGTAGTGGAGAAAATTTGGTGTGCACTGCAAAATGCTGTCAGTTCCCGCGTCCACCTCACCACCGACATGTGGACCAGCAAACATGGCCAGGGCTGGTACATCTCTCTCACTGCCCACTGGGTGAATGTAGTGGCGGCCGGGAATGAGGTGGGAAGCAGTTCAGTGCATATCCTTTCACCACCCAGGATTACTGGTGTTCTGCCGGGCTCTCTGGCAGGAGCATCTCGAAAATTCACAGGTACAAATTTCAGACACACACACGTTTGAAAATTCAAAACAATGTCCTTTATCACAAAATTCAAAAGAAACAAAGCACCCTTTTTGTATTGCAAAGAGCACTCTTCCGAGGAAACTGCACTACCTGACTCTGTCGGCAGTAAAACAGGCCTATGACATGTTGATGTTTCCCCTGCTTCCACCTCCACATTTCTTGGGGCAGGAGCTGGCCAGAGCCAACCACAACACAGCCCAGTGTTCAGTCTGCTGTTACTACTGGCCACAGTGGCCAGTGACCCAGCGCGCCACATAGTGCATGCCCTCCAATCACACAGGATTTCTGTGCAAAGTCTGGTGGGTGGCTGCTGTTGCATCCTCCTGCTACTTTGCCCCTCCATGTTTACCCTCTTGCAAATTTAATTTGTGGGCAACCACAGGGCCACCTTCTTTCTCTGCCTTAGCCTTTTCTACGCAAGACAAAACCACTAGCGCTGTCTCTCAATTTAATTTGTGGGCAACCACAGGGCCGCTTTCTTTCTCTGCCTTTCCTTTTTCTGTGTAATTGGAAGCCTCAAGCTGTTTCTACTAGTCACAGCAACCATCACACGGGATTACTGTGAAAAAGGTGGTGCCTGCGGCATATTGGATTGCTGGATAAAAGCTGGTGGGTGGCTGCCGCATATGGGATTACTTTGGAAAATCTGGTGGGTGGCTGCTGTTGCATCCTCCTGCTACTCTGCATCTCCCTGTTCACCCTCTTGCAAATTTAATTTGTGGGCAACCACAGGGCCGCCTTCTTTCTCTGCCTTTCCTTTTTCTGTGTAATCGGAAGCCTCAAGCTGTAACTACTGGCCACAGCGGCCAGAGACCGATAGCGCCACAGAGCGCATGGCCTTCCATCACATGGGATTACTGTGAAAAAAGTGATGCCTGCGGCATATCGAATTGCTGGGTAAAAGCTGGCGGGTGGCTGCTGTTGCCTCCTCCTGCTACTCTGCATCCCCGTTCACCCTCTTGCAAATTTAATTTGTGGGCAACCACAGGGCTGCCTTTCGTGACTCTATTTTTAAAAAGTTTGAAATTCGGTTCGGGTTCAGGGTTCAGTGACGTCACCCGAATTTTTTGCAAAGTTTGCCCAAATCCACTAAACCCGAACTTCGTTGGGTTCGCCCATCACTAATCATTAGGGGTTGTAAACCCAATGAGATGGGTTCAGTTGTAGAAGATGTGTTGGTGTATCTGGGATGGAGGTTGTGCAGATAAGTGGTTGTGGTTTCTTTTCAAAACTGCAGTATAACACATTCAGGTCATTTGGGTATTGGATTTGTTATTATGTATTGTTTTTACTTTGTTGTGAGCCGCCCCGAGTTTGCGGAGAGGGGCGGCATATAATCTAATCTAATCTAATCATCTGCCAATTGCTAATCTCCTTCAGCTTGGGAAGGTGGTTTGCTGTAGCCGGTGATGTTTTTGAGAGTTTTCCACATATTTGCTGGTTCATTTGTTGAGAATTGATTCTTTAGCTTTTCAGAGTAGTTCCTTTTTGCTGCTCTGATCTCCCTTGTTAATATATTTCTGGCCTGATTGTACAGCATTCTATCACCTTTTCTGTAGGCTTCCTCTTTGGAATGACGTAACTGCTTGAGTTTGGCTGTGAACCAAGGTTTATTGTTACTATATATTTGCAAGTTCCTGGTTGGTACACATAGGTCTTCATAGAAGCTGACATATGATGTTACAGTATCTGTGAGTTCATTTAGATCTGCAGAGGTGTCTTTAACAATATTCCAGTCTGTGCAGTCAAAGCAAGCCTGTAGCTTTAACTTTGCTTCATCAGTCCAAATCCTCACTGATTTAATTGTTGGTTTTGTGGCTTTAAATCTTTGTTTGTAAGCAGGTATAAGGTGAATTATGCAATGATCAGAGTGGCCCACAGCTGCTTTTGGTAGGGCTCGATAAGCATTTTTTACAGTTGTGTAGCAATGGTCTAAGATATTATTGCCTCTGGTGGGACAATTGACTTGTTGAAAGTATTTTGGTAGCTCATCTCTTAAGTTTGTCTTGTTTAAATCTCCCAAAATAATGGCCAGTGAATCAGGGTATTTGACTTCAGCCTCCATAATCTGACCAGCTAGAGTTTTTAGTGCCTTTTTTACAGATGCTTGAGGAGAAATGTAAATTGCAGATATTAAGAAGGAATGAATCTCACGAGGAGAATAAAAGGGTTTGCAATTAATAATTAAAGACTCCAAGTTTGGATCACAGAATTTTTGTATAATGGTGATGTCTTCAGACCAACTGTTGTTGATATATATACATAAGCCTCCTCCCTTTCCCCTCCTGATAATTCTGCATTCCGATCTCCGCAAAAAATCTGGAAGCCCGGAATATGCATACTATTATCATCTATTTCCTCATTTAGACAGGTTTCAGTAAAGCATAGGCGTTGTGAATATCAGAATTGTCTCTACTTAAAAGCAGTATTTCAAATATTTCATGCTCTCAAAAAAGGGGACATTTGGAGGGAGAAATATGAGGGGGGGGGGGGCTTGGATAAGCACCAAAAGGGAACGTATGGAGGGAGAAATAGGAGGGGGGTCTTGGTCAAGCACCCAAATGGAATGTATAAAGGGAGAAAAGGGAGGGGGGCTTGGTCAAGCACCAAAAGGGAACGTATGGAGGGAGAAATAGGAGGGGGACTTGGACAAGCCCCAAAATGGAACGTATGGAGAGAGAAATGGGAGGGGGGCTTGGACAAGCACCAAAAGGGAACGTATGGAGGGAGAAATAGGAGGGGGGGGTCTTGGAGAAGCACCAAAAAGGAATATACCCCTACTCTTTATAACAGCGCAAGAAATACTGTTAAATAAAATAAGGAATAATGATGAGATAAAGGGTATTAGAATTAAAGATCTAGAATATAAAGTTCAAAAATATGTGGACAAATGGTATACTTTTTTGAAGATCTATTAGAATCAGATGCAAAGTTACTTAGTGAAATAGAGAAATTTGGGGAGTTTTCTGGGCTAAAAATTAATAAACAAAAAACTAAAATTACGACCAAAAATATGATTTCAAAAAATGAAAAGGAATTGGAAAATGTTTTGGATTTGCAAATAACAAAAAAGATTAAATATTTGGGATTCATCATAACGAACAAGGTGTCATCTATTAAAAGAGATAACTACGATAAATTAACTCAAGAAACAAAGAAAAACTTAGAAAAATGGGGGAATTTACAATTATCTTTTCTTGGAAGAATTGCCACAATAAAAATGAATATTCTCCCAAAATATTTGTATTTGTTCCAAATAGCCCCCATATATTTAGACTCAAAATATTTTAGGGAAGTGAGTAATATCGTCTCAAAATTTGTATGGCAAAAGACTAAACCGAGAATTAAACTAAAATATGTTCAAGATAACAAACGAAGGAGGGGATTAGGTCTTCCTGATTTTAAATGTTACTATGTTGCTACCTCCTTAATATGGATTAAAGATTGGATCAAACTTTGAAACAAAAAATTATTAACACTTGAAGGCCACAACTTGCAAACAGGATGGCATGCCCATTTGTGGAAGGATGAAAATAAAACACAAAATATATTCAACAAACATTTAATCAGAAAATCCCTATTAAGAACATGGCAAGAAATTAAAAGGAAATATTATATCAAAATTCCCCTCTGGCTCTCTACAATGGAGGCCATCATTTACCCCAATTTAATTGATCCAACAAAATCGTTGACCTATAAAGATATACTACACCCAGATGGACATTTAAAATCCAGAGAAGAACTAGAAATCCAATATAATAAAATGGACTGATGGACCTATACCCAAATTAGATCCAGATACAATAAGGACATAAGTGGGGTAGGCATAGAAAAATCATTTAATCGACTAATTTTTTTATAGGACCAGACAAGAAAAATATAACAATGATATACAATTATCTCCTTGAAAATGATTACCCAGAAGAAATAGTAAAAGGACTCATGCTAGCATGGGGTAAAAATGTAGGTCGTAACATTCATTTAATAGAATGGGAGAAAACATGGATTATAATCACTAAAATTACACTATCTGCAGCCTATAAGGAATTTTTTAATAAATTATTTTATAGATGGCATCTCTCTCCATCAAGAATTGCAAAAATGTTTCCAAGATCCACACCTTTATGTTGGAAATGTAATAAAGAGATCGGATCTTATTACCACATGTGGTGGACATGTTCTAAAGTAAAACTGATGTGGTGGTTGACAGAAATCACAGAAACAGAAATAGAATTTACTCCTGAAGGCTTCCTACTTGGAATATGGAACAAAAAATACCCAAGACATACATTATATTTAATCATACACATAATCACTGCAACTAGAATAGTTCATGCCCAGATCTGGAAAAATAAAAACATACCTTCAGAAGGTCAAATGATAGAAAAAGTATATAGATGTGCAGAAATGGATGAGTTGACTAGGGACATTAAGGGAAGAAAAGATAATGAAACTGCTAAAATATGGGAGAAATGGCACAAATGGATTAAAAAAAGATATAAAATAGAATGACAGTTAATTTCGTACTAAAGGTGTACCGAAATATCTGATAATTTTCTCTTCAATTGGCTTATTGTAAAAACATGTATACTCTGACAACTTTTGCTATCTTAATATCTTTCTTTTTGGATCAAAGTAAGTTTCTCATTTTCCTGTCATTTTATTTTCATTTTTCTGTATTATAGAAGTAAAGACAAAATCTTATTGTATACTAAAAACAGGTGATCTGTAAATAGATGTTTTCTGTTTTAAATGTATAAAAAACAATAAACAAAACTTTTAAAAAAACCAAAAGGAGACGTATGAAGGGAGAAATAGGAGGGGGGACTTGGACAAACACCCAATGGGAACATTTGAAGGGAGAAATGGGAGGGGGGCTTGGACAACCATCAAAAGGGGACATATGGATGAAGCAAGGCATCCAGCCTCCCCCTTTCGCTGCCCCTCCAAGCATCCTGCCAGCCTTGCTTCCTCCATACGTTCCCTCAGATGTTTAAAACAGATGTTTTCTGTTTTAAATGTATAAAAAACAATAAACAAAACTTTTTTAAAAAAACAAAAGGAGACGTATGAAGGGAAAAATAGGAATGGGTGGTTGGACAAGCACCCAAAGGGAACGTATGAAGGGAAAAATGGGAGGAGGGGTTTGGACAAGCACCAAAAGGGGACATATGGATGAAGCAAGGCATCCAGCCTCCCCCTTTCGCTACCCCTCCAAGCATCCCGCCAACATTGCTTCCTCCATACGTTCCCTCCCATTTCTCCCTCCATACGTTCCCCTTTGGTGCTTGTCCAAGCCCCCCACCCCATTTTTCCCTTCCTACGTCCCCTTTTGGTGCTTGACAATTAATTTGATTTCTATGCTTTACCTGGAGAATTCTGAGGTGATGAACAGGGTGAACAACGGGGAGAAAAGCTGTAGCCAGGGTGGAAGGCTGATTGAAGAGGAATGTAGGACATAATGTCTTCTTCAAAAAGACTAAAAGAGAGAGAAATATGAGAACTTCATTATGTATAAAAAGGGCCAAAAATATGAAGATCAGGGACAATTTTACCCTCTAGTTCAGCGTTTCCCAACTGGTGTGCCGCGGCACACTAGTGTGCCGCGAGACAACGTCAGGTGTGCCGCGGCAAGAGGCGGCGGAGGAGAGTGGGCGGATCAGGCGGGCAATGGGGCAGGGCGGAGAAGCCAGGGGCGCGTTTGGCCGGAGGCACCTACTGCCGCACCTCCCTGCCCCTGCCTCCCCACGGTGCCTCCGGCCAAACGCGCCCCTGGCTTCTCCGCCCTGCCCCATTGACCGCCCGATCCGCCCACACTCCTCCTCCGCCGCCTCCTGCCTTGGGGCGAGCAATCCGGGCTTCATGGCTTTGCGCCATGAAGAGAAAATGGCAGCAGGGAAAAGTCGGCCGTTTTCTCTTCATGGCGCAAAGCCACACAGTCCCGGACTCCCGGATCGCTCGCTTCTCCGGCCAGCGCGGCGCTTTCCTGGGCAGATGGCTTTGCTGACCGGAGAAGCGAGCGATCCGGGAGTCCGGGACTGTGTGGCTTTGCGCCATGAAGAGAAAACGGCCGACTTTTCCCTGCTGCCGTTTTCTCTTCATGGCGCAAAGCCACACAGTCCCGGACTCCCGGATCGCTCGCTTCTCCGGTCAGCAAAGCCATCTGCCCAGGAAAGCGCCGCGCTGGCCGGAGAAGCGAGCGATCCGGGAGTCCGGGACTGTGTGGCTTTGCGCCATGAAGAGAAAACGGCCGACTTTTCCCTGCTGCCGTTTTCTCTTCATGGCGCAAAGCCACACAGTCCCGGACTCCCGGATCGCTCGCTTCTCCGGTCAGCAAAGCCATCTGCCCAGGAAAGCGCCGCGCTGGCCGGAGAAGCGAGCGATCCGGGAGTCCGGGACTGTGTGGCTTTGCGCCATGAAGAGAAAACGGCCGACTTTTCCCTGCTGCCATTTTCTCTTCATGGTGCAAAGCCACACAGTCCCGGACTCCCGGATCGCTCGCTTCTCCGGTCAGCAAAGCCATCTGCCCAGGAAAGCGCCGCGCTGGCTGGAGAAGCGAGCGATCCGGGAGTCCGGGACTGTGTGGCTTTCGGCCGGGCTAACGGGAGGCGGCGTGAGGCCGGACGCTGGGGACGTCTGGGAGGGCGAGGAGGCTGATGGCTGCTGCGCACTCCACTCTCTCTCCGGCTCTCTCTCGCTCTTTCTTTTTCTCTCTGTTGCTGGCGTGGTGAACGAGAGAGAAAGAGAGAGAGAGAGAAAAAGGAGGGGAGAGAGAATGAGAGAAAGAAAGCAAGAGAAAGAGAGGGAAAGAAAGCAAGAGAGAGAGAGAAAGAAAGGGGGGAAGGAGGGAGAGGGAAAGACATAGAGGGAGGGAAGGAGGGAGAGAGAAAGAGAGCAAAAAAGAGAGGAAGAAAGAAAGAAAGAGGGATGGAGAGAAAGAAGGGAAGGAAGGAAGAGAGAGAAAGAGGGAGGGAGAAATAGAGTGAAATGGAGGAAGAGATATTTTTTTTGTCCAAACTTTTCTTTAGCCCCCCCGCCCCCCCCTTCAGTGTTCCCCAGAATTTTGAAAACATGAATAATGTGCCGCGGCTCAAAAAAGGTTGGGAAACACTGCTCTAGTTCACTGTATGCTCACTAGTTGATTGTCTGCCTTAGATGACAACCTCTTAAGAGGGTTTAAAGTTCCTTCAGCCAAAGCAAGTACTGTACTGTACCAAAAAATTATTTAAATGAAATAGATCAAACATATTTTATCTCCTCAATCAATTCTGTTAGTGTTTGTAATATAAGAGAATCTTGGTTTAAGAAGATTCCAAATCTGAGAATAAAAACTGAACAAAAAGGGGTTGAACTACAGTAGAAGACCTCCAAAGCCAGACTAACTGTGTTATTCTATTCTGTTCTGAATAAAAGGAACCTTTCTAAATTTGGAAAACATTCTTCAAAAAAGCCAATACTGCATATAAAGTGAAATATATTTTAACCACATATTTCCACTTAATCTTCTCTTTCAATTAATACGTTTTCTAGTTCTAGTATTGCTCATACTTTTCTAATAACATTCTTGACAACTAAAATTATTTAGAATTTTCTTTTTTTTTTACTAAGAATTTTATTGATATAAGTTTGAAGTAGCTACTTGTGGAAGGAAGGATTAAGATATGGGAAAAACTCATTTAATTATTAAGTATATTGAGTTCTGGATTCCAGTGTGGAAAATGGCCAATTCTAGTGTCCATACATTTAGGCTATGTCACAACTATGTTCTTGAGGAAACATTCTTGTTGCTCAGTTCATCAGCCAATCTTCCAACCTCCATTTTTATGAAAGGTTTATGAAGAATGAGAAACTGGAGGGCAAATGGATTGATTAAGTTCTGGAGGGAGAAACCCCCTTTGGAAACTTTTTATTTACAGCCTCAAAGTACTTACATTTTTAAACTCTTTATTGGAACAAGTTTTTATTAGTGAAGTTGAAAAAAACATCTGGAGACAACTGAGATGGATTCATTGCATTTACAAATGTAACTGAATAATCATTTTAAAAACTGAAAAATGTTGTGAATTGTTATGTTAAAATGAAATAGAAGAAATTTATTGGAGTTACTTTCTAAAAGAAAACAGGATTCAGAAGTTTATTTACAGGGCTTATGAATGGTTGGCAGGTATAAGAAAAATAAATAAATAAAACTACTGTATCCAAATATGATTAAATAAGGAATTCTTATATTTAGTGAACTTGAACGATTGTTTATTTTGGAAATGTCTAGTGAGGTAATAGATTAATTTTTAATATCTAAATGTTGCTATTTTAACCATTCAGTCCTATCTGACTCTTGGCAACTTTATAGACAAGAGTTTTCCATGTTACCCTGCATATTCAGTTGTTCAATGTTCATCTTTGTATCAGTTTTGATGTTATCAAAACTGAATTACTTGTTTGCCTTTTCTTGTTCCACTAGTGATTCCAAAACAGGGGATGATTATTATATTTTATAAAATTTTAATTGTTACCAGAGGGAGGAAGGGAACAAAGATTAAATGGAAAAGGCACTCTATTTTTATATTATTGGGTATTTTAATACATTTTTACTGGAAATTTTACTGGATGTTTAATAAGGAGAGGTGAAGATTTAGATATGTGTTTATAAAAAAGGATATGTAGTATGGAATGAAGAGCTATCTGTTGTATTTTAAGATAAATTAATAAGTTGTTGGGTGGAATCACCTTTGGGCTTTTTGCAAGAAACAAGGATAAATGTAATTTTGATTTGGGGTTTTGATGATTGGAATTAATGGAATTATGGAAGTAATATGTGCTATTGCTAAATGCAGAGTAAGAGTTGGAGGTAATTTTTATCTATATCTGTACCAAAAAAAGTCAGAAGCCAATTTTTCTTTATTTTTTTCTTTTTACACTTTTATCTTGCTTTTTATCTGATCTTTTTTTAATTTATTTCTTTTTCTTGGTTCTTAACTTTTTATTCCTGTTTTTAAAATTTAATAAAACTGTACTAGAAATAATTATTGGATATTACCTCAGAAGTATTACTAAATCGGCATCACAAGACAATTTTTCAAGTCCTTGTGTACCTTCTGTTCGTATATAATGAATCTTCTCCCTAAGGAATTAACACACACAAACACACACATATATAAACTGATATACTATTAAATAAAAGCAAGATACATTCCAAGAATTGATTAAAAATGGCTTAAAACATTATTTGAAGTATTATTACTGAAATTGGTTTAAAACAAAAGAGAACAAAATAAATAATTTGATACTCATCACCAGAATGATCACCTAATGGAAATGTGCATTTTAAAAAACAATTAATTTATTAACATCTAAATCTTATAAATAAGAAGGAATTTGCAGCATGTAACAAGGCATTTCAGAGTGGATGTAAGCATACTGTTACAATAAGGTGCCAACAGATGTGGTAAGCATACCCATATCGACTTCAAAGCATCTTTTCAGCTTCTGATTTAAAGCATTGTACATTCCAAATTATATTTATTAAGAAATTTATTAATTAGTTATAACTGATACTTATACTGCTAATAAAAGCTCTTTACTATACATCTACAGTATAAAGTAAAATCACATTACTGTATACTTTTCAGTCTCTAATATTCTGTTGTTCAGTTGCTGAGTTGTGTCTGACTTTTCACCACACCTTATGGTCCCCCTCTCCTTCATTGAAGGAAATTCATGTTCATTGCATTGATGATACTAACTAACCATCTCATCCTCTGTTGTCCCTTTTATTCCACTACTATTTTAAAGGAGTAAAGTACAGTAATCTACTGTAAGTCAGTGTTTTTCAACCAGTGTGCCGCGGCACACTAGTGTGCCGCGGGACATGGTTAGGTGTGCCGCGAGCCGGGCCTGGCTGGAGCTTCCCTTACAGTGACGGCAAGTGAGCTTTTGGGGCAAGAGAGAGAGAGAGAGAGAAAGAAAGAAGGAAAGAAAGAAAGCAAGAGAGAGAGAGAAAGCAAGAGAGAGAGAAAGCAAGGGAGAGAGAAAGAGAGAGAAAGTGTGTGAGAGAGAAAGCAAGAGAGAATAAAAGAGATAGCAAGAGAGACAGAGAAAGAGAGAGAAAGAATGCAAGAGAGAGAGAGAAAGCAAGAAAGGGAGAAAGAGGGGGGGAAGGAGGGAGAGAGAGCAAAAAAGAGAGGAAGGAATGAAGAAAGAAAGAAAGAAAGAAAGAGAAAGAGGGATGGAGAGAGGGAAAGAAAGAGGGAGAAATAGGGCGAAAGGAAGAGAGGGTTTTTTTGTCCAAACTTTTTTTAGCCCCCCTCCCCCCCCCTCAATGTTCCCCAGAATTTTGTAAATGTGAATAATGTGCCGCGGCTCAAAAAAGGTTGGGAAACACTGCTGTAAGTAATCTCCTTAAGAACTTAATTCATTCCGTGACTAGGTTCTTAAATAGAAAAGTTTGTAAGTAGAAGCATTTTCCCCATAGGAATCAATGTAAAGGCAAATAATGCGTGCAAACCTATTAGGAAAGAAATAAAAGCTCGGAATTTGGGTGGGGGGAGGAGAAAGAAGAGGAGGAGGACAGTCACTGCCCAGGGTGAAGGGAGCATTTCTTTTCTCTGGGTGCTGGCAGAGGTTTATTCCCTCTCCAAACGCTCAAAGAAAGGAAAATGCTTTGTTCGCTCTGGACTGCCAAAGCCTCCTTAAGCGCCAACGAAAGGCTCCTCTGGCAGCCCAGAAAAGCCAGAGATGGCCGGGATTAAAGGGGGAATGGCAGGAAATTGGCCAGGCCTTCGTATAGCTCTTAAATTTTCTGGGAAATTTTTCCAGGCTTGGGTTCTTAAGTAGAAAATGGTTTTTGAGACGAGGCAAAAAAGTCTTGAACACCCGCTTCTTATCTAGAAAAGTTCTTAAATAAAGGCGTTCTTAAGCAGAGATACGTACCACTGTATTAGTATTATTAATCAACAGTATTCTCATTATAGATGCTTTACAACTAGTCCTCAATTTACAACCACAACTGGAACTGGAATTTCCATTGTAAGACTGTGCAATCATAAAACCAGTCATCATATGACCAGACCTGATTTTACTACAATTTTTGCCATGGTCATTAAAAACAAATAAAGGCATTTGTTAAATAAATTACAGTTAGTCCTCAGCTTACAATGTTTGTTTAATGACCATTCAATGTTACAAAGTTACAATGGCACTGTTTTTTACACTTCTGACCATTGTAGCATCTTCAAGGTAATGTGGTAAAAAGTGAAAGTTTACCAACTAGTTCATATTCATATCATATCATGTTTCATAGGAGAATATAATAACATTTTATGATATTCTGGCAAGCAAAGTCAATGGGCAAGCAAGATTCACATAATAACAGCAATGATTCATTTAACAACTATGATAAGAAGGATTGTAAAATAGGATTAAACAAGTGTTTCATTTAGTGACACTTGGGCTCCATTGTGATTATAAATTGAGGACTATATCTATGCAGACTAAATTTCTGGTCCCAGTGACCAACACAGATTGAATCTTGAAGTCTAGCTATAAATTAGGTAAACAATAACTTCAATCTTCCAATTGAAAAAGAAAGCAAATTAATCTGGAATCTTATGACTACAAAGCACATGTTACCTATGTATCTAGCTTCTTATTGTCTAGAGTAATCAACCAACTCTATGTTACTTACACTTTTGGCTTTCCTATCTTAGCTTCACTCGAGTATTCAATAATTAATTAATAGACTGTTGTACCTGAGTGCATGGTTCCTAGCCAAATTTGGTTGACGCTCCTGCAGCATTTCAAAAATATTAGGCTGACGTAGAAATGCAACTATTTTGTCATTGTATGCTGAAAAGGCACAAAAACATCTGAAATCATTCTTCTGTTTTATTGTTTTTATCTTAAATTTTGTTTTATAAAGAACCCTGGGTTTTCTAATGGAAAAGTAATACATTGAAAAGTAAACAAGAAAGAAGCAAATAAATCTAACAAGTGAAAATAACATGGAAAATTAGGACTATTTAAACACTGTTTTAAGTACAAAAGAGTATTCATATCTGAATCTTGAAAAGTGCTTGCATCTTTTCCAAGTGATGCTCCAAAAGCTGTTCAGCTTTCCCTATGCAAAAGCTTTAGTGATTTGAAAAGAATGGCACATCATTTATGTTGTCATGAACTGCAGAGTATCTCGCTGAAATATTTTGCACAGCCACATGTCTATGGAGATTTTCAATCATTCAGGTCATGTTATCCCAAAAGATGATTTTCCTTTTTTGGGGGGAGTATAATATTTCCCCCTCCACCTTAAAGAATACATAAGTGGAAACACATATATCATCATTATCAATCATATCTATGAATACGCACATAGGCCAATATCTAATGGTGTATATATATAATCTTATATTTATTTATTTATTTTATTATTACAGTTGGAAGGGACCTTGTAAGTCATCTAGTCCAACCCCCTGTTGGTGCAGGAGACCCTACATCATGCTAGTCCAATAGCAGTCCAGTCTTTTCTTTAAGGTCACTAGTGTTGGAGCATTCACCACCTCTGCATGCAAGCCGTTCCACTGGTTGATCACTCTCTCAGTCAGAAAGTTCCTCCTTATTTCCAGGTTGAATCTCTCCTTGGACAGCTTCCAACCATTGCTCCTTTTCTGGCTCTCTGGTGCTTTGGAAAATTATGTATTCCCCTTTGGAAAATAATGTGTCCCCCTCCTCCCTGTGGCAGCCTCTCAAGTATTTGTGGACTGCTATCATGTCCCCCCTGGACCTCCTCTTTGCTAGACTATCCATGCCCAATTCCTGCAATCTTTCCTTGTATGTTTTAGTTTCTAGTCTCTTTATCATTCTGGTTGCTCTCTTCTGCATTTTTTCTAGAGTATAAATGTCTCTTTTGTAGTGTGGTAACCAAAACTGAATGCAGTACTCTAGGTGTGGTCTAACTAGATCATTATAGAGTGATATTAGCACCTCCCTTGTCTTGGAGTGTATTTCCTCTGTTTATGCAGTTTAAGATTGTGTTGGCTTTTTTAGCTGCCGCTGCACATTGTTGACTCATGTTTAGTTTGTTGTCCACTAAGACTTCAAGATCACTCTCACATTCACTGCTGTTGAGAATGTTTTCGCTCAGTTTGTATGTGTGTTTTGGGTTTTTCTTACCTAGGTGTAGGATTCTACTTTTCTTTGCATTGAACTTCATTCTGTTCCCATTGAACTTGTCTGTCTAGATCCCTCTGTATCCTGAGCCTATCCTCTGGGGTGTTGGCCACTCCCGCCAGCTTGGTGTCATCTGCAAATTTGATTAGTTCCCTTTCTACTCCCTTATCTAAGTCATTAATAAATATGTTGAAAAGTCCAGGGCCTAGGACTGATCCTTGTGCTACCCTGCTACTGACTTTTTTCCATATGGACATCGACCCATTTAGGACTACTTGCTGGGTGTGGTTGGTCAGCCAGTTGCCAATCGAACTGGTAGTGTTGCTGTCTGGTGTAGTTTATAGTAAACTAGCAATCTAAGAGCCAATCTATATCGAGAATAAAAAGAAAGACTAACTGTAATCTAAAATAGAAAAAAAAGTGAAAAAACAGTATACAAGAATTATAAACATTATATATATATATATATATATATATATATATATATATATATATATATATATATTCGTAGATTTTCACGGGTACAGGTATGACGGTCTTGGTATATTCGGGTTTCTTCCCGTGTAGGATTTGGAAATTTCTGGCGACGTTTCGATGAGGTCCCACTCATCATCTTCAGGCTGGTGTTTCTGTCCTTGTTCTCAGGCGAACACTGCGAGACCTAAGCTGCCTTCCTTCTATAAATACTGGTGGCTGGGTGTGGTTTGATGGCTCAGCAATTGCCTGCTGTGTAGAAACTTCCTGGTGAGTCAGAGGGGTAACAATTGGGGTCGTTGATGTAGCTGAGGTATGCTGATTAGTTAATGGTTGTAGATTAGGCGTGATGTCCTGAGTAGTTGGAACTTGCAGGCTACTTGATTGCTTTACAATGTGTGTCCTGAGTCTGGTTTCTGTGGCTGGGATATGTTTGAGGGCTGGTTTCCAGATGTCTGGTAAGCGAGAGGTATCATCCCGCTTGTTCATATTTTGGGGATGTTTTTCTATCTCGATGGCTTCCATCATTATTCTTTTGCTGTAGTGTTCTGTTTTGGAAATTAATTTGGTACTGTCAAAATTAATTTCCAAAACAGAACACTACAGCAAAAGAATAATGATGGAAGCCATCGAGATAGAAAAACATCCCCAAAATATGAACAAGCGGGATGATACCTCTCGCTTACCAGACATCTGGAAACCAGCCCTCAAACATATCCCAGCCACGGAAACCAGACTCAGGACACACATTGTAAAGCAATCAAGTAGCCTGCAAGTTCCAACTACTCAGGACATCACGCCTAATCTACAACCATTAATTAATCAGCATACCTCAGCTACATCAACGACCCCAATTGTTACCCCTCTGACTCACCAGGAAGTTTCTACACAGCAGGCAATTGCTGAGCCATCAAACCACACCCAGCCACCAGTATTTATAGAAGGAAGGCAGCTTAGGTCTCGCAGTGTTCGCCTGAGAACAAGGACAGAAACACCAGCCTGAAGATGATGAGTGGGACCTCATCGAAACGTCGCCAGAAATTTCCAAATCCTACACGGGAAGAAACCTGAATATACCAAGACCGTCATATATATATATATATATATATATATATATATATATATTTAATGAAGAAATGTACATGTACATATAAATGAATAATGAAGTTTCTTTCACTTAACTTGTAAACTTTCTTAAACTTTTAAATTTACATATGTTCAACTTCTCTGCCACCCAATCCTGTAGGACAGAGGTCCCCAACCCTTTTTGCACCAGGGACCGGCTTTAAGCGATCAAGAGAGGAATGGGTGAATGAATGGACGGAGGGTGGGAAGGAAGGAAGGAAAGAGGGAAGGGACAGGAACAGAGGAAGGAAGCAAGGAAACTTATGAAAGGGGAGAGTAAGAGAGGAATGAGTGAAGGGAGGGAGGGAGGGAAGAAGGTGGGAAGGAGAAAGAAAAGAAGAAATAGAGGAAGGGAAGGTAAAAGAGAGAAAGAAAAAGAGCAAGAAAGAAAGAAAGAAAGCAAGAAAGAAAGAAAGAAAGAGGGAAGGGACAGGAACAGAGGAAGGAAGCAAGGAAACTTATGAAAGGGGAGAGTAAGAAAGGAATGAGTGAAGGGAGAGAGGGAGGGAAGAAGGTGGGAAGGAGAAAGAAAAGAAGAAATAGAGGAAGGGAAGGTAAAAGAGAGAAAGAAAAAGAGCAAGAAAGAAAGAAAGAAAGAAAGGGGGAAGGGACAGGAACAGAGGAAGGAAGCAAGGAAACTTATGAAAGGGGAGAGTAAGAGAGGAATGAGTGAAGGGAGGGAGGGAGGGAAGAAGGTGGGAAGGAGAAAGAAAAGAAGAAATAGAGGAAGGGAAGGTAAAAGAGAAAGAAAAAGAGCAAGAAAGAAAGAAAGAAAGAAAGGCAACTTCAAAGAAAGGCTCACTGAGCATCTCTCACTCTCTCTCTCTTTCTATCCCTCTCTTTCTCTCTCTCCCCCCTCTCTCTTTCTCTTTCTCTCCCCCTCCTGGACTCCCGGATCGCTCGCTTCTCCGGCCAGCAAGCCGGCTGCCAGGAAAAGCATCGCGCCTTTTCAATGCCCTTCCCTGTGCTTCGGAAGCCGCCAAACGCCATCAGAGGGGCGTGTCAGCGGCTTCCGAAGCACAGGGAAGGGCTTAAGCCGCCGCCTTTTCCCTTCCCCGTGGGAGCAAACATGCTTTGCACCTTCCTAACTCCCTCCCCCCCAGCCAAACCCCCAAAGCATGTTTGCTGCCACACGATTTAGCCAGGACAGGAGCGAAGTAACGTGGAGGATTGGGGAGCTGAAACCGGGCGGTTTCAGCTTTCCAATCCTTCATGTTACTTCGCCGCTAAATCGTGTGGCAGCGAACATGCTTTGGGGGTTTGGCTGGGGGGGAGAAGTAGCACCTTCCTAACTCCCTCCCCCCCAGCCAAACCCCCAAAGCATGTTTGCTGCCACACGATTTAGCCAGGACAGGAGCGAAGTAACGTGGAGGATTGGGGAGCTGAAACCGGGCGGTTTCAGCTTTCCAATCCTTCATGTTACTTCGCCGCTAACTCCTGAGGTGCGGAAGTTCACCTTTGGCGTTTGGCTTCAGAAGCGGCGCGGCTTTTTTAAAAGGACGCTGCCGGCCTGGGGGGCTTTCCAGAACCCCCCCAACCCCCAACCCGGGTTCAGTGGGGGGCTAGGAACCCCCCCAGCCCGGCAGCGTCCTTTTAAAACAGCCGCGCCACTTCCGAGCTAACTCCTGAGGCGCGGAAGTTCGCCTTTGGCGTTTGGCTTCAGAAGCGGCGCGGCTGTTTTAAAAGGACGCTGCCGGCCTGGGGGGCTTTCCAGAACCCCCCCCAACCCCCAACCCGGGTTCGGTGGGGGGCTAGGAACCCCCCCAGCCCGGCAGCGTCCTTTTAAAACAGCCGCGCCGCTTCCGAGCTAACTCCTGAGGTGTGGAAGTTCGCCTTTGGCGTTTGGCTTCAGAAGCGGCGCGGCTGTTTTAAAAGGACGCTGCCAGCCTGGGGGGCTTTCCAGAACCCCCCCAACCCCCAACCCGGGTTCGGTGGGGGGCTAGGAAGCCCCCCAGCCCGGCAGCGTTTTTTTAAAACAGCCGCGCCGCTTCCAATCTAACTCCTGAGGCGCGGAAGTTCGCCTTTGGCGTTTGGCTTCAAAAGCGGCGCGGCTGTTTTAAAAGGATGCTGCCGGCCTTGGGGGCTTTCCAGAACCCCCCCAACCCCCAACCCAGGTTCGGTGGGGGGCTAGGAACCCCCCCAGCCTGGCAGCGTCCTTTTAAAACAGCCGCGCCGCTTCTGAAGCCAAACGCCAAAGGCGAACTTCCGCGCTTCAGGAGTTAGCTCGAAAGCGGCGCGACTGTTTTAAAAGGTCGCTGCTGGGCTGGGGGGGGCTTCCTATCTCCCTGCTAGCCCACTCGGAATGTGAAATTCAAAACAGCGTTCGGATCCCCCCACCCCCAGCAGAAGCCAAGGACCCCCAGAGTGGGGCGGCAGGGGAGGCAACCGCCTCTCCACTCACCAAGTGCCGGGATACGAGCCAAGAAGAGCCGGGCTGGCTTACTTTCCTTCCTTTCCGCGCTGATGCAGAGCCACTCGAACAAAGCGTCACGCCCCCCTGACGCTTTTGGCGGCAAAAGAGCCCAGGGTCACTTCGGAAGCCGCCGAAAGCGTCAGAGGGGTGCGACGCTTTGTTCGAGTGGCTCTGCATCTGCGTGGGAAGGAAGGAAAGTAAGCCAGCCCGGCTCTTCTCGGCTCGTATCGCGGATTTGAGCTCGGGAGACAAACAAAAATGTCTCTCCCCTCCCAGCTCTTATCTCGAGTAGCTCGTAAGTAGAGCAGCTCGTATGTCGGGGTTCCACTGTATATTACTTTCCGATATTCTTATTCTTAAATCTTAACTCCTTTAAGTCTGTATTACATAATTTGTCTAATGCTGCTACCATTTCTACCATTTTATCTATAATTCCTTTGCATTAATTTCAAAATACTTATTTATTTTATCTATTTTTATTTTCAATCCATTTGTAAAATTTTCCACAAATATTATAAAACTCCAAATATTCTTTATCTCTAATTTTCATTGTACATCTATTCATTTCAGCACAATCCACAATCTTCTTTAACACTTCTCTTTCTGTTGGTATTCCATCCAGTTTCCAATTTTGTGCATATACAATTTTAGTTGCAGTCACTATACCAACAATTAAGTTTATTTCTTCTTTATTAAATTATTTAAATTTATTAAACTTCCGGCTTGGTGCTGCACCACTACGAGCAGCTGACGGGAGCTTCACCAGACTAGCTCGAACTTTTGTCGCCTTTGTGGCTGGCTTTGGCAAGGTTTGCTCGTGAGAAAAGGACCAGTGGAGAAGGGAAGTTTTGGGGTGTCAGAGGGAGAAGGGTGATCTCCCGTACGGCACCAAAAACACCCTTAGATCGGGTGCAAAAGAGATCAGGCTGTCAATGGCCGATCAGAAGGTAGGACAACCAACCATAATCAGCGGAAGCAAATAACAAATGCAGCAGTTCATATTGGACTTGGGCGAAAAGTAAAAGTAAAGTAATGTCTATACGAAGAAACAGTAAGATTTACTTTTTTTTGGGTTGCCAAAAGCAGCGAATATAACTTGTTAAATTGACAGGAGGAGTGTGTGTTGGTGGGGAGAAAACAAAAGTCCTAAAGAAATCGAGAGCAGAAGAATGGGAGGAGACGCAGGATGAAGGCAGACAGTAGGAGAAGAGACTGTCTGAATAATCAACATTACAGAAGGATTTTGGCACAAGAAAGACTTTTGGCTAACAAGAACTGTTTGAGACCTTCGGGGTTTGTTTCAAATTTTTTGTTTTTTGTTTTATTCTCCCTCCGATGAGGAAAAGAAGAACTTAAGAGGAGTGGCTACTTTGTTACACTTTCGAAGGTGACAGACATTCTGTGGTGCTGAGCTGAAGAAAAGACTGATGCAATCGTATAGAGTCACTCCACCGGCCCCTGTTTCCCCCCCCCCCAATCCTGGCTCTTCCATGAAATTTTCTTTTTCTCTTTTCTTTATTGTGGTATTAAATTCCTCTCTCTTTTTATTTCTCTCTCTTTCTTTGGACAGAAGCTCTTGTATTTTTGTATCTCTTTTATATTGAATGCCTTTTCCTGCACCACAAACAGACAGTTTTATTGTCTCTTCCTCTAGTTTTTGCCTCTGTTTGCTTGCTTTTTTCCTCTTCTCTCTCTTCTTTCATTTATCTATCTCCTGAAGTGACTTTAGTCTGTATTGTTATATCTATTACAACTATTACTAAGCATCTTATTTACTTAGTACTTAGTAATTTAGTATTTAATAATATATTTCTTATAGTACAGTACCTATAGTATAGTACCTATCATAATTAAATATAAATTGTTGTAATAATTTAGTAAATATTAATATTAAGCATTAATATCTCAAGACTTATAGGTAATATAATATTTGATACATATGATATAGAGTTGTTTTAAATATACTGAGTAAGATTGAGCTAGAGTAGATCATATAGAATAATAGTACTTGAACATACCACAGAGATAGACAGATAAGTTATACCTTGGCATAGTGTGAATATTGGAAAGTATTGAAATTGTTGAAATTATTGAAACTTTTAAAGATATTGTATGCTTAAGTGTGATAGTTTAAATAATCTAATAACAATGGCTTGCAGAACAGTAACACGAAATAAATGAGAAAGAAGACAAATAATGCAGCTAACTATCCCCACGAGACAAGGTTTATTACAAAGTATGTTGGCAGAAGACAAAATATCGACATCCTCATCGCAAGGTATGGAAGTTACAATGAATACTTTACAAGAGACACTCCTAAAAATGCAACATAACATTACAAGAAGTCTAGATGGGGTAAAAAATGTAATAAGTGAGATGAAGTATAACATGGGGAAGTTTGAAAAAAGAATAGGAGACATGCAAACAGCCCTATCGAAGAATGAACAGGCAATAGCAGTTGTTAAGAAGAGAACAGAAGAGACAGAAAAGAGAATAGAGAAGACAGATGATAGGTTAGAACTTATGAACAAGAATCTGGAAGAGGCCATACTTCAGTCAGAAATAGAAAGATCTGCATTTTTCTTATGGATTCAAAATGTTGAAGAACTCAGAGACTAAAACTTACCCAACCTAATGGTGGAAATCCGTGGTCTGGTGCTAGGCAGACCAAAACAAGATATGGCAAAATAAATTGATGATGTTTACAGGATAAATATGAGTTTTGCAAGATGATTTAGACACCTGAGGGAGATACATGTCAGATTATTGAAGAGACAGCTGAGAGGAGATTCTAAAAGCAACAAGAGGGGAATGTTTAAGACACAGAGATAAGGAAATTCTAACATTAAAGCAAATTCTCCAGAAAATTAAAGAAAAGAGAAGAAGATACCAATTTTTATCCACTCAACTCAACAGAAATAGAATACTATTTAGATGGCTTGTTCCCGAAGGGATGCTGGTAACATGGAAATGCGAAAAAATATAAAATTGATACAATAGAAAAGACACAGGAACTCCATGAAGATATAGTGGCAGAGGAGGAACAGCACAATAGTGATGAAGTGTTGGGTAAAAGTCAGGAAGAGATAACAACAGAAACATGAATACAGGGGCCGGAAGAAGGAGGGGCCAGAGGGACCGGAGAATGAAAAAGAAGGTGCACGACTTAAGGGGCGGGGCAAGGCCGGTGCGACGTGCAAATTTGGGGCTCCAGATTTGTACTCGAAGTTTCCGTTCGTAAGCCATGATAACGGAGACAGTTCCTCATGGTTGAGGGTGCTGAAGAAAGGGGAAGTCTCAAGCAAGGGGGGGCATGCAAATCCCCCTCGGCGGAGAGGCGGATCCCCGTGAACGGGCGGGGAAAAAAGTTGCGGTTTACCCTCAACCCGAAGGCCCACGCTAAACTGTCATCAGGGAGTCAAAGCTACAGTCGGTGTAAGCAGCGGAATCGGCAGAGCGCAATAGCAATCCATCATTATTTCAAACCAGACGGTGTTGAGGCTACCTTTTTTTCGAGAGTTGTGAGTCTCCTGGAGTACGGTAAAGCGGCGATCGTTGTGTTCGGAGCACGAGTAGAGGAAAGTAAAAGGAAGTTGAAGTGAGCAAGAGGAGGTGAATGGCGGACGCTACATGGTGAGAGATAGAAAAGCGGAGAGGAAGGAGGTAAGGAAAGGCATCCTGGTTTGGTCTCAGTGTGTTTGCTGGCGGGTGGAGCAGCAGAGTGGAAGAACAGCGTTTACCCTGAGAGAGAAGTGGCGGAAACAAACTACACTGAGGAGAAAGGAGACGCGGAGGGAGAGGAGAAAGAAGGAAAGCGGAGTGGCGGAGTGGCAGAGTAGCGGCATAGGAGCGAAAGAAAAAGAAAGAGAGAGTGGAGAGAGCAAAAGCAGAGGAAGATTTGCCGATTTATTTTGCCTCTTTTGAGGCCGGGAGAGCAATCGGGGTTTTTTGAATCAGCTGCGTAGCGGCAGAGTGCGGCGGAGAACGGTGGAAGCGACGGAAGTGGCGAAAAGACAACACAGAGGGAACGAGAGTCGAGGAGACGAGGAGACAAGGAGACCGTTTACAACAGACGTCGAGAGGTGACGAGGGGCGACGAGAAACTCACGATAGAAGGACAAACACCTCAGCTCAGCCGGGAAAGTTGAAATCTCATTACTTATTTATTACTCTTAGACTGTTCTTCTGTTTTTTAGTTTTTAGTTTTTTCTCTTACTTCTTACTTGTCAATAAAACTTGTGTACTTATTAACTAAGATATCTTAAACAGCTTAAATATCCCAATTATTATAAATCTTCTTAATCTTAAACCCTTATTATTAACTGTTATTTAATTGTGAACATTATTAATTATTAATAGATTTAATAGCTTTAATAGATTTGATAATTAGTATTTAGTATTGGATAAATTGAAAATTAGTGTATTTGATATTTAATAATTGATAAATTGATAAATCCATTTTATGAATTGTAATATTTATGATAGTATTTACTAATATTTATTAAAGAACAATTTATTATTTATTAATAGTTATCAGAAAGTATATAAGCATAAGCATAAGTATATAAGTATATAAGCATAAGTATACATTTATAAGATTTTTAAGATCACAAAACCAGATTTATTGTTACCAATTTATATATAAGCCATACAACTTACATAAGCTCTGTACTACCCATCAGATTTAATTAATTGTTTTATTTAACTGACTTATCCATAGCCTATTTTGTATTACTAGAGGATTTGAAAGATAAGATTGACTTTGAATAGTGGTTTATCTGAGATTAGATGGTGATTTATTGAATGAGTTGAATTAAAGTAAATTAATAGTGATAATATAAATTATATATAAAGTACATACTTAACAAACCTTACCAGTAATTTGGGATTTTAGTAGCTATTAAATCACAGTAAATTATTCAAATTTTTTAGACATAAATATATTATGATGAAATAAAAAGGAAAATTTAGGGAAATGGTCTGAGGGCAAATGAAGGAGTGATTTAAACTTGTAAATCTATACAATTAAGACGAGTCAATTTAATCTATACGTAAATATCTTCAGATAAATTATAAGAGAAACACATTACTTTAAAAAGAGGAATTTCATCAGAAAATCCATTAAAAAAAAGAAAAGAAAACGAACCTTGCATTATTAATATTACAAGTAAAAGCCTTTCAAGCATGTCAACAACCTTTACTAAAACATCTAAGAAAACAACTATTGCAGGAAGTCCAAACATCTCTAACCTGAAGCAGACCACGGAGATGGCCTCTATAGAAAAACAAAGCCAACTACCGACCTTACAATCAATCCAGGCCTCTTTAGACCTCATCCAAGAATTCATGGCGAGAAGCCAAGAAGCTTCCACTGTAACTCAGGAAACAACGGTAAAAAATCAAGAAGAAACCAATAAAATTTTTGAGAAGATGGCAGATAAGACAGAAGGTCTAGAGGCAAAAATGGAATCTGTCCAAGATGCGGTCAATAACCACGAACTCAGAATCAGAAGTATGGAAGCCAACATAACAAAAACGGATAACAACATTGTTCTCGCCAAGGGAAGGCTAAAGGCGGAAAACAAGGAGTTGGAAGGGGCCGTAGCGGTTCTAGAGATGGAGAAAGCCTCTTATTACCTCCATTTTCAAAATGTCCCGGAACAGGCGGATGAAAATTTAACTTCCAAAATGGTGAAGATATTAATGGAAAACTTACAAATAGACGAGGACGAAGTGAGGAACCACATAGACGAGGTCTTTAGGATTCAAACCAACTACGCCAAAAGGAATAAAGTTCCAAGAGAGGTACATATTCGTTTCACAAAAAAACCTGCAAGAGATGTGATTTACAGAAGCACTGGAAACGAACAAATACTGTATAATGACAGAGAAATAACTATATTAAAACAGATACCCAAGAGAATAAGAGAGAGGCGTAGAGAGTTCCACTTCCTGACTGCCAAACTGATGAGGAAAGAAATACCTTTTAGATGGCTGATTCCAGAGGGCTTATTGGTAACTTGGAAAGGCAAAAAGTTTAAAATTGACTCATTCGAAAAAGCTGACAATTTTATTTTGCAAAACCTGGAAGGAGAAACCACATTCGGTCCTGAAGGAGGTCCTCAGACCAGACTAGAAGAAAGTGAACAAGGACAACAAAGCTTAGAAAGTGAGAAAGATCTTAGCTCAAGAGAAGAAAGTAGAGTGATAACAAGAGCAACAGCGAAAAAGAAGTAGAAAGAAAAGTCCACAACACCAACTACAACAAAATACATACATAGACACAGATAAATAACAAATAATAAATATAGAAAAGGAATATCAGCAAATAAATAAATAAAGGGTTAAATAAACAGATCTAAACAAGGGAAGAGATAAACTAAGAAAAGGGGAAAAACTTATTTAAATAAAGCAAACGGGAAAAAAAATGAAACTTCTTAAAATATTTTCAGTCAATATAAATGGGTTAAACTCAACTATAAAAATAAAACAAACGATGATCAAGCTCCAGAAAGAAGAAGCAGACATAATCTGCTTGCAAGAAACACACATTAGATCACAAGACCAGAATTTACTTACAAACAAAAAATTAGGGAAACTGTTCACAGCGCTAGCAGAAACAAAAAAAAGAGGCATAGCGGTGTATGTAAGAGAGAGGTTACAACCGGAATTAATTTACGCAGACCCAGATGAAAGAATCCTTAATCTGAAAATCAAAATTGGTCAAAGTCCTGCAGTCTTGATGGTGATATATGCCCCAAATACAAATCAATCAGAATTCTACCAAAAAATAAATGATCAACTAACACAACTAGAAGGGAAAAACATTTGCATGATAGGAGATTTCAATGCAATTCCTGACACAAAAAAAGACTATAAAACAGCAAAGAAAAAATCCCAGGACAGGAAAATCTTACCTAACAATTTTTTTGAATTAGCAAGAGAATTCAATCTACTAGACCTATGGAGAGAAAGACATCAGGGAAACAAGGAATATACCTTTTTTTCAACTCCACACCAATCGTGGTCGAGGATAGATATGGCTTGGGGAGACCTAGATATGGATAAGTGTATAGAACAAGTGGAGATTGGTCCCAACATATGGGCAGGTCACCACCCAATTATAGTTAAGATAAAAGAACCAAATAATAATAATTTCTAAGATGGTCCCTAAACCAATCACTACTTAAGGAAAAAAAACTATATTGATCAGGTAAAAAGGGAATTAACCTTTTTCCTTAAAGATAATTGGAATGAAGAGACTTCTACACAAAATTTATGGGACACCTTAAAAGCATACATAAGGGGAGTCACTATCTCATATTCTTCCAAAGTAAAGAAAATTAAAAACCAAAAAATTAAAGACTACCAAGTTAGAATCAAACAATTAGAAACAGATTTACAACAAGACATCTCAAATGAGAAACTAAAAGAGGAAAAAGATAAACTAAATCATCAAATTAATTTAATGGCTCAGGATGAATTAACATGGAAATTAAAAAGGGCTAAATTAGACCACTTTGAAAATGCAAACAAGCCGGGTAGATGGTTAGCCTACAAACATAAAAAAGAAGAAAATGAACGATATATCCATTCGTTAGAAGATAACAAAGGAGAGAGACAATCTATGATAGAAGGGAAAAAACGAATTGCCACTGATTATTATATAGAACTTTATAAAAGGGAAATAAAATCGTTAGAGGAACAAAGGGGGTACATAACAAAATCTGATCCGGGAGAACTGACTGATAATGAAAGAGAAAGGTTAAACAAAGAAATCACGATAACTGAACTGGAGGAAACAATAAAAAACCTGAAAAATAACAAAGCCCCAGGCCCAGACGGTATCATCTGTGAATTTTATAAAGAATTCTCTACTGATTTAGGAGACCTCCTACTAGTACTATATAATGAAGTACTAGAAAAAGGTACAATGCCTAATTCCTGGACAGAGGCAATCACGAGTTTAATCCCTAAAAACGAAGCAGAGAAGCATAGGATCCAAAATTACAGACCCATTTCCCTGTTAAACGTGGACTACAAAATTTTTATGAGCATAATGGCAAGTAGATTAAAAGTAATCTTAAACAACAAGATACATCCGGATCAAAACGGCTTTTTACCCGGCAGGTACATTAGAAATAATACGAGGATAATATTGGACGTTTTAGAATTTTATGAAAAACATTCGGATAAACAATTGGCTCTTATCTTTCTTGACGCCCAAAAAGCATTCGACAATCTAAATTGGGGATTTATGACGGAATTAATAAAACAAATGAAATTCGGCCCCAAATTTATCAGAATGATTGAGACAATCTATTATAAACAATATACAAGAATTGCAATTAATGGGGATTTAACAGACAAATTTCAGATTGTAAAAGGGGTTCGCCAAGGTTGCCCATTATCTCCGCTATTATATATTCTTGCTACAGAAACCATGTTAAGGCAGATCAGAGCCAATGTAAAAATAAGAGGGCTGAAAATCAAAGGTCAAGATTTCAAACTGCAGGCCTACGCTGATGACTTAGTCTTGATACTAGAAAACCCACTGGAATTGGGGAAACACATAATGGAGGAGGTGGAAGATTTCGGCAGGGTAGCAGGCCTAAAAATAAACACCCAAAAAACTAAAATTATAACTAAAAATATGATGAAAGAACAAGAAAAAACCCTGGAAGAAATTTTGAAAATTAAAATAGCCAAAACAGTTAAATACTTAGGGATCTCACTCACAAAAAAATGTAGCACCATCAAGGAAAATAACTATGAAATATTATTGAAGACAACTGAGAAACAATTAAAAGATTGGAACAAATTGCAAATTTCGCTACTAGGTAGAATAGTGACAATCAAAATGTCAATCCTGCCGAAATTTTTATACCTCTTCCAAACAATCCCGACAAAATTAGACAATCACTTCTTTAATAAACTGAATAGAGTCATTTCTAAATTTATATGGAATAACAAAAGACCCAGAATAAGATTAAAATGGTTACAAGATAGAACCAAAAAAGGAGGTTTGGGTGTACCTGATTTCAAAGCATATTATTTAGCAACTAATTTACTCTGGATCAAAGATTGGATAGAGATTAAATCAGAGAGACTACTGGCACTAGAAGGCCACGATATGCTTTCTGGCTGGCACAACATTTTATGGAACCAATATCAAAAAATCCCATCTTACTTTAAAAACCACATGATCAGAGACGCTTTAATAACGACATGGTTGAAAATAAAAAAAGATCACTATACAAAGATACCTAGATGGTACTCCAGTCTGGAAGCTTTCACCCACCCGAACATCACAGAATTAAAAAATATGATAACTTATAACCACTTATTAAATACAGAAGGCAATATAAAAACAAGAGAAGAGCTAGCAGAACAAAATATAAATACAGGTTAATATTTTCAAAATGGCAAAAAGACATTAAAAATGAAGGAATACTGGCACAAAACAAATCCCTTGATAAATTAATATTAGGAGGGGGGGAAATTTTTATAACAAAAATATATAATTACTTAATAAATTATGAAATGGAAACCGAAATAGTAAAAGGATCAATGACCAGCTGGGCAAGGAACTTCGGATACAACATTTATATCAATCAATGGGAGACAATTTGGAATAAGAACTATAAAATTACTAAATCAGTAGCATATAAAGAAAACACTATAAAAATGTTCTACAGATGGCATATGTCACCATCAAGACTAGCACAGATTTTCCAAATTGCTGGAGATGTACGAACCCAAGCGGAACTTTTTTTCATATGTGGTGGACTTGTCCAAAAATAAAAAAATTAGAGCAAAATCAGAACCTGGATATATGAAATTACAGAAATTAACCTCTTACTTAAACCTGAGATCTTCTTATTAGGGATAATAGATATGAAAATAAAGAAAAAAGATTACTATATAATTCAACACATTATAACAGCAAGCAGAATAACAATAGCTCAAAATTGGAAAAGAGAAGAGTGGCCAACAGACAGAGACCTGATTAAAAAAATATTAGACTGTGCCGAATTTGATTCTTTAACACAAAAATTGAAAGATAACACGGAAACAAAAAATATAGCCACATGGGATAAGTTCTACAATTGGATCAACGTAAGGGAGAAAGATAAGGAAAGAAATAAGGAAAAAAATAAAATAAAATAAAATAAAAAACAAAAATAAAGAACTGAACAAAGACATTCATTTAACAATTGCAATATTTTATTTATTCGCTGACTCCTTCTCAGAGACCAAAATCAAATATAAATATAATAATTATAATACCAAACACAACATTTAGAAAAGAAAATCTGAGATTAACAATTGTGCAAACTTGAAGAGATAAGATTTCGCTGATACAAAAACCGGGAAAATAAAATAAAATAAAATATAGCTGCAAACTGGCAGCGGGGGGGGGGGAAGGGGTGTTTGGTGTTACTGTTTGATGTGGCATGTTCGATTCTACTGAAAACGATGATCTTATGCGCATGACATGAACATCTTGTTTTGTCAATACTGTTCTGTACTGTCTTTTATATTTGTACATATTCAATAAATATTATTTAAAAAAGAAAAGAAAAAGAAGGTGCAAAAGCGAAGATGCCCACCAAAAAAAAATCGAGAGCGGTTTATAAAGTCAACGACCAATAAAAGACCAGAGGACTATGAAACAAGAATATTATTGGTTAATGTAAATGGTCTCAATTCTATGATAAAGAGGAAACGTGTACTGATGGACTTGGGGAAACAAAATTTAGATATAATTTGTATACAGGAAACTCATATAAAAGATAAATACAATAAACTGGAATGCCTAAAATTAGGAAAAATGTTTTGTGCATCGACACAAGTGAGAAAACGAGGTATAGCTATAGTATATGTAAAAGAATGGCTAAATCCAGAACTGAGATATGCAGATAAGGAAGGGAGAATCTTAATGATTGAAGTTACAAATGGTGGAAATTTATGCCCCAAACTAGAAACAATTTTTTTAAATTCAAATTTATATAAGAAAATAAACAAAATAAATTGGCAAAACATTTGTATTTTGGGTGACTTCAATGCAATTGTGAATAATAAAATGGACTATAAGAACATGGGCAAATAAAATATTAGAAGACAACTACCAACCTCATACACTGATATGGTTATTGAATTTGAGCTCCAAGATATATGGTGGAAACTTAATCCAACAGTACATGTTTTACTCACAAAGGTCCTGGTCCCGGATTGATATTATATGGGCAAATTTAACATTATTACTAGAGACCACAAAGATACAGATACAGACTAACAAAATCAAAGAGAGAAATAGATGGACATTAAATCAAAGTATTCTCCAAGAAAAGCAATATTTGGATAAGATAGAAAAGGTTTCTTCAAAGAAAAGCCCAAAGAGCAGACCTCAATATAAAATGTCTGGGCTACAATGAAGGCAGTTGTAAGAGGCAAGAAATAATAAACAACATAAAGAAAAACTAACTACAGTTAGAATTGAAAAATATAGAAATATTATATCAGAAAGATTTAATAAACAATGAATACAAAGAAACTAGAGACCTCATAAAACACAAAATTAACTTAATTACTCAGGAAGAAATACTGTAGCTCGAAATACAGTAGTACCTCAAGATACGAACCCCTCGTCTTACGAACAACTCGTGATACGAACCCGGGGTTCAGAAAAATTTTGCCTCTTCTTACGAACTTTTTTCGAGTTACGAACCGGCGTTCAGAGACTGCTGGGAAGCTGCGCGGCTGTTTTAAAAGGTGACAGCCGGGCGGCGGGGCTTCCCAGAAGCCTCCCGAACGCCGGTTCGTAACTCGAACAAAGTTCGTAAGAAGAGGCAAAATTTTTCTGAACCCCAGGTTCGGTTTGGGAGGTTGCTGGGAAGCCCCCCAGCCCGGCTGTCACCTTTTAAAACAGCCGCGCCGCTTCCCAGCTGTCTCCCGAAGCCGAACGCGGAAGTTCGGCTTTGGCGTTCGGCTTCAGGAGACAGCTGGGAAGCGGCGCGGCTGTTTTAAAAGGTCGCAGCCGGCCTGGGGGGTTTTCCAGCACCCCCCGAACCCCGAACCCGGGTTCGGGGGGGGTGCTGGGAAGCCCCCCAGGCCGGCTGCGACCTTTTAAAACAGCCGCGCCGCTTCCCAGATGTCTCCTGAAGCCGAACGTGGAAGCAGCTGCTACGAGCAGCATTTCACCTTCCCTCCCAGGCAAAAAGATGCCGGGGAGAGGGGCACGCCTTCCGCCTGGGAAGTCCGGCCCCATCATCCCAGAATGCCGGCCTTTTTGCAAGGGAGGGAAAGTGAAATGCCAGCATTTCACCTTCCCTCCCAGGCAAAAAGAAGCCGCGCTGCTGCTCCAGTCGCCTGGTCCTCTCCTGCCTCCCGCGCCGATGTTCCCCACTGTGTCGGGGGCCGCCACCGAATCGGATGCACCCTCGCCATTACCGCTGCCGCCGCGCCCACTGCCCGCCCCATCCTCGCTGGAGGTCTAGCCAGAGCCGGAGCCAGGTCCGCTCGGCCGCGCCTCCTCGCCCGCCGACCAGGATGCTGACCTGCTACCTCGTGGCGCGCCCGCCGCCGGCCCGATCCTGCGCCTCCTGCTTCCCCCCCCAGCCAAAAATACAAAGGCGGTCTGCCGCTCCCACGGAGCAATGGGAAGCTGAAGCCGCCGGCGGTTTCAGCCTCCCTTTGCTCCACGCTGCTCCGCCCTGCCTGTCTTTGTTATTTTGGCTGGGGAGGGGAGCAGGAGGACCTTCCTGACTCCCTCCTCCCAGCACTTCACCCAGGACAACAGGCAGGGCGAAGCAGCGTGGGGCAAAGGGAGGCTCAAGCCTCCTTTGGTGGTGGCAGCCGGCTTCCCGGTTTCTGAGTTTTGGGCTTGCACGCATTAATTGCTTTTCCATTGATTCCTATGGGAAACAATGTTTCGTCTTACGAACTTTTCACCTTACGAACCTCCTCCCGGCACCAATTAAGTTCGTATCTTAAGGTACCACTGTATAACAATGATGAAATAAAAATACTTTGAACAAGCCAACTGGGAGGTGGTTGGCTCATAGGTTAAGAAAACAAAAAACAAAACGAACAATCCAATATCTGTGGTATGACAAGGAGAACATGTGTAATGGAATTGAGGAAAAATAAAGGATAGTAAAAAAAATTATCAAAAACTATATGAAAGTGAGGAAATCAGTGAAGATAAAGTCAAGAATTATCTGATCAATCAGGGACTACCAGTCTTGTTGGAGGAGATGAGGTCGTTACTAAATAAGGAAATATCTAAGGAAGAATTACAAACAGCCATTCATAAACAGAACAATAACAAAGCTCCGGGACCAGACGGCCTCCCATTTGAAATATACAAAAAAATTATATTTGAAAACAGACTGCTTGAATTATACAATGAAATATTAGAGAATAGCAAGATGCCAAATTCCTGGGGGGAGGCAAATATTACACTAATACATAAAGAAGAAACTGATAAGGACTTCATACAAAATTACAGATCTATCTCACTTCTTAATACAGATTATAAATTATTCGAGCTCCATCATGGCAGAAAGGCTAAAGATAGTCCTAAACCCAATCATATAGCAAGACCAGAATTGCTTTTTGCCCAAACGCCAAATAAGAAATAACAGTAGAATTATAATGAATATACTGGAGTACTATGAAACAAGAGCAGACAAACAATTGGCATTGATATTTATCGATGCCCAAAAAGCGTTTGACAATTTAAATTGGAATTTTATAAAAACATAAATTAAAACAATGCAATTTGGTAACAAATTCATTAAATTAATAGAAGAAATATATTCACAACAAACAGCAAATGTTCTAGTTAACGGGGAGACAACAGAGAAGATCTATATCGGAAAAGGTGTGAGACAAGGATGCCCACTTTCTCCATTATTATTTATAATGTCATTAGAAGTACTATTAAACAAAGTGAGAATCAATCAGGAAATCAAAGGTTCGAATATAAAAGGGGAGCAATATAAAACTCAAGCTTATATAATTGAAGACCCCCTAAAATTGAGATCTATCCTATTAATAGATATGGAAAATTTGGGAAAGGTGGCAGGGCTTAAAACTGATAAAGATAAAACAAAGATGATAATCAAGAACATCCCCAAAAAATGGATAGAAAGATTAGAAAATTAGAAAATAGGTAGGAAAAGCAAGTAGGATGCTTGGCTGCATAGCTAGAGATATAACAAGCAGGAAGAGGGAGATTTGTGATCTTGTTATATAGAGTGCTGGTGAGACCACATTTGGAATACTGTGTTCAGTTCTGGAGACCTCACCTACAAAAAGATATTGACAAAATTGAACGGGTCCAAAGACGGACTACAAGAATGGTGGAAGCTCTTAAGCATAAAACGTATCAGGAAAGACTTAATGAACTCAATCTGTATAGTCTGGAGCAGTGTTTTTCAACCAGTGTGCCGTGGCACACTAGTGTGCCGCGAGACATGGTCAGGTGTGCCGCGAAGCTCAGCAAGAGAGAGAAAGAGAGAGAGAGAGAAAGCAAGACAGAGAAAGAGAGAGAAAGAAAGCAAGAGAGAGAGAGAAAGAAAGCAAGACAGAGAAAGAGAAAGAAAGAGAGAGAGAGAAAGAAAGCAAGAGAGAAAGAGAGAGAAAGCAAGCAAGAGAGAGAAAGAGAGGCAGGGAAGGAGGGAGAGATAGAAAAAGAGCAAAAAAGAGAGGAAGGAAGAAAGAAAGAAAGAAAAAAAGAGGGATGGACAGAGAGGGGAAGGAAGGAAGAGAGAGAAAGAGGGAGAGAAATAGAGCGAAAGGGAGGAAGAGAGAGAGATATTTTTTTTGTCCACACTTTTTTTTAGCTCCCCCCCCCCCCCCGCTCAATGTGCCCCATAATTTTGTATATGTAAAAAATGTGCCGCAGCTCAAAAAAGGTTGAAAATCACTGGTCTGGAGGACAGAAGGAAAGGGGGGGACATGATCAAAACATTTAAATATGTTAAAGGGCCGGCAATCAAATCTAATAAATCTTAATCTTAAATAAGGTTCAGGAGAGAAGTGTTTTTAATAGGAAAGTGAACACAAGAACAAGGGGACACATTCTGGTTAGTTGGGGAAAAGATCAAAACAACATGAGAAAATATTATTTTACTGAAAGAGTAGTAGAACAAACTTCCAGCAGACATGGTTGGTAAATCCACAGTAACTGAATTTAAACATGCCTAGGATAAACATATATCCATCCTAAGATAAAATACAGGAAATACTGTAAGGGCAGACTAGATGGACCATGAGGTCTTTTTCTGCTGTCAATCTTCTATGTTTCTATGTTTCTAAAAAATCATGGGAATAAAAAAAATTAAATATCTGGGAATTTGGCTGACATCAAAGTCTGTATCAATAAAAGAAGACAATTACTCAAGATTATTAAAAAATATTCAAAAGGACTTAACAAGCTGGACTAAATTACAAATTTCATTATTAGGAAGAATTTTGGTCATAAAAATGAATATTTTACCTAAATTCCTCTATCTGTTTCAAACAGCTCCAGTTAAGTTAGATGAAAAATTCTACAAAGAACTAGACCAATCAATTAGGAAGTTTATATGGAAAGGGGAAAAGCCCAGAATTAAATATAAATTAATGCAAGATAAAGTGTCAGGGAGGACTGGGCCTACCCAGTTGGAAGGCATATCAAAAAGCATCAACCATGTCTTGGCTGAAAGAGTGGGTTCTTGAAGGACATGATTTGCAGTGTGGGTGGCACAAATATTTATGGAATGATGAAAACAAAATTCACAAATACTTTAGCAATTATTTTATTAGGGGGATCTTGATTAAAAATTAGCTGGATATCAGGAAAAAAATTCTATATTCAAATCCCTAAGTGGGTAGTACCTTTGGAAGCCGAGACCCATCCCAATTTAGCAAATTTAATTAATAGAATTACTTACAAAACATTATTGGAAGAACATAATAAACTTAAAAGAAGAGAGGATCTAGCACTAGAGGGTGTAGATATTGATTGATGGCCATACTATCAATTACAGTACATAACAAATATAAAGCTGATTTGGCACAATCCGGTTTACAGAAAAGCTACCATGAAATGGACAAGATATTATTGGGTCCTGATGAAAAAATAATCTCGAGATTTTATAACTGTATTTCTAATTATAAAATGGAAGAAGTCGAAATAGAATTTCATTTAGTCGAAATAGAATTTAATTTTGTTTTTTCAAAATTAATTCCTTTTGCTTTGATGTCTTTTTGATATATTGCTTGTAGTTGCATGTTCATAAGCCAAGCTATTTTATATCTTGCTTTTCTAATTCTGTTGCTGATTTTAACTTATTTGTTTATGATATAATATCCTTATAGCTTGGAATATTGTTCCAGTCTATTCTACTAGGGTGTCAAAGTTTCTGTTGTTGATATCCAATATGGAATTTACTGTTTATTTTTCACCTTTACCCACACTGCTGATAACGATGGCATAGTTATGAAAAACAGCGAATAACCAAGAGAAATCAAGATAATGCAAATGAAGGCAAAGAACAATACGTAAAATCCGGATGATAATATTTGGAAAGGAGGTAGCACAAGATGAATGATATATACCAAAATAAATTGGATAAATAATTTGAAAAATTTGAATAATTTGACTATGAATTTGGCATCTGATATTATATTGTATTATATTTTAATTTGAGGTATGTAAACCTCTATAAGGTGTGAAAAACAATACAAAATTTATTTCCCCCCCAAAAAACCCCCACCTGATAGCTATAGCTAGGGGGACCTTTGCACAGGTAATGTATCAACTGTGACCTTACTTGGATTAAGAGGTTCTTCTCATGGTCACCCATCCTCTTATAACCTTATAGCTGGATTATTGCAATGTGCTCTACATAGGGGCTATCCTTGAAGAGTGTTCAGAGACTATAGTTGGTCCAGAATGCAGCTGCATGAGCTGTTGTAGGTGTGCCCAGATACATCCACACTACATCAATTCTTCGTGAGCTGCACTGGCTTCCTATCAGGCTCCAGTCACAATTCAAGATGTTGGTTATTACCCCCAGAGTATCTTCAAGACCACCTTCTACCACATACCTCCCAGTGACTGGTAAGATCCCACAGAGTTGCTCTTCTTCAAGTCCCATCAGCTAAACAGTATCGGCTGGCAGGTCCGCAGGGAAGAGCCATCTCTGTGGTTGCCCCAACTCTTTGGTAGAGACCCACACTACCCCCACCTTATTGGCCTTCCGAAAAGCCATAAAGACCTGGCTTTTCTGATAGACCTAGAGCTACTGATTTTGGGGATATGACTACCATTTGTTGGGGGTCAAGGGAAAGGGAGGGTCTTCCCTTTTCTTTCTGCTGGGCCACTGTGTGACACAGAATGCTGGACTCGATGGGCTTTGGCCTGATTCAGCATGGCTCTTCTTATGTTCTTATGACTAGTGAGGCCAGCCCATGAATGTATGAATGGCTGCAATTATTTTAAATTGAAATGTTTTTATATTTATTCATGTTTATTTTTGTTGTGAGTTGGCTTAAGTCCCTAGAGAGTTGGACGGCATAGAAATATAAATAACAAACAAACAAATATTATCTGAACACACTTGAAAAGCAATGATACATACCAAGAGGCAAGGATTCATGATGGTGCTGATTTCGAATTGCCGCTACTAGGCTGTTGGCTGGTCTGGTCAACAAAGAAACCCCTCTGTTTCGAGAAACCTCTGATGCCTGAAATAAAAAATTCCTATAATTATATTGTGAGTATTGAAAGAAAAAGGTTGAATTTAATTTTGTACATGTATTTATAAAAACCATAGCCAAGACAGAATATTCAAATTAGAAAAGTGTTGAAAAAAATGAAACTAGTACTTTGTTGTTCGACTGCATGAGAATATTAAAAATCATTATCCGTTGTCACAAACAACTGAAATGTAAAAATAGACTTTTACAACATAACTTTTAATGTAGTTTGCATCACAAAAACATCTACATCCCCACACAAACAGCAAAACTTACTACTATAATTTTTCATCTGATCTACTACCCTTTACCATCCATGCCCACCACATGACTAAATTATAGTGTCATATACCTCCGAAATGTCTGCCAGGTAGCAGATATCACTTCCCCTCTTCCCCTCTTCACCTTTTCCCTCTTCCTGACAAACTCCTTTCCCTTTACGGCTTCCATTACTTTATTTATTTACTTTATACTTTATGTATTATGGTACTTAAAGATATACAATTGTTATTTCGACTTTTTGATATGTTTATGTACAATATAAGACCTTCCTTTATTGTGTACCCTCATTCCCTTTTTTCCCTTCCCTTCGCCTTTTTTGTTTTCTAATTTTTAATACTCAATAAACTATTTTTAAAAAGTCATTATCCAACTTTAGGCTATAGTCTTGTAATTTTTTTTAATTTTACTGAAATGTCATGAAAAAAATCTTCCAGCAGAATTAGGGTGTAGACATGAAAGTTACCATTTCTCTTTTCTATCTAGTGAGCATGACTGCATACAATAATCTTATAGAATAATATTCAATAGTTATCACATGTATTGAATAGAATGATAGGATTGGGGCAGTATGTAGAAATTGCAATTATTTATTTATATTCCATACTTCTTATGAAATAATGAAATATACATACATAAATTACTAAATATCACTTTTATATCTGGCACTAGGGTGACCTCGTCTACTTGAACCTCCTCCTTTCTCGAAGGCATACCCAGGCAGATAGAAGGTTGCACACAAAGAGACCTGAGAATTTCTGTCACTGGTACAAAGTGCTTTAATCCCAATTAGGGAAAGCTGACACACGGTCCTATTCACAGTTCTCTGCTCTTGAATATAATTTGAATAGACATAAACTTCAGCTATAATGGCACCATTAAATGTGGACAGCCGAAAGGAAAATTGAATTGAGGTCCAGGTGTCTCACAAGGCAAGGGTCTGAGAGAAGATATGAATACATGGCAACTAGTCCCATAGCAAATTGTCCAGGACCATATGAGAGGAGTGAAGGGGCTGTGGAAGAATGCCTGGGGTGGATCAGCTGGACCATTGGGCCAGGAGGAAGCAGTAGGGCTAGTTAGCTATGGTAAATTGTCCCATTCCAAATCAGAAGAGGGAGGCCATGACATTAATAACTCATTTAATTATTTCTATGATTGTCAATAAACTTGTGTTCTACAGAGGCTGCTTGCATAAACTGTAACCTACAATCAAGCACAAAATTGCAGCAGGCAGTATTTTACAAAAACATCACCGGTTACAACAAACCACCTCCACAAGCAGAAGGAAATCAAGAACTGGCAGATGACCTGAATGTGTTATACTGTAGGTTTGAAAAGAAACCACAGCCACCTATCTCCTAAACCTCCATTCCAGACACACCAACAACAGCCAAATCTTCTACAACTGAACCCATCCCATTGGGTTTACAACCCCTGGTGAAGTGCAAGATCTATTTCACAGACAGAAGCTTGGAAAAGCACCCGAGGTCCAGACAAGATAATTCTTTCTTGCTTAAAAGTCTATGCTGACCAATTGACCTCCATCTTCACCCAAATCTTCAACAAATCATAAGAGATTTGCTATGTTCCTTCATGCTTCAAATGCTCTACTACAGTGACGGCAAACCTTTTTTTTCTCAGGTGCTGAAAGAGCGTGCATGCCCCCTATAGCATATGCATGAGTGCCCACACCCATAATTCAATGCTTGGGAAGGGCAAAAACAGCTTCCCTGCCCCCCAGGGGCCCTCTGGAGATCAGAATTGGCCTGTTTCCCAAATTCTGGTGGGCTCGTGTTTTGCCCTCCCCAGGCTCCAAAGACTTCCCTGGAGCCGAGAGAGAGTAAAAATGCCCTCCCTCATCCCCCCAGAAGCTCTCTAGAAACAAAGAACACCCTCCCAAAGCCTCAGTGCAAGCCAAAAATCAACTGGCCAGCACACACATGAACATTGGAGCTGAGCTAAGGCAATAGCTCGTGTGCCAGCAGATATGACTCCGCGAGCCACCTATGGCACCCATGCCATAGGTTCGCCATCACTGCTCTACTATCATTCCAGTGCTGAAGAAACTTTCCATCAAGGAACTGAATGACCACAGACCAGTTGCTCTAACATCTGTAGTTATGAAAACCTAGTGAAGTCCCACTTGAAAACCATCATGGATACACTGTTAGACTCCCTGCAATTTGCATACTGAGCAAATATTTCGATAGAGAATGCTGTTAATATGGCTCTGCACTACATTCTACAACATCTTGAATTTCCAAAGACCTATGCTGTGGTCCTTTTTGTAGACTTTAGTTCAGCATTCAAAACCATCATACTGGACATTCTTTTAATCTGAACACACCTGTAAGTGGATCACAAGCTTTCTAACAGGAAGCAACAGGTGAAGCTAGGCAAAATTACATCAGATACCTGTACAATTAGCATAGGGCCTCCCAAGGCTGTAAACCCTCACTACTTCTCTTTTCTCTATACATCAATGACTGCATCTCAAACAATCCATCTGTTAAACTACTGAAGTTTTCAGATGATACAATAATGATTGGTCTTATTCGAGACAATGATGAAACCACATATATATGGGTGGTGAAACATTTAGTCTCGTGGTGCAACTGAAACAATTTAGAATTGAACACACTCAAACCCATAGAAATTGTGATAGACTTTAGGAGAAACCCTCCCATCCTACCACTTCTCACAATACTAGACAACACAGTATCAGCAGTACAGACCTTCAAATTTCTAGGTTCTATCATATCTCAAGACCTAAAATGGTCACATAATATCAAAAACATCATCAAAAAAGCACAACAAAGAATGTTCTTTCTGCACCAACTCAGGAAGCTCAAACTTCCCAAGGAGCTGCTGATACACTTCTACAGAGGAATCATTGAGTCTGTCATCTGCACTTCTATAACTACCTGGTTTGGTTCTGCAACCCAACAAGACTGACACAGACTTCAGAGGATAAAGCAGAACTGCAGAAAAAACAATTGCTGTCAACCTGCCTTCCATTGAGGACCTGTATACTGCACGAGTCAAAGAGAGGGCAGTGAAAATATTTACTGACCCCTTGCATCCTGGACATAAACTGTTTCAACTCCTATCCTCAAAACATCGCTACAGAGCACTGCACACCAAGACAACTAGACACAGGACAGTTTTTCCCCCAAACGCCATTACTCTGCTAAACAAATAATTCCTCAACACTGTCAAACTATTTACTAAGTCTGCACTTCTATTACTACTAGTTTTCCCCCATCATTTCTATCATCCATTTCCTCCCACTTATAACTGTTTGTTTGTAACTTCATTTTTATTAATATTGATTGTTTCCTCATTGCTTATTTGACCCCTATGACAATCATTAAGTGTTGTACCCCATGATTCTTGACTAATGTATCTCTTTCTTTTATATACACTGAAAGTATACGCAGCAAAGACAAAGTCATTGTGTGTGCAATATTTTCCCAATTATAAACTGTACCAAGGGGTGGACTGCCCTGATGGGAGAGAACACAGTGGGGTAGCGAAAATAGAGCTCCACCCCATAGCAGCTAATTTGCACAGAAAGATGTTGAAAGAAAATACAGGGCATCCTGCATAAGCCATGCCCACAGAGTGGTAGTAAAATTTTTGGTAGCGCTTCACTGACTCTATCCCAATAAAATACTTCACTCCCAAAAAATCAGATAGCATCATACATGATGGACATTAGGAAATTAGTCAAACTAGAGCTGTTCCAGACAGTATTTCCCATTTGATATGACTGAGCTGAGTTGAAGTTTATTGCATGTTTGTAGAATATTATGTCTTTTAAAAATCACTTTTATGTTTATTGGTATTTGATGCAATCCATTAAGAATCCATATAGAATCAGCAGAAGACAAATATTATTTTGTTATTGTTGTTATTAATATTTAGTAAATTTTATTTTGCAATTAAGAACATAAGAAGAGCCATGCTGAATCAGGCCAAAGCCCATCGAGTCCAGCATTCTGTGTCACACAGTGGCCCACTAATTGTCCATGGGGATCTTGAGCAGAAAGAGAAGGCAAGACCCTCCCTTTCCCTTGACCCCCAACAAGTGGTACTCAAGGGAATCCTGCCTGCCTCAACCAACATAGAGGCAGTAATTATGATATTAATATTATTTTCAGTTTCCCTGGGTTTTTTACAGGTGTAAATCTAACAACTATATAAACTGGTCAGGTTGTATAAGCCCATACAAAACTGCTACTAACATCCTGCAGATTAATTTGGTGGGCCCGGGACAGGGGTTTATCCTCTGTCCTGGTGCTTCTTGACCTCTCCGCGGCTTTCGATACCATCGACCATGGTATCCTTCTGTGCCGGCTGGAGGGGTTGGGAGTGGGAGGCACTGTTCTTTGGTGGTTCTCCTCCTAGCTCTCCGGTCGGTCGCAGTCAGTGTTAGTGGGGGGTCAGAGGTCGACCCCGAGGTCTCTCCCTTGTGGGGTGCCTCAGGGGTCGGTTCTCTCCCCCCTGCTATTTAATATCTACATGAAACCACTGGGTGAGATCATCCAAGGGCATGGGGTGAGGTATCATCAGTATGCTGATGATACCCAGCTTTACATCTCCACCCCATGTCCAGTCAACGAAGCAGTGGAAGTGATGTGCCGGTGTCTGGAGGCTGTTGGGGCCTGGATGGGTGTCAACAGACTCAAACTCAACCCTGATAAGACGGAGTGGCTGTGGGTTTTGCCTCCCAAGGACAATTCCATCTGTCCGTCCATCACCCTGGGGGGGAATTATTGACCCCCTCAGAGACGGTCCGCAACTTGGGCGTCCTCCTCGATCCACAGCTCACATTAGAGAAACATCTTTCAGCTGTGGTGATGGGGGCGTTTGCCCAGGTTCGCCTGGTGCACCAGTTGTGCCTCTATTTGGACCGGGAATCACTGCTCACAGTCACTCATGCCCTCATCACCTTGAGGCTCGACTACTGTAATGCTCTCTACATGGGGCTATCTTGGAAGAGTGTTCGGAAACTTCAGATCGTGCAGAATGCAGCTGCGAGAGCAATCATGGGCTTTCCCAAATATGCCCATGTTACTCCAACACTCCGCAGTCTGCATTGGTTGCCGATCAGTTTCCAGTCACAATTCAAAGTGTTGGTTATTACCTATAAAGCTCTTCATGGCACCGGACCAGGATATCTGCGAGACCGCCTTCTGCCTCACGAATCCCAGCAGCTGGTTAGGTCCCATAGAGTTGGTCTTCTCCGGATCCCGTCGACTAAACAATGTCGTCTGGCGGGACCCCGGGGAAGAGCCTTCTCTGTGGCGGCTCCGACCCTCTGGAATCAGCTCCCTCCAGAGATTGGAACTGCCCCTAACCTCCTTGCCTTTCGTAAACTCCTTAAAACCCAACTCTGTTGTCAAGCGTGGGGGAACTGAGACCTCTCCCCCTGCCCATGTAGTTTTTGTGCATGATATGACTGTATGTGTGTTTTTTATATCGGGGTTCCCTGCTTTTAGATTTTTAAATGTACAATTGTTATTTTAGATTCTAATTATTAGATTTGTCATTATATATTGTTTTTATCACTGTTGTGAGCCACCCCGAGTCTGCGGAGAGGGGCGGCATATAAATCTAATAAATAAATAAATAAAATAAATAATTTCCCATAGATAAGCAAATAAATAATCAGTTGTAATTCCTCTAGAAAATGTCATATATTGCTATTTAAAGCTATTTAAAGCTTATGCTAAAAATTAGCATCTGCTTTTACTAAAATGAAACTGAAGAAATTCTTAGGTTCTAAAGCCCATATTTATGTACCTCTCCAGCGCTGTAACTACGGAATCTCTGAAGATGCTGCCTGTGAGTCAAGTGATTGGGGAGACGGCCATTCTGAAGTGGAATTCTGGGGTCAATGAAAGTGGTAGCGCGACTGTTGTGGTCAACAAAGAAAGACTGCAATAGAAGAATACTAAGAATCAGAAATAATATTAAGAGAACTACCAAGTTGGTAATATAGGTTATAACATTATTTCTAATCTGATTTTTTTAGTTTAAGAAATTAAATGGTTAAATACAGTGTGACTAATATACTGAAAGTAGACTGAAGGACTTCTTACATTATACAGACCAAGAAAAGATTACAGATAATTATTTTAAGGTATATATTTCTTAATAAAATACTAACAGAAACCGTATGTATGTATGTATGTATGTATGTATGTATGTATGTATGTATGTATGTACGTACATACATACATACGTATGTATGTATATTTTTTTAAAAATAGAATTAAATACTAACTTCATTTCATTTATTTACCTTGCCTTGTTGATCGGTTTTGATTTCCCATCCTCGCGGGAGTTCTAACCGTGTATCAGCGAACATATTGATGAAATTTACTAGGTCTCTATTATGCTGATACCGTTCAAAATTCCGAGCATCTCTGCGGATTTTCAGAATCATATGTTTCAAGCAGGTACTATTGGTGAAAACTCTGTAGGCACTCTGAATACAAAGAAAAAAGTAGGGAATTTACTATGATACACTTTTGCCAAAACAAAACAAAACAAAAACTCCGTCTACTAATTGTGTGTGCCTATTTAATATATCAATTACCTACAGCAGCACTGAATAGCAAATACCAATCTAGCAAAGATTCTCCTATCAACAGTCTCAACTGCTCTTCCAACAGAAACCAAAATTCCAGGAGGGTTATGGTTAGAACAAGTGTATAAGTACTGTAGTTCTTAACTTACTATAGTTCATTTAGTTACTGCTCGAGTTACAAAGACATTGAAAAAAGAGAATTATGATCCTTTTTTCCACACTTGCAGCATCCCCTTAGTCATGTAATTTTCACTTGGATACTTGACAACTGACTCACATTTATGACGGTTGTAGAATCCTGAGGTCATGCAAACTCCTTTTGTGATCTTTTGACAAGCAAATGCAATGGGGAACCCCAATTCACTTAACTACCCTGTTACTAATTTAACAACTGTAGTGATTTAGTTAACAAACGTGGCAAGAAAACTCTTAAAACAGGGCAAAATTCATTTAATAAATTTCTCACATAACATGAACATAAATTTTGGGCTCAACTGTAGTCGTAGGTTGAGGACTATCTGTAGTTCCATTTCCTCCCTCCAAGTCCTGCTACATGGTCATCAGAATGATCAGTGCAATTCCTTCTCATGTCCATGCCTGAATCCTATCTGAATTCATATTATTTTTTCAAATTTCTTTGCAATTGTCATTAACATACAATGATACATCGTCTTACGAACGCCTCTTCATACGAACTTTTTGAGATATGAACTAGGCGTTCAGGATTTTTTTTGCCTCTTCTCATGAACCATTTTCGTTTTACGAACCCTCGCTTCTTCCTCGGCTGCTGCTGCTTCAAGCAGTGGCCAAAACAAGCGATTTTAAGTTAGCAGGCTCTGATGATTGAAAGGGAACTGGAGCCAGGCTTTCTCGTGCGAGGTCTCCCCCTCCCCCCAGCCCATTTGCTAGAAAACGGCATGTCTGAGGAGAGGAGATCTCCACTCCGGGGTGGCGGATGGATAAAGCAACGCTAGCCGAGTGCTTGTAGAGGCAGGGAAAGGGAGCCTGTGGAGGAATAAATGGCATGGGGGGTCCTGGAAATGTTAGAATTCAGGCCAGATGGAGCAATAAATGACATGAAGGGTTCCTGGAAACGTCAGGGTTCAGGCCAGCTGGAGCAATAAATGGCATGGGGGGTCCTGGAAACATCTGCGATGGAGACTCTTGACTGGATTGCGCCATTGCGATCTCTCTGTGGCACTAGACTCCGGAGAGCTTCTTGGTTTATAGAGGAACTCCGGGTGTTGAAATGTCAGAAGAGAAGTCTAGGGAAGCGGTGGAGGAAAAGAAAATCTGAGTCTGATTGAACACTTGTAAGAGCTCATATTAAGACTTACTATGTGGCGCTCAAGGTGGCAAGATGCACGTATCTTACCGCTTTGATTGCATCAGCGGAATCCCGCCCGGCCTCCCTGTTTAGGGTGACCCACTCCCTTCCAAATCGGGGGGGGGGGGTTGGGGAGCCATTGCAGGGTAGTGTCAAGGACTTTAACGCATTTTTCGCTGATAAAATAGCTCAGATTCAGACGGACCTTGACTCCGATTGGAATGCAGTGTTGGCTGACAATGAGTCAGTCGAGGGTACAGGAGCCCATCTTTGTCCATCTGTTTGTTTGTTTGTTTGTTTGTTTGTTTGTTTGTTTGCTTGCTTGCTTGCTTGCTTGCTTGCTTGCTTGCTTGCTTGCTTGTTTGTTTGTTTGCTTGCTTGTTTGTTTGACTTCTATGTCACCCAATCCTGAAGGATTCAGGGCAGCTTACAACATAATAACAATACAATAAATAAAAGAATACAATACAACAATAAAAAAGAAGTCAAATATAAGCTCTAAAAAACTAACCCCAGTAAAACCCATTTATATAAAAACCCATCAAATCTTATGCATGCACAACATTCATAAAATAAAATTTGGCCATGAAAGATGGACAATTCATGGCCCCCAGGCCTGCCTGCAAAGCCAGGTCTTTGTAGCCTTGCAAAAGGCCAGTAAGGTGGGAGCAGCACGAACATCAGGGGGTAGTTGGTTCCATAGAGCTGGGGCAGCCACCGAAAAGGCCCTCCCTCACAGTCCCACCAACCTACATTGTTTAGTCGATGGGACCTGGAGGAGACCAACTCTCTGAGCTCTTATTGGTCTCTGGGAGGTATGCAGCAGGAGACGGCCTCGTAAATAGTCTGGCCCTGAGCCATGTATGACTTTATAGGTAATAACCAACATCTTGAATTGTGCCCGGAGACTAATAGGAAGCCAGTGCAGCTCTCGTGGCTGCATTCTGGAATATTTGCAGTCTCCGAACACTTTTCAAGGGTAACCCCACGTAGAGCGCATTGCAGTAATCAATGCGAGAGGTGATGAGGGCCTGAATGACTGTGCGGAGAGTATCCTGGTCCAAGTAGAGTTTAACTGGTGTACCAGGCGAACCTGGGTGAAGGTCCCCCTGGTCACAGCCAAAATGTGATGGTCAAAACTCAGCCATGCGTCCAGGAGGACATCCAAGTTGTGGACCCTCTCTGAGGGGGACAATATCTCTCCCCCCAGTGTAATGGACGGACAGATCGAAAAGTCCCCACCCCAATCCTGCAGCCTGAGAGAAAGCAAAAGGGAGATAAAAGCAAGAGAAAAATGCAAAGGAAGGTGAGAGAAATAATAAAAGATAAGAAATGAGAGCAAAAAGGGAGGGGAAACAAATGAGAGAGAGAAGGGGGGAGGGAGAAGTACACAGAAATGAGAGAGACCTGGAGGGAAAGAAAAAGAGAGGAAAAAGAGAGAGAGAGAGAAGTGGAGAGGAAGGAAGGAGAAATGGAGAGAACAAGGAAGGGAGGGAGGGAGGGAGGGAGGGAGGGAGGAGAATGAAATGAATGGTGGGACAGATGAAGGTAAGACTTTTGGGGGCGGTGTATATATTTTTTATTTTTCTCTCAACATACATTCAAACAATAGAGTGTACCATCTAATTTTCCATGAATAAAATGCAGTATTTTGTTAGTAACTAATATCAATCATCAAAAAAGTTGCAAACATTTATTTATTTATTTGTTTGTTTGTTTGTTTTTTTATTACATTTGTATGCCGCCCCTCTCCGGAGACTCGGAGCGGCTTTTTCTAAATTTTCATCCAGTTACATACATTTTCTTTTAATTAAATTCCCTCTTTAATGTTCCTTCAAAAGGTACAACACCAATTATATTTCTAACTTATTAACCATTATGCCAAAGTGCTTCCCCCTTCTAAATAGTACATTTACCTAATTCCAAATTTATCTGTCTGACCAATGCACTCTTTTAGAAGCAGATCAGCAGATCAGGAGTCCATTTTGAAACTCCACAGAAAACATCTAGGGGGGAAGGCAGGTTGTCCTCGACTTACAATGGTTCATTTACTGACCGTTCAAAGTCGCAACGGCCCTGAAAAAAGTGACTTATGCACCCTTTTCACACTTAGGAACTTTGCAGTAGCCTGATGATCGCAGGATCAAAACTTTGCTTCCGTTTCATATTTATGATCGTTGCTATGTGTCCTGAGGTCACATGACTCACTTTTGTTTCTAACCGATCCACGCCCAGGCATGAAAATGTGCTGCTCAGACATTATATATATTATATATTATATATATTCGCCCACACCGAAAAAAAATTAGAGGGAACATTGGTCCTCTTCCCCTCCTTTTCAATATCTACATGAAACCGCTGGGTGAGATCATCTAAGGACATGGGATGAGGTGTCATCAGTACGCTGATGACACCCAGTTGTACATCTCCACCACATGTCCACTCGGCAAAGCAGTAGAAGTGATGTACCGGTGCCTGGAGGCTGTTGGGGTCTGGATGGGTGTCAATAGGCTCAAACTCGACCCTGACAAGATGGAGTGGCTGTGGGTTTTGCCTCCCAAGGACAATTCCATCTGTCCATCCATTTCCCTGGAAGGGGGGAATTATTGACCCCCTCAGAGAGGAACCACAACTTGAGTGTCCTCTTCGATCCACAGCTGACTTTAGAACATCATCTTTCAGCTGTGGCGAGGAGGGTGTTTGCTCAGGTTCGCCTGGTGCACCAGTTGCGGCCCTATTTCGGCAGGAAATCTTTGCTCACAGTCACTCATGCCCTCATCACCTCGAGGCTCGACTACTGTAATGCTCTCTACATGGGGCGACCTCTGAAGAGTGTTCAGAAACTTCAGATCGTGCAGAATGCGACCACATGAGTGGTCATGGGTCTTCCCAGATATACCCATGTCTTGTCAACCCTCCGCAGCCTGTATTGGTTGCTAATTGGTTTCTGGACACAATTCAAAGTGTTGGTGATGACCTATAAAGCCCTACATGGTATCGGACCAGATTACTTACGGGACCGCCTTCTGCCACATGTATCCCAATGGCTGATTAGGTCCCACAGAGTTGGCATTCTCCAGGTCCCGTTGATCAGACAATGTCATCTGGCAGGGCCTAGGGGAAGAGCCTTCTCTGTGGTGGCCCCGACACTCTGGAATCAGCTCCCTCTGGAGATTCGAACTGCCCCCACCCTCCTCACTTTCCACAAGAGCCTTAAGACCTATCTATGTCGCCAGGCATAGGGCAACTAGTATATCCCCCCAAAGTTATGTGTGGGTATGTAGCATCAATTGTTTTTAAGATCATGGGTTTTAGTTACAGTTTTAATTATTAGATTTGTATCCATATTGTTTTATTGTTGTTGTGAGCTGCCCCGAGTCTTCGGAGAGGGGCGGCATACAAGTCTAATAAATTATTATGAAATTATTATTATTATAATTTTTGTTAACATACCATGCATAAATTGTAAAGGCCTAGGGGGAAAGAATATCTCAGTTCCCCCATGCCTGATGGCAGAGGTGGATTTTAAGAAGCTTATGAAAGGCGAGGAGGGTGGGGGCAATTGTAATCTCTGGGGGGAGTTGGTTCCAAAGGGCTGGGGCTGCCACACAGAAGACTTTTCCCCTGGGTCCCGCCAAAATACATTGTTTAGTTGACGGGACCCGGAGAAGCCCACTCTGTGGGACCTAACTGGTCGCTGGGATTCGTGCAGCAGAAGGCGGTCCCTGAGATAATCTGTTCCGGTGCCATGAAGGGCTTTATAGGTCATAACCAACATTTTGAATTGTGACCGGAAACTGATTGGCAACCAATGCAGACTGCGGAGTGTTCGTGTAACATGGGCATATTTGGGGAAGCCCATGACTGCTCTCGCAGCTGCATTCTGAACAATCTGAAGTTTCCGAACACTTTTCAAAGGTAGCCCCATGTAGAGACCATTACAGTAGTCAAGCCTCGAGGTGATGAGGGCATGAATGACTGTGAGCAGTGACTCCCGGTCCAAACAGGGCCGCAACTGGTGCACCAGGCGAACCTGGGCAAATGCCCCCCCATGCCAGAGCTGAAAGATGTTTCTCTAATGTTAGCTGTCGATCAAGGAGGACACCCAAGTTGCAGACCCTCTCTGACTTCCCCCCCCCCAGGGAAATGGATGGACAGATAGAATTGTCCATGGGAAGCAAAACCCACAGCCACTCCATCTTATCAGGGTTGAGTTTGAGTCTGTTGACACCCATCCAGACCCCAACAGCCTCCAGGCACCGGCACATCATTTCCACTGCTTCGCTGACTGGACAAGGGGTGGAGATGTAGAGCTGAGTATCATCTGCATACTGATGATACCTCACCCCATGCCCTTGGATGATCTCACCCAGCGGTTTCATGTAGATATTAAATAGCAGGCAGGAGAGAACCGACCCCTGAGGCACCCCACAAGGGAGAGACCTCAGGGTCGACCTCTGACCCCCCACTAACACTGACTGCGACCGACCGGAGAGCTAGGAGGAGAACCACCAAAGAACAGTGCCTCCCACTCCCAACCCCTCCAGCCGGCGCAGAAGGATACCATGGTCGATGGTATCGAAAGCCGCTGAGAGGTCAAGAAGCACCAGGACAGAGGATAAACACCTGTTCCGGGCCTGCCAGAGATCATCCATCAGCGCGACCAAAAGCAGTTTCCGTGCTGTAGCCGGGCCTGAATCCTGACTGTTGAGGGCCTAAATAATGGGCTTCTTCCAAGGACCGCTGGAGCTGGAGCACCACCACCTTCTCAACAAACTTCCCCATAAAGGGGAGGTTGGAGACTGGGCGATAGTTGTTGAGAATGGCTGGGTCCAGGGAAGGCTTTTTGAGGAGGGGGCGCACAAGTACCTCCTTGTAGGGTTCCGGAAAGGACCCCCTCCCCAAAGAAGCATTGATAATCTCCTGGGCCCAGCTCCGTGTCGCCTCCCTGCTGGCCAAAACCAGCCAGGAGGGACATGGATCCAGTAAGCAGGTGGCGGAACTCACAGCTCCAATGGCCTTCTCCACTTCATCAGGTGTCACCAGATCAAACTCTTCCCAGACAGGTGGACAAGTACGGTCCCCAGTCACCTCAACTGACTCGTTGTCAGTCAACTCTGTTTTCCAATTGGAGTCGATGTCCGCCCAGATCCGAGCGATTTTATCACCGAAAAATGTGTTAATGTGTCGGCACTACTCTGTAAGGGCTCCCCAACTCCCTCCTGGTTAAGAAGGGAGTGGGTCATCCTAAACAGAGTGGCCGGGCGGGATTCCACTGATGCAATCAAGGCGGCATGATATGCGCATCTTGCCGCCTTGAGCATCACTTTGTAAGTCTTAATAAAAGCTCTTACAAGTGTTCGGTCGGATTCAGACTTACTCTTCCTCCATTGCTTCTCTAGACGTCTCTTCTGGCGTTTCAACTCCCGGAGCTCCTCGTTGAACCATGGAGCTCTACGGGATCTAGTGCCGCGGAGAGGTCGCAACGGCACAATCCGGTCAAGAGCCCTTGCTGCAGCCTTGTTCCAGGCCTCAGCAAGGGACTCCACTGAATTGTGGATGAGTGTATCTGGAATAACCCCAAGCGCCTTCTGGAAGCCCTCTGGGTCCATCAGGCATCTGGGGCTGAACAACTTAATTGGTTCCGCCTCCCTGCGGGGAAGGATTGGAGCCAGGAAGTCAAGCCATAGTAGAAAATGGTCTGACCATGACAAAGGTAATGCTTCTAAGCCCCTTAGTCTCAGACCATTACTCAATTGCTCAGAGAGGAATAACATGTCGGGTGCGTGTCCCCCCTCGTGAGTCAAACCCTGTATTACTTGAGTCAGGTCCATGGCTGTCATGGTGGCCATGAACTCCTGTGCCAATCCAGAGGTTTTGCCGAGTGATGGCAGGTTAAAGTCCCCCAAGACAGTAAGTCTGGGGAACTCCACCGCCAACCCGGCTACCTCCTCGAGTAGCACAGGCAGGGCTTTTGACACGTAGCTGGGAGGCAGGTACATGAGAAATAAGCCCACCTGATCCCCTAAGTCCAACTTCATCAAGAGGGACTCGCAACCTGTAATCTCTGGAGCAACGAGTCTACATAGGCAAAGGTTCTCCCTGGCTATAATAGCCACTCCCCTCCCCTTCCCTGGGGTCGAGCTTGATGCCATATCTGAAACCCAGCTGGACAAATTTCAGAGAGAAGAACTCCTCCCTTCAAGCCCAGCCAGGTTTCAGTTACATATGCCAGGTCGCCCTCCTCATCCAGGATCAAATCCCGGATGAGGAGAGCTTTATTTACCACCGACCTGGCATTGAGTAGCAGCAACCTGAGCCCAGGGCCAGAATTACACTCATCACCAGTGCCCAGGGTTGAGCTCACGGAGCCAGAACAAGGTATCATTATTAAACAGCGATCCCTCATTCCCCTGGAACAGCGAACTCCGTGGCTCCCACCATATCTGCCTCTCCGCAGCAACACCTGGATATTCCAACCCTCTGCCACCCCAGAGATCGGTGCCCGCCCTCCTGCCTTTCCAGCATCAGGTTGGCCAAAGACAGTGGTACCTCAAGATACGAACCCCTCGTCTTACGAACAACCCGATATACGAACCCGGGGTTCAGAAAAATTTTCTGGACTTCTTACGAACTTTTTTCGTCTTACGAACGCCAAACCCGAACTTCCGGGTTCGGCATTCGGGAGGCTGCTGGGAAGCCCCCCGGCTGTTTTAAAAGGTGACAGCCGGGCAGCGGGGCTTCCCAGCGGGCAAAGCACTCTTCACCTCCCGCCGGGCAAGAGCGCTCTTCTGCCGGCCACGGGCGAAGGGCGGGGAAGCCTCTTGCAGCAGCTGCTACAGCAGAGACATTTGGGGTTTTGGCTGGGGGGAGGGAAAGGCAGGAGGTCCGGCGCTTCACCTGCCCTCCCAGCCAAAAGGCAAAGCCGCATAGCTCCCCAACCACCGAAGGAGGCTTAACCCCGCCCCTCTGTCCCAATTATCGCCCGTGGCCGGCAGAAGAGTGGGGGCAGGCAGGAGGCAGTCTTTAACATGCCGCAGAGGCTCTGGAGCGCCGCCTGGTCGTTGTCGCAGCACTGGCTTTCGCTCTTGTTGCGTTCGCGAGTTTTCATGCCCAGCGAGCTCTCCGAGCTCGGGAAGGAGCTCACGGTCAGTCGGCTGCGGGCGGGAGGAAGACGAATGCGGCCCGGAGGCTGGGAGGGAGGCGGAATACGGGAGGAGGAGGGAGGCAGCCTCCACGCTTTTCTTTCAGCGGAGGAGCTAAGTGGCCAGAGAAAGGGATCAATGTAAAAGCGCCGCTGGGTTGGGAATGTCTTTGGCCAATTAGCTCCTCCGAAAGAAAAGCGTGGAGGCTGCCTCCCTCCTCCTCCCGTATTCCGCCTCCCTCCCAGCCTCCAGGCCGCATTCGCCTTCCTCCACCACCACCAGCATCCAGCTCCTCCTCCTCTTCTCGCTTCTCTACAAAATGACAGCTGGGTGGCGGCGTGGAGGCTGGGGGTGGCGGAGGTGTGTGGAAGAGGTCCGTGGGAGAACTGGGGGGAGCCACGGCCACCGCCCCATGGAAGGGACCTGGCTGGTAAGCTCCAGAAGGTGATCTTTGTGGGGGCCCCCAGGAGAGCAAGCAGCAGGCGTGGGCTGGGGTCTTTCCTCTGGGGGCAAAGGTGGTGGTCGCAGGGTGCCTTTGCTGCAGGCAGGTGTCTAGGCACCGCAGCTCCCCCCAGTTCTCCTGCGGACCTCTTCCACACACACACGCCGCCTCCAGCCTCCGTGCCGCCGCCCAGGTGTCATCTTGTAAAGCGAGAAGAGGAGGAGCTGGATGCCGCTGGTGGTGGAGGAAGGCGAATGTGGCTGGGAGGGAGGAGGAATACGGGAGGAGGAGGAAGAGGAGGAGGAGGGAGGAAGGAGAGAGAGAGAGAGAGGTTTCTGCTTGAAGTTGAAGGTTTAGGTTTAGGTTTATTGGATTTATATGCCGCCCCTCTCCGCAAACTCGGGGCGGCTCACAACAATAATAAAAAAACAGTACAGTACACAATACCAAATCCAATGCCCACCCATCCAGATTCCAATTGAAATTAATAATCTCATAAAAAAAACAAAAACAAAACAGTATATATAAAAAACAGGCACACAGTCAATCAATCAACAAAACAACATGGGCAAGGGGGAGGTGTTTTAGTTCCCCCATGCCTGACGGCAAAGGTGGGTCTTAAGGAGTTTACGAAAGGCAGGGAGGGTGGGGGCAATCCTAATCTCAGGGGGGAGCTGGTTCCAGAGGGTCGGGGCCCCCACAGAGAAGGCTCTTCCCCTGGGTCCCGCCAGACGACATTGTTTAGTCGACGGGACCCGGAGAAGGCCAACTCTGTGGGACCTAACCGGTCGCTGGGATTCGTGCGGCAGGAGGCGGTCCCGAAGATATTCTGGTCCGGTGCCATGAAGGGCTTTATAGGTCATAACCAACACTTTGAATTGTGACCGGAAACTGATCGGCAGCCAATGCAGACTGCGGAGTGTTGGAGTGATATGGGCATACTTGGAGAAGCCCATAATTGCTCTCGCAGCTGCATTCTGCACGGTCTGAAGTTTCCGAACACTTTTCAAAGGTAGCCCCATGTAGAGAGCGTTACAGTAGTCGAGCCTCGAGGTGATGAGGGCATGAGTGACTGTGAGCAATGACTCCCGGTCCAAATAGGGCCGCAACTGGCGCACCAGGCGAACCTGGGCAAACGCCCCCCTCGCCACAGCTGAAAGGTGTTTTTCTAATGTGAGCTGTGGATCGAGGAGGACGCCCAAGTTGCGGACCCTCTCTGAGGGGGTCAATAATTCCCCCCCCAGGGTAATGGACGGACAGATAGAATTGTCCTTGGGAGGCAAGACCCACAGCCACTCCGTCTTGTCTGGGTTGAGTTTGAGTTTGTTGACACCCATCCAGGCCCCAACAGCCTCCAGGCACCGGCACATCACTTCCACTGCTTCGTTGACTGGACATGGGGTGGAGATGTACAACTGGGTATCATCGGCATATTGATGATACCTCACCCCATGCCCTTGGATGATCTCACCCAGCGGTTTCATGTAGATATTAAATAGCAGGGGGGAGAGGACCGACCCCTGGGGCACCCCACAAGGGAGAAACCTCGGGGTCGACCTCTGACCCCCCACTAACACCGACTGCGACCGACCGGAGAGGTAGGAGGAGAACCACTGAAGAACAGTGCCTCCCACTCCCAACCCCTCCAGCCGGTGCAGAAGGATACCATGGTCGATGGTATCGAAAGCCGCTGAGAAGTCAAGGAGCACCAGGACAGAGGACAAGCCCCTGTCCCGGGCCCGCCAGAGATCATCCATCAACGCGACCAAAGCAGTTTCCGTGCTGTAGCCGGGCCTGAATCCAGACTGCTGAGGACCTAGATAATCGGCTTCATCCAAGGACCGCTGGAGTTGAAGTGCCACCACCTTCTCGACAACCTTCCCCATGAAGGGAAGGTTGGAGACTGGACGGTAGTTATTAAGCACGGCTGGGTCCAGGGAAGGCTTCTTGAGGAGGGGGCGCACAACCGCCTCCTTATAAAGTGGCGGAAAGGACCCCCTCCCCAAGGAGGCGTTGACAATCTCCTGGACCCAGCTCCGTGTCACCCCTCGACTGGCCGAAACCAGCCAAGAGGGACACGGATCCAGTAAACAGGTGGCGGAACTCACAGCTCCAATGGCCTTGTCCACTTCATCAGGTGTCACCAAGTCAAACTCCCCCCAGACAGATGGACAAAGACGTTTAGCCCCAGTCACCTCGACTGACTCATTGTCAGTCGACTCTGTTTCACAATTGGAGTCGAGGTCGGCCCGGATCCGAGCGATTTTATCAGCGAAAAACGTGTTAAAATCCTCGGCACTACTCTGCAAGGGCTCCCCAACTCCCCTCTGATTAAGAAGGGAGCGGGTTACCCTAAACAGAGCGGCCGGGCGGGATTCCGCTGATGCAATCAAGGCGGCATGATACGCGCATCTTGCCGCCTTGAGCGCCACTTTGTAAGTCTTAATATGAGCTCTTACAAGTGTTCGATCGGATTCGGACTTACTCTTCCTCCATCGCTTCTCCAGACGTCTCTTCTGGCGCTTCAACACCCGGAGCTCCTCGTTGAACCATGGAGCTCTACGGGGTCTAGTGCCGCGGAGAGGTCGCAACGGCGCAATCCGGTCAAGAGCCTCCCCTGCAGCCTTGTTCCAGGCCTCAGCAAGAGACTCTGCCGAACTGTGGACAAGTGTATCTGGAATAACCCCAAGCGCCATCTGGAAGCCTTCTGGATCCATCAGGCGTCTGGGGCGGAACCTCCTAATTGGTTCCGCCTCCCTGCGGGGAAGGATTGGAGCCAGGAAGTTAAGCCGCAGTAGGAAATGATCTGACCACGACAAAGGCAGCACTTCTAAGCCCCTTAATCTCAGATCATTACTCAGTTGCTCAGAGAGGAATATCATATCGGGTGCGTGCCCACCCTCGTGAGTCGGACCCTGAACTACTTGAGTCAGGTCCATGGCTGTCATGGTGGCCATGAACTCCTGTGCCAGTCCAGAGGAACCGCCGAGCGACGGCAGATTGAAGTCCCCCAGGACGATAAGTCCGGGGAACTCCACCGCCAGCCCGGCCACCTCCTCGAGCAGCACAGGCAGGGCTGTTGACACGCAGCTGGGAGGCAGGTACGTGAGTAACAAGCCCACCTGAACCCCTAAGTCCAACTTCACCAGGAGGGACTCGCAACCCGCAACCTCTGGAGCAATGAGCCTACGCAGGCCAAGACTCTCCCTGGCTACAATAGCCACTCCTCCCCCCCTTCCCTGGGGTCGAGGTTGGTGCCATACCCGAAACCCAGCTGGGCAAATTTCAGAGAGAGGAACTCCTCCCTCTGGGCCCAGCCAGGTTTCGGTCACACAAGCCAGGTCGGCCTCCTCATCCAGGATCAGATCCCGGATGAGGAGAGCTTTATTTACCACCGACCTGGCATTGAGTAGCAACAACTTGAGCCCAGGGCCAGAATTACACTCATCACCAGTGCTTTGAGTTAAGCTCATGGAGCCTGAAGAAGGGATCGCTACTAAGCAGCGATTCCTCCTTCCCCTGGAACGGCTAGCTCCATGGCTTCCGCCATACCTGCCTCTCCCCAGCAAGACTGGGATATTTTGACCCTCTGCCACCCCAGAGATAAGTGTCCCCTCCCCTCCTGCCCCTCCAGCGTCAGGTGTGCCAAAAATTCCATTCATGTCATATTCATTCATTCCATACATATTATAATCCCTCTCACCCACTCCATTCCATCTATCACTCCCCTCCCATTCATTTTCATTCACAGTATTCCATTCATTCCAATAATTACTAAAATAGTCCCATTCATTCATGCCATCACTACCATCCTCCCATCCACTTAAAAATCCCCACAATAATTTAATTAAAAAGAGTTAATATAAAACTAATAGTTCATATTATTAAAATATTAATTATTAAAAATATAGATAAATATAAGTAATAAAAATAAATATATAGGTAGAAGATATTTCAACTGGTCAGTTAATTAATCAATTAAGCCAAGTTCATATAGATATCATCCAGTCTAAAAAGGTGAGTCTGAGGGATGTATGATGTTATTAGTAGGACAAACAGTCCTGAGTATAAACTCTGTCCTCTGTCGTCCCAGGTTTTCTCTTTGCCACTGTCGTTGTTATCAGCTTTCTCACCTCCACGACACCCCCGGTCTCTCATGGGTCGCCCCAAATGTCTACCAGTACCTCTGCTGTTATTTGAGAGGTATCTCTGTATCCCCTGGTCTTCAGTTATAGCATCCAGCAGCCACAAGGTTTTCATACTGTCAATTGAAGGTGGCGGCGCAGCGCGAATCCGGCAAGGGCTTCTCCAACCTTTTCCCTCCCTTCCCTTCGAGTCATTGCAGCCGGACAGTAACTGTCTACCCAATCCACCCACGAGTCTCCCTCTGGGCAGCCTGCACTGTCTCTCTCCTCCCCCGTCTCCCCCCTCCTCTACCCACCCCCGAACGATCTGAATGCCAGCAGTAATGAGGCAAAAGGGGTGAGTTTTCCACTTGCACGCATTATTGGCTTTTCCATTGATTCCTATGGGAAACATTGTTTCATCTTACGAACTTTTCACCTTACAAACCTCGTCCCGGAACCAATTAAGTTCGTAAGATGAAGTATCACTGTATATCATTCATACTATTTCCATTTATCTCACTCATACCGTAGTCCCACCCTCCATATCCATTCCACCCACCCCCATTCATGCCATAATCATCCACCCAATGCATATAGCCCCATTCATTCCAATAATCCAGCGTTTCCCAACCGCTGTGCCGCGGCACAGTGGTGTGCCGCGAGACACTGTCAGGTGTGCCGCGGCGAGAGGCGGCGGAGGAGAGTGGGCGGATCGGGCGGGCAATGGGGCAGGGCGGAGAAGCCAGGGGCACGTTTGGCCGGAGGCACCGTGGGGAGGCAGGGGCAGCCGCGGCTCCCTTTACTCCTACTGCCGCACCACCCTGCCCCTGCTCCCCACGGTGCCTCCGGCCAAACGCGCCCCTGGCTTCTCCGTCCTGCCCCATTGCCTGCCCGATCCGCCCACTCTTCTCCGCCACCGCCTCCTGCCTTGGGGTGAGGAATCCGAGAGTCCGGGACTGTGTGGCTTTGCGCTATGAAGAGAAAACGGCCGACTTTTCCCTGCTGCCGTTTTCTCTTCATGGCGCAAAGCCAGGGCCGCCGATAGACGGGTACTACAGGGAGCGCGCTACCGGGCCCCGGGCAAATTGGGGCCCGCAGTCAGCGGCTCCTTGCACTGAGCTCCCGCTCGCAGCTGTCCCCTGGCTCCTGCTCGATGCCACGGTTTTCGGCGCTGTCCTGCTGGGCCCCAAAGACGGAAGGCAGGAAGGAGGAGAGCTCCATTCTTCTCGCCTTTTTCCCGCCTTCCTTCTTTGGGGCACAGCAGGACAGCGCCGAAAACCACGGCATCGAGCAGAAGCCGGGGGACAGCTGCGAGCGGGAGCCCCAGGAGGGAAGTACCGGCAGCGCCCCGCCCAGCTGAAGCTTCACTGGCGTCGGCGGCAAATGTCCTTTGTGGCCCGGTGGGAGGGGGGGCTGCAGCGGCCGCAGGCAGTCGCAGGGAGATGGCTGTGGCGAGAGGGAGCTCCAGGCGGCGGCGAGAGGGAGCGCTCTCTCTCTCTCTCAGCTGACTGCAAGCGGGAGCCCTGACGTGGCGGTCAATTGAGAGAGAGAGAGAAAGAAAGAAAGAGAGACATATAAGAGAGGCAGAGAGAGAGAGAAAGAGAGACATAGCAAGAAAGAGAGACAGCAAGAGAGGCAGAGAAAGAGAGAGAGAAAGAGAGACATAGCAAGAGAGGCAGAGAGAGAGAAAAAGAGAGACATAGCAAGAGAGGCAGAGAGAGAGAAAAAGAAAGAGAGACATAGCAAGAGAAAAAGAGAGACTTAGCAAGAGAGGCAGAGAGAGAAAGAGAAAGAGAAAGAAAGAGAGACATAGCAAGAGAGGCAGAGAGAGAAAGAGAAAGAGAAAGAAAGAGAGACATAGCAAGAGAGACAGAGAGAGAGAGAAAGAGAGACATAGCAAGAGAGAGAGAGAGAAAGAGGGACATAGCAAGAGAGGCAGAGAAAGAGAGACAGCAAGAGAGGCAGAGAAAGAGAGACATAGCAAGAGAGGCAGAGAGAGAGAAAAATAAAGAGAGACATAGCAAGAGAAAAAGAGAGACTTAGCAAGAGAGGCAGAGAGAGAGACAAAGAGAAAGAAAGAGAGACATATAAGAGAGGCAGAGAGAGAGAGAAAGAGAGACATAGCAAGAGAGGCAGAGAAAGAGAGACAGAGCAAGAAAGAGAGACAGCAAGAGAGGCAGAGAAAGAGAGAGAAAGAGACATAGCAAGAGAGGCAGAGAGAGAGAAAAAGAAAGAGAGACATAGCAAGAGAAAAAGAGAGACTTAGCAAGAGAGGCAGAGAGAGAGAAAGAGAAAGAAAGAGAGACATATAAGAGAGGCAGAGAGAGAGAGAAAGAGAGACATAGCAAGAGAGGCAGAGAGAGAGAAAAAGAAAGAGAGACAGCAAGAGAGGCAGAGAAAGAGAGAGAGAAAGAAAGAGAGACATAGCAAGAGAGGCAGAGAGAGAGAAAAAGAAAGAGAGACATAGCAAGAGAAAAAGAGAGACTTAGCAAGAGAGGCAGAGAGAGAGAGAAAGAGAAGGAAAGAGAGATAGCAAGAGAGGCAAAGAGAAAGAAAGAGACATATAGCAAGACAGTGAAAGAGAGAGAGAAAAAAGCAAGAAAGAGATAGCAAGAGAGACAGAGAGAGAGAGCAAGGGAGAGAGAAAGACAGAGGAAGGGAAGGAGGGAGAGAGAGAGAAAGAGAGCAAAAAAGAGAGGAAGAAAGAAAGTCGGATGGAGAGAGAGAAAGAAGGGAAGGAAGGAAAAGAGAGAAAGAGGGAGAAATAGAGCGAAAGGGAGGAAGAGAGAGGGTTTTTTTGTCCAAACTTTTCTTTAGCCCGCCCCCCCCCTTTCAATGTTCCCCAGGATTTTGAAAATATGAATAATGTGCCGCGGCTCAAAAAAGGTTGGGAAACACTGCAATAATCATATGCATCCATCAATTAAAAAGACCCCCCAATAAATTAGCTAAAACCAGTTAAAAACTATTAAAAAACAAAAACAATAAACAATAAGAAATAACAATAGTAATAGGAAACATAGGAAAAAGTAATCAATCAGCAGTTCTTAATAGCAGCAATACTTCGGTACATCTAATACTCCAGAAAATATGGTATATATATGTATGGGTCTTGTGTCTACTAATATATATATATTGCTCTAGTAATACACACACACACACACACACGTACGTATGTATGTATGCATCCATGTATGGGTCATACATACATACACACACACACACACAATGACACAAGACCCATCTATAGGTAATAAAAGAACTGTTGTACCTACCTGAACGGTCTTCTCAGTGCACTGGAAGGAGAGTCCAATATGGGTTATTCACTAGTCCTATTGGTAGAGACTGAGTTTAAAATTAACATATTGTTAGGGCACCGCCCCTTTCCTGCCCCCAATGAGCTCAGTTTTAAAAATGAAGGTATTATAATCCAACACAATTTTATTGAACCAACACATAAATTACAGTAACTATAATTTCCGAACCCAGCTTCCCTGGAAACAATCTAATGCTGGGTGGGTTTGGACTCTCCTTCCAGTGCACTGAGAAGACCGTTCAGGTAGGTACAACGGTTCTTCTCCATTGCATTTGGAAGGAGAGTCCAACATGGGATATACCCAAGTTCAGGTTCCATGGGTGGGAGATTGTTGCTCCAGGGTAGCTGGAGAGGAACTCGCTCTCTGTAGAACCCTTCTCCCAAAAGATGCCTCTGCTGAAGCATAAGAGTCTAGTCTATAGTGTCTGATGAACGTAGAGGGTGCAGTCCAAGTCGCAGCCCGGCATATATCATCGATTGAGGCTTGTGTCCTCCAAGCTGCCGATGTGGCTGCACTGCGGGTAGAGTGTGCGGTGACTCCCTGGGGAGGAGTCTGAGTTCTTGCCCTATATGCCTCATAGATGCAGTCCCAGATCCAGCGACTGATTGACCTAGGAGACACACCGAGTCCCATTTTTGGTTGCGAAAAAGAGATAAATAGCGTCTCTGATTTCCTAAAGGACTCTGTCCTTCTAATGTATATTTTAACCGCTCGTCTTACGTCCAGTTTGTGCCACCTGAGTTCTGCGGGGTGAGTCCTGTGCAAACAAAAGTCAGGTAATATCAGTTCTTACTTCCTGTGAAATATCGAATTGTCCTTAGGAATAAAGGTCGGATCTAAACGTAGAACAAGTCTGTCCGGATAGAAAATACAAAGGTCTGGACAGGTAGACAGTGCTGACAAGTCCGAAACTCGTCTAGCTGATGTTATAGCTACTAGAAACACCGTCTTGATAGAAAGAAATCTAATGGGAATCGTCCTCAAGGGTTCAAAGGGAGGACCCGCTAGTGCCTTCAGTACTAGTGATAGGTCCCAAGTCGGAAATCTATGAAGTGGCGGAGGGTGCTTGTTCATAGTACCCCTGAGGAAATCTTGTATCCAAGGATAGAATGCCAAAGACCGATAGTTCTCTAGTTGAATAACAGTTGCCGGTGCCACCACCTGTCTCTTAAGGGTGTTTGGGGCCAGTCCCCTCTCGAGACCCGCTTGCAAGAATTCCAGTACCATAATCACTGGAGTTGTTTCCGTGCTCATCTTTTTGTCGTTGCAGAATTTGCAGAAGGCTGACCACGTTGTCTGATATATTCTAGACATGGATAGCCGGCGGGCTGCTTGCATCGTGGAGATGATCTTATCAAGTAGTCGTTGTTCCCTCAGCCTGCTCCTCTCAAATGCCAAATGGCTAATTGGAACCACTGAGGGTCCAGATGACAAACTGACCCCTGGCTGAGGGAGATCTCCCTGTCTGGAATCCTCCATGGAGGGGAGATCGACAGGGCTACCAGATCCGAGAACCACAGGCGGCATGGCCAGTGTGGTGCTACGAGTAGTACTTCTGCCTCCTCCAGTAGTATCTTGTTGATGACTTTCTGTATCAAATTTGTTGGAGGAAAGGCATATAAAAGGCCGCGTGGCCAACTCGACCTCAGGCTGTTGACCTTCTCTGCTGTGGGCGAGGGAAACCAGGAGTAGAATCTGGGGAGCTGTGTATTGGTATGAGATGCGAACAGGTCCACCAGCGGTGTGCCGAAGCGCAACGTGATCTCCTGGAACAACTGTGGATCCAGTCTCCACTCCGTTGGGTCCAAAGTGGTTCTGCTTAGCCAATCGGCTTGGATGTTGGTGATGCCAGTGATGTGTTCCACAGACAAGGAGGCCAAGTTGGTCTCAGCCCAATTGAAGAGGGCCATGGCCTCCTGCATGAGGCGCGGTGATCTCGTGCCTCCTTGGTGATTGAGGTAAGCCTTTGTCGCAACATTGTCCATTAGGACTAATATGTGCTTGCCCTGAACAAGTGTCATGAAATGTTGGAGCGCCAGGAACACTGCTCTGAGCTCGAGGAAGTTGATGTTCACAGGGTTGAGGTCCTCCCTGGACCAGAGGCCTTGTGCAACTTGAAGGCCGATATGAGCACCCCAACCCGACAGGCTGGCGTCTGTAGTCAGGATGACCTGATCGTGAGTCTGGAAGGAGCACCCTTGTAGCAAGGCTGGTGACGTCCACCAGGCCAGGGAATCTTTGAACCTCTGTGGTAACCGGATTTGTTTGTTTAAGTGGCTTATTTTTGCCTTTTGGGCCAGGAGTAGAAACCATTGTAGAGTTCAAATGTGGTGTCTGACCTGCGGTACAATCCCTATGCAGGAAACTAAGGTCCCCAGAACCTTGGACAACAAGACCAGGGAGACTCTCCGTTGTCGTTGAAGGGAAGATATCAGGGTTATGATATTGTTCTGTCTTTCCGGTGAGAGTGACACTATACTTGCTGTCGTGTCTATTACAGACCCCAGGTATAGAAGCTTTGTAGACGGGGTCAGTTGGCTCTTGGGTATGTTGACAGTAAAGCCGTGTTCCTCCAGAACCTTCATTGTAAGAGCAAGGTCTTGCCGCACCTGCATCTGAGACTTGGACAAAATTATTATATCGTCCAAGTATGCCATCAGACGGATAGATTGTGCATGAAAACTTGCTGTAAGTACATCCAACAGTTTGGTGAAGGTTCGAGGGGCCGATGAAAGGCCGAACGGCATCGCCCTGTACTGATAGTGTGTCCCTTCTACACAGAATTTTAGGAATCTCTGATGTGGTGGGAAGATTGGTACATGGAGGTAAGCCTCCTTCAAGTCTAGAGAGGTAAGGAAGTCCTGAGGGCGGATTGCCGCTAGGATTGTCTGCAGGGAGTGCATCCTGAATCTCCTGTAAAGGATGTACTGATTCAGCTGTTTTACATTCAGGATTAACCGGCATCCTCCCGATGTCTTTGGAACTATGAACACCACAGAATAAAATCCCGTGCCTTCCGCATGTTTGGGAATGCGTTCTATGGCTTGGATGTCCAGGAGGTGTGATATTTCCTGGAGTAATTCCATCCTTCTGATAGGGTTCCGGGATCTTGGGCAATGAAGGAAGCGGTTGGGTGGGGGCTGGATGAACTCCAACCGCAGTCCTTGGGCCACTGTGGCCAGCGCCCATCTGTCTGATGATGTCACACACCAGGAGGTACTGTAAAGACAGAGCTTCCCTCCTACAGCCTGTGACATGGTTGAGTCATTTGGAGTGTTTAAAGCCCTTCTGGCTGGAGCCTCTGAATGGGCGCCTAGCTTGTTGGTATCCTCCTGTCCTGTCTTGGAATGGCACACCGTCGTTCCTGTATGCATTTTGGCTGAAGTTGCCTTGAGAGAAGGGCCTTGATGATTGGCTTGACCTTGGGGAAGTATCCCAATGAAAGGACTGACACTGGTTGTAGGGGTTCTGCCGGTGGTCTTGTCTCTTGTAGGATTTGGGAAGTATCTTGCATTTGTCCTTGTCCTCTATGAGGACTTTATCCAACACCTCCCCAAAGAGCTGAGCACCTTGAAAGGGTGATGAGGCTAGGCGCCACTTCAATTTTGTGTCTGCCTGCCAATTGCGCAGCCACAGCAGTCTATGCGATGAAATGGTGGTTGATATCCCTCTCCCCGTGAACTTGGCGGCGTGTAAGGTGACATCGGCCGAAAACTCCGCAGCTGCCAACAACTTACTAAGATCTTGTCGCAGTCTCCCTTCTTCCGGTCCCAGACGGGATAGCATGTCCTCAATCCATACTATGGAGGCCCTGTTAAAGAATGAGGCAGCTGCCGCTGCGCGGAACCCCCAGCTGGACATCAGATGTATCTTTCGCAGGAGGACTTCAGCTTTCCTGTCCTCTGGCTTCAGGTTGTCTACCATCTCAGCGGGGACCAGAGCGTTGGATACCAGGGTAACCACCGGTTGATCAATCGGGGGGAATTGAAGCAAGGCCTCGACTTCATCGTCAAAGGTGTAGAATTTCCTTTCTACAACTGATGGGCCTTGAGACACCGCTAGGTGTTGCCACGGTCTTTTTATGCTTTCCACAAATATCTCTGATGCCGGAATGTGGTCTGTTTCAGGCTTGGGTTCCTTGAACAGAGTGGTGGATCTGGTTGTTTCGGTGGTCTGTGAGGGTTTCATTGGACCTGTCACGTCCACCGCCTACTTTGCCTTATGCAGCAGGGTTCTAAACAATGAATGCTTGAATAGACCTGTCGCCAATGGTTGTTCTGGAGATGTCTCATCATCTGACAGGTCATATTTTTTGTCACAGTCTTCCAGTAAGCCCGGTTCCTCTGTCATGGACCCCAGACTTGAAAGGGGTGGTGCAGACCAGAGATCCCAGTTTGGTGCTTGACGTGGTTGTTGAGTACCCTGTTGCACCCCAGCTGCCATGCCCTGTGAGTAGGCATTCGTAATCACGTCCTGTAGGGCTGGTGGCATATCTCGCCAGGTGTCAGGCTGAGCCCTGAGTCCAGTAGCTGTAGGGGTGAATGTAGCAGTTGGAGCCACCCTGGGCTGGAGGAAAACCCCCCACAATGGTCTCGCCTGATCTGCAGAACTTGGTCTGCTCGTGGAAGGAGGTAACTGAGGTAAACATCTGGAGATCCGGGGACCAATCTCTCTCTGTTGTTGCCTCCCCAGGAACTAATCTTGGAGTTGTTGACCCAGAACGATGATCAAGACTTAGGGGTGGTCCTGCTTTAGCCAGGGGAGCCGTGTGGAGGGCTGCCTCCAGCTTCTGCTTCAAGGCTTGAATTCGCCTCTCGGCCTCCTTGAGGGCTGAGGAAGATGAGCCCTGTGATGATTTAGCTTTTGGTTTCCCCTTGTCTTTCGGCTTGGGAACAGGGGTAGGGGGAGCCGCCTGATCCCCACCGACAGTTGTCTCCATGGTACTCACAGTCAAGAAGGTGATTTGCAAGTGAGAACAGAAAAACGGCTATCGCCTTCCACTTTCTATCAGGATCTCACAAAATGGCCCCTGAGCCTCTCGGAGACTGCGCTTGCATCTCTCCGCCCCTCCAGCCTTCTTTTTGCGCCCTTTCGTCATCCCTGACAAGAAGGGAAGAAGGGAGGGCGAGGGGCGGGCCTCCCGCCAACTGCCAAAATGGCGGGCGCGGTGCGAGGGCGTTTCCCAATATGGCATTTTGCCTGTAAGCCCTAGTCTGTTGGGGCTGAGGTGGTGGCCGTTAGTGGTTACAATAGTGGCGGTGGTCTCCGGCAGCTCATGGCCGGCCGCCAAACATATGGTAGGCGGTAACCTCCCCCTTGCCAATTTCTTGCCACGGCGCTCGGCTCGGTGGCGGCGGCTTTCCGTTGGTTCACGGTCGGCCGCCGAACATATGGGAGGCGATCACCTCCCTGTCGATCTCCTGACGCATTGTTCTGCTCGGCGGCGGCGGTTCCCGGCGGCTCACGGCCAGCCGCCTAACATATGGAAAGTATGGGAGGCGGTAACCTCCCTTGCTGATTCCTCGCTGCTAGCTTGCTGTAGGCATCCGGGGAAGAAGAGGCTGCAGACCCCCCCACCTTCGGCTCACAGCCGGGTGTGGCCACGGAGGCCGGTGACCCAAGGCTGGCACCCCTTGATGAGACGGTACCCTCTGAGGGAAGAGGTCTCGCGGGGGGAATTCGACGGGGGTGGTGCCCGCGGAGGGCAGAGACCCATCCCAATGTTCTGCAGCATCTGAAAAACACAATAAAAAACAAGAAGGAAAAAGGTTAGTCAATTTACAAATTAATTTATTTACTAGCTTAAACTCATACGTCTTTTCACTTGGACTGAGTTTTTAAAACTGAGCTCATTGGGGGCAGGCAAGGGGTGGTGCCTAATTTTAAACTCAGTCTCTACCAATAGGACTAGAGAATAACCCATGTTGGACTCTCCTTCCAGATGCAATGGAGAATCCCCTTGTTTTCAAGGTAACCTTATAAAAAATACTTTAGTTAACTGGTATAGTCATACAAAGTTATTTTAGTAAATGGGTTACCTGTTTTTAAATTTTGGTTTGTAGATATCTGGGACTGTATATATTTGGCGATCATTAATTTAGGTGTGGTCATTCCACTAGCACTAAATAATCCTTTAATAGCCTTCTATAAACATAATGCAGACATATTTCATAATTTTTAAAAAGATCTTCAAGGAAATAAAATACTTGTTTATTATTGTAGCTCCAACTTATTAATGGTTATAATTAATCCTTCTAATACAAATTCAAGGTTGTGACATTAACCTTGAATACACAGGTAGAATCTGAATCAAAGATGATGGGTTTGGTCATTTTACCTTCTTTGGTGGATTGTAGGTTAAAAAAAGGTTGTTTTATAACAATATATATATACCCCTATTGATAAAAGCTATTGATATTAATCAATATCACACTCATCACATCAGATCAATTCAAATATCTCAATTACAAAAAACACACTATCTGACTAATAATAACAGGCTATGGAAAGCATAATCCAAAACCCTTAGTAAGTATTACTTATTTAGGGAAGTTAGCTGTTAGGCCCCACAATAGTCTGGCATGAATAAGTCTTGAATATTCCATGTTGTTCTCTTTCACGTCGCAGATTTTGGGGAAAATAAACATGCATATTGTGATGCATTTTTCTATTTTTGTAGAAGCCTTTGTGTCATGTGTGATATCTATTAAAAGATAACAGAAATAATCTAGGATTTGAAATCTTGAGATTCTTGTGAAGTAATAGAGAAATATTACTTTCTTCCATATTTTACAGGGAACTATATTAGCATATTATATCTGTGTAAAACTATACTTATATAAAGCTATTTCTCTTCCAAATACAAGTTGCATGTTGTATAGTACAGTGATGGCAACACTTTTTTTTCTTGCTCAGATGCTAAAAGGGCCCGTGCGTGTCCATGCCCATAATATAATGCCCTCCCTCTCCATGTATGCGTGCACAACCCCCCTGCATCTCCTCCTACACATGCTTGCAAGGCTTACTGAAGCCTCCGGACTTCTGGTAGGCCGGTTAGGTCCGTTTTTTTGCCATCCACAGGCTCCAAAGGCTTTCCTGAAGCCTGGGGAGGGTGAAAACAGGCTGGAAGGCTGAAAATCAGCTGGCCAGTGCACATATGCATGCTGGAACTGACATACAGCAATGCCTTGCATGCCCTCAGCTATGGCTCAGTGCGCCACCTGTGGCACATATGCCATAGGTTTGCCATCACAGGTATAGTATATGCTAACATCGATGACTAAGTCATATACTGTCAATGGTTCAACAACCAGAAAAAAATTCTTATGCTTTATAACTGCTAATGACACACTGTGACTTCATCTTGGATCAATGTCAAAGATAACCAACCATATTCTACAGTAAAGGGTGATAACATTGCAGATGAATAGTTATTAAACAATAAATACTCAGTGTTGAAACAAAATAAGTTTGTAGGCTTTATTTTCTGGATTGCTGCAAAGCAACTTTCTGTTGTGACTGATTCAGTGAAAAAAACATTGGATTGGATTGCACTAGACAGCAGGGACATTGTTCTTTAGAGTTTTTTTATTCTGAGTGGTATGTTGCCAGTTGCCTATCTCTAAAAGTTCATGTAAAGGTTTATTTCTTCCAGTAGTTGTTCCTTATTTAATTTGGATTGAATCTTCTTCTTTTGGATGGACTTTCTTATTTTGTCGGTTAAATCTCAAGAGTACCTAGACTTGCCTCTGGACCCTTTATTTTTTGTTTGAGTAATTCATTTAGATAACATTTGTACATGTGTAATTTAGATCTCCTATGGTCATGAATACATATATAGAACCAGGATTGGGCAGCAGGCAGGAAGGGTGGAACACAGTTCCATCAGCGGCAATGAAGCTAAGTGCCCAGCTCCAGCTGACTATCCCCCCTTCCATCCTCCTCCTCAGAAAGCAGCAGGGAGACCAGCACCAGCTGGAGTTGCAAGAGGCCCATTTCCTCCCCCCTCTTTTTTCAACAGCTGATTTGCACCCATTCGCTAGCTACCCAGTCTGAGGCAGGGGGCGACCACAGAAGGAGAGTGTGGGAAACGCGAAGCAAATTGTCACCCCAGAGAGCAACACTAGTGAGGTTGTAAGTCGAAGACTTAACAGTTCACTTGAATGATGATGATTGTTCAAGCCACTCCCACCTGGTCACATGGCCAGCAAGCCACTCCTACCCAGTCACATGACCATCAAGTCACACCCACAAAATAAGCCACACCCACAGTGTGGCAGTAAAGGTTTTGGCTGCCCATTACTGTATAGAACATATAAGAGACATTACTCTTTCATAAATCATTTGCTTGAGTAAAAATGATACATGTGACAAATGAAACACTCCCTAGAAGATATCACTAAAGAAAGTCACCAACCTGTTTAGCAGAGAATCAAGTACTTACATAATTTGCATGCAGCACTGTGAAAAATTCAGAATTGGTAATAAACTTTACAGCTGGTGATTGCAGCAATAAAGTGATTTTTTGAGAATTCACTGGTGAAACAGATATTTCTCTCCTAATTTCTGAAACAAAATGGTAAATGTATAAATTATAACAAAAAGGTATTTATATCATTCCAGTCTTTGTATCTTTTGCTCTCTCTTATTCTCTGAATGATATCATGCATAATCTTTCTGTCCTACTCCAATGTACTGTTTAAAATATTTATTTTTACCACTCTTTTGCAATAGTTAGGGCTTGTGTTTTTTCTTACTATACTAACTTTAGCTTTTAAAATAATTTTCAATGCAGTAAAAGTTTTATTTAAAAAATATTTGGCAATCACTGTTAAAGGTTAATAGTATTTAATTAATTGTTAGAAGATTAACAGGACAAAATGTATACAAATATTTGGAAGTTACCATGACTTGAGTCTCTAATTTATATTTCCAATAAGCTCTATTATTCCAACAAACTCTTTTGAACACTTAGTATATCAATATGGGTAAAATGAAAATAATTTTTATTCCAAAGATTTGTTGCTATACTTAGAAATTATATCTTTAAAATACAGTTTTAAAATAAGATCAGCAGATACTATATTCCATGATGAGGATGATGAGGATGTTATCCATTCAGTCATGTCCGATTCTGGGCTATTAGTATGAGCTATGTCTTTCCACATCATAGGCCACCAAGTCAGTATTAATTCTTAGTGACCAAGTGTAGAAACATATTTTCTCAAGACAATATTTCTTTCAAGAATGCAGCAATTTCAGGTACACTTAAATGCATTTACTTTGCTCCTTGTTCCCTTATTCTCCTTCCTTCAGTGCTTTCCAGCATTATAGATGTATTCATAAAACTATATCTTTGCACAATGTTCAAAGTATAATGATTTGACCTTGGTAATGAGTATCTCAAGAGGAACTCTGCCTTGATTTTTGAATGATCCATTTGTGCTACCTATAACACTGATGATGAACCTTTTTTGAGTCACATGCCAAAAGGGGGGATATGGGTGTGCTAGCATGCATGTACGTGCCCACACCTCTTCCCTCCCTCCCATGCATGCGCACCCCTCTGCTCCCTTGCATGTGCACAAGCCTTTCTGAAGCCTGGTAGGCAGTGATGGGTTCATATTGATGTGGTGGGAGGAGGTAGAGCCGTATCGGTATGAACCCACTGATTTTTGCCCCTTTTTTTTGTGGCATCTCTGTGTCAGAAGAAGCCCTCTTGTCTCCCCTTGATGACCTTTAAATTTCATCCAAAGCACAGCTGGAGGCTTTTTCCACACAGTGACACCCAAAAAATCAGTGGGTTCATACTGGTAGAACTCTACTCCCACTCCTCACTGCTGCTGGTTTAAAAAATGCTCAAATGGGCAAACAGAGAGAGCGTTTTTCCAAACTTTCGGTTTGTCCATTGGTTTTTGGTTTTTGGTTTGCTTTTGAAGCTTTAGGAAAGCTTCTATGAAGCATCCAGAGGAGAAAACAGCCTTTCCAAAGGCCAAAAATCAACTAGCAGTGCATGTATGCATGCTGGAGCTGAAACATACAAAAGTCTTGTGTGCCCTTTTCACATGGCTCCATGTGCCACCTGTGGACCTACAATATTCTCAGACGTTTTCTCCAATAACAAAATTTAAACTATCTCATTATAGGAGACATAGTGCCCAGTGATTAAAATGCAGTAACGCATAATCATAAAGGATTACTTGGGAAAATATATACAATGATAAAATATGTGTTAAGATAAAGAAAGTAGTTTAGTTTGCTTTAGTTGTTTTAATAATGTTATTGTTTATTATTTTTACTTTTTAAAATATTTTGAAGTATGTAATAAATAAAATCTAGACTTTACAATTTTGGGGGGCGGGGTGCAATATAGCCTGCATGATAAATCATTTAAGTATATATGTACTAATTGATATACTTGAAACAAATTATAGTCTGGTGTATATTTAATATAATATAAATATAGTTTACTTTAATGCTAATATAATGCTAATATCTGTATATACTGTACTACTATTAATTTAATTTTCTTTGATTTTCTTCTGTACTTACTATTGCATTTTCTTTTTTAAAAGTGGAAAATTAATAAAAATATTTTTAAAAGAAATGGTCTGCAAATTCTAGTAACGTCAAGAAGCAGAATGAAAAAATAGGATTAAGGTTAAATATACAAAAGATCAAATTAATGATCTTAGATTAATTAATACTAAAATTTGCAAACCATTATTAGATATTAGCAAAAGGCAATGCACTTGAAAACAAACGTGAGTTTGTTGTATGAGATATCTATGGATATCTATCTATATCCTCTTGAATTGAAAAATATTTACCAATTTCAGAAGTCTTTTTTTTCAAATAGAAATTCTAGTTTGTTGGACACACACATGCATATAATCTTTGCTTGCTTATAAAAAATACCAAAGAGACAAGAAATTATCCATGTAGGATTGGGGGGCAGGGTCTCGTGACTGCAGCATCGGGATATTTCCCTCTCTCCTGGGAAATGTCCCCAAGTCCCATTGCCTGTTCCGATATAGCTGCAGAGACTATACAAGCTAGGAGGATAGCCGAATGATTCCATCTGGAAAGACTTACTTGCAGAGAAGGAGCAGAGATTTTCTGTCTATGATGGTAAGCGGAGAATGCCTGAATGGGATTTTAGAGCTTTGTTTCTCGCTTGGTTGCTGGACTAGGTTAAAATGGCCTGAGATTGAAGAAGGCAGCTAACTGTGCAACATGGGATTTCAGCGAAAGCTTTTAAAATAGTGAAATTGCCCATCATTTGGATTATTTTCAACTATCTAATTGGATCTCTTTGAAATTCTCCTTTTGGAATTTGAATTTTTTAACTTTTGTTTTGGAATCCTTATCTTCCCTTTCCTCTATAACAAAGAACATCGTAAGACAGGAAGTATGAAACAGGAAGCTACAGTAAAAGATTCATTTAAAGCTATTCTGAGAACAGCCACATAGAGAAGACTTGGAGAATTGATCACCTAGCGACATCGTGTGGCCAGAGGAAATATAGCAGTTTGCTACTGGTTTTAAATACAGCATGCTACAGAAGAATGACTAGCCAATGCATTAAGGAAGTCAATGTTCAAGATGAAATTATTTGAACTGAATTAACTTATTTGAATTGATTCGATTTAATTGGACTGATTGATTTGACTGAAATTACATTTGTCATAGGTTCAAAGATAGTATTCTTGCCGTGGGAAGACTGATCAGCTAAACTCATAGAAGGAAGATAATGTTCAAGATGAAATTACTTGAACTGGATTAAACTGATTTGAATAGATTTGATCTAATTGGACTACAGTAGTCCCTCACCTATCGCTGGTGTTACGTTCCAGACCCGGCCGTGATAGGTGAAATCCGCGATGGGGAATTTATCGACTGATAGTACTTATTTAAGTATTTATATTGTAATTGTTTGGTAAGTTTTCATTGTTTTAAGTGTTTATAAACCCTTCCCACACAGTATTTATTTTAGATACAGTATTTAAATACAGTATTTACAATTTTAGATATTTTTTTTTTAAAAAAACCTGTCGATCGAGTTCGGCGAGCTGTTTAAATCTGCCGATCAACTTCCTCAGAAACCCGCGAACCAGCGAAGATGTGTGAATGATTTTTCTCATTAATATTTCTTGAAAACCCGCGATGAAGTGAAGCCGCAGTAGGTGAAGCGCGGTATAGCGAGGGACTACTGTATTGACTTGATTGAAATTACATTTGGACCATCTGATCTCACTGAAATTACATTGAATAATATAAATTAAAATTAAATACTTTTAAGAATTAAATGTTTTTAAGAAAATTAAAATTAAAATACGTGTAAGAATATTTAAAAGTTACTAAAATATATTAGCACCTTTCCCCTCTTTTCTCTGTTCTCACAAAGTTATAAATTACAAAAAGAATTGAGTATACTTAATGTATTGGATTTTTTAATATTTTAATTTTATGGGAGCCTATATATATATACAAATATACAAGCAAGTGATATAAAGTGTAAAATGGAAGAATTATATAAGAGGAGAAAATTTAATGGCTTATAAAATTGAAAATAGCTTTGATTATTACGCATAATATAGATGAGATATTTGGTAATGATTATGATGATTATGATTACCTTTGGACGACCTTTTTTTCCTATTTTCTTCTTTGCTTTTCTTTCTCTCTATTTTATTACTCTGATTGATTGAATTATGAATTGCTTATTTGATTTATGGTGATAAATAAAGTGGGAAGAAGGGGAAAAGATAAGGGAGGAGAGTTACAATAACAGGAGTAGGATTAATATGGGATAATAACTAGCACTAATTATGTTAGGTATTATAAAGGAAAGACAGATGAAACAACAAAGAGTTAAAATCAATAGATTAGGGAATATTATCACTGAGTTCAACAGTGGAAGACATTTAGAATTAGGGATAATATATATATTAGAGAAATATATAAATTTGGGAAGATTATGACACTGCATTCAGCAGTGAAAACAATTATAATAGGGAAGATTATTGCACTGATATGACAGTGACACATAGATTAGGGAAGATTATCACACTAAGAACGGCAGTGGAAAATATCTAGATTAGGGAAGAATATTAATATTTTGAGGGTTTTTTCCTTTTTTTAAATGGAGGATACTTTTTGCATAAAATAATGGAGTAATAATGATTTATATTTATTTTGATTTGTTAAAGTAGAAATGACATACTGATATAATGAAGGAAGTGAAATAAATGAATTGAGTAGGAAATAATAACCCTTCCTCCTATGTATGGATTAAGATACGGTATGAATACTGTTTTTCATTTTCTTATTCTTTTCTGCTCTTCCTTTTTCTTTCCTTTTCTCTTTTATTCTTTTATTCTTTTTTTATTTATTTTTTCTTTCCTTCCTGGGCTTTTAAAGAGACGTAAATTTGGATATTTTCTATTGTTAAGGGCAGATGATAAAATGAGGATTTTTTTTAAAAAAAAATGAAAGTAGGCCTGTGTTTTCTAAGAATGCTAGAAAAGGACTGAAGCACGATGGCATAGTTAGGAAAAACAGCAAATAGCCAAGAGAAATTTAGATAGCTATAGCACTTTAAATATAAATGAAAGCAAAGAACATTATCTAAAATCTGGATGATAGCATTTGGAAAGGAGGTAGCACAGGATGAATGATATATACTAGAAATAATTGGATAAATAATTAGAAAATTTTGATTAATTTGATTAAGAAATTGGTGTTTGATATTGTATTGTATTATATTTTAATTTGAGGTATGTAAATTGGAATCTCTGTAAGGTGTGAAAAACAATAAAAAAATTATACCCAAGAAATTATCCATGTTTTTTGCATTAAAAACAGATACAATATGCTGCATGGTAAGCAGAGACATAATAAGTATACTCTTTGAGGAAGTATTACATCTTCTCTAATGTCAAACATTATAACCACTGTGTACAGAAAATGAGACATTCATTGCAATAGAACTAACATCTTAAAAAACAAAAAACAAACTTATTACATATAAAATCTAATACCATTTTAATTTTCTAACATCAATTGAACTATTTGAACATGTATTTCTATTTAGAAATGATTTCCATAATGATGATGACCTCCCTTGGAATTTTCTCACTTTCCATTTGAAATGATAGAGCTACTGCTTAGAATGTAAGATTCCTTTTGCCCAAATTTGTTCTTTCTCCTCTTAAATGGAGGAATTATTTTTAAATGTTATTTATTAAACATGTTAAATTAGAAATATTGTTTTTTTAATGAAAAATCAAGAACACCATTTGGCCACACAAAATCCTTACCTGTATTTGCCTGGGAAGAGTCTACTTCGGAATCACTGCCTCCTCCAGAAGGGAGTCTTTCCACCCGATTGCTGACAGTAGTGTCCTCTTCTGCTCTGTCTGTAGCAATAGTTCGCTGTATATTTTGGTATCTTGATTTTGGAAAAGGAAAGAAATTGAAATATATTGATCATCTGCCCCTCTGAAATTAGGAAAAGAAATTTTCCAAGGTGTCTGTGTGTCAACATTTAAAATTCAGCTCTATTGAGAATTTCAACCGATGTGAAATTATTGCCTTTTTGTTCAAATATATGCAGTAACATAAAATATACAATTAAAAGAATAGAATTCAAACTAAGCATAAAACCATAATCAATGAAAAAGAATAATATAAAATAATTTTAAAAGCCTTGTTAATTGCCAAGTTAACTTTATCAAACAAGGCTTTTCAGTCAATTGAGTATAAAGCCAACACTGCTAATAATTTGCTCCATTTCATATTTCAGAAAGAAAATAACATTTTGGAAGGAACAACCCCTATCTACGGGGAAAATACTTCAGGATAGATTTTATGGCTCTTTGTTTTATACCTTTCTGTTCCAGTAAACACTCAAAGTAATACAATTTAAAAACCAAAAGTACTTTCTCTGCCCTAGTGATTGCTGGATGGTCATATGACTGGGTAGGTGCGGCCAACTTGATATCACATGTTGAAGGGCAGTTCAGTTTGCCTGCTCTCTCATGACCATGGGGATGCTGCAATGGTGCTAAGTGTGAAAAACAGTCATAAGTTACTTTTTTCAATGCCATTGTAACTTTGAATGGTCACTAAATGAACTTTATAAGTCAAGGATCACATGTATAAAAATACAGAAAGCTTCTTTGCTTACAAAAAGCTGCCTTAAATATCACATTAGAAATGGGGGAATACACACTGAAGATCAATGAGTCATAGCTGTCATAGAAAGCTAAACCATTCTGTCTGAATACCTTTCTTTTCCTCAGTGATACCTGCAACCCAGAGATACAAATCAGGCAGATTGCCAGAGCATATTGAGGAATTAAAATAGTTAAACACCCGTGGAAGCAAAATTGTGTGAGTGGACATGCACATATGCATGCGAGTATAGTGAGTGTGTGCGAATGCAAGTTGGCATGATAAACGTGCAACGCACTGTAGGCAAGTAAGAGCAGCCTGTCCCTGAATCAAACCATTTAGAAAAGAGGTAATTTAAGATCTCCAGAAAATAGGTGGGCATATTTGGGTTAAATTAACATCTTGAGTGAAGGCTAATCCCATTTTTCCTTTGTTCAGACCGTGCTTCAGGGAATTTTTGCCTATGAATACAGGTATCTATCTCTTTATCTCTGAAGTGCTGACATCTTCTGTGGGCTACTAAGGAAGGCTTTCTCCCTCTAAGAAAATACGATTCTCCATTTCTCATTGGGAAATATATTATTCCTTTTTAATATTTCTCAAAATATTTCAATCTTCTATGAGAGGGTTGGGTGCTAACTTTCTATAGTTAATGCCAAGTTACTATGCCATATTATCATGAACACAAACTACCATATTTTTCAGTGTATAAGATGCACCTTTTTACTTCAATAAGGTGCGTTAAAAATGAGTGCGTCTTATACACCGAATGTTGGGTGGCGGGCAGCGGCAGCGGCTGTCCTTCAGGCCACCTGGCAGTCCTCGATTGGAGGCTGGCGGCTTGGCCCCAGGGATGAGTGGGGTGTATGACAGCAGCTTCGGAGAAGTGGGTGGGGGTCCTCTCAACGCTTCCAGCTGGGAGAGGAGCCCGCAGGGTGGCTTCCATCATCCAGCGGGACAGGGCTCGGCTCCATCAGCCCCCACCCCAATCACCCACTTTCAGAGGCAACTTTGGGAGGGCGCAGAGATCAGCAAAGGCGCTCCGAGCAAAGCTGCCTCAGCTCAGGAATTCCGGAGCTGGCGCCCTCTGCTTGGAGCGCTTCACTGACCGCTGCTGCTGCACGCTTCGCCTCAGCTGCCTGGCAGCGGGTGTTCCTCCTGGGGTCCCTGCCGGCACTGCCCCCAGTTCAGATGCCCGCCTCAGAAGCCCAGGATCCGTGCGCAAGGCTGAAAGACAATGCCCCCCTCAGGAGCAGCCTTGGCACGCAGCCCGCTAGCCAAGGAGCTGCCTTTCTTGATGATTGAGCTTCTCCGGCATGAGCAGGTAGAACGAGATGGCTTACTTCGCTCAGTGAGGGAAAGAGGCAAGGTGGTGCAGGAGGAGGAGGAGCTGTGGCCATAGCCACAGGTTACTCTCCCTTTACCTGCCAGGCCAGCCTGGGATCTCTCCTGACCCCTGGGGCTGTGTCCCATTTTATTTCCCCAAAGTTTTGGGTTGGGGAGGGGAGCCATTATTTCTCTGCAACCCTCCATCCCCCTCCCCACTTTCTTGCCCTTTTTGGGAACTTTTTCATGCAGCAGGAAAAGTGAGCCACACACACACACCTCTGGCAACCTTTTCCAATTTCGGCAAGCAGTGTATGTGTGTGTGTGTGTGTGGCTCACTTTTCCTCCCACATGAAAAAGTTTTCCAAAAGGGGCAAGAAAGAAAAACTTTGGGGAAATAAAACACCTTCCTGATCCAACGGAAGTGGGTACTGTAGTTGCTTCCCCCCAAGATGCAGCCCGGCACTTGCAACTCTTTTTTGAGGCATTTGAGGTTGCTACAGCAAATGAGGTTGATTCAAGACCAAAAAAAAGATTTGCAAGTGCCGAGCTGCTGTGCTGCTTTCCTCAGCGTCTCTCTCCCTTGGTAGGTTAGTCACGCCTACCTTTCCTTCCCCCTCCCACCGTTCCACTCCCACCATGGAAAGGCATCCGAGGGGAAAGATGCAAATAGATAAGAATAGATAAAGTGGGGAGGATAAGATGTGTTCCCAGTTTATAACTTTATGGTAAATCTTGCAGCTTCTTAAAGCCTTCTCTCTCTCTCAAGGAAAACAGGAGTTTAGCTGAATCATTAGTGCTCTAAAATGGGGGTCTCCAACCTTGGCAACTTTAAGACTTGTGGACTTCAACTCCCAAAGTTCATCAGCCAGCAAAGGTGGCTGAGGAACTCTCGGAGTTGTAGTCCACAACTCTTAAAAGTTGCCAAGGTTGGAGACCCTTGCTCTGGAAACACTCCTTTTAAGGAGTATTTCAGGTTTATCATCATCACCATATATTTCCACTTCATTTGTGAAAATTGGAGTAGTCAAGAGAGGGGTCTTTGAAAACCTCATGGTATAGTAGTAATAAGAAAACCTCAGCAGGGAACTGTAATTGTAAATGATTCTATCACTAGCCATTTCTTTATCTAAAGGAACAACTAACAAAATGAATTGTCCTCATTTGTTTGTTTGTTTTGTTTGTTTGTTTGAGTTAGGGGTTAGGAGTGCAAGAGTCTTCAAATCTAGCAAGTTTAGGGCATGTGGACTTCAATTCCCATTTCTGAGCTAGCATGACTGGTGGAGGAATTCTGGGAATTGATGTCTACAAGTCTTAAAGCTGTCAAGTTTGAGGACACCTGAGTTAGAAGCTAGGAGTGCAAGAGTCTTCAAATCTAGCAAGTTTAGGGCTTGTGGACTTCAATTCCCATTTCTGAGTTAGTATGACTGGTGGAGGAATTCTGGGAATTGAAGTCCACAAGTCTTGAAGCTGTCAAGTTTAAAGTTTGTAAAAAATGTACATGGTTTTAAAAAGTATACATGGTTTTTAAAAGTATACATGGTTGTAAAAAATATTCTGTTACACTGGTATTTTATTAAACATTTGGTTCAGAATATTTTTTTCCTTGTTTTCCCCCTCTAAAATCTAGGTGCATCTTATACACCAAAAAATACGATATAATGAATTGGAAGGAGGATCCACTTACAGTGATCCCCCACTCGTTGCGAGGGTTCCGTTCCAGGACCCCCCGCAACGAGCGGGTTTTCGCGAAGTAGCGCTGCGGAAGTAAAAACACCATCTGCGCATGTGCAGATGGTGTTTTTAACTTCCGCAGCGCTAGCGAGGAGCCGAAAATTGGGGGGCGGCGCGGCTGTTTTAAAACGTCGCCGCCGACATGGGGGGCTCGCTAGCACCCCCCCGAACCGCCAACCCGGGTTTGGGGGGTGCTAGCAAGCCCCCCATGTCGGCGGGGATGTTTTAAAACACCCGCGCGGCTTTCCAATGAGTTCCGAAGACAAACGCGGAAGTTTGCCGTTTGTCTTCGGGACTCATTGGAAAGCTCCGATCGTTTTAAAACAGTTGCGCCGTTCTCCGCTGACTCCTGGCGAACTTCCCCGCTTTAGGAGTCAGCGGAGAACGGCGCGACTGCTTGGCTTCCCTCGCCAGCGCAGCCAACGTGCGCTACGATCTTCCGGGCGAGCCAGGCTCAGTGACGGAAGGCAGCCGCTTGGCCCGGGATGCTGGGCCGAGAGGAGCCGGGCTTGATCCGCTGAGCCTGGCTGGCCCGGAAGATCGTAGCGCGCGTTGGCTGCAGCGGCGGCGACATTGCTGCCGGCTTGGCTTCCCTCGCCGCTGCAGCCAACGCGCGCTACGATCTTCCGGGCCAGCCAGGCTCAGTCACGGAAGGCAGCTGCTTGGCCCGGGATGCTGGGCCGAAAGGAGCCGGGCTTGAAGATCGCAGCGCGCGTTGGCTGCGGTGGCGAGGGCTTGCGATGGAGGCTGGAGGAAGCGGCCATGGGAGGGCGAGCTGCCTCAGGGAGGAGGATCGGGCGGGACCAGGTGGGGGCTGGAATTTCTCCGCTGGGAAGAAGCGGCCAGGGCGAAGGGCGGGCGAGCGGCGAAGGGCGGGCAAGCGGGTGCTGGGGAGGGCTTCTCGCCCTCCCGCCAGCAAGAGGGGGAGCGAGGGGCGTGGGCGGGCGAAGGGCGGGCGAGCGGCAGCGAGGAGTTTGCGTGGGCAGTGGGGAAACTCCTCGCTGATGCCAGCAAGAGGGGGAAGACCCAGGGAAGCCGCCCAGCAGCTGATCTGCCGGGCGCCATATACGCATGCGTGCCCATAGAAAAAAAGGGCACGCATGCGTAGATGGTGTTTTGACTTCCGGGTTGAAAAATCGCAAATTACCCTGTTCGCAATGGTCGGGGACGCAATAACCGGGGGATCACTGTATTATCAGTGGGCAATCATGTACACTCTAAAACAATGCAAAAGACACCTGCCCCAAAGGTACATTTTCTTTTTTCTAAAAAAATCTTTATTAAATATTTACATAAAAAACACAACAAGTACAATATACAGTAGACGCACACAAAAATTCAATATGTACAAATCTATATCAAAGCTTAAGTGCAAAACAATTAACATGTCAACCATCCTGTTGACTATAATTTTCTACAGCCTATTTATAACTTTGTACAAATATATTCCTTTTATTATTCAGTTATTCTTTCTGATAGGTTTTGTGCTTTTTATAGTTTGAATTTTTGTTATTCTTTTTGACTGATAAAAATTGGTTTTAACAACAATTTGTCTGTTCATTTCAGTTTGTTGGCTATGGGACTTGTAAGATTACTTATGTATGTATCTGTTCATCATTCTTCAGAATCGTGTAGAATAACTAACCAATTTATTATTATCATCAATTTTTTAATATTGTAACTTGTATTGAGCTTATTTTATAGTTTGGGGTATTTTTTTTGGCTCAGTCAGTTGTACCACCCATCCCAGGTTTTGTAGAATTCTGTCTCATCTTTGTCTTGAAACATTAAATTTAATCAATAAGACACTAGAAAATGCAGAGGTGAACAAGATTACTTTAATTTAATGTTGATAGATATATATCCGTTTTCCAATTTTGAGTGTATGTTAGCTGCTGTTAATATGTGCAAGATTAGGTATCTATCTTCCTTTGCTAATTTTTGTTTAAATATAACCAGAAGAAATAGTTCCGGTTTAAAAGGGATCGATTTGGAGGTAATATGTTCCAGGCAATTTTTGACCATGGTTCTATACCATCTTTGATCTTGGTTCCTATACCATCTTTGAACTTCCAACATTTTGGAGAATTGTTCATAAACATTTTGGCCAGGTGTGCCAGGGGGAGATGCCACTGTTCTGTCTGGGTGCCCCCAGACTTCAACACCACCTGAAAAAAGCAGCCAGACACGCTGGTAAAAGCAAAGGCACTTTATAGTTTGAAAAACAAACACAGAGAAAAACCTGTTCTTCCACACAGGCAGGCTATGAGGCTTCACAGCAGAGTCAGGACGGCCAGACAATACAGCAGACTTCTTGCTGGCACACACACCACTGTAGAGAATAAGACCCACGCCTTCCCCCCCAAGGTTTCAGTCTTCAAGGCCACAAGCCAGAATCAGAGACGCCAAAGATCACAGCCAGGTCCCAGGACTCCCAAAGATAATACTCCACAATACAGGAAGGGTGGGTCTGCCTTTTCAGCCTTTCTGGGGAGAACCACACCCAAACCCAGCTGTTGCCTATTTACGGCTGGAAATACCTGGCTAATTGTCCCCTTCGTTGTGCTGCTCTTCTCTGCCTGAGATCGATGATGGCTTGTGCATTTTCATCCAAGGACTCCAGGCTGCTTGCTGGGGAGAGCTCCATCCCGGGGGACTCAGGCTGTTCTCCCTCTCCCTCGGCCTGATATTCCTCCTCCCCGTCTGCCTGGGCCTCCTCCTCCTCCTCCTGTTCCTCATCCTCCCCCTCTGAGCATGGAGCCGGCAGAGGTTCAGCCGTTCCCTGAGGAGCCTCAGACGGAATCACAACAGCCACCAGTAAAACATTCTGTAAATGTTTTCTTTGTATGTTGTGAACAGAGTTAATGTGTGGTTGATAGTCAAAATTTTGCCCCATTCTGATAAGTTTATGGAATAACCAAAATTTTGGGCCCACACGGTCATAGTACATTGAACTTCCTCCTCTGACATTTCATATTTTAATAAAAAATTATATAGTTTGAAAATTAGTTTATCATTGTGCCCAAAAGGAGTTTATCTAAATTGTTTGTTTACTTTTTGTTGTGATTGGCTCTGGGCCAGCTTCTGCAATGGGGAATTTGTTTCAGGGGAATTCTTGGGTTCACAGAGATGTATATTATTGCCAGAAGATTCAGATAGTGAAGATTCATTGCCAAGGTCAGAAAGTGGGGGAGGGGGATCAGATGGAGAAATGGGTACAGCCAGCCCATCAGTTAATGCTCCCATTAGTGATACGTCAGACTCGGAGGAGGATCTGCTAGTAGATCCCTGTATGCACAGGCTCATGACAAGAAGGGACCAGCTATGCAGGTATCATCGAAGATAAGGGAGAACACCTGTTGCTGAGGCAAGTAGGTTAATGTGTTTGGTGATAAATTACGGGCATTGGGGAGTGTGTGTGTGGGTGTTTATCCATTTGGAGAAAGACGTTGCTAACGTTTGGATTATTCCAGGACTTTTACTGACTTTTTGGACACTTCACAGTTAACTAACTCTTGTGGACTCATAGAAGGGGGTGGCTGTGAGGATTCACAGCTGCCTTAATTGCTCTTTTGTTTTTGCTTTTGGCTGCATTCCAGGACTGTTATCTGGGTGAGAGAAATTTGGCTCTTCTTAAAGTGTGTGCTTTCAAAACTGTTTCGGATAAACTACAGTGGTATCTCTTTTTACGAACGCCTCTACATACGAACTTTTCAAGATACGAATCGGGCGTTCAAGATTTTTTTGCTCTTCTCACGAACCATTTTCGTCTTACGAACTCTTGCTTCTCTCTTGGCTGCTGCTGCTGCTGTGAGCAGCAGCCAAAACAAGTGCTTTTAAGTTTTCAGGCTCTGAGGATCGCAAGGAAACTGGAGCCAGGCTCTGCTGTGCGGGGTCTCTACCCCCAGCCCTTCTGCTGCCGTCACAGCAAAGTGTGAAGGCGGCATCCAAGGAGCTCTCCGCAGCCGCCCCATCTCACTGCCAGTTTCCCCTCTCGCCTGCTGATTCCTCTGTTTGGAGGTGAGCGGAGGAAGTGGCGGGCGAGAGGGGATTACTCCCATATTGCTGCCAAAATGTGTCCGTGGGAGCCCCGGCTATCCATCCCCCGCTGCCCCCTCCTGCCAGAAGCCAACGGGAGCCAAAGCTGGGTGTGGGGAAGGATGGAAATTTCAGCTCCTGGACAGGCAGGAGAGCCCAGAGCTGCTGCCTTCCCACCCGGCTGTCTTGCCCGTCTCCCCCACCCAACACCCTCGGGCAACGCTGCCCACCCCGCCTACTCTAAAAGCCATGCCGCGGCCACCTGGAAGCCCCCACTGCCAGGACCCGTTGGCGGGCGGGGCAGGGGTTTGAGCATTATTTGCTTTTACATTGATTCCTATGGGGAAAATTGTTTCTTCTTACAAACTTTTCTACTTACAAACCTGGTCATGGAACGAATTAAGTTTGTAAGAAGAGGTACCACTGTATTTCCATTTTTCTTCTGTGCTGGTGTGCGTGTGTTTGAATTTGCATTCCTAATTCACTGGGGAGCTATTAGCGAAGAGCCCAGCATAACACTTTTGTCTGCTACATTTGTGCCAGTCTCAAAATGCTGCTGCTTCACCGTACTCCAGTCTGAATTGTGTTGCTTACCAATGCTAGTCAGAGGTGCAGAAGTTTTGAGTGTGGCTTTATCGAAGCACCTGAAAGGCCAGCTCAGACTCAGAAGGCAAAGGGTTGGGGCAGCAGGCTCCCCAATTGAAGGCTTAGCCAGGTTCCCTCAAACAAGCCAAGTTTTCTGCACCAGTGGTGTGAAGTGCCTTGTGCCATCTGTGCTTTGAGGCCTGCAAGTAAAGCCAGTTTGCAAAGAGCTTTGATCAGGCATCCACCTGCAGAGAGTCTATGGTCAAAAATCACCTAAAATGGAAATGTTTGCAAGAGAGAATAGTGTGCTTACTGGAACAGTTAAACACAGAATAAGTCTTGTGTCACAAGAAACATGTTGAGACTGATAATGTCATCAAAGAGAAAATTTGCGACGAAGCTATGGTGGCCTTAGAGCATAGAATTAAAGTACAAGAAGCAGTCTTATCATCACAGTTCTCTGTGCTACTAGAGAAGCAAGAAGTTTGCAACCATTAGAAAGTCTATGAGAAGAGATCAAACGCTCAGCAATATCAGAGCAGCCAGCAGAGCACCTTCCAGAGTAGGATTGATTGATTGATTGATTGATTGGATTGATTGATTGGATTTGTATGCCGCCCCTCTCCGTAGACTCGGATCCATCCATTCTGTCAGAAGCTACAGCTCAAGGTCTTCTTCAGTATGTAGTGGAGCATCATGTGAAGCTCTTAGGTTTCAAATGCAAATGAAGGCTATAGAACTCAAAGCTGAGGTGAAAGCTGCTGCAATGGAAGCCAAATTCAAGGTGGAAGAAGGTATGAAGTGCGCTAAGTTTAAGGCAGCAAAAGTAGAGAAGTGTGCAGAACTCAAGGTGGAAGAAAAATTCAACAAACATGAGGCAGCCAAATTGGCAATCAAAGTCAATGTGTTCGAACAAGGCCTTAGAAGCAAGTCACTCTGATTCGACATAGAAGAGGTCCAGGTGGAAGATCTCATGAAAAGAGTAAAGGATTACATCCATGACCAGCAACAGAGTCAGACGTTAGAAGAAGTTGCAGCTAAGCCTCTTACAGCACCTTTAGATGCAAATGTGAAGGAATTTCCTTTAGGACAACCATTTCAAGTTTCCACTAGTGAGATGTCTCCTCCATTGCAACTGCACAAAGTCTCTGGTAAGATGGTTTCTGCTATAACATCAGCCATCTGTCTTCTGCAAAGGTTATAGCATCTATAATATGGAAAGCAGCTCCAAAAAACCCAGTGTTTGGTTACTTTACCTATCCAACACTGTCAGGCCAAGAAAGCTATCCTCCACATCAGTTACAGTGAACACCAGAGAATTCCAACCAAGGAATTTGGGAGTAAGGTACCCAATGGCTATCATTTATCAAACATCTCAGCCACCAATTAGAGTTGGCCAAGAACAACCCAGAGCTACTAGGACTGGCCTGCCTGGATCTGCATATATCCCAGAAAGTTAAAATGAATAAACTACCTTTCCAGCTAAAGGAAGCCTGGGACCAAGAAGTCTTTGCCTATAAGGAAAGTAATTCCCAAGTCTATCCATTGTTTGCGTACTTCATAAAATTTGTCTGCAAAATGGCTAGAAGAAGAAACAATCCTCAGACATGTTTTCCAGACCTATATCAGAATTCTAGAGATGAAGGTAAACCTTGAAAGAACCTTGAGATCACCAAACCTGAGCCTAAGGGTATCCCAAAGATGACACCAAGTTCTGGGTATCCTATCCATAATACGCCACACAGCCTCAACCAGTGTAAAGAATTCTGCCAAAAACCTTACAGTGAGCATGCAACCTTTGTTAAGAAACAGGGACTGTGTTTCAACTGTTGCACTTCCAAAGACCACATGGCTAAGGAGTGCAGAGAGAAGGTAATTTGTGAGAATTGTAAAAAGTACCAGACACTGCTCAGCTATGCATCAATACTAATAGTGACAGGGTTCAGACAAAGTCCCTGCTGTGACCCCAAAGTCTTCATCTGAAGTGCCATCTTCAACAGAGCCCAAGGTAACTAGCTCCAGTTGTATGGCCCTATGTGGAGGACCAGAGAAGATGCATACATGACATCCAATATGTCTGGCCAACATATTCCCTGACAATCACCCTGAAGAGGGAAAGAAAGTATATGTTGTCTTAGATTCTCTGGGTGATGCCTCTTTAGCGACACCTGAGTCCTTTGACTTTTTTGGCATCCTGTCAGAAAAGATGGATTACTTCATGTCAACTTGTTCAGGGGACAAGGCTATCGCGGGGAGAGTGGCCACTGGTTTTCCATCCAGTCGGTGCATGGTGGCAAAGAATTTGAGCTATCAGTGCTCGTAAAGTGCAAAGGCATTCTAAGGGGCAGGAAGCAAATCCCTACCAGATCTGTGGCAGTACACCATCCTCACCTATGGCCTATTGCCAATGAGATTCCAGAGTTGGATCCAGATGTCAAAATTCTCTTGTTATTTGGTTCATATTGTCCAGATCTCTTCCATGTAAAGCGTCAAGTCAAAGGCCCACCAGGAACGCCCTTTGCTCAAAAGCTAGAGTTAGGTTGGGCTATCCTAGGAACAGTGTGCCTCCATTGCAAGAGGGTACCACTTACAATAAAAACCTTTGCTGCAAGCTTCACAGACAGTGCCAGACCCACTCAACTAGAAGACTGTTTAGACCACATCAGCATATGTCATCTGGAGCAGCAAAACAAATACAAGGTATTTCAGACAACCCTTGCTGACAACCAACTAGCTCTATATATAGAGGACAGACAATTCCTCAACATCACGGATCAGCGCTGCCAGCAAAACGATCAAGGTAATTGAGTTGCTCCATTACCTTTTATAGAGCCTAGGCAGAAATTGCCAAACAACTGGGAGCTCACACTACAGTGTTTGAAAACAGTTCAATGCTTTATGAGCAAAAGACCTCAACTGAAAACAGACATCATCAACTTCATAGGAAACATGTTAGCTGTTTTGCCTGGCCACCCAGGAATGAAGTAATTAATCAAACACACACACAGAGACTTCCCAGGTGGCGTCAAGCTGAAGCGACGTGTAGAATAGAAGCTCCTGGTTTACACTCGAGATTTTTCGCTGAAAACCACATAATCGGGGACAGTTCTCCCTGGAGAAGAGAACTAGAGTAAGGGGAAGTGTGATCCCCCACTGCGATCCCCCACTGCGGATGACGAAATCCCTGTATTTGGGCGAAAAAAAGAGCCAGGTTTTATCTCCAGCCCAAAGGCTTGGTGCATTGAGCTGACATCTGGAAAGCAAAAAGAAGGAGCAGCGGCATCAGCGGATCTTATCAAATTACTACGAGTCTATGGAGAGGGGTGGCATACAAATTTGATTAATAAATAAATTTGATTTTGATTAATACTATAATCTACTTACCCGTAAGAATTTCAGAGGGGAAAAAAAGTTGGGAGGAAAAAAAAAATAATAGACTCTCCTACTTCTTAAATAGCGGCGATCAAAGAGAGCGGAGCAGTCCAAAAGTGCAAAGAAAGTAAAAGGAAGTTGTTGATGGTGGGCGGAAGTGAATAGCGGTCGATGGAAGATTGGTGAAGACGGATTAAATGGATTAAAATGACATTGAGGCAATTGCTGAGAGCGGTGGTCGAACGTGTGCTCACGTGTCCGTGGGAAAACTGGAGATTGGAGTTCGGTCTGGAGATCAGCAATGAGAGATCGAGGCTGGAAAAGTTGGAGATCAGAGGGAAACTGGAGAGCAATCGGCGGCGAGTGGGCCTGACATGTTTGCTGTCTTTTCCGTGTTGGTGAGATCATGGTGAGATCGAGATTGAGATTAACGTCAGTGATCAGAGATTGGAAATGGGAGGCTGGAAAGCTTGGAGGTTTGGGAAATTTTGAGAGAAATTGAGAAGTTTGGGCGAGGAGAATGTGAGTGTGTGTGCACATGACAGAAGGACTGGAGATGCCGTTCTTCTATGAGAGAGACCTTCGGAGACTGAAACTGAAACTCTTGTTGTAATTAAGAGAATTTACTTCCTCTGTCTGGAGACTCATTTATCTAAACTATACTGAATTATTAAACATCAGAAACTAGTTGAAGAGAAACCAACGAACTCCACAAATTTATAATCTAATTCTAAGCGTAATTGTATAATTTAACTATAATAGTTTAATAATTTAATAATTTAATTTAATAGTTTAATAATTTAATAATTTAATTCTGATCCCTGCTATTTCCCTAAGTGATTGTTGTCCTCTACACCTTCTTCTCTCCTTCCTTTCTTTTTCTTTTCTTTGCCCCTCCCTTCCTTCTTTGCCCCTCCCTTGCTTTTCTCCCTTTTATCGTTATATGTCTCTCTTTATTTCTTGGTTTACTTCTTATTTAATACCTACGTGATTTCTCCCTCCTGGGATTTGATCTTGGGGGAAAAATTAATTGATTGATTAAGATAGTAATATAGTGAATATAATTTTCAAACTTTTAAACTTTAAATTATATAGTGTATAAAATTGTATAGTATACATCAATTTAGTCACAGTAAGAGATATTTAACACAGTCAATATACTTAATAAAAATTTATAAAATATTATAGAATAACTAAGTTTATATTAATAAGTTAATACTCTTACTATTTAATAACTATATATTGCAACATTCTATTTTAATATTATTCTTAAAGCAAATGAAATAGACATTATATTTATTGTTCTTATAGAAATATCAACTTAATGAATTATCACTGAATTAATACTATACTTTCTGATAAATTGATACATTTAATATATCTATTGATTTAATCAAGATAGATATATAATCTTCTTTAGTAATTACTGATTAATAGCTGATATGTTTAGAAGTGTGATAAGTGTGATAAGATTGTCTGATTGATTTTTCAAAGTAAGAGTATTATCCCTTCCGTTAAATAATTGGTATTGCTGACTATAGTACTTGTGCACTAGCTTTAACACAAATATAGGAAAAATCTGAGAACATCTAGAGAGAATCCTGAATATGTCAACAAATTTTTCTAAACATCAGAAGAAATCTACACCTAGAACCCCTTCTACATCTAACATGAAACCAAATATAGAAATGGCGACAATAGAAAAAACCTCTCTCCAATCAATACAGGCTTCATTAGATCTAATTCAAGAACTTATGGTGTAAAGCCAGGAATCTGCTTCAACAACACAAGAAACAATAAAACAAAACCATGAAGAAACAAACAAGAACTTTGAAAAAATGTCAGGGAAAATTGAAGATTTAGAGACACGAATGGAGAATATACAAGAAATCATTATAAACCACGAACAAAGAATAAAAAGAATGGAAACTAATATAGTAAGAACAGAAGACAAAAAACGAAAGCAGAGGGAAGACTGAGAGCTGCCAACAAAGAGCTGGAGGTCTTGATTGCAGTATAGGAGATGGAGAAGTCCGTGCATTTCCTGCGCTTCTAGAACATTCATGAGAATGCAGAAGAAGATCTATTTAACAAAATAGCAGAACTAATAAGCGAAAACACACAAATTGAAGAAGAGGAGGTGAGAAACCATATTGATGAGACATACAGGATCCAGACCAACTACGCTAAAAACCACAGACTACCAAGAGAAGTGCATGTACGATTTACAAAGAAATCCATAAGAGATGAAATTTACAAAACAACAAGAAATGAGAAAGTAATGTACCAGGGGAAAGAAATAATTGTTCTCAAACAGATACATAAAAGAATAAGAGAAAAAAGAAGAGATTACCACTATTTAATGGCCAAACATGAGAAGGGAAATACCATTTCGAAGGTTAATCCCGGAAGGACTTTTGGAAAGGGAGGAAAATCAAAATAGACTCATTAGAAAAAGCTGATTACTTCATTAGACAACATTTAGAAAAAGATGGAGATAGTAATTCAGACACAGACCATCAGACGCGGGAAGAAGAAACAGAGGAGAAAAGAACATGAAGAGAACAGGAAAGGGGGGAGACACAAAAGGAGGAAAGAATTGTAACAAGAGGGGCGGCAAAGCGACAGTAGAAGAGGAAGGAGAGGGGAGGAGAGGGAGGGAGGGGAGGGGAGGGGAGGGAGGGAAGGAGAGGAAAGAGGGGGGAAAGGAAAAAGAAAAGAAAAAAATATGGTGAAAACATTAAAATTATTTTCGGTAAATATTAACGGATTGAATTCACCTATAAAAAGAAAACTGACAATGACCAAATTATTAAAACAAAATGCAGATATATTATGCCTACAAGAAGTACATATAAGAAATCAAGACTCTAAATTTTTAGAAAATAAAAAATTAGGTAAATTATTTACAACACTAACAGATTCAAAAAAAGGGGCATAGCTGTATACATTAGGGAAAAACTACAATGTGAAAAAATCTATGTGGATAAGGAGGGAAGAATATTAACCATAAAAATAAGAATAGGAACTAAAGAAATAGTCCTAATGGTAATATACGCTACAAACTCAAATCAAAAAGAATTTTATAAAAAAAATAGAAGAACATGTAATACAGGTAGGAGGGAAAAGCATATGTATTATTGGAGATTTCAATGAGGTACATAATATCCAAAAAGACTATAAAACATTTTTTTTAAAAACCAAAGAAAGGAAAACCTTAACAACAGAATTTTTTGAGATGGTGAGAAAACATAGACTCTCAGATTTATGGAGGGAAAGACATATCCAAGATTTGGAATATGTCCTTTTACTCGCCACTCCAAAAGTTATGGTCAAGGATAGACATGATTTGGGCAGGTAAAGAAATAGGAAAAATTACTGAAGAAATTGAAATAGGACCAAATATATGGGCGGACCACCACCCAATAATACTAAAAATAAAAGAACAAAAAAAAAGAATATTATAGATGGGCTTTAAATCAAACATTGACTAAAGAACAAAACTATATTAATTATATTAAACAAGAACTCAAATTATTCTTTCAGGACAATTGGAATAATAATACCACAATGCAAAACATCTGGGACACTACAAAAGCATATGCAAGAGGGCTAACAATAGCATATTCAGCTAAAGCGAAGAAATCTAAAGATAAAAAATTGAATGATTATAAAAATAAAACACCTAGAAATAGAAATACAAAAAGACCTACAAAATGAGAAATTAAGAGAAGAAAAGGATAAACTAAAACATAATATCAATTTATTAATACAAGACAAAATTGCTGGTAAAATCAGGATAGCCAAACAAAATCAAATTGAAAACACAAATAAAACAGGCATACAAATTAAAAGAAGAAGAATGATATATACAAAGATTAGAAGACGAAAATGGAGATAGTCATTACACAATGGAAGTGAAAAAGAAAATTGTGGTTAAATATTACACAGAACTATACCAAAAAGAGGAGATAAAAGAACAATTAAATACATATTTAGAAAAAGCAAAATTAGAAGAGATATCAGAACTAGACAGAACAATACTAAATAAGAAAATAACGTTAATGGAATTGGAAAACGCAATACTGAAACAAAAAAACAACAAAACACCAGGCCCTGATGGTATACCAGGTGAAAAGAAGAATTAAAAGAAACACTAGGGGAAATATTATTAATTATATTTAATGAAATCTTAGAACAGGGAATAACACCGAAATTTTGGACAGAAGTGTTAGTAAGTTTAATACCAAAGGACACCTCAAGAAACAAAATATACAAAATTACAGACCAATATCATTGCTTAACGTAGACTATAAGATCTTTATGTCAATTATGGCACACAGAATAAAACCAGTTTTGAATAAGTGAATAAACACAAATCAAAATGGATTTCTCCCAGGAAGATATATAAGAAATGATATAAGAACGATAGTGGACGTATTAGAATTTTATGAGGCACACTCCGAGAAACAAATGGCGCTTATATTCTTAGACGCACAGAAAGCATTTGACAATTTGAGATGATCTTACCAAAATTTCTTTATTTAGTTCAAATGATACAATTTCCAAATTCATATGGGAAGGGAAGAAACCGAGAATAAAGCTTATATGGTTTGCAGGATAAAACTAAACAAGATGGATTTGGACTCCCAGATTTTGAAAGTTACTATCAAACAACAATACTGCTTTGGATAAAAGATTGGATAGAGGTTAAAAACCAAAGATTATTGGCTTTAGAGGGACATGATATTCTACAAGGGTGGCAGGGTTTCCTATGGAATGAGAAAAATAATATTCCAACATATTTTAAAAACCATATAATCAGAGATTCTTTATCGACAACATGGACAAAGATTAAGAGAGAACACTATATTAAACTACCAAGATGGTATTCCAGCATGGAAGCACTTACACCTCCAAACATTCTTCAGATCAAAAAATAGTCAACTATAATCATATATTAGATGAGAGAGGTAATATCAAAACAAGACAACAATTAGAAAAACAAAACATTATTATTGATTGGTGGCCATACACACAAATTCAGGTAAAATGGCAAAAAGATAAAAAGAATAACAGAATTCAGGAAAAGGATACTATATTAGATAAATTGATATTAGGCCAAGAAAAAAACTTTATAACTAGATTATACAGTTTCTTAATTGACTATAAAATAGAAACAGAAATAGTTAAAGGAAACATGATAAACTGGGCAAAAAATGTAGGACATATCATATATTTAGAGCAATGGGAATTAATGTGGAAAAATTACAAAATAACAAAATCTGTTTCATATAAAGAAAATATGCAAAAAATGGCACCTAGCACCAGCTAGAATAGCAAAAATGTATCCAAATTTGAAACCAAATTTTTGGAGGTGTAGAAATATAAATGGAACATTTTTTCACATAAGGTGGATATGCCCCAAAATAAAAGAAATATGGAAAAAAGTTAAAATATGGATCTTTGAAATGACTACAATTAAATTGACATTAAAACCAGAAACTTTTCTTCTAGGCATAATAAACCAGAAACTTAAAAAAGACTATTATTATTTAATACAACATAGTATCACAGCAATTAGAATCATGATAGCTCAAAACTGGAAAAAAGAGGAAATACCATCAGAAAGAGAAATGATAAAACAAAATTATGACTGTGCAGAAATGGATAGATTAACCCAAAAACTTAAGGATAAGGAAGAATCAAAATACTATGAAATCTGGAAGAAATTCTACGATTGGGTCGATATAAGAAAAGATAATAGTGGTAAATAAATCGGATGTTCTCAGAATCAATCCAATAAATAAAATCAAGATCAAATTAATCTGACTTTAGATTAACCGAATTATAGAACAAACATTTGGTAACCGCTGATGCCATAGGCTGTATAATGAAATTAAAAAAGAAGAACTGTGTGACTAACAGTTCATTTGGGAGGGAGGGGGAAGTACTGGCAGCTCTGTAGATAATATTTCTTAACAACTACCAGCCAATCTCCAACCTTCCCTCTATGCAGAAGGTTGTCGAGAAGGTGGTGGTGCTCCAGTTCCAGTGGTCCTTGGAAGAAGGCGATTATCTAGGCCCTCAGCAGTCAGGATTCAGGCCCAGCTACAGCACGGAAACTGCTTTGGTCGCGTTGATGGATGATCTCTGGCGGGCCCGGGACAGCGGTTTATCCTCTGTCCTGGTGCTTCTCCACCTCTCAGTGGCTTTCGATACCATCGACCATGGTATCCTTCTGCGCCGACTGGAGGGGTTGGGAGTGGGAGGCACTGTTCTTCAGTGGTTCTCCTCCTACCTCTCCGGTCGGTCGCAGTTGGTGTTAGTGGGGGGTCAGAGGTCGACCTCTAGGCTTCTCCCTTGTGGGGTGCCTCAGGGGTCGGTCCTCTCCTGTCTGCTATTTAATATCTACATGAAACCGCTGGGGGAGATCATCCAAGGGCATGGGGTGAGGTATCATCAGTATGTAGATGATACCCAGTTGTACATCTCCACCCCATGTTCAGTCAATGAAGCACTGGAAGTGATGTGCTGGTGACTGGAGGCTGTTGGGGTCTGGATGGGTGTCAACAGACTCAAATTCAACCCTAATAAGACGGAGTGGCTGTGGGTTTTGCCTCCCAGGGACAATTCTATCTGTCCATCCATTACCCTGGGGGGGGAGTCATTGACCCCCTCAAAGAGGGTCCATAACTTGGGCATCCTCCTCGATCCACAGCTCACATTAGAGAAACATCTTTCAGCTGTGGCGAGGGGGCATTTGCCCAGGTTCACCTGGTGCACCAGTTGCAGCCCTATCTGGACCGGGAGTCACTGCTCAGAGTCACTCATGCCCTCATCACCTCGAGGCTCGACTACTGTAATGCTCTCTACATGGGGCTACCTTTGAAAAGTGTTCGCAAACTCCAGATCATGCAGAATGCAGCTGCGAGAGCAATCATGGGCTTCCCCAAATATGCCCTTGTTACTCCAACACTCCGCAGTCTGCATTGGTTGCCGATCTGTTTCCGGTCACAATTCAAAGTGTTGGTTATGACCTATAAAGCCCTTCATGGCACCGGACCAGATTATCTCCGGGACCGCCTTCTGCCGCACGAATCCCAGCGACCAGTTAGGTCCCACAGAGTGGGCCTTCTCTGGGTCCCGTCAACTAAACAATGTCGTTTGGCGGGACCCAGGGGAAGAGCCTTCTCTGTGGTGGCCCCGGCCCTCTGGAACCAGCTCCCCCCAGAGATTAGAATTGCCCCCACACTCCTTGCCTTTCGTAAGCTCCTTAAAACCTACCTCTGCCGTCAGGCATGGGGGAACTGAGATATTCCTTCCCCCTAGGCCTTATAATTTATGCATGGTATGTTTGCGTGTATGTTTGGTTTTATTATAAGGGTTTTTTTAGTTGTTTTAGTATTGGATTGTTACATGTTGTTTTTATCATTGTTGTTAGCCGCCCCGAGTCTATGGAGAGGGGCGGCATACAAATCCAATTTTAAAAAAATAATAATAATAATAATAATAATAACAATAATGTAAGTACAACATCTCAACAAATAATAATTATAATGTAAAAAGATATAATATGTACGATATTATATGTCTGCCTTTTAATCTTTGTATAATATAAATATTTTTTTAAAAAAACAAACAAACACACACAGGCAGGCTTGTAAAAATAAAGCACAGGATTGTTCTTTATATTCAGAAAACTGCAAACCACGGAGTTTCAGAGCAATGTTAGTTTCAGAGTTCAATGGGTCAAAATTAATTACTCCAGTCAGTGCAGAAGTCTTTCAGGTTTATGTCAGCCAGAAATAACTCACAACTTAAATGTCAGAATGTCCAGAAATCCACAGCAAACACGAAACCACAATTCAGCAAACTTTCTTCAAAACTGAACAATAGACTCCCACACAGCCCTCTGCAACCTTCCCCTTTTTCAAGGTTGCACTAGCATCATTAATTCTTATCACCTGTGACCTAATTTCTGTTTCTGTGTTTGTGCAGCTGCTCTTGTCTTCCCAGCATTCTCTGGACCCGAACATTAAGAATAGGATTGTTCATTAACTCCTCCCCTTCTGATTCAGATGAGACTCTGGCTGGAGATCTGACTGATGCCATTCTCCTCTCTGTCTCTCCAGTCCTTTCCTGCTCCATTCCCCTCCCTGCCTCTCCTCCTGGTTCACTGTCTGATTCGTCTTCCAGCCAGATGGGTCTTCTGTGAACAGACAGCTCCCACTCCTCTGTGTCAAAATCAGCAGCCAAAACAGCTGGTCTTAAGCCAACCACAACATTAGCGAGGGGTCATGCAGAGAAAGCACCTCCAATGCAACAACAGAAGGAATACCGGTAATTGTCATTTTGGGGGGTTTACCACCCACAAAAAACTAATCAAGTCAGAGTAATACTTGACTTCAGTACTTCTTTTCAAGGAACATTTCTCATCAAAGTCCTGCTGACAGGACCAGACTTATTCAACAACCTAATTGGTATTCTATTGCATTGTAGGCAAGAGGCAGTGGCCTTCACTACAGACATAGAACAGATGTTTTATTCGTTTCTGGTTCAAGAGAACTACAGGGACTTTCTCAGATTTTTGTGGTTGGAAGACCCAGAGACCCAACAGAGCTCCAAGAGTATAGAATGCAAGTCCATGTACAGTGGTACCTCTACTTAAGAATTTAATTTGTTCTGGGATCTGGTTTTTATGTAGAAAAGTTTGTAAGTAGAAGCAATTTTCCCATAGGAATCAATGTAAAAGCAAATATTGTATGCAAATCCATTAACAAAGAAATAAAAGCTTGGAATTTGGGTGGGAGGAGGAGGAGGAAGAAGAGGAGGAGGAAGACAGTTGTTGCTGAAGGAAGAAGGTAAGGTGAGGGGAATCAAAAAAATCCAAAACTTTAAGGCTTAAAAAAAAAGAGTGACTCTGAGGCAGTGAGGAGCAGCACATGCCTCCCATACACCCAGCACGAGGTTGTCTCCCATACACTGCACCAGAGAGAGAAACCCATGTGGGTGAGAGGGGGGAACCTCCCACTCCTTTGACCGAAAGACAGTTGTTGTTGTTGCTGCTGCTGCTGCTACTTGTTTCCTCTCCCTTCCCATGCTGAAGGGCTCCCCTCTCCTCTCTCTCTCTCTCTCTCGCTTTGTAGCCGGCACCTTTCCTTCACTGTGGTGACTCCTCGGTTTGGATGAAGCCAAGTTGATCCGGATGGGGCGAAGCCCCCTCTTTTGCCTTTCTGCGTCCAGACACTCTGGGAAGCAACCTCATGCTAGGTATATTGGAGGCAGCGTGAGGGAGTTACCACAGCAAAGTGGTTAATTCCTTCTCCAAACACCCAGAGAAAGGGAAATGCTTCGTTCACTTTGGACTGCCAAAGCCTCCTTAAGCACCACTGAAAGGCTCCTCTGGCAGCCCAAAAAAGCCCAAAATGTCCGGGATTAAAGGGGGAATGGCAGGAAACTGGCTGGGCCTTCGTGCCATTCTCAAATTTCCTGGGAAATTTTTCTGGGCTCGGGTTCTTAAGTACAAAATGGTTCTTGAGAAAAGGCAAAAAAATCTTGAACACCCGGTTCTTATCTAAAGTTCTTAAGTAGAGGCATTCTTAAGTAGAAGTACCACTGTATTTGGCAACAGCCCTTCGCCAGCAATTGCCAACTATAGTCTGAAAAAGACTGCCAGATTTTTGGAGACTCAATATGACCCTCAAATAAGTCAGTTTGTTTGTAAAGATTTTTATGTTGATGACAGTTTAAAGTCTGTACCCACACCACAAGAAGCCATCAGTCTGCTGAAACAGACTCAAAGGATGTTGGCAACTGTAAACATAATGCTTGCACAAAATCGTGTCCAATAGCGACAATGATTTGCAAGTATTTCCTGAAAAGGACAGAGCCTGGATGTGCGGGCCTTAGATTTTGAATCAGAACAATCTTATATTCAGAGAAGTTTAAGTCTGTGTTGGGACACTGCCTTTAAGGTATCATCGTCAGAGAAAATATTCACTAGGAGAGGAGTACTCTCAGCCATCAACAGCTTATTTGACCCATTGGGGTTTGCCACTCCAGTGGTTCTTCAGGGCAAACTCTTATTGAGAGACATTACAAAAGATGGGATGACCTATTGTCTCCAAGTCTAGAACAAAAATGGAAGTCTAGAACAAAAATGGAAGATTTGGAAAGAGATGTTGCCAATTCTAGAAACAGTTATCATGCCCCGACGGTACACCTTAATTTTCCCTATTCAGAAGCACAGAGTGAGTTACACATATTTTCAGATGCATCAGAGAAAGCCACAGCTGCTGTGGCCTATCTCAGAACTGTAGTAGGAACAGACATATATTTATGATTTGTTTTGGGAAAATCAAGGCTGTTGCCAACAAATAGGCACACCATCCCATCTTTGGAACTTTGTGCCACAACATTAGCCATACAGATATTTGGTCTGATTCTAAGAGAATTTGATTTGGACTTCCAGAAAGTTGTCCTCTACACAGATAGCAGAGTAGTTCTAGGTTATATTCACAATTCTCATCATTGCTTCTATTTTTATGTTAGTAACTGTGTTGATTACATTCACCAGTTCTCCCAGAAATTAGGTGCCCAATTCAGTCATTCCACTCTATTAGGCTGCTGTGCTATCAGTCCCCTCTAACATAAAGATCCTACAGGAGAAAGGCAGTATGGACAAACGTGGGTTCTGGCAGGGTGACAGCTGTGAATCATGAAACACAAAGCTTTTGCTGTGTCCCAGCATAACAGATATAGTGCCCTTGCTGAGCTTAATAGGGACACTAAAGTGACGGGTCAAGGTAGTTGTGATAATAATAAATAAGCAGGGGCTCATGGTCCAAGGTGAAGAACTTACTTTGGAAAGGGGAAAGTGTGAATCATGTATTACACATCAGTTACGCAAAAATAGCAAGGTTTCCAAAAGGAGAAGCCACCTTTTGGTTGATGATTCAATTGTAAAGGATGTAAATTTAGGAAAGAATATGGAGGTTTTCAAAGAGGTCAGATGTCCGCCAGTTGTTACTGTCAGCAGATAAAAGAGGAGTATTCTTACAATAGTAAATAATGCCAGTGAGGACTGGGATGTTGATACTATTATACTTCTTGGCACAAATGATCTGTCCCCAAAAGATGTACTTTCTGTGGAGAATAACTTCCAGAACCTGGGGTATGAACTTGTAGTTGTAGGCTTATCTTTACAGAGATTTGACCTGGCATTTAGGACAATTAATCCATGGAACAGCTTGCCTCCAGAAATTGTGACTGCTCCAACACTGGAAGTTTTTAAGAAGATGATGGATAATCATTTGTCTGAAGTGATATAGGGTTTCCTGCCTAAGCAGGGGGTTGGACTAGAAATATCTCCAAGATTCCTTCCAACTCTATTATTCTGTTCTGTTCTGACACTTTCATTTTTGCCTTTTTTGTTCTGTTCTGTTCTGTTAAGAATTGTGATGGCTGCCTCACCAATTCCTGGAACCTCTTATTGTTCCCATCTACAAACAGTAAATAGGGCATCTCTTTCCAAGTCCTTCTATCGTTGTTAAAACATTCTCTCAATGAGATTCCCTTCTACAAATTCTGTCTTTTGCTTTCACTGCTGATTTATTTATTTGACTTTTATGCCGCCCAATCCTGAAGGACTCACTTTTCTCGCTTCCTCAATCAGAGTCGGGCAGTCACGCCTTCAGACTGGTTCCCTTGTTCTCAGGGGGATTGCCTTCCTTCCACAGATGCACCAGAAACTCCCCTTCAAATCGCATGTCCCTCCAAGCGGCAACTGCCTTTTCGGCTACCAAAAAACCACGAAAAGCAGAAATAAATCCCCGGAAACTCCAGAAGGTGCCCTGCACCAACATGATGTCAAAGTGGAAGTCCTCCAAAGGAAACCAAGAAAGTCCTCTTGAAACAGGCAACTTTGAGACAACCATGATCCGGATGATTGAAAAATCCCCACAAACAAAAGACTTGCGTGTTTAGTGAACTGATAAAGCACCCAGGAGAAGAAATCATTAGATCCATTTGCACAACCTAAAAATATCAGCTGGTTTCACTCACCCAAAATATCCTAAGGTAATCACCCAGATTTAAGAAAAAAATCACATGCCCTCAGAAAGGCAGTTAAAAAATCAGACAGAATGCCAAGCTTATATCTGCCTCTCAGCCATTTCTTCTATGGCTATAGCCAGGGGTGGGTTCTACATACCTTTGCCAACAGTTCACATTGTGATGTTTTGTGCTCTTCCCCTCATGCGATTTCACTTTTGTACATGCTCAGAAGCAGGATTCAGCCTGAAACACAGCTGAGGAGCTGATCAGCTGGGCTTCAGGTGAAGAAATAAAGGTCAGTATTAACCCATGAGTAGGCTGGAGGGCTTTTTCCCAAGCAGAGGACAAGGAGAAGCCATCCAAACACCGAACAATTTGTTGAAAATTCTGAAAAAACGATGGCAGCGTGCATGGACTAGCACCAACAGAATTGGATCCGTGACACCATTGTTACATCATCACCAGATCACAAACGGTTTGGGCGATCTGGTCTAAACTGGGAGGAACCCACCCCTGGCTATAGCTATACCAACTGTTCTATAAATAGCTGTTCAAGTCCCAGGAATAAAAGTACCTTAAAAATTCTAGAAGGGTGGGGACTCCGGAAAAGCTCAGCTATAGACAGAAACTCTGGGCTGCCAAGAACCATTAAGGCTGTTAGAGGCAGCTCTGAAAACACTTGAAGCAGTAGGCTAAAATTAAGATAAGAATTATGCTAGAAATAAAGAAACATTAGAATCTTTTCTTCCTGCGTTTCTTGCAGGATTAGCCTTATAAAGTGGGAAGCAATTTCTTGTAGCAACTGGTTCTCTGAAATGTTCAGAAAAATAACAACAGGCAGGAACCTACTACTGTATTATATTATTTAATCTGAAGTTTGCCAACAAAATTATAAGGACTACTCAGAACATCTTTAAACCTTTTTTGTTCATAGCAATCACTGAAGGAAAATGCCCCACTTTAAATTTCAGTGCTTTTAAGAATATTCCACCCAGAAGCTTATATGGTTTGATATTACATAAACAAGAGATCCTATTTATTTTTAAAGAATGAGTTTATATAGTGAAGACATTCTGAAACTATATAGTGGTCTTAGACCAAGGTTATAATTACATTTAGCAACATGAGGGCAGCAAAAAGGGAAAAATTTAATTAATGAGGCCTTTTTATTGCGGGTTTTATAGTTTTAGATATTATATTTGACTTCTTTTTATTGTTTCTGTATTTATTTGTATTTATATTATTATTGTAAACTGCCCTAAGTCCTTCAGGATTGGGTGGCAAGTCAAATTAATAAATAATAAATAAATAATAAAACATGATTATTGGTGTTCTAGTCCATTAAATTTACTGTGCATTATTTCTTAAAGTACTGTATTGCTCATGCCATCTCCCATGCTATCTCTTTATTGTCAGGAAGGCTTTGCTACAAACCTGGAGGTTTAGCCTATAATTTTATTTCATTTTTACACCCAGAGAGAAAAAAGATTTTAAATTGCTTAAGTCATATCGAAGGCTACATAAGTAATGCAAATATTTTTGCAAATCCGCTCACCTTGATCTAGTTATCCTTTTCTCCTTCCAACAGTTGCTGATATCTACAGCTATCTAGATTTTTACATAATGGGTCTAATTAATTTACATAATGGGTCTGATTAATTGAGCATGATCATATTTCTTTATGTAAACAAACATGGCTCAGTTAAAAAATCAGAATAGAAAAAGTATTGCCACTTTTGAATGTTAGCACTGGAGAAGATTTCTAAAAATATCACAGATAACCAATAGAATAAAAAAATAAGTAATCAAATCAATCAAATTTCTCCTTAGATTTCTCCTTAGACGCTCCTTAGATTTCTCCTTAGACGCACAGATTTCTCCTTAGACGCACAAATGATCATGCTCAATTAATCAGACCCGTTATGTAAAAATCTAGATAGCTATAGATATCAACAACTGTTGGAAGGAGAAAAGGATAACTAGATCAAGGTGAGCGGATTTGATTACAGCAGCAATGTGTGAAATATTGGAAGACCTGAAGGAGGAATTTGGGAACAATTCTTTCTGGAGAACACCTAGGCAATCACTAAAAATTAACACAGATTTGATGGCAAATAATAAAAAAATCAAAATAAGTTTCAGCAGTTTATGTACCTTTTTAGTTTTAATAGTTAAAAATTCAGACAGACCATATTTAAAAATATAAGCTAAATGATAATAAGCAATCGTGTTGTAGTATTTAACCAACAGGTTTGCAAGTTCTGTACTACTGTTGTAACGTATTATTGTTTTGAATCTCACAACATTTGGCTGGAAAAGATCTATATAATTATCAGAACATGGACACCAGAAAGACATAGGCTGAAGACTCAGATAGTCTTATTCAGATCTTTTACAGAGAATAATTTTATAAGGTTCACAGATGTCTGAATTCATATAACTTCCATGAGACTATGATAGTAATAAAAATGCCATCTGAAAGCCTTCCACCTGCATTTGATTTTTGTCCTCCAAAAGAATGCACGGAACATTTGAATAGAATAGAATAGAATAGAATTTTTATTGGCCAAGTGTGATTGGACACACAAAGAATTTGTCTTGGTGCATATATTCTTAGTGTAAATAAAAGAAAAGTTATGTTTGCCAAAATCATAAGGTACAACACTTAATGTTAGTCTGGATACAAATAAGAATAGAATAGAATTTTATTGGCCAAGTGTGATTGGACACACAAGGAATTTGTCTTGGTGCATATGCTCTCAGAGTACATAAAAGAAAAAGATACATTTGTCAAGAATCATGTGGTAAAACACTTAATGATTGTTATAGGGGTCAAATAAGCAATGAAGAAATAATATTAATACAAATCTTAGGATACAAGCAACAAGTTACAGTCATACAGTCAACGTGGGAGGAAATGGGTGATAAGAATGATGAGAAAAACTAGTAGAATAGAAGTGCAGATTTAGTAGAAAGTCTGACAGTGTTGAGAGAATTATTTGTTTAGTAGAGTGGTGGCGTTCAGGAAAAAACTGTTCTTGTGTCTAGTTGTCTTGGTGTGCAGTGCTCTGTAATGATGTTTTGAGGGTAGGAGTTGAAACAGTTTGTGTCCAGGATGTGAGGGGTCAGTAAATATTTTCCCTGCCCTTTTTTTGACTCGTGCAGTATACAGGTCCTCAAGGGAAGGCAGGTTGGTAGCAATTGTTTTTTCTGCAGTTCTGATTGTCCTCTGAAGTCTGTGTCGGTCCTGTTGGGTTGCAGCACCAAACCAGACAGTTATAGAGGTGCAGATGACAGACTCAATTATTCCTCTGTAGAACTGTATCAGCAGCTCCTTGGGCAGTTGGAGCTTCCTGAACTGGCGCAGAAAGAACATTCTTTGTTGTGCTTTTTTGATGATGTTTTTGATGTTAGGTGACCATTTTAAGTCTTGAGATATGGTAGAAGCTAGAAATTTGAAGGTCTCTACTATTGATACTGTGTTGTCTAGTATTGTGAGAGGTGGAAGGGTTTCTCCTAACGTCTACCATCATTTCTACAGCTTTGAGTGTGTTCAGTTCTAGATTGTTCTGGTCACACCACAAGGATAGTTGTTCAACTTCCCATCTGTATGCAGATTCATCATTGTCTCGAATAACTCCGATCACTGTTGTATCATCTGTAAACTTCAGCAGTTTAACAGATGGATCATTTGAGATGCAGTCATTAGTGTATAGAAGGAAGAGAAGTAGTGTGTGCTAATTGTACATGTATCTGATATGATTTTTCCTATCTTTACCTGCTGCTTCCTGTCTGTTAGGAAGCTTGTGATCCACTTACAAGTGTGTTCAGGTATTGCTAACTGATTGAGTTTGGTTAAGAGAATGTCCGGTATGATGGCATTGAATGCTGAACTGAAGTCTACAAAGACGACCCTTGGAGATTCAAGATGTTGAAGGATGTAGTGTAGAGCCATATTTACAGCAGCATCTATTGATCTATTTGCTCGGTATGCAAATTGCAGGGGGTCTAATAGTGGATCTGTGATGGTTTTCAAGTGAAACATCACTAGCCTTTCAAAGGTTTTCATAACTACAGATATTAGAGCAACTGGTCTGTAGTCATTCAGTTCCTTGATGGAGGGCTTCTTCGGCACTGGGATGATAGTCGAGTGTTTGAAGCAGGAAGGAACATAGCACAACTCTAGTCAATTGTTGAAGATTTGGGTGAAGATGGGGCCAATTGGTCAGCACAGTATTTTAAGCAAGAAGGAGTTATCTTGTCTGGGCCTGGTGCTTTTCCAGGCTTCTGTCTGTGAAATAGATCTTTCACTTCCTTTTCTGTGATCACTAGGGATTGTAAACCCAATGGGATGTGTTCAGTTGTAGAAGATTTAGCTGTTGTTGGTGTGTCTGTGTTGGTGTGTATGGGATGGAGGTTGTGCAGATAAGTGGTTGTGGTTTCTTTTCAAACCTGCAGTAGAACACATTCAGGTCATCTGCCAATTGCTGGTCTCCTTCAACTTAGGTGGTTTGCTGTAACCAGTGATGTTTTTGAGAGTAAAATAATAAAACAGAATAGCACTTAAGACTTATATACCACTTCACATAGGCTTTATATCCCTGTTTAGGCAGTTTACAGCAGTTTACAGAGTCAGCATATTGCCCCCAACAATCTAACTTCTCATTTTACTGATCTCAAAAGATAGCAGTTTGAGTCAATCGTGAGCCTGCGAGACTCACACAGGCAAATTTCAGGCAGCTGGCAATCAGCAGAAATAGCCTGCAGTACTGTTTAAGTACTGTATATCTTATTCTGTTTTAATTAGGCAGAATAAACAATTAAAGTTAAATGTATCTATTTACATTGATTTCTTAATTTGAGTCAGTGGGATTTTAATAATCTTGAATATTTGTCCTAATTGGAAAGAAAGGTTTAACTTTTTGCAATGAACAATTTTTAAAATTATTTTAGATGTTTGGTAAAGCTCTAAGCTCCACTTGCTTTTTTGGTTTAAACATAAAATTTAAAAATTATTTTACAATTTTATAAGTTACTTAGTATTTTTGCCTAGAATCTAGTCTTGATCCCAGTCTGCAGAAGCATAGAAACATAGAAGATTGACGGCAGAAAAGACCTCACGGTCCATCTAGTCTGCCCTTATACTATTTCTTGTATTTTATCTTAGGATGGATATATGTTTATCCCAGGCATATTTAAATTCAATTACTGTGGATTTACTGATTATGTCTGCTGGAAGTTTGTTCCAAGCATCTACTACTCTTTCAGTAAAATAATATTTTCTCACATTACTTCTAATCTTTCCCCCAACTAACCTCAGATTGTGGCCCCTTGTTCTTGTGTTCACTTTCCTATTGAAAACACTTCCCTCCTGAACCTTATTTAATCCTTTAACATATTTAAATGTTTCGATCATGTCCCTCCTTTCCCTTCTGTCCTCCAGACTAAACAGATTGAGTTCAATAAGTTTTTCCTGATAAGTTTTATGCTTCAGACCTTCCACCATTTTTGTAGCCCGTCTTTGGACCCGTTCAATTTTATCAATATCTTTTTGTAGATGAGGTCTCCAGAACTGAACGCAGTATTCCAAATGTGGTCTCACCAGCGCTCTATACAGCAGGATCACTGTCTCCCTCTTCCTGCTTGTTATACCTCTAGCTATGCAGCCAAGCATTCTACTTGCTTTCCCTACTGCCTGACTGCACTGTTCACCCATTTTGAGACTGTCAGAAATCACTACCCCTAAATCCTTCTCTTCTGAAGTTTTTGCTAGCACAGAACTGCCAATACAATACTCAGATTGAGGATTCCTTTTGCCCAAGTGCATTATTTTACATTTGGAAACATTAAACTGCAGTTTCCATTGCTTTGACCAAACGCCTCCAGGAATATCAACCCTATTGCACACTTTAGAGTCATCGGAAAATATGCAAACCTTCCCTTATGTCACTCACAAAGATATTAAAAAGAATAGGACCCAGAACAGACCCTTGTGCCACACCACTTGTAACCAGGCTCTGTTTAGAATACTTGTCATTAACAACAACCCTCTGATATCTATGCTTCAGCCAACTGCAAATCCACTGAACTATCCAGGGAGTAAGTCCAATCTTCACTAATTTATCTATTAGCTCTTTATGTGGAACCGTATCAAAGGCTTTGCTGAAGTCCAGATAGGCAATATCCACGGCACCACCTTCATCCAACACCTTTGTGACATAGTCAAAGAAATCAATGAGAATAGTGTTAAGGGCCATTTGAAATGAACTTGTTTTGTTTGGAACACTACTGTATATTTTATCCATTGACATTTACTTTTGCACTCTGTGACTAACCTTGGGCAAGTGCATTTTTGTTGGCACACAATAAATAAAAACTGCCTGCCTACACATTGATTAAACTTTGATCAGATGCACTGAACAAAAGAACATTTTATACATTTTATATAATCATTTTTAATATACAGACATAATATTACAGTATATATTATATCTCTTCAGTTTTATAGAAAGACAAGTTCAGCCTTTCTGAGTAAATATATTGTGTATTTCTTCTTTGAGTTATTGTCTACTAAGGAATGGAATTATGAACATATATGCTTTTTGGGGGTTTTTTTTGCCTATTATATTTTGGCCCAAAAACTTACCGCCGATTGAGTTGCTCCATTTGTTGGATTGATCCAGATCTGCATATTCCATCAGGCGTAGCTGCAGCTGTAGGCTGTTGCCAAGTTGTGGTTCGATTTACATGATCCACATAAAATACTCTTCCATGACTGTCTATCCGAGCTTCCCAGTCTTACATTTTTTGGGGAAAGTTAGGGTGGGAGACAAAAACAAATTAATTTTAATTGGAATATCCAAAATATAGATATGGGAAATCTATCCTATTCATGTCACATTTGCCCTAAAATCTATAAAATTATGCAAACATATTTCCATAAATCAAAAGAAAAAGTATATCAATCTATTAAGCAAATTTTCTATTAAAAAACATTACAATCAGTGTACGAGCTGATGTATTAATCTTATTATATAAGCCCTCTTGGTGAGATGCATGATGTATGAAAGCATGTATATGATTAATTTAATAAGTTAAATTAATCTTAAACATTTAAGATTGTTTACTACATTTCCAAATTGTATTTGTGCTCCCACCTTCTGACTCTTTAATTATTGTAATCTAAAGCAGGGTTCCCCAATCTTTTGGATCTCAGGGACCACCAAGGTAATAATTTTAAGTCCCGCAGACCACTAATATGATTTTTTTTAAAAAAAAGACAAATACATTTGTAAAATAATGGTCAGAGAACTTCCATTTTATTAATATAAAATGCACCTATTTAACATAACAAAATCGTAAATGCTTATTTAATCATAACAAAATCTTAAAAGGTTATTTAATTGTATCAAAATGATTAAAGATAGTGTAATTATTACAAAATAATTGAAACTTATTTGACTGTGGCTTGCTAATGTTGTTGGGAAAGTCAGTCCCATATTCCAGAGCTGCAGCTGCAGTCCCTTCCCTCCTTTCCTTTCCTTTCCCTTCCCTCTCCCTCTCCCTTCCCCTCCTTTTCTTTCCTCTTCTTCCTTTCCTTTTCTTATCTTTCCTTTCCTCTTCTCTCCCTTTCTTTCTTCTCCCTCCCTTTCCTCTCCTTTCCTCTTCCTTTCTTCTTCCTGGACTGGATTAATTGCTCTCGGCCATATCTGGTCTAGGGGCCAAGATTTCTCCATGGACCACCAAAGTTTCTCGCAGACCACCAGTGGTCCATGGACCACAGGTTGGTAACCTGTGATCTAAAGAAATCAATAAAGCCCCAAATAGGTCATTTGTAATACTGTAATTATATTATATGGGGCAGATTATTTTTTTAAGTTTTTTAAGTTTTAAGTTTGTTAAAAATTCTATTTCTCTTATTTGATGAATTGAGCAGCAGAGCTAAGCCGAAATGACACAACAGACTCCCCAACTTTCTGGGATAGCCTGTTGAACCATGGCTGAGTGGGGTCCCACAATGTGGACTGTCCTGGCTTGGAGAGTCAGGTGAGAGAGGGGAACATCTGGAGAACCGCAGGATATCGCAAAATCCTGCAGGAAGCCAGTGCCCTGACCATCAGTCAGCTGGAAGTAATCTATTACCTTAAGCTTCAAAAATGACAGAAGCTGAGAGGCTTATTAACATTCATGGTGCCATCTGGTGAGAGAATTGTTTTGGGATTTTAAAATCTGGACTTTGGAGAGAAGAGATATATTGAAGGTTTCTTAAAATTTGACTTGGAACTGTGTTTTGGTGAGGGAGAGACATGAAAACACCGGAACTTTGATTTCCGGTTCAGCAGCTGGGAAAGCTTTCTGTATTGCTGTCTTTCCTGAATGCTGCATTTAAAGAGTCAGAACGATATTTTAACAGTGTTTTTGTAAAGTGCTACAACTCTAAAGAAGCTGATATTTTAAAGAGAAAAGTATTACTGCTTGTTTTGGGCTGGATTTTCACATCTTTTATTGTTTTCTCTTTATATTTTTATGTTTATATTTAAAATACTTTACTTTGAAAGATTTTTTTGCTCTAAAAGGCTTTTCTTTTCTTATACTGCCATCTAGTGGCAAGAAGATGAAAGAAAAGTACAGACTGCAGCATGGGAAAGTGGCCTTGACATTTTGCTAGCGCCAGGTGCAGCTTGCTGATTCAGTGTGTTATTGCTACAAAGTGATAAACAGTTTTTTTTCCTTCTCTTTCGAAAAGTACATTAACTCTGCTTCTTGGTTTGAGGCTTCTGTATGATAATTCAGCTAAATGACCCTTTTTAGGGTTATACGTTATAATCCTATAATCAATATATTTTGCGTGTATATATATTTTAGATACTACAATTTTTTATACACAGCTACTTTTTTGATTATGATTTGAACCTTAATTTTATTTTATCTATAATTCAAGTTTATTTTTCTTAAAAAACTAATTAACTTTTATATTTAATTTTTAATTTTTTAATTTTTAAATCCTTATTTTTATTTTCTTAGGCCTTTTATTATACTTCACTTTTTCCATTTTTTATTATCTTATTATTTTTATCAGATTCTGATAGCTTTTTCCTGAGAATTGACTTTTATATTACTCTTTTTATCAGACCCCAATTTAAGTGTTGAGTCTGACTAGTTAATTTTTTTTTTGGGGGGGGGGGGGCTCGATCACTGGATTTTTCTATTCATTGGATTATTTTTGATTTTTTCAAAAAACTAGTTTTTGATTTTATCAGGTGTTTTTAACACCGGGTTTGTATACCCGCCCTTTGGATTATTACATTGTGTTTTTTCGATCAATGGATTTTTCTATCTATTCATTAAGTTATATTTGATTTTTTGGATTATTTTTAATTTTTTTGAAAATATTTTTTGATTTTATCGGATGTTTTCAACACCGGATTTGTATACCTACCATTTGGATTATTATCTGATTGGAATACTTCAGCCTAATTGGATTATAAAATGGCAGCAAAGAAACCATCTCATTCTACAAGCACTCCTCCACAGACATCAAGCATCACAGAGAAATTAGAATTCGCTGAAATTAAGAGTGCAATTCAAGCTTTAAGAGAAGAAGTAAAATTGAGTAGAAAAGGTGCTAATCAAAAATTCAATTTAGTTAAAGAAAATCTGAACCGAGTGATTAAAAATTTAAATTTTGTTAACGTTGAAATGAAAGGAATGAAGGAAATTATTGTTAAAAATGAGCAACAAATACAAACAGTCGAAGAAAAGGTGCAGACCCATGATACAAAGATAGAGGAATTGATGACAGAAGTGAAAAAACAAGAATTGCACTAATTCTTGAGGCAGACCGCACAGAATTTTATCTGCGTTTTCAGAACATTCCAGAAGATAAAGGTGAGAATCTTCAAGAGATTTTAGGTGATATTTTGGTAGAAACAATGGAAGAAGACAAAGAAAAAATAATGATGGATATTGATGAAGTTTTCAGAGTGAGCACTAGATACGCAGCCAGACACAATTTACCAAGAGAAGTTCACGCTAGATTTACTAAAAAGCGGCGTAGAACACAAACACTTCAAAAGCTGAGAACTGCAACTATCAAGTATAGAGAGAAGGAAATTATAGTCTTAAAGCAGGTCCCAAGGAAGATAAGAGATCTACGAAGAGAATACCAATTTTTAACAAGAAAGCTTCACCAAAGAGGAATCAATTTTAGATGGCTGCTCCCAGAGGGCATATTTTTGGTATGACAAGGTCAAAGGTATAGACTGGATTCAGTTAATAAAGCTGAACTGTTTTTTCATCAGAAGTTTGAACAGACTGAGGAAGGAGCGAAGGAGATGCAAGTAGTTGCGAGGGCAAAAGAACCAGCTCCCATAGAAGTCTTAAGTGAAGAATACTTACTAGGTGAGGCAGTGGGAGGAACAAATATCTCATCTTAAGACCAAGAAGCGATAACAAGTGTAGAACAACTTTTTCTGACTGATAGTAAGAAACAAAGAGAAAGGGTGATGATGAGAGCAGCAAAGGAGAGGCAAAAGCCTTAATATAGGAAAACAAATATAAATTTAAAATGGATGAAGAGCTTAAATGGATTTCAATAAACATTAAAGAATTATCCAGAATCGTAAGTCTGAATCTTGAGCTCAAACTGCAGATGCAATGCAAGAAATTTAAAAAAAATCATTCCACTGAATATTATCATTCCAATATAATTTTAAATCAAATTAAGAAAAAATAACACAATTTGTGTAGGAAGCTTTCAGTAAACATAAACCATTAAAGAAAAATATATATTCAGATACACAGAACAAAGAAATAAAGAGGTATAATAATGGGAACTAATTAATTAGTTCTTTATTCTCTTGTTAATAAACAATCCTAGATAATCCATGACCCACTGGGTCACTGTTTCAGAGATATTTCTTTACCTAAACAGAGAACAGAATAATCAATGATTATCATTATCAGCAACAACAACAAAACCCAACCCACTAACCAGTATGAACAGGAACTCTAATTTCCTGCTGCCATGACCATGGCTTACTGCTCAGTGGTAACCAATGATGGAAGCGGTTTACCTGGCCTCTGCAGGACTACACTGGGACAAATCTTTTTGAATCTTTGAGGGGTTATGTGCAGTGTTCCCTCTAATGTGCGCCATGTGCTGTAGCACACTAAAAAATGAAGCCTGGCATACGCTTTTCAAAGGCTGCCCAGAGAGGAGGGTGGCAGAGGGGCCCACATGCCACCGCCCACCGCCACCACCACCAGGTCTGTGCCGAGAGTGGCAAAGCGGCATTTCGTGCTTCCTCCCTCTTGCTACCTGTTCAATGGTGGTAGCAATGACTGTCTCTTATTCGTCTTTGCCGGTGGGGGGCAGCCCCCAGTGCGGCGGCAGGGGAGGAGGTGAAGCTGGCTGCCTGGGGAAGCGGCGCATTTGAAAAACATGCCGCTTCCTCAGCGGCAGCTCTGCGGGGCTTTAAAATGACATCAAGGCCTGCACCCAGGGAAGCGGCGTATTTTTCAAATGCGCCGCTTCCCCGGGCAGCCGGCTTTGCCTCCTCCTCTGCCATCTTTCCATCTCTCACAATACTAGACAACACAGTTTCAATAGTAGAGACCTTCAAATTTCTAAATTCTATCATATCTCACGACCTAAAATAGTCATCTAATATCAAAAACATCATCAAAAAAACACAACAAAGAATGTTCTTTCTGCACCAACTCAGGAAGCTCAAACTGTCCAAGGAGCTGCTGATACAGTACTACAGAGGAATCATTGAGTCTGTCGTCTGCACCTCTATGGTTCTGCAACCAAACAAGACCAGCACAGACTTCGGGGGATAATCAGAACTGCAGAAAAAACAATTGCTGCCAACCTGTCTTCCACTGAGGACCTGCATACTGCACAAGTCAAAAAGAGGTTGGTGAAAATACTGACCCCTCACATCCTAGACACAAACTGTTTCAACTCCTACCCTCAAAACGTTGCTACAGAGCACTGCACACCAAGACAACTAGACACAAGAACAGTTTTTTCCCAAACACCATCACTCTATTAAACAAATAATTCCCTCAACATTGTCAAACTTTTTACTAAGTCTGCACTTCTATTTCTACTAGTTTTTTCTCATCATTCCTATCATCCTTTTCCTCCCACTTAGGACTGTGACTGTAACTTGTTGCTTATATCCTAAGATTTTTATTAATATTTTTTCTTCGTTGCTTATTTGACCCCTAAGACAATCATTAAGTGTTGTACCACGTTTCTTGACAAATCTATATTTGAGAGCATATGCACCAAGACAAATTTCTTTTGTCTCCAATCACATTTGGCCAATAAAGAATTCTATTCTATTCTATTTCTATTCTATTCTATTCTATTCTATTCTTATAGATCAGAGTTTGCCCTCTAGTGGGCAACATTTATTAATGCAATTTAGGAAACTTAACCGGTAACTAAAGTGGCCATGTGGGGCAGGAGGAAGTAAACTGACAGCAAGGTAAGTTAGAACCAACCCCTGATGTAAGTATAGGAGATATTGATTTTTACCTTTTAGACGAGTTAAATTAAATCAGTGATTTTCAACCTTTTTTGAGCCGCGGCACATTTTTTACATTTACAAAAGCATGGAGCACATTGAGGGGGGTGGGCGGCTAAAAAAAGTTTGGACAAAAAAAATCTCTCTCTCTCTCTCTCTTCCTCCCTTTTGCTCTATTTCTTTCTCCCTCCCTCTTTCTCTCCCTTCCTCTTTTTTCTCTTTCTCCATCCCTCTTTCTTTCTCTCTTCCTTCTTTCCTCTTTTTTGCTTTCTTTCTCTCTCCATCCCTGCCTCCCTCTATGTCTTTCTCTCTCCCACCTTCCCTCCCTCCATCTCTTTCTCTCTCTCTCTCTTTCTTTCTTTCTCTCTTTCTCTCTCTCTCTTTCTCTCTCTCATGCTTTCTTTCTCTCTTGTTCTCTTTCTTTCTTTCTCTCTCTCTTGCTTTCTTTCTTTCTCTCTCTCGTTCTCTTGCTTTCTCTCTCTCTCTCTTGCTTTCTCTCTCTCTTGTTTTCTTTCTCTCCCTCTTGCTCTTTCTTTCTTTCTCTCTCTCTCTTTCTTTCTTTCTCTCTCTCTCTCTTGTTTTCTTTCTCTCTCTGAGCTTCGCGGCACACCTGACCATGTCTCACGGCACACTAGTATGCTGCGGCACACTGGTTGAAAAACACTGAATTAAATAACATAAAATGAATCTTACTTGGTGGGAGAGGCTCGTCAACAGTTGAATACTGATGGTGATCAGGTCTCAATGAAGGAAGTTGGTTGATTGGCTGAGAATTATGGAGCAAAGGACAATCACCTATGGATAAGAAGGTGCAGAAGTGCATAATCATTCAAAATCGCCACAAATCGATTGCACATATATGTGAAGACACATATGATATGAAGGTTTGGAAATGATAACGGTTGACAAACGTTTGGTGTATTAACAATCTATAAATATTTATATAGCAGACAGCAAAAGAAATACATATACCAGTCCAAAGAAAAGAAAGAGAAAATTGGACAGCTTTAGGGATTCTAATCAGCCAATCTATACTTGACAATTTCTGAATTTGGGGGCTTCTTAAGAGTATTATTTCCTTCTATAATCCAGGGTTAAATTCTCCCTTTATTATCTGAAATGGATTGCTTATTAACAGAGAAAATAGATAAGAACTCATGGGACTGAGAAAAAAAAGTTTACAAATAAGCAGAAATCTTGTGATCTTTCTTTTTGTGACTCAAAATGAAAGACACTTTCTTTTTGAGATTCTACTCAAAAAGAGGATAAATCAGCACCTAAAAACCAATAACTTATTGGATCCAAACAGCATGGCTTTACTGATGGATAATCATGTCAGATTAATCGCATTGATTTCTTTGACTATGTCACAAAGGTGTTGGATGAAGGTGGTGTCGTGGATATTGCCTATCTGGACTTCAGCAAAGCCTTTGATATGGTTCCCTATAAAGGGCTAATAGATAAATTAGTAAAGATTGGACTTAATCCCTGGATAGTTCAGTGGATTTGCAGCTGTCTGAAGCGTAGATATCAGAGGGTTGTTGGTAATGGCGAGTATTCTGAATGAGATTGGTTACAAGCGGTGTGCCACAAGGGTCTGTTCTGGGTTCTATTCTTAATATGTTTGTGAGTAACATAGGAGAAGGTTTGATAGGGAAGGTTTGCCTATTTGCCAATGACTCTAAAGTGTGCTGTAAAATATCAACTGTGTGCTGCTAAAGTGTGCTGTAAAGTATCAACTCTAAAGGGTTGATATTCCTGGAGGTGTCTGTAATATGGCAAATGATTTAGCTTTACTAGATAGGTGGCCAAAGCAACTTATTTAGGACATAGGCTGCAAAGTGGCAACCATATGTTTCTCACTTTCTATACACCATACATTTGATAGCTCATTTCCTATGTAAATTATGAAAGCACAACAAAAAAGAAAATTGAATTCCCGCACTTGCATTTAAAACTGGGTTTTTTAATCTGACATCTTATATTAAATAGAAGTTTCTCTATATGATATGATCATTACTATTTATTATCTCTGCCTAAGTTATGATATTCAAGGTCCTCCTCTTCCTCCGAATCTAACCTTCTCTTCTGATGCTTGGGCCTGCTACTGGAGACTCTATATTTTCTGCAGTTCCCTGTAGACTTGTTCCCGGAACTACCAATTCCTGAGGCCAATGAGCAGAGCTATCCAGCTGTTCCCTTTCCAACTCAGGGCTTTGGCCTGAGTCTGGCACTGATTCAAAAGCACTATTTTCCTCCTCTTCATCATCCTGTGAAGAAAAAACCGTGCTCTCAGAAATCTTTGCACTGTCAACAGAAGAGAATCTAGTATGGCTTGAGAATCGGTTGGCACTCTCATGACCAGAAGTGCTGTAACAGGAAGTGCTATAACAGGAGGTACTGTAGCAGGAAGTGCTATAACAAGAAGTGCTATAACAGGATGTGTCACACACTTCATACTCAGGGTCACCATTTGGTCTAGGACTCAGTTCACTGTCACTTTCAGTTCTTGGCCCTTGATTGTCCAATGTTTGTTCATTTAAATTAGCAAGGTGTTCAATGGAGGTGCTGCGCGGAACAGTTCCCTGGACAAAATTCTCTTCTAATAAGTTTTCCTGAGAAGGTTCAGCCAACACTGTTTCAGTCTCACTAACTAAATCTTTCTCATATACTTCCCTCACGGTCAGTTCCTCATCATTCTCTATTACACTGTCTTGTTGTTCCTCCTCCCCTTCTCCATCATCACTACTCAACTGGGCAGAAGGCAAGCTGTGCAAGAGATTGTGAATTCTTATGTAGTGTGTACGAGGAGTCTCAGGCTCCCCACAAGCAGATGCAATCACTGTTTCAAGTTCTGACACAGGCAAGGAACAAGGCCTGTTTTTTCTTTTCACCATGGTTCTTAGTTGTAGCTTGCTCTCCTTTTCATCATCATTCTCATCTTGGTCCTTTTGGGCTGAAGCTCCTTCATCATTCTGATTGTTCTCTAAATCCTTGGTAACTTGAACATCCCCACTAATCTCATCAATAGATAAGGCTTCTATGCTGATAAAGATGTCACTATCTCCCTGAGTAACAGAATTAACTTTGTTATTTTCTCTAACTTCAGACTCTGGAGGAGGGCATGCCAGCAAAAATAGTCGTTCATTGATATCCACAGCATTTGGGGAAGGCATTATTTCCACTGGGATAGATTCTGAGAGATTAACTGAATCTGCTGGTACCGCATCATTCTCTCTATAACCTGCTACCTCTTCTTTGAAGGAGCAGCTCAATGTATGTTCTTCAGTTCCAGAGTTGTCCACATTGATGCATATTAATGGACATACATTTAGCTTTTCCGAAGCTGCACTTTCTGAGGTCTCTATATTGTTGCATGCTGATGTGTTAATGGGGCTTTCTTGAAGTTCAATTGATTCATGCTTTGCAGCAATAGAGACCTCTTCATCATCTGCTAGAAGCAAAAAGAAAAGTTACATAAATTGAATTGAGTAAAAATAATATAGCATGACACTTCAAAAAATCTACATAAATATATATAAATATATGTTAATTACAGCTCAGAATTAAGCTGCACCTCATATATTTTATTAAAGTGAATTAAATGCATTTATTAAATCAAATAATTTGAAATATCATATATACAGCAAAATGCTTAAAATATTAAGCAAGACATTAATTTTCTGTTATTTAAAATTGAATCCATGATTCATTATCAAATAGGCTAAAAGCCTACATATACTCAGCTTGGAATAAATCCTATTGAATGCAATGGGATTTTATTCTGAGTGGAAATACATAGGATTATACTTTGAATCAGGGAATGCTTTCCTATGTAAAAATGTAAAAAACAAGAAATAGATCCATATGTAAAATATCAATTTATTAAGCTTAATGAGGTAATTTTACACATGTCTACTAAAAATTGAAACAGTTTTAATGGATTTATTTTCAGCTCTGTTTTGAATTAATCAAAAGAACAATAAAGTTCAGTATTGTTATTAAGACAAACTGATATTTCTGTTTTCATATGCATTAAGAGAAACAGAAGCCAACAAAATCACCATGTTGACTGATAATGCAATATATATTTTTATTTTTTGAACGTGGTTAATTTTACTATTGACTTTGCAAGACATGGTGAAATTTAAAACAAATTATGTCCCATTTTTTTCACTTCTGCAAACAGAGAGAATCCCTGATAATTATGATAAAATACTGGGCCATGATTTTACTTCTTCCTCATTCATCCAAGTTCAACTATATAAATTACAGGACTATGATCTTTTCAAGATGATTAAAGGTGTTTTTTCTTAATATTCTGTAAGCATGCGTACAGTAATGTTCATTTAAATAACTTCTTTTTCGTATTTCTGCACAAGAAATTAATTTTCTGCACAAGAAATTAATTTAAAAGCCCCGTCCTCCCACCCCATCCCTATTTCAAGTTTCCAAAAAACTGTGAACAAAGTGATTACTAAGCCATCAGATAGGTCATGGACAGGGAAAATGACCTTTGATTAACTCTATCAAATTTAAATCTTCTACATTTGAAAATTCTTAAAATTACCAAGCAAACTTCAGCCTTCAGTGGACCTTTAATCTCTAGTCTCCTCTCTTCAACTCTATCTACTGTAAAGCATTACTTGGTTAAGTACAGAAATTTTACTGTGATTGAAAGTTAAAATGCAGAAAGTATTTGAAATTGTGATGCATCATTCAAAACATCCAAAACAGGATTAAAAATAGAATGCAGCTATCAGATGTTTTGAGTTTAAGGAACATACAGAAAACTAGAAATCTTTTATAGCTATAATGCTTTATTTGAAAAGAAAGGGAAAGGGAAATTTTCCTATTCCAATTCAAGTCATAATTGTGCTCATAAGCTTATATACCCTGTCTCTTTATCTATGTGTGAGCCGCCTCGAATCCTCGGAGAGGGGCGGCATATAAATCCAATTAAATAAATAAATAAATTTATGAGACAAAACTTTGCTTAACAAAGTTATTTAAAAAAAATTCTTGATGGTCAGTTTGTAAAGATGAACTCAGCATGTAATTAAATTATTATTTTTATTATTATTATTTATTAGATTTGTATGCCGCCCCTCTCCATAGACTCGGGGCGGCTCATAACAACAATAAAACAATTCATGACAAATCTAATAATTTAAAAACATTAAAACCCCATTATTAAAGCAGACATACACACAAACATACCATGCAAAAATTGTACAGGCCCGGGAGGATGTCTCAATTCCCCCATGCCTGACGGCAGAGGTGGGTTTTAAGGAGTTTACAAAAGGCAAGGAGGGTGGGGGCAGTTCGAATCTCTGGGGGGAGCTGGTTCCAGAGAGTCAGGGTCACCACAGAGAAGGTTCTTCCCCTGGGACCTGCCGAACAACATTGTTTAGTCCACGGGACCCAGAGAAGGCCAACTCTGTGGGACCTAATCGGTCGCTGGGATTCGTGCGACAGAAGGTGGTCCCGGAGATATTCTGGTCCGATGCCATGAAGGGCTTTATAGGTCATAACCAACACTTTGAATTGTGACCGGAAACTGATCGGCAACCAATGCAGACTGCGGAGTGTTGGTGTAACATGGGAATACCTTGGGAAGCCCATGATTGTTCTTGCAGCTGCATTCTACACACTCTGAAGTTTCCGAATAGTTTTCAAAGGTAGCTCCATGTAGAGAGCATTACAGTAGTCGAATCTCGAGGTGATGAGGGCATGAGTGACTGTGAGCAGTGAGTCCCGGTCAAGATAGGACCACAACTGGTGCACCAGGCGAACCTGAGCAAACGTCCCCCTTACCACAGCTGAAAGATGGTTCTCTAATGTGAGCTGTGGATCGAGGAGGATGCCTAAGTTGCGGACCCTCTCTGAGGGGGTCAATAGTTCCCCCCCCCAGGGTTATGGACAGATGGAATTGTCCTTGGAAGGCAGAACCCACAACCACTCTGTCTTATCCGGGTTGTGTTTGAGTGTGTTGACACCCATCCAGACCCCAAGAGCCTCTAGGCACCGGCACATCACTTCCACTGCTTCATTGACTGGACATGGGGTGGAGATGTACAACTGGGTATCATCTGCATACTGATGATACCTCACTCCATGCCTCTGGATGATCACACCCAGTGGTTTCATGTAGATATTGAATAGCAGGGGGGAGAGGACCAACCCCTGAGGCACCCAACAAGGGAGTAACCTTGAAGTCGACCTCTGACCCCCCACTAACACCGACTGCGACCGACCAGAGAGGTAGGAGGAGAATCACTGAAGAACAGTGCCTCCCACTCCCAACCCCTCCAGCTGGCGCAGAAGGATACCATGGTTGATGGTATCGAAAGCCACTGAGAGGTCAAGAAGCACCAGGACAGAGGATAAACCCCTGTCCCGGGCCCACCAGAGATCATCCATCAATGCGGCCAAAGCAGTTTCCGTGCTGTAGCCGGGCCTGAATCCTGACTGTTGAGGGCTTCTTCCAAGGACCATTGGAGTTGGAGCGCCACCACCTTCTCAACAACCTTCCCCATGAAGGGAAGGTTGGAGACTGGGCGATAGTTGTTAAGAATGGCTGGGTCCAGGGAAGGCTTCTTGAGGAGGGGGCGCACAAGTTCTTCCTTGTAGGGATCCGGAAAACACCCCCTCCCCAGAGAAGCGCTGAAAATCTCCTAGACCCAGCTCCATGTCGCCTCCCTGTTGGCGGAGACTAGCTAGGAGGGACACAGATCCAGTAAGCAGGTGGCAGAACTCACAGCTCCAATGGCCTTCTCCACTTCATCAGGTGTCACCAGATCAAACTCTTCTCAGACCAGTGGACAAGTACAGGCCCCAGTCACCTCGACTGACTCGTTGTCAGTCGACTCTGTTATCCAATTGGAGTCGAGGTCTGCTTGGATCCGAGCAATTTTATCAGCAAAAAACATGTTAAAATCCTCGGCACTACTCTGTAAGGGTTCCCCAACTCCCCTCTGGTTAAGAAGCGAGCGGGTCACCCTAAACAGAGCGGCTGGGCAGGATTCCGCTGATGCAATCAAGGCGGCATGATACGCGCATCTTGCTGCCTTGAGCGCCACTTTGTAAGTCTTAATAAAAGCTCTTACAAGTGTTCGATTGGACTCAGACTTACTCTTTCTCCATCGCTTCTCTAGACGTCTCTAATGTCATTAAACTATGATACAGAAGACTCCCTCAGTCCCTATAATCAATTTATCTTCTCAGACCTAATGAAAATAAAATAAAATCAATTTCAATTCCACATAACCAGGGATAGGTTCCATCTTATCTCGCTGCCGGTTTGCTTATTCCTGCGCTGTATGACCAAAGTGCAAAACATACCAAAAAAATTTTAAAAGAACAAAAACAAAAAACACCTGCCAAAACAAAAATGGCAATGCATGTGCAGTGCTGGAAACTCGGTTTCTATGCGTGCGCAAAAGAGAAAAAAATTAAAAGATGCCAGCATCCATGGACTGGGACCGACCAATCTCCTTCAGTGACATCATTGTGATGTCACCAGCGGGTCGCTACCCGTTCATATGAACCCTTTCAAACTGGGAGGAGCCTACTCCTACATATAATCTATCAGTTTGTTGATTCATTTTTTGGCTTTATTTGAAAAGAAAGGAAAGGGGAAATTTTCCTATTCCAATTCAAGTTATAATTATGTTCATAAGGTTATATACCCTGGCAGAATTTATGATTTCCTGGCTATGTTTCAGAGAATATGAACATGAAAACCTTCCTTTCACTCATAGTTAGTTTTTGGCTGAAGCCAGTTATTATCAATCGTAATGACAACAGAAACCCAAAGGACCGTTGAACTTACCTGAACGGTCTTCTCGCTGCACTGCGAAGAGAGTCCAAGGTGGGTTATTATTCAGCCTGATTGGCAGGGACTGAGTTAAAAATTAGCATAATTGTTATGTCCCGCCCACCACTACCCTCCTTAGGTCAGTCAATAAAAAACGAAGGAATAGTGAAATAAGCCAAATTTATTCAACAAACTTTACTATAGAACTTAAACTGAACTGTGCACCTGGGCAAAAGCCGGGCGGGTTTGGACTCTCTTCGCAGTGCAGCGAGAAGACCGTTCAGGTAAGTTCAACGGTCCTTCTCCACTGCACTGCTCAGAGAGTCCAAGGTGGGATATACCCAAGCAACACCTTAGGGAGGGCTAGGCTGGCCCAGGGGTACTGGAACACAAACTCCTTGTAATACTCCTCTCCCAAAGGCTGCCTCAGCAGAAGCAAATGAGTCCAAACGATAATGTCTGATAAAGGTTGTGGGTGCAGCCCAAGTGGCTGCTCTACAGATGTCCTCAATTGGTGCTTGAGTGGTCCAAGCCACTGAGGTGGCTGCACTCCTGGTCGAGTGGGCTGTAATCCTGTCCGGTAACGGAGTTGATTTAGCCTTATATGCCTCGATGATACAGGAACGAATCCATCTACTGATAGTTTTAGCCGAAACTTTCCTCCCCATTGATGCGGAAAGGAAGGAAACAAAGAGAGCTTCAGATCTCCTCAATGCAGTTGTATGGCGAACGTATATTTTCACTGCTCTGCGAACATCCACTTTATGCCAATGGAGCTCCGATGGATGGGAGCCGTGGGTGCAAAAGTCCGGTAGAATTATATCCTGTGACCTATGAAACCTAGTGTTGATTTTAGGCATGAAACTAGGGTCCAAGCGGAGAGTCACTCTGTCCAGGTGGAAAACGCATAGGTCTGAGCGCACGGATAGAGCTGCTAGCTCGGAAACTCTGCGTGCGGAGGTTATGGCCACTAAAAAGGCCACCTTAATAGAGAGAATGCGAAGGGAAACCTCCCTCAAAGGTTCGAAAGGAGGAGCCGTGAGGACCTGGAGAACCAAAGGCAGGTCCCAAGATAGAAAATGGTAATTACCGGTGGGGACAGGTTTGCTGCTCCTCGGAGAAAATCCTTAACCCAAGGATGGTGAGAGACTGGGCAGAGTGGGTCTGGCCGGAGTACAGTTGCGATGGCAGCTACCTGTCTGCGAAGGGTGTTAGTCGAGGCCCTTCTGCAAAAACTCTAGGAGGTTAAGGACTGAGGAGGCAGAAGGTAAGATCCCTTGTGTCCTACAAAACGAGCAGTATGCTGCCCAGGTTGCCTGTATATGCGGGTGGTTGAGGGTCGTCGAGCCACTTGTATGGTGTGGATGACATTATCCGGAACTTGTTTTTCTCTCAAGCGGTTCCCCTCAATCACCACACGGCAAGCTTCCACCACTGCGGGTCCGGGTGAATTATTGAGCCTTGTGACAGAATCAGATGATGACACAGAATCCTCCATGGGAGAGACAGTGATAGGTCCATCCGGTCGGCAAACCAGGGGCACCTGGGCCAGAAAGGAGCTACTAAAAGTATGTCCGCTCCTTCCGCGATGATCTTGGCTATTACTCTGTGTATCAGACTGACCGGAGGGAAGGCGTATAGGAGACCGGTCGGCCATGGCGATAGGAGTGCATTGGTCTGCTCGGCTCCCGGCGCTGGGAACTGGGAAAAGAACCGTGGGACCTGGTGATTGTGTTGCGAAGCAAACATGTCCACTACTGGAATGCCGTAACGGTGGACTATCAGTTGAAAGGTTTCTGGATTCAGGGACCATTCCCCCGGGTCTATTGTTGTGCGGCTGAGCCAGTCCGCCTGCGTATTGTCCACTCCTGAAATATGTTCTGCACGGATGGAGGCTAGATGAATCTCTGCCCATGACATCAGGGCGTGCGCCTCCTGCATTAGGTGGTCCGACCGTGTGCCCCCCTGGTGATTTATGTGGGCCCTTGTTGCCACATTGTCTGTTAGTATGAGGATGTGATGGTCCGTCACAGTCTCTGAAAAGGTCTGCAGAGCTCTGAAAACTGCCCGTAGTTCCAGGAGGTTGATGTTGGGGTCTGTCAGGTCTAAGGCTGACCATCTGCCCTGAGCAACCTGGGATCCGGAATGTGCTCCCCATCCGGACAGACTTGCGTCCGTGGTGATTGTCACCTCCTGATGGAACAAGAAGGGAGAACCCCGGGCTATTGCAGGTGATGTCCACCAGGGAAGGGAAAGCTGAACTGGTGTGGTCAGGTGCACTTGATGCTTGGAATTGCTTAGCCGAGCCCTTTGGAATGGAAGAAGAAGCCACTGCAGGGTTCGGGCGTGTAGCCGAGCCCATGGCACGATATTGATGCATGAAATGAAGACTCCCAGCAATTGGGAGAGCAGTGCCAGGGGAATTTTGGTGCGGCGTGATATCGAGTGTATCAGTGTCCGTATTTTCTGCTGTCTCTCTGATGACAGAAAGACCATGCCTGATGAAGAATATATTGTCGTACCCAGGTGAAGCAGACACCTGGTTGGGTGCAAGTGGCTCTTGTCGTGGTTGATTGTAAATCCTGCCCTTTGAAGACAGTCCATCGTTTGGGCCAAATCCCGGTTGGCCCGCTGAGGGCTTCTGGAGAGGACGATTATATCGTCTAAGTAAGCTAGCAGCCGTATGGAGTGTGACCTGAGATTGGCTGTTAATGCATCCAGAAGCTTGGTGAAGGCCCTGGGCACTGAAGACAGGCCAAAGGGCATGGCTTTGTACTGAAAGTGCCGGTCTCGGAGGCAAAAGCGGAGAAATTGACGGTGTTGCTGATGAACCGGAACATGTAAATACGCTTCTTTGAGATCGATGGAGGTCATCCAATCCTGATGACGGATGGATGCCAGGATGGTTTGCAATGAGTGCATCTTGAACCTCTGATACCGGATGTAAATGTTCAGTTGTTTGAGGTTCAAGATCAGGCGGCATCCGCTGGAGGATTTGGGGACCACGAACACTATAGAGTAGAACCCCTTGCCTCTCTGCTCTGCCGGGACCGGTTCTATTGCCCCATTGTCTAAGAGATGTTGGACCTCCTGAAGAATAAGAGATCTTTTCTGAGGATGATTCAAGGTGGGGCATTGTACAAATCTGACTGGAGGGGTCTGCCAAAAGTTTATCCGCAGACCTTGGCTCACAGTTCCCAAGGCCCATGCGTCGGTGGAGATGGATTCCCAAAATTCGGTGAAGAACTGCAGGCGTCCACCTATGGGCAGGTCGTGGCCAGAGTCACTTCTGCTTGCGGAATCCCCCTCTGTTGCCGCCTCTGTAAGACCTGCGAGACTGCTGAAACTGGCGGTTCCTATCTCCGTATCCGCCTCTGTCAGATCGATAGGACGGTTGGGTATAGGCCCCCTGTCCATAGGTCCGAGAAACTGGGGATGAAGTTGAGGATGTCTCCGGCCGAAAGGGCTGTCTGCGAAAGTATGGAGCCCCTCGCCTATCTTGTCTCCTCGCCGACCTTGGCAACACCTTTCTTTTATCTCTGTCCTCAATCAGGACAGAGTCTAACGGCTCGCCAAAGAGCTTGGTTCCCTGATATGGTGCAGTGGCTAGGCGCCATTTTGATTTAACATCTGCCTGCCATGACCGAAGCCAAATCAAGCGCCTGGCAGAGAGATTAGTTGCCAGTGCCCGAGATGAAAATCTTGCAGACGCTAGGGTGGCATCTGCAGATAACTTAGCAGTGGCAATAAGTTTATTAATATCCTGGCGTAACCGAGCGTCCTCCGGTCCCAGCCTTGAGAGCATATCCTGGAGCCACAAAATGGAGGCCCTATTGAAGAAGGAGGCCGCTGAGGCAGCCCTCAGGGACCAGGCAGAAAGTTGGTGCATTCTCTTAACCAAGTTCTCAGCCCTCCTATCCTCTGGGCGTAGGCCATCTGCCATCTCTGAAGGTACCACTACGTTGGACATCAGTGATGTGACAGGAGTGTCCACTGAAGGGTACTGGAGCAAGTCCTCCACCTCTGGGTCAAAGGAATAAAATCTTTTGTCAATAGCTGATGGACCCAGGGCTGCTGATGGGTTCTGCCAGGGTTTTTAAATATTTTCTGCAAAGATAGGCACTGCCGGGATATGCTCTGATTCCCTCTGGGGTTCATTAATGAGCCGGGCCGCTGGCATGATGCCCACCTCTTGGCCAGCTGGTTTTGATGAGTTATCTGGCAGCAGTGTGGCCTTGGCCTTATTCAAGAGGGTTCTGAACAAGGAGTGTCTGAACAGTCCTACTAAAGGGGGCTGCTCTGGTAGGTTGGCCTCATCCCCTGAGAGCTCATCCTCTGCATCTGAGGCCATCTCTCCTGGATCCAAGTCTTCCTGAAAGGAATCGTGCAAGGAAGGAGCCGGAGCAGGAGCTGCCCAAGGGTCTGATCTGCTGGCTCGGGCTGGCAGAGGAGATGGGCGTTGCTGGGCACCCACTGTGATGCCCTGGGAATATGCAGATGCTATCATGTCCTATAGTGAGGGGGACATCGTCTGCCAGTTGTCCATGGGGCCCCTGAGACCCGCTGCAGTGGGGGTAAAGGTGGCTGCAGGCGGCTGTGCAGATTGAGACCATGATTGGGATGGTCTGGGCCATTCTGCCCTTTGGATCCCCTCCGATGGAGGAGGAGCACTCAATGGGCGGTCAGGAGATAATTCCCCAGCTGCAGAGGGGTGTAGTTCCTCAAAGGGAGCAGCAGAGGCTAAGGGGCTTTGATGATGCTGTGGAATAGAAGTGGCAGAAGGACTAGGACCTTGCCTTGTCTTATTTAATTCCAATTGGGCCTCTAGGGCCTTGATCTTCTTCTCAGCCTCCCTCAAGGCCACTGAAGATTGGGAGGACTTCCCCTTGGTCTTAGAGCTGTGGCTCTTATCCTTCCCCTTATTAGTGGAGGGGACAGCCGGATCAGCAGGATTAATCTGTTGTTGAGACATTGTAATTAGGAACACTCACAGTACCGGTAACACCAAAGGGATTGATTCACCAGGGACTGGAATGCACAATAGAGAAAAATGCTGTCTCAGCCCTTAGAGGAAGTAGTCATCAACTTCCTGTCAGGTGGTTGGAATAGACTAGCCTTCCAATAGTGCAATGGCCACGCCCCTCTCCTTCCTGGAGGAAAATATGGCTGCCCTCGAGTGCTAGCTTTGCTGACTCACTGGCTCAGCCCCCACTGCTGCTTCAAAAATGGCGTCCCCCAAGGGGGCGGAGCCAACCTTCCAACTGCGATTGAGGCTTTATAATGGCTTGCTGCCGGCAGCTCAGTGGGTCACCCCCTCGAAATAATAGATTCTGCCTTGGTCATCTACGTGACCCGGTGGCAGCCCCCTCCGCAAGAACGAAGCTATTTGTCTTCGCGGCTCCTCTCGCCGCTTCGAAGATCGGCGGCTTCTCGCTACGCCGCCAAACAGCTGATGCCTCTTTTGGGCATATCAACCTCGCCGCGGCTTCCCTGCCGCTTGAAACAAGCCAGCGGCTGCATGCGAGACCGCCGAACAGCTGATCTCCTCATTGAAGATGATCGGGAAAAGCCGGTAACCAAAGTGGCAGCGGCGGCGGGGTGGGGGTGGGTGGGGGGTATGAGCGCGAACGTCAGGGACCCCTTAGGCGTCTTCCCTGTCGTTAAGGCAGTGCTCCGGAGAGCAGTGGCTTCTCAGGGGTGCAGAGTTGGAGAGCAGTACCCCAGAGGGAAGAGGCTCTCAGAGAAAAATCCCTTCTCTTCTTCCTGTAATATAAAAGAGAGAAACAGTTAGACAAAAAAACAGCATTTATTAACAAAACAATTTACTCTCTCATGGAGAGAAGAAAACTCAGCGTCCCTACACTATGACTGAATTTTTTAGACTGACCTAAGGAGGGTAGTGGTGGGCGGGACATAACAATTATGCTAATTTTTAACTCAGTACCTGCCAATCAGGCTGAATAATAACCCACCTTGGACTCTCTGAGCAGTGCAGTGGAGAATGACCCTGATCACAAGTTTATATACCTCAGTTCTTAATATGTCTTTAACATCAATTACAGCTTGAAGTCTTTTGTGCTATGTGTGAATGATGCTCTTTATCCTCTCAGATTATTCTCTCAGATTGCCTATTCCTCCTGGCAAAAAGCATCCAGGTCCTATAAATTCTTGGGCTGTCTTGCATGAACTGCACGTCTGAGATCTGCCTAGAGTGGCTCAATGATGTTGAGGTCAGGAGACTGAGATGGCCACTCCGGAACCTTCTTTTTATTCTTCTGTAGCCAATGACAAATCGACTTGGCCTTGTGTTTAGGATCATTGTCATGTTGAATGTCCAAGTAGGTCCCATGCGCAGTTTCTGGGCTGATGAATGCAAATTGTCCTCTAGTATCTTTTACTGCATTCATTGTACCATTAATTCTGATCTAATGTCCTGTGCCTTTGTACCTCACATATCCCCAAAACATCAGCAATCCACCTCCCCCTAGTCCTTGTTGACTCCTGTCCAAATATAGCATTTATGGTTGTGGCCGAAAAGCTCAATTTTGGTTTCATCACTCCAAATGATTTTGTGCCAGAAGGTTTGAGGCTTGTCTCTGTGCTGTTTGGCGTATTGTAAGTGAGATATGTTGTACAATTCGCATAGTAATGGTTTTCTTCTGGTGACTTGACCACGCAGCCCATCTTGCTTCAACTGCCTCCTTATTGTATATCTTGAAACAGCCACACCACATGTTTTCAGAGTGTCCTGTATTTCACCTGAAGTTGTTTGTGGGTTTCTCTTTGCATTCTGAACAATTTTCCTGGCAGTTGTGGCTGAAATTTTAATTGGTCTATCTGATCGTGATTGAGTTTCAACAGAACCCCTCATTTTCTACTTCTTGACTGGAGTTTGAACACCGATGGTTAGCATTCTAAATTCCTTGGATATCTTTTTATATCCTTTGCCTGTTTTATACAATTCAACTATCTTTCCCCACAGATCCTTTTGCTTGCCCCATGACTCAGAATCCAGACATGCTGGGGATGCAAAAGTCTGTCATGAGGCCAGAAACTCATTGGATTTTTATACACATACCTTGATTATATGCAAACAGATCACAGGTGAGGATGGTTACCTTTAATAGCCATTCACACCTCTTTATATCAACCTGTGTGCATATTATCAGACCAAAAGCACCAGGGTATGTAACCTTTTGATCGGGGTCATTTGGATAGTTTCTCTTGTCATGATTGAACAAGAGTAAACATAATTGTTTGATAATAAATGGCTTCAGCCAAACACTAATCATGAGCAGAACTGTACATGAACCAGAATTTGTGAACAGGCTAAATAAGGCGTAAGTGAAGCCAAGTCTACTTGATAAAGAAAAAATATAATGGGAAAATGGGAGGATGAAGGTGTATTGATATTTCAATGCCTTAAGTTATTTGTAAAATAAAGGTGAGATACAAATAAATAAATAATACCTGGATGAATTGAAGAAGTTATCTCAAATCTAAACTGTAGCTGGCCACTGACATGTTCTGTTGGGAGCCTTCGTCCCAGTGTGTAGCTAACAACCCTGTCTCTGTTGGAAAAAAGTAAATAAAAAGAGTATTACATTTCTATATATGGTATACCTGTTGCAACTGCTTCATATAAATTATTAATTATTAAAGAAGTTACACTTATTTGCAATTGTTAGTTCTGAACCGAAATCTAAGTCCTAACACTTAAGCCTCCTGAAAGTGTACACTAAAAGTGCAGATAAATTTGGTCAATGCTAAGAGGCATGACATCAATATTTGTTCTGACAGTGAGTTACAGAGATCCAAAAGGATGAAATAAGTAGTTTTGCCAATCACAACAGTCTCAATGTAGAAACATGATTCTAGTAAACTTATTATCATCATTTTTTTTAGTCCAACACCAGTATAATTTGATTTTCAGAATTAATAGGTTCTATTACAGAAGTAGAGCACAGGCCATATTTTATAAATTGGGAAGCATATAATATTATATGAGCCATTGTGCATGAGATTCAATTCTGATTATTAATACAACATATCAGTATCATATATTGTCAGTTGGCCTACTCCAGGTCCCGTCAGCCAAGCAATATTGCCTGGTGAGGCCGCTGCGAAGGGCCGTCTCTGTGGCACTCCAGTCCTCGGAACCAACTTCCCCTGGAGATTCATATGGCCCCCACCCTCATGGCCTTCCAAAAGGCCTTAAAAACATGACTCTGCCAGCAGGCCTGGGGCTGTTGAGTATGACACTCTGCTCTGGCCAGTAGCTATGAATGCATGAAGTATAAATGTTTAATATTGGGATTTTAAATTATATTTTTAACTTTATCTATTATTGTGTCTTTTATTCCTGTAAGCCATCCTCAGTCCACTTTGAAAAAGGTGGCCTATAAATTTAAACAAACAAACAAACAATATAGAAATGCAAGCCACTATATACTGTACAGTGATGTGTGGTAAGATCTTGATTGTAAATGAATGAACATAACAAGGCATCCCTATCCTGTATGTAGAACACTTAGAAATAATAGCTATACTTGAAACCAAATTATATATATATTTCTATTAATTATAATGTGTACTAAAATATAAACACTATCAAAACTGAATATATTATAAAAGGCTATATAGTATATATATAGAAACCGGAAAAGGGAAAGAAATGTTTGACTATGTTGCTTTTCTTAAGATGATTGTCAGGTTTAACATTCTAATTTAAAACAAAGTGAAGATAGAGTAAAACATAATGGATTTTCTTTTCATTGATATTTTTAAAAAGCTAGACTGTTATCTAGGCCATCATCTACACTATCATCTGAATTGATTCAAGATTCTATAGTAAGCAGAAGATTGGATGTCTTCTATGATTAACCTGACATAAATTATTTAATGTTTATCCAAAGTAAGGCAATTAATTGAGATTAAGTTATGGAATCCCCCTCCCCAATTGTGTAATTTCACTGGCAAACATCACTCTCCTTTTAATTCTTAGATATTCATAAAAAAGATAAAATTGTGTTGCAAAGATTTACCCTATGGCATGTCTTTCTAATAATCGTTGTACTGGCATGGAAAGTTTTCCCAGAAAACGCTTAATGATAGGTCGACTTTTTGCAAACTTGTCCTTCACCTCTATTTCTAGAACATCAGTGGGCAGAGAAACAAAGCTGAACAGCTGGAAAAGAAATAACACACAAAAGGGAAAAATTACAGGTGTTTTCCCTGCCTTTCTTACTAAATATCTCAATTATCCATCCCGATTATCCATCACTTCGGTAAGCCCCAGGTCAAATAATGAAAACTATGAAGTCCATACATAACTCATTGTTCTCTATCAGTTATTATATGTTGCTTTTAATTTGATGATGGGGTGGTGGTGGTGACACACGCTGACACTATTTCAACTTGAAATTCTCGCTTGTCACTGTTTCTGTCTGTGATTCCAGAAACTTGTGAGAGAGATGTAGAAAGAGACAAGGATCCCTCTTGTCATCACTATTATTTATTTTAGTTTTGGAAGTGCAGAATAGAGACATAAAATGAGATGAGAGAATTGCTTTATTGGGTATTAAAAACAAAACATACAAATTATGAGAGTTTGGAGAGAATAGAAATATTAATGGAAAAAAGTAAAAATAGGGATTGACTAGTATATCAGAAGGCAATAAAAAAATCAAACCATAAATGTTTCTACCAAGTGCAAAGTTCATGGGATTTAACAGAACTACATGAAGTTAAAATGTTTCTTTTCTGAAAGATTTAATTATTCCTCTGTAGAGCCTTACACTGTGAAGTAAATTTCACTGACAAACTTCCAATTGTATTTCAGACATTCTAGTTTATGAGGAATTATAGAACAAACCTAAAAACAACAGGTTGGAAAAACCTATTCCAGCCTTACAAAATGCTGAATCACATTAACTAAAAATAGTCAGGATATTGGATGCTAGTTGCAAAGGGATGAATTATTGTCAGGAACACTTATGCACAAAACTATTGTAAAAGGGCAGGTTAAAGGACACCTTCCAATGGATAGTAATCATACTCCCTTCCACATAGCCTAAAATCATTTCTTTTGCTTAGAAATGAAAGCGAAAGAGATGTGGAAAGCTTTTTGGAAGGGAATCTTCCTAGCTTCTGGAGTAAAAGTAAAGGAAGAGAGAAGTGCTTTCAGATTGCAAGAATTTCTTACTGTATCTTTACAATAAAGGTAGTACAGTATTAGTACTCATAGTTTGGGTTCTGTACTATTTGAAAATATCAGTTTTCTAATTCATTACTAATGCTATTAAATTCTAATTACTGTCTTAGCATTTAGAAAAAAATTAACTAAGAAATTAAGATAAATTTTGCTATTTTAAAGATAAGACTTCCCATTATTTAATTACCTTCTATTGTCTGACTTTTTTCTCGTAGTTTCACTACTTTTTCTTTCTGCTGTTATTTTCCTCAATGTATTTCTTTCTCCTTCTGTTTTGAGATTCAAGGTCTGTGTTCAACATAACATGTCCTTTGCTAGTGTCTGTATTTTATTACTGAGACATTCATGACTTTCACATCACTATTTTTTCCTTCCTTTGAATCATGTCCAAATTTCCTCAAATTTTCTTGACAAGTTTTTTTCAGAATTGTTTGCCATTCTTAAGACTGAGAGAAAATCAGTAGCCGAAGTCTGCCTTTGTACCTAAGGCTAGAGTTAAAACTCACATTTTGCCAGTTTCTAGTTCAATGCCTTAACTACTACACTAAACTCAATTTCACTACTGTTGCAGAGCACCTAGGGCACGTATACAGGACTCAGGACAGTTTTACGCCTCCTTAATAGTTTTAGATACTACTACAATGTTGCCCAGCCTAATGAAGCAGTGATCAAAATGATCATTAACCAATTTATCCCTTCCTCCCCATCTTTTATGTGTTTCTGTCAAAATCATAATATCCACCTTGTTTTGCTTAGCCATCATCAATATCCTGTAACGTTTCAAATCTGATCACAAACCATTCACATTTAAAACCATTATAGTACACTCACTCATAATATACAAGAATAACCCTTCCTCCCTTTTGTTTTGCTCTTGGTTTATTTATTTTCCCTTCCTCACCCCAATCACCCCCCCCAAAGTGCCTCCCTCATGTTCCCCCCACCAGGAAGGTGGATGACAAGAAAAACCCTTGTCCAATCATGAGGCACTTCTACTGAATACGTCTCCTATGTTGCAGAGCTCTACTTGCAACCACTTTTTAATATACAGTGGTACCTCAAGATACGAACCCCTCATCTTACGAACAACTCGTGATACGAACCCGGGGTTCAGAAAAATTTTGCCTCTTCTTACGAACTTTTTTCGAGTTACGAACCGGCGTTCGGAGACTGCTGGGAAGCCGCGCGGCTGTTTTAAAAGGTGACAACCGGGCGGCAGGTTTGGGGGGGTGCTGGCAAGCCCCCCAGGCCGGCTGCGACCTTTTAAAACACCCGCGCCGCTTCGCAGCTGTCTCCCGAAGCCGAATGCTAAAGCCGAACTTCCGCGTTCGGCTTCGGGAGACAGCTGCGAAGCGGCGCGGGTGTTTTAAAAGGTCGCAGCCGGCCTGGGGGGGCTTGCCAGCACCCCCCGAACCCCGAACCCAGGTTCGGGGGGTGCTGGGAAGCCCCCCAGGCCAGCTGTCACCTTTTAAAACAGCCGCGCGGCTTCCCAGCAGTCGCCGAAAGCCGTTTTTTTGCGGGGGGTTTTTTGGTTGCACGGATTAATTGACTTTACATTGTTTCCTATGGGAAACAATGTTTTGTCTAAGAACCTTTCGTCTTACGAACCTCCTCCTTGCACCAATTAAGTTCGTATCATGAGGTATTACTGTAATTAGAGAAAAAATTCCACTCCCACCCTCCTTTATGCATTTGAATAATACCTTATTTTACTTTTTTCCCGTATCCCCCCAACAAGAATAAAAATTAACAATAATTTCCAGAAACATTTCCAAGAGGGGACAGCAGAGTCAGTTTCAATTCTTCACTTCTTCACTTTCTTCTCACGCTGGGCTCTTGTTGTTCTCTGCTCCATTCTAATGACTTCCACCTGCCCCATCAACTCTTTCAGCTGCTCCTCCCTTTGCCTTTCCTCCTCGTCTGGGGTACTGCAGCCAATCTTCTAATATGAAGGCCATGTCATCCGCAAACGCCTGAGTTTTTAATTCCTCTTTTTTAATTTTTAGCCCCCTGATTTCTTTTGTATTTCTTATTTTGTTCAGTAGAGTTTCTAGGGCTAAAATAAAAATTAGGGGTGCCAATGGGCAGCCTTGCCCATTGTTGTTGATATTAGTTTTATAGTAATGTTGTTGTTTATTAATATTTTTGCATCTAGAAACTAATAATTTGCTCTCTAACAAACAATTTGTTTTCCAAAAAAAACTATCCTGCAACCTGCAGCTCCTCCACTGCAAAAATATATGGACAACTCATCTTGATCAAGGGAAATCTACAGATGCAATTTATATTGACTTCTGCAAAGCCTTTGATTCAGTGGTCCACGACAAACTACTCCTAAAACTCAAATCCTATGGCATCTCAGGATCCCTCCATAGCTGGATTACAGCATTCCTCTCAAACAGACAACAAGTGGTCAAAATAGGAAGCACCATATCCACCCCCGTCCCAGTTAAAAGCGGTGTTCCCCAAGGCAGTGTACTGGGACCAACGCTCTTCATTCTCTACATCAATGACCTTTGTGATTACATCACAAGCAACTGTGTCCTCTTCGCCGACGATGTAAAATTCTTCAACACTACCGATAACACAACTACTCTCCAAAAAGACCTTGACGCTGTTTCTGAGTGGTCTAACACATGGCAACTCCAAATCTCAACTAGCAAATGCTCTGTCCTACACATTGGGAAGAAGAATCTGAACTCCAAATACGAACTGAATAATCAAATTATCACAGATAATCCCCACTCGGTTAAAGACCTTGGTATACTAATAATAAAAGATTTAAGTGCCAAAGCCCACTGCAACAATATAACGAAGAAGGCTTCAAGAGTTGTAAACCTAATCCTACGTAGCTTCTGCTCTGGCAATCTCACACTACTTACCAGAGCTTACAAAACTTTTGCCAGACCCATCCTCGAATACAGCTCATCTGTTTGGAACCCATATCGCATCTCAGACATTAACACCCTTGAAAATGTCCAAAGATACTTCACCAGAAGAGCCCTTCACTCCTCCACTCGAAATAGAATACCCTATGAGACTAGACTTTCAATCCTGGGGCTAGAAAGTTTAGAACTAAGACGCATTAAACAAGATCTAAGTATTGCCCACAAGATCATATGTTGCAACGTCAACCACAACAACACAAGAGCACACAACAGATTTAAACTTAATATTAACCGCTCCAAACTTGACTGTAAAAAATATGACTTCAGTAACCGAGTTGTCGAAGCGTGGAACTCGTTACCGGACTCCATAGTGTCATCCCCAAGCCCCCAACACTTTACCCTTAGATTATCTACGGTTGACCTATCCAGATTCCTAAGAGGTCAGTAAGGGGCGAGTACAAGTGCACTAGAGTGCCTTCCGTCCCCTGTCCTATTGCTCTCCTATATCTCCTATACCTTTCTTCTATTCCTATACTGTATCTCTTCTTCTATTCTTTCATTGATATGTTCTATTACTTTATCTTCTTTTCTATTATTTCTTAGATATATTTTACTATGAGTATCTCCTCTATAATCTTCATCATGTATTTTACTATGTGTATATAGATATATACCCACTAAAACCCTCATTGTGTATTGGACAAAATAAATAAATAAATAAATAAATAAATAAATAAATAAATAAATAAATAAATAAATAAATAAATAAATCTTACATGAGGTTTCCAAGCCTCTTTTGGGTGTCTTTGCCTAGGTTCCCAAGCCTAAATGAGGTATCTTAATGGTTTCCAAGCTGTAGTAAAACATCAGTGCTGCAGAGACAAGAATTTTTCACTGATAATTTTAGCTGGGTTTTTTGGTAATTTATACTGTCATCCAAGTGCTGTAGTAGCTGGTACTGGAAGAACTGCTAGAATATGCTGTTCAGGATGAGCCACCATGGACCAACGCATGTTTAAAGCACTAACTGATTTATACAGCCATTAGAAACATCAATGGGCCTGCTTCCTCTATCATACAACAATGCTGACAAACCCCCCACTTTTTGGGACCCTTATTTGAAACCAGGCCTCACCCTTCCATTTCCTAACAAACATTCCTGGTTTTTTAATATTTTTGAACACAGTCTTATAACATCTTGTGTTCTTTATTTTTAAAAAAATGCTGCTTACTGAAAAAGAATAACTTTTACTGCACTTGAATCAAGGGTGCAGTGCAGAAATCACAGGCTGCCCACAAACAGTTGAGGACATTTTTCCAATCCTTATGTGACAAGACACCAAACTGAAAACAAAGAAGAGAGTCTGCTCTTTCTAATGGAGCTAAATTGAAGAGGATTGAATCTGTCCCACAGGATCAAACAGGGCATCAAATATAGCCAAAATTTGGAAAAAACCCATTAAATACCAACTTTGAACTCTTATATTTTTTCAACAACTTGAAGGAGAGTGCTACAAATTGGAAGTCCTCATTGCGACTGTGTACATAGTACACCTGTCAAAAATCAACCTGAAAGGCCAAGTAGTTTTGAAACCACAGCAGCCTGAAGATTGCTGTAAATTCATTTTTGAAGGATTTTTTTGCCAAGTTTGAGCCTGAACCATGTAAAAAGTAAGAGGATTATGTACATGGGGTTTTACCAGTTTATAAAGCCTTACAAGGTTTGCAGGTTCTCTAAATATCTCCAGTATACTACTGAAACTGCCACGTTTACAGCTTCTGGGAGTTGGCCCAAAATGTCATTTTTGCAGACTCAGCATTTTGCAAACCTTTACTTGAGGTCCCCTAGAACTTCCAATTTTTAGTCTTTTGAACTAAAATTTTGCACAGCACAGTTTTATATCATAAAGAAACTATGTGTCAAATTTCATCAAAATCTGAGATGGTAAGGTGGGGATAATCTTTAAAATTGGTTCACTTGACACAGAATGACTCAATGTTTAGCTGTTCCTAAAGCACATAATATCAAAAGAGCTCATCAAACCATTCAAGACAAAGATGAAAGCCCCATAGAGTTTCTGAAGAGACTTAAAGAAACTTTCCACAAATATGGAGAGATAGACCCAGATGCAGAAGAACACGAAGGAAATGTAGATGTTCAGTTTGTGGTAAATTCTAGCCCCGATACATACACTAAATTGCAGAAGATGAATTAGGGAGTCTTGAGGCTAGATGTCCTTTTGAAGAAAGCACAAGAAGCTTATGTGAATAGGGAAGCTGAAGTCAAGAAGAAGATGATGGGAATTTAGACAGCTGTGCTGCAGGAAACAAAGAAACAGAATGAGGTTATGATAAAATTAGTGGAGGAAATTGATTAAGGAGGTAACCCGGCAGAAGTGGGAAAAGGACAATCCTAATGGGGACCTACCTAGTGAGGTGGTGCCTGAAATCTGTTCCGCATGGGAAAATAAAGTGCCAGTAGATGTAGAAAAGATGAAAAGAATGAGAGATGCCCTTATGGCAGGAATGAAACAAGCAGTCCCTATGGAAGGAACATTAGAAAGGTTACTCATTTGATGCAGGCACCTACTGAAAGTCCAATTGACTTACTGACTAGAATGAAGGAATCTTATTGAAAATATGGAGAACTCAATCCAGAAGACCTACTCCATGCTAATACTCTTAAGGTGCAATTTGTTATTAACGGTACCAAAGATACATCAGACAAATTGCAGAAACAACAATGGGCTGGTAAAAGTTTGGATGAATTATTAAAAGTAGTACAGCAAATTTATATAAATAGAGATAAGGAGAAGAAAAAAACTTAATGCAAAGAGTAAGGGGGAAAGAACTAGAAGCAGGAGAATTGAGAAGAATAACTGGCCCTGCAAATATGAAAAACATTTACATTTAGAGAGAAAAAAGAATCAGACTGAACCAGAAATGAGTTTTTAAAACTTTTATTTGAGGAAGTAAAAGAGTTAAAGGGGACAGATAGCCCAGAGTTTAAAAAGTTAAGAGCTCCCTAGTAACAAAAGGGGGAGAGTTACATCTTGAAAATGCCTTGAATCAATAGCCCGTAAATGCAATTTTTGAGTCAGTCATTAACAAGTCAATTGATTTAGACCCCTCTGACTTCCATGCGTATTTCAGGAGAATGGAGTTAGCGTCCTAAAACGACTCCCCAAGATACGGAGTTTACTCCAAGTAAGATAAGAGGCTGAGCAATTTATAGGGGATTTAACATAATAATGATATGTAGAATTGAATGGAATTGGATTGATTGTGATATGTTTGGCCGGCCAGCAAATTAATGATGTGTGTGTGTTTGTGTGTAAAAGGGAACTCATTAGCTTGTGAAAAAGCTCCCTGGAATAATTGTAGATTGGTTTCTGTGTAGTTCTCTCTTTTTTCTTTTGTCCTGAAGGAGTGAGGGGGGAGTTACCACCCCACCCCACCCCACCCCTTTCAGTGTACCTGCTTGCTTTTAACCCTTACTTCCCCTTCTCCCTGCTTGAGAGAAAGGGGGGGGTAAATTAGCAGGCAATTCATAAAACCTTTTACTGTTTGATTTAATTCGATTCCTGTTGAAGATTTTTGAGGTTTAAAAAGTTTAATTAAACATATAGATTGTAAATATTTTGATCTATGAGAATTGCTTCCATTTGAATGGAATTTGAATCTGAATCAATTTACTAAAAGCAAAGCATTGATACCTCATTAAGATTTTTTACTTATTTTTTTTTAAAATGCTATTCTTTCTTTTTTTTATGTCTGTGTGCGGGACACACAGATTTAAAAAATTTAGTACCTCTCTTTTTGGTCTTGAACCAAAAAGCCAGTAGATGGCCAATGGATTGAAAAAGTCTGAAATACGAGAGAATATTTATGGAGCAAATGATTAGTGTTAACTACTGATGTTAACTTGAATCCAGCTTAGTTTTTATCAGGAGATTTAGAAGAAGGATCAAATAACATTACTGAGATGAAGTAATTAAATTATAGACCAGAGTTAGATCTGACTTGATGGATGTCTCCTTGAGAAAAGGAAGAGAAGGAGTTTTGGTTTAAGCCAGTTAGAAAGCTACCTTTAAGATTGGTAACCACAGAGAACCTTTGGATGGGAAAGAAAGGAAGAAATGGAGGGAAAATTGAAAGAAATTGTTTGATATTAATTATTTGTATATTATGATTGTTGAAGGGGCAAATGAGAAACAGTGGTATGAAAGGGATAGATATTTATGTTAAAGCAAGTGAAACTTAGATTTGAGATTGGGTGGGAACTTTTGGAGAATTGTGATCAAGTGGTGAAGGAAGAATGGAGGGTCTGGAAAGACAAGAATGTTAACTACCCTTGTCATTGAAGAGAGCATGGTATAAACATAAGTTAAATGAATGTATAAGTGAAGGAGGAAGAAGAAAAGAATGTAGGGAATAGGTTGCATTAATTCACCAAGGGATGTGTAAAAGTAGTAGAAGATGGTTAATTAAAATTGGAATGGATAAAATACTGCCTAAATTGCCGGAGGGGTGAAGAGTAGTGTGTGGAAACAACACATATGAAGGATTACCTTTGGGGTGGAAGGGATGATGTAAAATGGTGAAAATTGAACAGCAAGAAGAAAAAGAGAAATATCCTGAAAGAAAGTGGGCTTTAACAACTAATTTGGTGGGTAAGGCCTGTTATAATCAAAATAAGACAGGTGGTCCATATGTGGGGGGTTTGATGTGTCTTGGGTACTGGGAGAATGGAGTATGGCATAGTAATACAAATTATACTATCATTCCTCATAATTTCACAGGAATTTAAAAAAATAGTAGTAATGGAAATTGGACCACATCAAAAGGCATGTATTGAATTTGTGTGAATACGGAATATGAATATTTACCTACTAACGGGACTGGAACTTGTGTGTTAGCCTGGATTAAACCATCTTTCTTTTTAATACCTCTGAGAAACCAATAAAATTTAGGTGTACCAGTTTATAATGAATTGGAGAGGAACCAAAGTAAAAAGGAGTGACAACACTAGACTTGGTACTGGAATCGGAGGGTTACAAGTTGGTCAATATGCAAAGGATGAATGGGCCCCGGAACAAATCATCACATATTTCGATGGATGGAAGTTGGGGATACTGGATTCCAATCTATATGCTCAACAGGATTATAAGGTTACAAGCAGTAATGGAAATAGCTGGGAACAGAATAAATGCAGCCTTGAATACTATAGCAACTGAGCAAGATAAACTGCGGACAGCGTTTTATCAGAATAGACTTGCATTGGATTATCTGTTAGCCACCGAAGGGGGCATATATGAAAAAATTAAGTTGACCAACTGTTGTTTGCAAATAAATACTGTGGGAAAGGTGGTAGCTGATTTAACCGTAGATTTGAAGAAAATCATACATGTACTGGTACCAAAGTGGACTGGTTTATTGGATGAGGAAGAATTTTGGGGAGTATATTTAGAAACTGGAAACAGGCAGCCTTCATGATTGATGTAATCCTGTTACGTTTACTAATGTTACTTTGTCTTCTTCCTCTTGTTTGAAGTGTTATTCAATCCACAGTGGAAAACTGTTATCACCAATATACCAAAACCAAAAACTGAGCAAACAATGTTATGGCTGAGCAATGTTGAAAAAGAGGCTCTGAGAGAATTTGAGCTGGAATTCCAGAAAGGCGAAAGCAGAATAACAAAACTTAAAAGAATGGTGTTTGGAAATCCCAAAGAAGAAAATGGGAGATTGAAAGAAGAGATATCTAAAATTTAAAGTTTTGTATATAAGTTAAGTAAGCATGAATTGGTAAACCATACCATATAATATTTATCTTAATGAATGGGGAAAAATATGGACAAAAATTATAAATATACAATTGCCACCACCCAGAAAGAAAACCAATATAAAATGTTCTATAGATGGCATCTCCCTCCAGCTACACTTGCTAAAATTTATTCAAATACCTCTCCCAAATGTTGAAAGTGCAATGAAAAAACTGGGACATACTATCACATGTGGTGGACGTGTAAATTCGCAAAAATCTATTGGTTAAAAAGAAAAAAATATATAGATCAAATTATCTCCTTAATCATACCCCTAAAACCAGAATTTTTCCTCTTAGGGATAATTAGACAAAAGATTAGTAAAGAAGATTATTATATTATAACTCAGATCTTAGCCGCAGCAAGAATTCTCTATGTCCAATATTGGAAACAAGAAAGAACACCTACTATCTTAAATCTTCTAATCAAAGTTATGGACTACGCAGAGATGTCTAAACTGACCGTGGAATTACAAAACCAAGATGATTCAGGTTTTTTCCAAGTCTGGGACAAGTGGTATGATTGGCTAAGGGGAAATTTCCCCCCGCAAATAATCCAAAACAAAGATAATCCAACAAAATAATTTACTAATGAAAGATAAATCTTAAAACAATACCGTAACTAATACATTGTAAAAGATATATCGCATACGTAACATTGGAAGAACTCATACACTTAACCCTAAACAAATCTAACAGAAACTTTCATCTGAATCAAGAAAGGGAATAATGTACCAGTGACACACTTGGCTTTAACGTTGTATGGAAATGATCCACCAGCCTTTTGCTGGTTCCTCTTCTCCCTCTACCTCTTTACTTCCACTCTACTTTCTCTTCACCTATTTCCCCTATCCTCTGTCTCTTTCCGCTCACTCTTTTTTAATCTTATTTCTTTTTTTTTTCTTCTCCCTCCTCCTGAAGATTTTCTAATATTTTGAGATTGTTATGGTATAGGTAATTAATGTACTAATTTATATTTTAATGAATGTTGATCTATTTTTAAGCAACCTTGCTACGTTTGCTTTTTGTAAATTCAATAAAGAAACTTTAAAAAAAACCTTGAAAGAATGGTGTTTAGAAATCCCAAAGAAGAAAATGGGGGATTGAAAGAAGAGATATCTAAAATTTAAAGTTTTGTATATAAGTTAAGTAAGCATGAATTGGTAAACCATACCTTTGTCAGTAATTTTAAGCAACCCTTGTAACGGGAAACCTGTACCTCTGTTGAAACTTGTGGTTAAGCAGCTAGAAGATAAGATAAGGGAGGGGTAGGTAGGAAAGAGCAGGACACATATCGGGAAATGTGATTACTTTTGTAACCCACCCACTAGGTTAGGATGGGTGGGAATGAGAGGTCTCTGGGTAAGATATATAAACCTGCATTTAGCTTCTGTATGTGTGTATCCCGAAAGGGGTGACACCGCTGTTTGCCAACTGTTTGGGGCAGTAGAGAGATTTCTGCACCCAAATAAACCTTGTTTTCTTACTCTGAAGCCTTCTTTGGTTATTTATTTCAGACATTTTCAGTGAACATTTGGATTAATTAAAAGAACTAACATTCAAACACATCTATTTAATTAACTACAGCATTTGATCTCATGAAAAATTATCATTAAATAGTAAATAGACTTATTTATCTCTACTCTTATTTACCCATTATAAAAATTTACTATGATGACAGCAAAACCTCTGAGGAATAATAGCTCATTGGTTAATTGATTTAACAATTAAAAATCAGCCTTTTCTCTGCTTTTGCATTGTGGCTGAGAGAACTGAGCACCCAAAAGAGCAGAAGAGCATCCTGAGTTTGATGAGAGTGGGTGGGGAAAAGAAGGGAGGAGAGGCTAAAAGAAATAATATGGACTAGGGAGTGGGTGAGGATAACAAGTGGGCCAAAGAGGGGTGTGAAACTGGATTCAGGATGATGGAGGATGGATTCTCCAGGTACAGCAGCCCATATGACACTTCTTTGCTTCTGCAGTTGGCAGTTGGCAAGGAAAACTGCCCCTGTCCCAGCTTTCCTACTTGGAGAAAGGATGTGTCCCTTTGGGAGAATGAGCATTGGCTTTACCAGCACAATCTTATTTCTGCCTCACCAAAAGAATCACTGGATGTTTTTAATTAGCTTCACAAGAAGACAAGGAAGAGGGAGAGAATGAGATCTGTGCCTGCCTGCAGAGACTCTCCCATTACAGGGTTGTATTGATATTATGTACCATCAAAGTACATGTTGTATGGGCTTATAGAAATGCTGCTAAGTTGCATGGCTGCACTTCCTTAAAAAAGAGAAAGACATAGTCACACATCTGTGGAAGAGAAAATAAAAGGAGATCAGCTACAGAACCGCATAGGATCATCATCACGATAGGGCAGCCTCATAAACAAGACAGTAAATTATTAAACGGAAAGGTGGAGAGGAAGAGATGAATTGCAGCTGCTGCCTCTGCTGAACTGAATCTAGGAGTTAGGCATGGTGAGAAATCTCTCAGATAGAAAACAGACTACCTCCCTGAGTTGCAAAAAGGCAGAAGAAGCTCCTGATGTAATAACGGTGCCGGTTCCAGTGAGGCAGCGGGAAGGAGGGAGAGGACTGCTGCTCCACTGGACTACTGGGGAAACATCACTGTATAGAAGTTATTTAACCTATGCAGCAGCCCGTTTCTTGTACCACCGGAGAGGGGAAAAGTCACTGCCTCAGAGGACCTATTTGCTTGCCTCTGTCGAAGACATCTGAAAGCCAGCCAGCCGATCAGCTGGGGTCAGCTGGGGCTCAGAAAATGGTGGCTGCCATTACAGCCTGAGCCGTCTGCCTGTTTGCCGCATGAGTCATCTCCCTTTAATCCCGAACTGTGTGCCATCCACAGGAGAAGAAACCGCAGGAGAAGTGATAAAGGCGTTGAGGGCACCGAAAGCTGATTAGCCGATCAGCTGGGACTTGGGAAAGGGCGGGTGTAAGAAAAAACAACTGAGCCGCCGATTGCCTTCCGCCTCTTACACCGACCTGGGACTGAGAGAAATTGCGACCTCCTTCCTAATAAGATCAGTGGACCTAGCCAGTCAGCTTCGTCAATTCTGGCTCACTGGATTGCATGGACCTAGGACACTGGGACGCCGAAGGTGGAGGCGGCGGGTGTTGGAAGGACTCTCACTTTCGCTACTGCGAAAGGGGAGGACGAAGAGTTACCAGGATCGTGTTGTGTGTGGGTTACCTAGGGGCGGTTTGCAGCTGTGCAGGCTGTGTGGAGCCACAAACGGGCGATGGAGATGTTGCCCAATGGGATTGAGGGCTGCTGGAGGTCGACCAGGGCATTTGGCGAGAATTGGAGCCTCCGCAGAGAAAGAAGAACTTGGGACAATTTCAACCGAGGTAAAGCGACAGAACTTTTACAGTACTGGTCAATGGCTATGGCCAGCACTGGAAAGACCATCTTGTATTTGTACTCTGAGACTCAGACACTAATATTGGACTTTTATAGAACTTCTATGATTTCAAGAACTTAACCAGCCTGGAGTTTGGCATCCTCTTGCTGCTGCTTTTCCCTTTTTTCTAAGAACTATTAGCAAATTAATTACTTCTATGCTATTTTTGCCTATGTTTTTTTATGTTTTATGTTCATTGCTTTTAGCTAATTTTAAGGGGGTTAAATTATATATGCCATGAATGAATGGGACTATTTTACTAGTGTTTTAGATAATTTATATTTTAAATTAATTATTGAGTTTTTTAGTGATGGATGTTTATGACTACTGGAATGAATGGAGTGGATTGAATGGGAGTTGATAGGAGGGTGGTGGTGGATGGGATGGGGTGGGTGGGACTATAGTATGTATGAGGTGAATGGATACGATATGAATGAAATTCTTGCCACATCTGACCCTGGAGAGGCAGGAAGGGAGGGGCACCTATCTCTAGGATGACAGAGGGTCAGAATATTCCAGTCTTGCAGGGGAGAGGCAGATATGGCGGGAGCCATGGAGCTAGCTGTTCCAGGGGAAGGAGGGATTGCTACTTAATAGCTATTCCTTCTTCCAGCTCCATTAGCTCAACTCAAGGCACTGGTGATGAGTGTAACTCTGGCCCTGGGCTCAGGCTGCTGCTACTTAATGCCAGGTCGGGGGTAAATAAAGCTCTCCTCATCTGGGATTTGATCCTGGATGAGGAGGCCAACCTGGCATGTATGACTGAAACCTGGCTGGGCCCAGAGGGAGGAGTTCCTCTCTCTGAAATTTGCCCAGTTGGGTTTCGGGTATGGCATCATCCCCGACCCCAGGGAAGGGGGGGGAGGAGTGGCTATTATAGCCAGGGAGAGCCTTTGCCTGCATAGACTTGTTACTTCAGAGATTGCGGGTTGCAAGTCCCTCCTGGTGAAGTTGGACTTATGGGTTCAGGTGGGCTTGTTACTTACGTACTTGCCTCCCATCTGCATGTCAACAGCCCTGCCTGTGCTGCTCTAGGAGGTAGCCAGGTTGGCGGTAGGGTTCCCCAGACTTATTGTCTTTGGGGACTTTAAACTACCATCGCTCGGTGAAACCTCTGGGCTAGCGCAAGAGTTCATGTCCACCATAACAGCCATGGACCTGACTCAAGTAGTACAGGGTCCGACTCATGAGAGGGGGCATGCACCCAACATGGTATTCCTCTCTGAGCAATTGGGTAATGGTCTGAGGCTAAGGGGCTTAGAAGAGTTGACTTTGTCATGGTCAGACCATTTTCTATTGCGGCTTGACTTCCTGGCTCCAATCCTTCCCCGCAGGGAGGTGGAACCGACTAGGTGGCTCCGCCCCAGATGCCTGATGGACCCAGAGGGCTTTCAGAGGGCGCTTGGGGTTATTCCAGATGCACTCGTCCACAGCGGTAGAGTTTCTTGCTGAGGCCTGGAACAAGGCTGCAGTGGAGGCTCTTGACCGGATTGCGTCGTTGCGACCTCTCCGTGGCACTAGACCCCATAAAGCTCCATGGTTCAATGAGGAGCTCCAGGAGTTGAAATGCCAGAAGAGACGTCTAGAGAAACAATGGAGGAAGAGTAAGTCCGAATCCAATCGAACACTTGTAAGAGCTCATATTAAGACTTACAAAGTGGCGCTCAAGGCGGCAAGATGCGGGTATCATGCCGCCTTGATTTCATCAGCGGACCTTTGGCCACTCTGTTTAGGGTGACCTGCTCCCTTCTTAACCAGAGGGGAGTTGGGGAGCCCTTGCAGAGTAGTGCCGAGGACTTTAACACATTTTTCGCTGATAAAGTCACCCGGATCCGGGCGGACCTCGACTCCGATTGGATAACAGAGTTGACTGACAATGAGTAAGTCGAGGTGACTGAGGCCCGTACTTGTCCACTGGTCTGGGAAGAGTTTGATCTGGTAACACCTGATGAAATGGACAAGGCCATTGGAACTGTGAGTTCCGCCACCTGTTTACTGGATCCGTGTCCCTCCTGGCTGGTCTCAGCCAGCAGGGAGGTGACACGGAGCTGGGTCCAGAAGATTGTCAATGCTTCTTTGGGAAGGGGTCCTTTCTGGCTCCATACAAGGGGGCACTTGTGCATCCCCTCCTCAAGAAGCCTTCCCTGGACCCAGCCATACTCAATAACTATCATCCAGTCTCCAACATTCCCTTTATGGGGAAGGTTATTGAGAAGGTGGTGGCACTCCAGCTCCAGCGGTCCTTGGAAAAAGCCGATTATCTAGGCCCTCAACAGTCACGTTTCAGGCCCGGCTACAGCACGGAAACTGCTTTGGTCGCGCTGATGGATGATCTCTGGCGGACCTGGGACAGGGGTTTATCCTCTGTTCTGGTGCTTCTTGACCTCTCAGCGGCTTTCGATACCATCGACCACGGTATCCTTATGCGCCGGCTGGATGGGCTGGGAATGGGAGGCACTGTTCTTCAGCGGTTCTCCTCCTACCTCTCCGGTTGGTCGCAGTCAGTGTTAGTGGTGTCAGAGGTCGATCTCTAGGTCTCTCCCTTGTGAGGTGCCTCAGGGGTCAGTCCTCTCCCCCCTGATATTTAATATCTACATGAAACCGCTGGGTGAGATCATACAAGGGCATGGGGTGAGGTATTATCAGTACGCTGATGATACCCAGCTGTACATCTCCACCCCACATCCAGTCAACCAAGCAGTGGAAGTGATGTGCCGGTGCCTGGAGGCTGTTAGGGTCTGGATGGGTGTCAACAGACTCAAACTCAACCCTGATAAGATGGAGTGGCTGTGGGTTTTGCCTCCCAAGGACAATTCTACCTGTCTGTCCATCACCCGGGGGGGGGAATTATTGACCCCCTCAGACAGGTTCCGCAACTTGGGCGTCCTCCTAGATCCAAAGCTCACATTAGAGAAACATCTTTCAGCTGTGGCGAGGGGGGCGTTTGCCCAGGTTCGCCTGGTGCATCAGTTGCGGCCCTACTTGGACCGGGAGTCACTGCTCACAGTCACTCATGCCCTCATCACCTCAAGGTTCGACTACTGTAATGCTCTCTACATGGGGCTCCCTTTGAAGAGTGTTCGGAATCGTTCAGAATGCATCTCTGCCCATGACATCAGGGCGTGCGCCTCCTGCATTAGGCGGTCCGACCGTGTGCCCCCCTGGTGATTCATGTGGGCCCTTGTTGCCACATTGTCTGTTAGTATGAGGACGTGATGGTCCGTCACAGTCTCTGAAAAGGTCTGCAGTGCTCTGAAAACTGCCCGTAGTTCCAGGAGGTTGATGTTGGGGTCTGTCAGGTCTAAGGCTGACCATCTGCCCTGAGCAACCTGGGATCCGGAATGCGCTCCCCATCCGGACAGACTTGCGTCCGTGGTGATTGTCACCTCCTGATGGAACAAGAAGGGAGAACCCCTGGCTATTGCAGGTGATGTCCACCAGGGAAGGGAAAGCCGAACTGCTGTGGTCAGGTGCACTTGATGCTTGGAATTGCTTAGCCGAGCCCTTTGGAACGGAAAAAGAAGCCACTGCAGGGGTCGGGCGTGTAGCCGAGCCCATGGCACGATATTGATGCAGGAAATGAAGACTCCCAGCAATTGGGAGAGCAGTGCCAGGGGGATTTTGGTGCGGCGTGATATCGAGTGTATCAGTGTCCGTATTTTCTGCTGTCTCTCTGTCGTACCCAGGTGAAGCAGACACCTGGTTGGGTGCAAGTGGCTCTTGTCGTGGTTGATTGTAAACCCTGCTCTTTGAAGACAGTCCATCGCTTGGGCCAAATCCCGGTTGGCCCACTGAGGGCTTCTGGAGAGGACGATTATATCTTCTAAGTAAGCTAGCAGCCGTATGGAGTGTGACCTGAGATTGGCTGTTAATGCATCCAGAAGCTTGGTGAAGGCTCTGGGTGCTGAAGACAGGCCAAAGGGCATGGCTTTGTACTGAAAGTGCCGGTCTTGGAGGCAAAAGCGAAGAAACTGACGGTGTTGCTGATGAACCGGAACATGTAAATACGCCTCTTTGAGATCGATGGAGGTCATCCAATCCTAATGACGGATGGATGCCAGGATGGTTTGTAATGAATGCATCTTGAACCTCTGATACCGGATGTAAATGTTCAGTTGTTTGAGGTTCAAGATCAGGCGGCATCCTCCGGAGGATTTGGGTACCACGGACACTATAGAGTAGAACCCCTTGCCTCTCTGCTCTGCCGGAACCGGTTCTATTGCCCCAATGTCCAAGAGATGTTGGACCTCTTGAAGAATAAGAGATCTTTTTTGAGGATGACTTAAGGTGGGGCATTGTACAAATCTGACTGGAGGGGTCCGCCAAAAGTTTATCCGCAGACCCTGACTCACAGTTTCCAAGGCCCATGTGTCGGTGGAGATGGATTCCCAAAATTCGGTGAAGAATTGCAGGCGTCCACCTATGGGCGGGTCGTGGCCGGAGTCACTTCTGCTTGCGGAATCCCCCTCTGTTCCCGCCTCTGTAAGACCTGCAAGACTGCTGAAACTGGCGGTTCCTATCTCCGTATCCGCCTCTGTCAGATCGATAGGACGGTTGGGTATAGGTTCCCTGTCCATAGGTTCGAGCAACTGGGGATGAAGTTGAGGATGTCTCCGGCCGAAAGGGCTGTCTGCGAAAGTATGGAGCCCTCGCCTATCTTGCCTCCTCGCTGACCTTGGCAACACCTTTCTTTTATCTCTGTCCTCGATCAGGACAGAGTCTAACGACTCGCCAAAAAGTTTAGCACTCTGATATGGTGCAGTGGCTAGGCGCCATTTCGATTTTACATCTGCCTGCCATGACCGAAGCCAAATCAAGCGTCTGGCAGAGAGGTTAGTTGCCAGTGCCCGAGATGAAAATCTTGCAGATGCTAGGGTGGCATCTGCAGAAAACTTATCAGTGGCAATGAGTTTGTTGACATCCTGGCGAAGTCGAGCGTCCTCTGGTCCCAGCCTTGAGAGCATATCTTGGAGCCACAAAATGGATGCCCTATTGAAGAAGGAGGCCGCCGAGGCAGCCCTCAGGGACCAGGCAGAAAGTTGGTGCATTCTCTTGACCAAGTTCTCAGCCCTCCTATCCTCTGGGCGCAGGCCGTCTGCCATCTCTGAAGGCACTACTGCATTGGACATCAGTGATGTGACAGGAGTGTCCACTGAAGGGTACTGGAGCAAGTCCTCCACCTCTGGGTCAGAGGAATAAAATCTCTTGTCAATGGCGGATGGACCCAGGGCTGCTGATGGGTTCTACCAGGGCTTTTTAATATTTTCTGCGAAGATAGGCACTTCAGGGATATGCTCTGATTCCCTCTGGGGTTCATCAATGAGCCTGGCCGCTGGCATGATGCCCACCTCTTGGCCAGCTGGTTTTGATGAGTTATCTGGCAGCAGTGTGGCCTTGGCCTTATTCAAGAGGGTTCTGAACAAGGAGTGTCTGAACAGTCCTACTAAAGTTGGCTGCTCTGGTAGGTTGGCCTCATCCCCCGAGAGCTCATCCTCTGCATCTGAGGCCATTTCTCCTGGATCCAAGTCTTCCTGAAAGGAATCATGCAAGGAAGGAGCAGGAGCCGGAGCTTCCCAAGGGTCTGATCTGCTGGCTTGGGTTGGCAGAGGTGATGGGCGTTGCTGGGCACCCACTGCGATGCCCTGGGAATATGCAGACACTATCATGTCCTGTAGTGAGGGGGACATCGCCTGCCAGTTGTCCATGGGGCCCCTGAGACCCGCTGCAGTCGGTGTAAAAGTGGCTGCAGGCGGCTGTGTAGATTGAGACCATGATTGGGATGGTCTGGGCCATTCTGCTCTTTGTATCCCCTCCGATCGAGGTGGAGCACTCAATGGGCGATCAGGAGATAATTCCCCAGCTGCAGAAAGGTGTGGTCCCTCAAAGGGAACAGCAGAGGCTAGGGGGCTTTGATGATGTTGAGGAATAGAAGTGGCAGAAGGACTAGGACCCTGCCTTGGCCTATTCAATTCCAACTGGGCCTCTAGGGTCTTGATCTTCTTTTCAGCCTCCCTCAAGGCCACTGAAGATTGGGAAGACTTCCCTTTGGATTTAGAGCTTTGGCTCTTATCCTTCCCCTTGCTAGTGGAGGGGACAGCCGGGTCAGCCGGATTATTCTGTTGTTGAGACATTATTAATGATCAACACTCATGGTACCGTAACACCAAAGGCTCAATACAGCAGGAACTGGAAAGCACAATCAGAGAGAATGCTATCTCATTCCCAGGAGGAACTAGTCATCAACTTCCTGTCAGGTGGTTGGGATAGACTGGTCTCCTAAATTGCCATGGTAATGCCCCTCTCCTTCCATGGAGGAAAAATGGCCACCGTGGAGTGCTAGCATTTGCTGACTCACTGGCTGATGGCCCCACCGTTGCTCCAAAATGGCGTCCTTCGAAAAGGGAGGGGGGCGGAGCTATCCTGCCCTCGGTAGCTTGAGGACTCACCCTGCCTCATTGCCGGCCGCTCAGTTACCGCCCCAAAATGGCGATTTTCCTCCTGGTCAGCTATGTGACCTTAATGGGAGCCCCCGTTGCGGCTTCACGGCTATATTGCCCCTGCGGTCCCGGTCAGCTATGTGACCTTAATGGGAGCCCCCATTGCGGCTTTGCGGCTCTTTCGCCCACCTGCGGCTCGTCACGCCGCTGTAAAGAATCGGCGGCTGCTTACAGCACCGCCGAACAGCTGATTCCCTCCTTCGGGGAGCGTCGTGGCTTCCCCGCCGGTCTAAACGTCTCCGCGGCCGATTGCGAGGCCGCCGAACAGCTGATCTCCTTAATTCAGGACAGCCGAGCCAAAGAACAGTAATTTGGTGGCGGCGGCGGCGGCAGCGGGGGGGGTTGAGCGCGAACGTCAGGGACCCCATAGGCATCCTCCCTGTCTCCAAGGCAGTGCTCCGGAGAGCAGAGGCCTCTCAGGGGTGAAGTGTCGGAGAGCAGTACCCCAGAGGGAAGAGGCTCTCAGGGAAAATCCTTTCTCTCTTCTTCCTGAAACAGAAAAAGAAGAAACAGTTAGAAAAAACACATGCATTTATTAAAAAGGAATTTTACTCTCCGTAGAGAGGAGAAACTCAGCGTCCCTACACTATGACTGAGTTTTTTAGACTGACCTAAGGAGGGTAGTGGTGGGCGGGACATAACAATTATGCTAATTCGGTCCCTGCCAATCAGGCTGAATAATAACCCACCTTGGACTCTCTGAGCAGTGCAGTGGAGAATGGCTGGAGCACTGTTCCCTCTAAGTTGTGTAGTCGCACAGCCACGCAGCCAACAGGAAACTGCCTTGCAGCATTTTCCAAAGCCGCGCAGTCGGGATGTGAACCCTCGCTCACTCGCTTCTCCAGTAAGATTCTGCCCCTCGCTTACTAACTGTGTCTCCTGCTCTCTCCACTTCTCTCTCTGCCCAGAACTCTCTTGTATTGGGTGAAGTCAAGGAAGACTGCCTGGAAACCAGTGACACTAAAGAAAGGGGAATTCCCATTGGTCCTTTTGTTTTTCTGGGCCCTCCCCAGTACGATTCCGCCCCTTGCTTACTAAGCGCATCTGTGTGGTTGGACATCTTTTCACGTGCCCCACAAGATTATAAAGGCATCTTGCTGTATGCTGTGAGGAAGATGGCGGAGATCTCAGGCAGTAAGTTATCAAGCAAGCAGCCTGCCCCTTCTCACTCCCTGGGATACAGTGCCTCTCTCTGCCATCCTGCCTCATGTCAAAGAAGGAAGCGGGGCTATCTTGGCTTCGATTCCCTCCCTTTGTCCAATTGTATTTAGGTTGACTTGGAAATTAAACCCCTGCTCATCCCTCCCCCCCTGATTTAGAAGTGCTGAGTAGAAGCTTTTCTATAGAGGCTATTGAGGATGGGGAAGGCAGTGAAGTCTTCTTGAGCAATGCTTTTTTTAAAAAAAATATTTTCTTCAAACGCTAAGAGTATACAGATCTCATTTTAATTGGACAGGCATAAGAAAGCGTTAGACGCCGTGGTCTCCCAAGGCCTGCCCTGTTTTATTTATGCTTTGCTCTGTTTTTTTAAACCTTAGGTTTAAAAAATGTCCAGATTCTTACAAGAATGTTACAGAAAGAATCTCAGCATGGAGTTAACAGTATTGAGAAAGAGCCTTGGAGAGATGCTTTAATCATGGACCTATTTTATTTTGTCTCCCAAGTTAACTTTCTGCATTGATTTGTGTTCTTCTGCTTGCCCCCCCCCACACACACACCAGCAGGTGAGCATATTTCCACACATCCTGCAGGGGCCCATTGCATACTTCGCACTATTTAAATTTTGCCTTGTACTCTAATCCATCTCTCTTGCCTATTCACTGGCTTTCTGCTCGCTGCAATTTGAGAATGTATAATTTTTAGCACAAAGAAGAAAGGAAGAAATAACTCAGATTCTTATTCTTTTCATCTAAGTCTGCCTGCTTTCTTAGAAATTAACAGGGGATTCACATACAGAGCCTGCTTATGATTCAGCTTCCAAGACAAGAGCTTTCCACTTTTCAGCACACAGCAGGAGTAGGCAAGGTGGGCTCATCTATGACTTGTGAACTTCAACTCCCAGAATTCCTGAGCCAATCATGCTAGCTCAGGAATCCAGGGAGTTGAAGTCCACATGTCATAGAAGAGCCTACTTTGCCTATCCCTGTCTTGGAGGAAGCGACCCTTTTGTTCATCCTAGTTTTGTCACACTAGATTTGTAAGAGAAGAAGAGCAATCTGTAGTAAATGTTGTTCTGACTGCTTGGAGGAAAAGGGAGTAGAATAAGGAATAATTTTAAATATATTGAGTAATAACATTTGCAGTCTAACATAGAGTACACAAATATTTATCTCTCCTAGACTCCGTATTACTGATGTCTGTGCAAAATTTTACCAGTTAACAACAGCATCCCCCTCCAAAATGGTTTCTTAAACAATTCTTCATTTTTATTTGAAGAAAGTATAATTGTGAGATAGAAGTATTGTATATAATAATAATGCTTTTCTTTGTATACAATTTAGCATTTCCCTCCTCCATCCTTTTCCATCCTCCAATTTATTTTCCCTTCTTCATGCAATCTTACTTAATTTGCTTTTTTCCCCTGTTCCACTTTTCTCCCCCTTTTAGCAAGAGAATGGCTCATTATCTTGGTCTCTAATGGGAGTTATGATACAACAGAAAATATTTATTTATTCATTCATTCATTCATGCTCATAAATAAAAATGTGCCTCTCAGATACTATACTTTTCCACTCACAAAAAAAATATCAGAGGGAACATTGGGCCGGGGTCCAAAGACAATTATCCATGAGCAAAATGTCCTTTCCAACATGCGAGTTGCCACTGCTGCAGGAGATGGGGGCACATCATAGAGGCATGCCTCTCATCTCTACCGGACGACTACCCCCCACCAAGTAGGAATCAATGTCCATATGGGAACAGCTGGCGGAGCAGAGATAACAGGCCCACACACAGCTACGTGAGAGGAAACCTCTGGAGATCAGAAGGAGCTGATTGGGAACCAAACCGAGGTAACCACTACTCTGCAGTAAACAACACCTTTCCTGCCGGAAAAAACAAACTGTCCATTTCCTTACTTTTAAACGGCTGGCTGTGCAAAATGGAACTGGACACAGGGTCAAAATACAGTATTATGCCCTGGCACAAACTTAAATTGTATATGCCAAATATTCAGAGAGACCAATTAGACTCTGTATCACTAACCATAGAAGACTTCCAAGGGAATGGGATTCTGATATTGGGGCAAGTTGGGGTATCTGTATCTTTCAAAAATTATGTATTAACGTTGCCGTTGATTGTGGTAGACGGGGCTAAGCCTACACTGCTAGGTGTGGAATGGATGGAACCATTGGGTATTGAGGTAACTGGGCTTCACAAAATACAAGAAGCCCGGAAGCTTTTACTGCAGAATTGGGTAAATATAAAGGTCCACCAATTTCATTCAACCTAGACCCAACAATACCCCCATTAAGGCTAAAACCTCAGGGTACCATTGCCACTACTCCCGAAGCTAGATGCTCAGTTTTACAAGCTCTTAGCCCAGGGAATCCTAGTACCTGTAGATTATGCACCCTGGGAAACCCAATTCATAATACCACTTAAGCCTGACGGCTCCATAAGAGTATGTGCTGACTACAAATCAACTCTAAACAGGGTGCTTCAGCACAACGCTTACCCCATTCCAGTAATCCAACACCTATTACATTCACTGGGAAAGGGGACTATATTCACCAAACTAGACTTAGCTCAGGCATACTAGCAGCCCCCGGTAGATGAAAATACAGCCTAAGCACAAACTATTATCACACATAGGGGAGCCTTTAAATGTACCACTTTAATTTGGAGTGAACATAGCTCCCAGAATTTTTCAAAGCCTCATGGAAAGGCTATTAAATGGAATCCAGGCATTGTCCCTTACTTCGATGACATATTAATATCGGGGGAGACATACACGCAACTCACACACAGAATCAGAGAAGTTTTTAAAAAATTTCAGGAAAAAGGGCTAAGACTAAGTGCAGATAAATACTTGTGGGTTGTCCCCAACATAGAATTCCTTGGTTTCAAAATAGACAGGAAAAAAATCCACCTCACAGAATAGAAAATCAAAGCCATAAAAAATGCCCCAGAAATCCAGAACAAAACAGAATTACAGGCGTTCCTAGGATTATTGAATTTTTACTCCATTTTTTTTAAACAGAAAGCCACGGCAGCAGAGCCCCTGCATAGATTGCTTCAGAAAGGAGCCAGCTGGACATGGAGAAACAAGGAACAGAATACATTCAAGGCAATATAAAACCTTTTGTCTTCTAATAGTATGTTTTCACAGAGTGAATGGTAATGAATGTTTTTAATAATATTAGAACTTTTAGCTTTTAAAAATTATATTAATTGGATCTAGATATATTGTCATGATTTCTTCGATATGTTGTGAGCCACCCCGAGTCCTCAGAGAGGGGCGGCATACAAATCCAATAAATGAATGAATGAATGAATGAATAAATAAATAAATAAATAAATAATAGCATAGTTATTCAATATAATGTAACTTTGTCCTTAAGGCTAACCTGGGATGCCTCCCCCCATGGAGTGGGTGCAGTTCTGGGTCACATATTTCCGGATTGAACAGAGGCTCATATAGCCTTCTTTTCAAGAACATTATCCCCCACAGAGAGGGACTATAGTCAGATTGACAAAGAGGCATTAGCAGCCATAGCAGGAGTTAAAAAAATTCACGATTATCTGTATGGACACTCATTCGAGCTAGTCACCTACCATAAGCCACTATTAGGACTATTTGCAGAGAACAGAGTCACACTTGCCTTTATGTTCCCCAGAATGACCAGGTGGGCCATCTTTCTATCCAGCTACAACTACAACTACACTTCCTCCAGCTACAACTAGACTCCCCCACTGGGGGAGGGGAGGAGATCAGCCATGCTGATGCTGAGCCATTGTCCGGAAGCTAAAGTACTTAATGACCCTGCACCAGCAGCAGACATATTGTTAATAGAATTAGGTGATTGCCCAAGTGTAACAGCAGAGGAAGTAGCTAAGGAAACACAAAGAGACAAGACACTTCATACCTTAGCAAATTACATACTCGGGGGTTGGATAGAGGAAATACTCCCAGAGGAACTCAAACCATAAAAGAGTAAGCAATTAGAATTGTCCATGTTAAAGGGCTGCATATTGTGGGGAGACAGGGTGGTTATTCCCTCAACCCTCAGAGAAAGAGTAATGGACACATTACACAAATGCCACCCAGGAATAGTACATATGAAAGGGCTAGCACGGAATCATTTATGGTGGCCAGGCCTAGACAAAGACATTGAACAATGGGTGGCCATATGCAACCCATGTCAGGAATCAAGAGCAAATCGCCCAAACAACACCAGCAAAGTGGGAGACACCTAGAGGACCTTGGTCAAGACTCCACATAGACTTTGCAGGCCCCATAGACTCCCAATGGTGGATGCATACTCAAAATGGCTGGAAATCATAATGATGAGGTCCACAACTACTTGTGCAATTGTAAAAGTGTTGAGAAAACTGTTTGCCACACATAGACTTCCTGATATAATTGTCTCTGACAACGGGACCCAATTCACTGCAAGGCAAATGGAGATGTTCTTGGCAGAACTTGGCATAAGACATGCACTGGTCTCACCCTTTTTGCCTGCTAGTAATGGACAAGTAGAATGAATGGTGAGAGTGGAAAAAAGGCCCTAAGTTGCTCAGCACCAGGGGACTGACAAGAAAGGATTGACCAGTTCCTCTTAACAAAACACATCATGCCAAGCACAATAATGAATAAAAGCCCTGCAGAGCTTCTCATGGGGTGGAAACTCAGGTCAAAGTTAGACAGACTATACCCCTCTTACACTACAACCCACCAGAAAGAATGCACACAACCTGAATGGAGTTTTGGGGTGGGAGAATTAGTTTATGCAAGAAACTTCGATGGAGGAATGGCCTGATAAAGAGGCAGCATAGTGGAGAAAATGGGCCCTAAGTCATACAAAATCCTGTTAGATGACGGTCGAGAGTGGAGGAGGCACATAGACCAAATCAGGAGATGAGTAGAGTCAGGCTGCCTCCAGTCAGGAGAAAATCAGACTTTAAATAAGGACTCTGGGTCTTCGCTTCTCACAGGGAGTGACCACAGACAACAGTGTCACCCCATGGACAGCCAAGTATCCGAGGACATAGCGGAGTACCTACCGGATCTTCCCAGGGATTCCAGCAGGGGGAGCCAAGGACTCCTGGAGTCTGGTACAGGTACCACAGGCTCAACACAGGAAACTCAACACAGGCCAAGCCTATGGAGTTCCCCTCTCGCCGCCGCAGACTCGACTGAATTGCGCAGGTCAGAGAGAGAAACGTGACAGCCAATCTGATTGGAGGACTATTTCACCTGGTTAACTGACTGACACTTATGTAAAGAACTAGGAGGGAAGGGGTGTTATATATGCAAATTAACCTGATCTACATACCAGCAGCGGATCGGTTAAAACGCGATCAGGAAATTCAAGTGGCTGTCAAAGCCATGCCTCCAAGGAAATTTTTTTTAAAAGAACTTGCTATCCCTGCTGCTTGCTTTTTGTTACACTGTTTCACTTGCTGTTACTTTGTGTTATTTGTAACACGTTCCAGCAGATCTTAAATAAACAGATTCAGGCTACAACACAGTCTAACATTATTTCTCAAACTAAACAGAAACATTATGAGAAAGCAGAGAGTATTTCTTCAACTAGTTTAGTTGGATCTTGGATGAGATAATCCATGTGTACTCCAGACAGCCATTCTTCATATGTATGAAGTAGGTGTTTTGCTCTTGGTTTATGAGTTGAGCAGCTGGGAATTGAGAAAGAAACAAGCTCAACTTGATTGAGACTTATTTCTTAATCATTTTGGATTTGCTTTTTATTGTCTTGAAAATATTAAGACCTTTTGTAATGGAAAATTTTGTAGCAACTACTAGGTGACTCAATTTTTCCTTAAAGAAACAATTTTTAAATTCACATTTGAAGTTTGGGAATATTACTTTTTTGATTAAACAGCTAAAGGGAACTGAGAGTGTTGGTTTTTAGAAAATTATCAAAAGATTTAAGGATTGAAATAGACTATAATTTTAAATAAGTTAGATGAAACCTTCCCAATGGAAAATATGATTGTCTGGGTTTCTTTAGGAAAAACACAATAAGATGGGGTTTTAACATTCAGACAGAAAAGGGAGCTAGAAAATAATAAACAGTTCATTTTAAAGAGAAGGAAAGTTAAGTTTAATAAAAATGGAGCAAAATACTTTAACAATGGAATATATGGTGGATATTTGAACAACCATCTTAAATATTATCTCATATTACAGGGTGTTAATGAAGTTACAGAAGAATAAACTATACTATATCAGTCTGAAATTACTTTGAATATGGATTTAAATGTGGCATGTAAAGAGGATATGGAAAAGAGGGTATGAATAAAATGTATTGTATATATAAATGAAATCAAAGGTATTTCATTACTTAAAGTAAATATACTAAATAAGAAAAATGATGTGGGTAACTTTGGATAGCCATAAAAATGCAATTTGACATGAATTGTCTGACACCAGGGGACTGAAAACTGTCACTCATAATTACTAGGACCAAGCTGATTGCAAATAAAAAACCCAACTTATGCCAATAGGAAAAGGTGAAAGCCTAGGCCAATTATGGCAAACATGGCATGTGAGGCATTGCCCTATGTCAGCTCCAGCACACATGTGCATGCTGCCCAGTTGATTTTTAGCCTTGGAGAAGGCCCTTTTGCCCTCTGGAGGCTTCAGGGAAGCTTTCCTGAAGCTCCGGAGTGCGAAAAACGGGCAAACCAGAAGTTCAGAAAAATAGATTCCAGTTTGTTCATTGTGCTGTTTTTCACACTCTGGAGTTTTGTCCTTTAGGTCATTCTGTCACCATCCCAGGCTTCAGTGAGGCCCTGTGCATGTGTGAGGGTGAGGGGAGAGTTGTGCGCATGCACAGTGGCAGTGTGGAAGGGTATGCAAGCACCCCCTTTTGGCAGACGAACTAAAAAGGTTCACCATCATTGGCCTAGGGCCTAGGCAGAAGTTTCTATTTTAAGTAGGTCAGCTTTGCAATAAAAGCCATGTTCAAAATGCAAGTAAATTGGATTGAATTTTTTCCAAAGAAATGATCTCCAAAAACAAAGGTAAACTTAAATCACATCCAAGGAGATTTTAATCATTGCGTTTATATGCTGAGATTTTTTGGAGAAATAGAAGCTTGTAAAGCCAACACTAGTTTTTGTGTATGGTGTGCATTTAAAGTAACATAGGCAGTATAATATTTAGAGTTGCTCATAGCATGGAAAACAATCTCGAGATATTTAACAGTTTTGACTTCTTCTTTTAAATGGTTATTTAATTGCTAGACATGTGCCATTAGAGAATTAGCAAAAACAATTATCTTACTTTAACAGTAATTAATTTCTAGCCATTATTTTTAGTGTGTTTAGCTAGTATACAAAGCAACCTTTTCAGGACAATTGGGTTAGATAAAGCAGCATGACATCATCTTCATACAGAAGAACAGAAATCTCTATATTTCCCTATTTTGACATAAATAGATGGGCTTTCTGTTTATCTATAACTGTCTTTGATCCGATGTCCTTGAACATTATATCACACCTCATCTGGGAGATTTTATACAATTTATACATAAGAAAAACAACCAATTGAAGAAGAGTTCTATTTCTATCATAGTTTGGATCCAAAGATGAAATTAAAAGCATATCTCTGTATGCAGAGTGATATGTGAGCTCTAGAGGAGTATTTTTTAACTGAACACTTGTTTTTATAGGGGGAAATTGGAAGAGTGAGTTAAATCCTTGAAAATGGTGGTATGTGTTTTTAAATGAATATATAAAATACTAAAAATGAGTCTTTTCTCCCTATAGAAGAAAAGATCAGCCTAGGATAGCAAGAACAACCTTGCCTCTTTTTTCTCTCTCTAGGCATCCTTATTTCTTTCTTGACCATAACTTACCTCTCCTTGCCAGATGGGATTGACAGTGTTACACATAATCTTGGACCTTTTTTCCTGTCCATGATGTGGAAGAGCTGGGAAGATGCTATGCTTTCCAGGCTGGATTGAAATTTTAAGGTAAGGATCCGGATTGAAGAACATGCCTTTCTTCAAACCAAAAGCTTGGAAATCTGCAAAATGTTAGATATTCATATTAGCATTATTTATATTCTGTTAAACTATCAGTCATATATATCATTTGAAAATTTTAAGTGTGTATCAAATTAAATAAATATAGGTGGTCCATGTTTAGTGGACTAAGTGAAACCACAATGGTGCTTAAGATCTACAGAGATTTTAAATCTGAGGATTCATTATAAAATTACATTTTCATTGTTTGCTAAATGAAACATTTTCATTGTTTGCTACATTTTTATTGTTGCTAAATGAAGATCCTCTCTAAGAATAGACTAGACTAGACTAGAATAGGCCAAGCATTGGTCAAGTGTGAGTGAATCCACAAGGAATTTGTCTCTAGTGCATAATCTCTTACTGGGAATAAAGAACAGCAAAATAATAATAATAATATATTATTATTATTATTATTATTATTATTATTATTATTATTAATTAGATTTGTATGCTGCCCCTCTCTGCAGACTCGGGGCGGCTCACAACAATAATAGAAACAATATATTACAAATCTAACAATTAAAAATCATTTAAAAAACCCTTATTAAAAGACAAAACATACACACAAACATACCGTGCATAACTTGTATAGGCCTGGGGGAAAAGGAATACAGTATCTCAATTCCCCCATGCCTGACGACAGAGGTGGGTTTTAAGGAGCTTGTGAAAGGCAAGGAGGGTGGGGGCAACTCTGGGGGGACCTGGTTCCAGAGGGTCGGGGCTGCCACTGAGAAGGCTCTTCCCCTGGGTCCCGCCAGACGACATTGTTTAGACGACCGGACCCGGAGCAGGCCGACTCTGTGGGACCTAACCAGTTGCTGGGATTTGTGTGGCAGAAGACGGTCTCGGAGATATTCTGGCCCGATGCCATGTAGGGCTTTATAGGTCATAACCAACACTTTGAATTGTGACCGAAAACTGATCGGCAACCAATGCAGACTGCGGAGTGTTGGTGTAACATGGGCATACCTGGGGAAGCCCATGATTGCTCTCACAGCTGCATTCTGCACGACCTGAAGTTTCCGAACACTTTTCAGAGGTAGCCCCATGTAGAGAGCATTACAGTAGTCGAACATCGAGGTTATGAGGGCATGAGTGACTGTGAGTAGTAAATCCTGGTCCAGATAGGGCCGCAACTGGTGCTCCAGGCGAACCTGGGCAAACACCCCCCTCGCCACAGCTGAAAGATGGTTTTCTAATATAAGCTGTGGATCGAGGAGGACGCCCAAGTTGCGGACCCTGTCTGAGGGGGTCAGTAATTTCCCCCCCCCAGGGTGATGGACGGACAGATGGAATTGTCCTTGGGAGGCAACACCCACAGCCACTCCGTCTTATCAGGGTTGAGTTTGAGTCTGTTGACACCCATCCAGGCCCTAACAGCCTCCAGGCACCGGCACATCACTTCTACTGCTTCGTTGACTGGACTTGGGGTGGAGATGTACAACTAGGTATCATCAGCGTACTGATGATACCTCACCCCATGCCTTTGGATGATCTCATAAGATACCAATAAGAGAAGGTAGTAGAAATGAAAAGGATAGCAGTAATATAGCCTTATTAAATGGGAAATATCCTTAGACATGGCAGTGCTATAGGAATTATGTGTTTAGCAGAGTAAAAGCATGAGGGAAAAATTGTCTTTTTGTCTAGTTATTTTGGTATGCATCTTGAAGGGAGGAGATTAAACAATTTATGTCTAGGATGGTGAGGGGTCTGTAGATATTTTGTCAGCCCTCTTCCTGACCCATGCAGTATATAAGTCCTCAATGGAAGGCAGAAATTGTTTTTTTTCTGCAGTCCTAATTTTCCACTGAAATCTGTACCTGTACCTTATACCCAACCAGATAGTTATAGAAGAACAAATGACAGACTCAATAATTTCTCTGTAGAACTGTATCAACAGGTTTGATAACCAAACAAAATTCAAAACCAGTGAATTAAGTTTTGATTATTGCTCTGAGATGTAACTGAATAAAAGCACTTTCAAAATCATGGTAGCATTCACAATATAGTCAATCAAAGGGTAAATGATCTGATGAAAATAGATGGGCATAAAGACACTTCAAATGCTGAAAGAATTAAAAGAATGTGACAGCCAAAGATGAAGCTATGTAAGAAAAAGAAAGAAATTTATGTTCAGTAGTACAAATCCAGAATTAAAAATATTTTGAGAAATTGAATCTTGAAGAATCTAGAAAAAGTCTTCCGTGACTTCTTGAATAGCTTATAGAAAGGAGACAAGAATGAAAAATGCATCCTGCTTTCCCTATCCTCGGGCTCTAGATTGGCTAAACTTTATTATGCCTAGTAGAAGAATATAAATAAGAGAATAAGCATGAGGCACATTGAATATCCATGATGGGAACCAAGTCATGATAAGTAAAGTTGTCAGATACTCCTGCTATAGATTGAAACATCTGTATAACCAATATACAAAGAAGTGCAATGTTGTCTACTTCTAAAATACATTTCTTGGGTTTATATGAATAAAAGAGAAAGAAGATACCCTGTTCAAATTCTCTATGAATATTTTTCAATGCAATATATCTAATACATCATTTTTGGTTGTTTATATGAAGATATTATACATAATTTCTCATTGTTTATAAATAGTGTTGGGCGAACTGAACTTGCATAGTTTGGGTCCACTTTTCCAAAAGTCCATGTTCAGGTTCGGCATTCAATCGAACACCATGATACTATTGCAGCAGTGGGGGAGGTGAGGCACTCTGCACCTGCCAGCTATTCAGGATCCCGGCCGGCAGCTTCAAGTGGGTGGTGGGTGGGAGGGAGGGAGAGGCGGGGAGGGCTCCACCCCTGAAGGTCTTTAAAAGGGCAGAGGGAATCTGGACCTTTGGAGCACAAAGAGGCAGGGGTGGCATGGATTTCCCACAGACCAGGGGGGTGCAAGCAAAAGGAGGTGGGGAATCCCATTTCCCATTTGCTTGGAGCCTCTCGCTTGTTCCACTGTGGCTCTCCTGCTGGCTGCAAAGACAGGGAGGCACGGCATGAGGACTTTTTCCCTGCTGAGCTCCTGGGTATCGGAGCCTGACCTCCCCACCAGCGCTTTGCCTTACGCTGGGCCAGAGAGGTGGGGAGGCAGGTTCTGCCGACCCGCTATTCAAGATCCTGCCTGGCAGCTTCAAGCGGGCAGTGGGCAGGAGGGGGAGGCGGGGAGGGTTCTGAGGCTCATGCCGCTGACTTGGCTTATGGGGGACAGGAGAGGTGACTCTAGACCTGGAGCCTGACCTCTCCCCAGTGTTTCACCTCCTGCCGGGCCAGAGGTGTTGCTGTTGGTGTTAGTATTCAGATTTGAGTTCAGCCTGAGTTCGTGGGCCCAAACCCAAACTCCGATGTCAAGTTCAGCCGAACCTGCTGAACCCGAACTTCGACAGGTTTGCCCAATATATCTAATACATCATTTTTGGTTGTTTATATGAAGATATTATACATAATTTCTCATTGTTTATAAATAGTGTTGGGTGAACCGAACTTGCATAGTTCGGGTCCTTGTCGATCCAGAAGCCCATGTTCAGGTTCGGCATTCGATCGAAAACCGCAATACTATTGCAGCAGCCGGGGGTGGTGAGGCATTCTGCACCTGCCAGCTATTCAGGATCCCAGCTGGCAGCTTCAAGCGGGTGGTGGGCGGGAAGGAGAGGCGGGGAGGGCTCTGCCCCTGAATGTCTTTAAAAGAGCAGAGGGAATCCAGACCTTTGGAGCACAAAGAGGGAGGGGAGGTGTGGATTTCTCACAGACTGGGGGGGTGCAAGCAAAAGGAGGTGGGGAATCCCATTTCCAATTTGCTTGCCCCCCCCTGCTGGGGGGAGGGGGGTAAGAGACATGCCTGACCCTGGACCCCACTTAGGAGCCTCTCGCTTGTTCCACCACGGCTCCCCTGCCGGCTGCAAAGACAGTCAGGACTGTCTCCCTGCTGAGCTCCTAGGGATCAGAGCCTGACCTCCTCCCACAGCATTTCAGCTCACACCAGGCCAGAGGGGTGGGGAGGCAGGTTCTGCCGGCCAGCTATTCAGGATCCCAGCTGGCAGTTTCAAGCGGTGGGTGGGAGGGGGAGGGGAGGAGGGCTCTGAGGCTCAAGCCGCTGACTCGGCTTGGGGGGCAGCAGGAGGAGTGACTCCAGATCCGGAGCCTGACCTCTCCCCCAGTGCTTCACCTCCCACCGGGTCAGAGGTGTTGGGGTTTGGGTTCGGGTTAGAGTTCAGCCCGAGTTTGGGGCCCGAACCCTGAACTTCAATAGGTTCGCCCAAAACTATTTATAAATCATAGGCCTCTGCATATGGTATATATCAATCTGTTTGAAAATGATAGCCAAATTTTAAAAACAAATGAGAATATAAAAATAGATGATATTAAAAGTAGATGGAAATTATTTTTCACTCATTCAAAAACTAGCACAATTGCATTACATAACATTTTAATCTATTAAAATGATGCAATTGGATACAAAATAATAAGTGACTAATTAACTTGTATGAAAATAAGGAGCTAATTCTAAAAAATAATATGCAATAAACTGCAATATGTATAACAAGACTGATACAAAGAACATTATTTTATTAAAGGTTTCAGTAAAAAAAATTATTATAATACTTAAAGCTCTACAAAACTAGTCTAATCTGACTACAATAATCCCAGAACAAAACCTCTCTCTTTTGTTGTCACCTAACTATGAAGAAGAGAAGATGTGAAGTTTACAATGTAACAACATTAATGACTAAAATAAAAGCAATGTCTTTAAAAATGCAAATATACTTTTTTAGAGAAAGTGGACAGCAAATTAACCTCAGAATCCTGGTGATATTTCACTTATGTATTAAAAAGAAGGAAATATTTTAATGTTTTAATGCTAACAGATATGGTTGTTTTTTAATTGTTTTCAAAAATAATAAAACAATTATAATTAAGTGGTTTTTAAGCCAAAAAAGAAATGCTGAGAAGAATGAAGGCACATATGTTTGGATCTTTAAAGTAATTTTCAAAACCTGAATTCCAAGAAGATGTAGCAAATTCTTATTAAGAAGGCCAGAAAATACTCTAGCCTCCTGAAAGGCAGCTTATACACCACCATCATTTTTTGCTCTAAAAAGCTTAGGTAGAAATCAGACCTCACCACACAGACCAGTTTGCCTGAACTAGTAGAAACCCATTGGTGATGTCACCAAACCGAATCGGTTGCTGCCGGTATATGGGCACTGCCATATTTTTAAATATTGGTTTCATTTTTAATTCATTTTTTTAAATTATATTTTTCTTCTGCGCATGCACAGAAGCTGAGTTTTTGGCACTCTGCACAGGTCGCCATTTTGTTTTCAGGTTTTTTTTAAATTCAGGGTTTTTTGCCCAGCGCATGCTCCACCCACAGGGCGCAGCCACACAGCATGGGAGGAAGCAAATTGGCAGCGAGATAAGTTGGAACCTACCCCTGGCTTTAGCTAGTGACATCTCAAATAATATGATATAATTTACTGTATTTGCTCATTTTTATTCTGCGTATAAGCATGTCTTTAGTATTTTACTTGGTAGTTTCCAAAGCAGTGATAAAGAAACTAATATTAAAGTAAGGAGACTATAAGAAGATGGGTACAATAAAGAATAAAATAAAATATCTAAATTATGGTCCAAAGTGGTTGACTGGCAAGAACAGTACACGGAAAAAATATTGGCAGCAGCATGATTTTAAAATTCTAGTATGAACTAACTGCCTCTTCCTGTTTCCTTAGAAGGCAATGATTAACAAACCTGAAAAAGATACCCATACCCACAAAACTGTCATGTAAAACTGAACAACGCTTACCTTTCTAATCTTGGATGAGAAATATTAAAATATTTCCTCCTCTTTAATATATAACTGAATATACAACTGAGATATTATCAGGACCTGATAAGTTTAATTCAGGGGGCATTCCTCTTTCCTGGTGCTTCTTTACCTCTAGCTTTCAATACCATCGACCATGGTATTCTTCTGCGATGGCTGGAGGGGTTGGGAGTGTGAGGCAACATTTTATGGTAGTTCTCCTCCTACCTCTCTGGCTGATAGCAGTGGGAGGACAAAGGTTGACCCCTAGGCCCCTCTTCTGTGGGGTGCCTCTCTCCTATTCAATATCTACATGAAACCACTGGGTGAGATCATCCTATGATATGGGGTGAGTTACCATCAATACGCTGATGATACTGAGCTGTATATCTCCACTCCATGTCAGTTCAGTGAACTGGTGGAAGTGATATGCTAGTATCTTGAAGCCATAAGGGTCAGGATGGGAGTTCACTAGATCCGTGTCCCTCCTGGCTGGTTTCGGCCAGCAGGGAGGTGACACGGAGCTGGGTCCAGGAGATTGTCAACGCTTCTTTGGGGAGGGGGTCCTTTCCAGATCCCTACAAGGAGGAACTTGTGCGCCCCCTCCTCAAGAACCCTTCCCTGGACCCAACTATTCTCAATAACTATCGCCCAGTCTCCAACCTTCCCTTTATGGGGAAGGTTGTTGAGAAGGTGGTGGCGCTCCAGCTCCAGCGGTCCTTGGAAGAAGCCTATTATCTAGGCTCCCAGCAGTCAGGATTCAGGCCTGGCTACAGCATGGAAACTGCTTTGGTTGCTCTGATGGATGATCTCTGGCGGGCCCGGAACAGGGGTTTATCCTCTGTCCTGGTGCTTCTTGACCTTCAGCAGCTTTTGATACCATCGACTATGGTATCCTTCTGCGCTGGCTGGAGGTGTTGGGAGTGGGAGGCACTGTTCTCCAGTGGTTCTCCTCCTACCTCTCCGGTCGGTTGCAGTCAGTGTTAATGGGGGGTCAGAGGTCGACGTCTAGGTCGTCCCTTGTGGGGTACCTCAGGGGTCAGTCCTCTCCCCCCTTCTATTTAATATCTACATAAAACCCCTGGGCGAGATCATCCAAGGGTATGGGGTGAGGTATCATCAGTAAGCTGATGATACCCAGCTTTACCTCTCCACCCCTTGCCCTGTCAGTGAAGCAGTGGAAGTGATCTCCCGGTGTCTGGAGGCTGTTGGGGTCTGGATGGGTGTCAACAGACTCAAATTCAACCCTGATAAGACAGATTGGCTGTGGGTTTTGCCTCCCAAGTACAATTCCATCTGTCCGTCCATCACCCTGGGGGGGGAATTATTGACCCTCTCAGAGAGGGTCTGCAACTTGGACATCCTCCTCAATCCACAGCTCACATTAGAGAAACATCTTTCAGCTGTGGCGAGGGGGGCATTTGCCCAGGTCTACCTGGTGCACCAGTTGCAGCCCTATTTGGACCCAGAGTCACTGCTCACAGTCACTCATGCCCGCATCACCTTTCCCCTAGGCTTATAAAATTTATGCATGGTATGTCTGTATGTATGATTGGTTCCTTAAATTGGTTTTTTTTAAAATTACTTTTAATATTAGATTTGTTTATATTGTCTTTTTACTGTTGTTAGCCGCCCCGAGTCTGCAGAGAGGGGCGGCACACAAATCTAATAGATAGATAGATAGATAGATAGATAGATAGATAGATAGATAGATAGATAGATAGACAGACAGACAGACAGACAGACAGACAGACAGACAGACAGACAGACAAACAGGTTAAAACTGAACCCTGAAAAGACTGAGTGGCTGTGGGTCTTTCCTCCTAAATACGATCCTATCTGTCCATCATTGGGGTGGGGAAGCAATTTTCACCTCAGATAGGGTTTGCAACTTAGGTGTCCTCCTAGATCCACAGCTGAGGCTAGAGCAATATATATTTATTTGTTTGTTTGCTTGTTTGTTTGTTTATTTGACTTCTATGCCGCCCAATCCCGAAGGACTCAGAGCGGCTTACAATAATAATATAAAAATAGAAATAGATACAAAACAATAAAAAGAAGTTGAATGTAATCAAAAACTATAAAACCACATATTAAAAAACCATTAATTATAAAACAGTCATAATCCCAAACATTATTATTATTATTTATTAGACTTGTATGCCACCCCTCTCTGAAGACTCGGGGCAGCTCACAGAACATGATACCAAAAGAATATGTGTACAAATCTAATAATTAAAAACTATAAACTAAAATCCCATTGCATTAAAAACCAGTGAATAACTCAATCACATCCACAAATAACATTTAATTGTCAGAAAAGTGTGGGGGGGGCATAATCTAACTGCCCCATGACTGGTGACATAGGGTCTGGAGGGTCTTGCGAAAGGCGAGGAGGGTGGGGGCAGTGCGAATCTCTGGAGGGAGCTGATTTCAGAGGGCTGGGGCTACCACAAAGAAGGCTCTTCACCTAAGTCCCGCCAGACAACATTGTCTGTTCGACGGGACCTAGAGAAGGCCATCTCTGTGAGACCTAATCGGCCACAGGGATTTGTGCGGCAGAAGGCAGTCCCATAAGTAATATGGTCTGGTGCCAGGTAGACTTTATAGGTCATCATCAACATTTTGAATTGTGTCTGGAAACTAAATGGCAGCCAATGCAATCCGTGGAGTGTTGGAGAAACATGGGCATATTTGGGGAGACCCATGACTGCTTGAGTGAACGTATTCTACATGACTCAGACTCTTCAGAGGTAGCCCCATGTAGAGAGCATTGCAGTAGTCAAACCTCGAGGTGATAAGGGCAAAAACTCCCTGTCCAAATAGGGCCGCAACTGGTGCACCAGGTGAACCTGGACAAACGCCCCCCTTGCCACAGCTGAAAGATGGTGTTATAAAGTCAGCTGTGGATCGAGGAGGATGCCCAAGTTGCAAACCCTTTCTGAGGGGATCAATAATTCACCCCCCCAGGGTAATGGATGGACAGATGGAGGTGTCCTTGGGAGACAGTACCCACAGTCACTCTGTCTTGTCTGGATTGAGTCTGAGCTTGTTGGCACCCATTCACACCCTGACAGCCTCCAGACACCGGCACATCACTTCCACTGTTTCACTGAGTGAACACAGGATGGAGATGTACAGCTGGGTGTCATCAGCGTACTGATGACAACTCACCGCATGTCCTTGGATGATCCCACTGAATGGTTTCATGTAGATATTAAATAGCAGGGGAGGAGAGGACTGACACCTGAGGAACTCCACAAGGGAGAAACCTAGAGGTCGACCTCTGAATTCCCACTAACACTGACTGGAACTGACCTGAGAGGTGGGAGGAGAACTACCATAAAATGGTGCCTCCCACTCCCAACCTCTCCAGCCGATGCAGAAGGATACCATAGTTGATGGTATTGAAATCCGCTGAAAGGTCAAGAAGCATCAGGATAGAGGTTAATCCCCCATCCTGGGGCCGCCAGAGATATCCATCAGCGCGACCAAAGCAGTTTTCTTGCTGTAGCCGGGTCTGAATCCTGACTGCTGAGGGCCTAGATAATCAGCTTCTTCCAAGGACTGCTGGAACTGGAGCGACCCCACCTTCTCAACAACCTTTCCCATTAAGGGAAGGTTGGAGACTGGACGGTAGTTATTAAGTATGGCTGGGTCCAGGGAAGGCTTCTTGAGGGCGGGTGCACAAGTGCCTCCTTGTAGGGAGCCAGAAAGGATGCCTCTCAGAGAAACATTGACAATCTCCTGGACCTAGCTCCATTTCACCTCCCTGCTGGCCAAAACTAGCCAGGAGGGACATGGGTCCAGCAAACAGGTGGTGGAACTCACAACTCCAATGGTCTTGTCCACTTCATCAGGTGTCATCAGGTCAAACTCCTCCCAGACAGATGGACTAAGACAGGCTCCTGTCACCTTGACTGACTCGTTGTCAGCCGACACTGCGTTCCAATTGGAGTCAAGGCACGTCCGAATCTGATCAATTTTATCAGTGAAAAACATGTTAAAATCCTGAGCACTACCGTGCAAGGGCTCCCCAACCCTCCCTTATTTAGAAGATAGCGGGTCACCTTAAACAGGGTGGCCGGTCGGAATTCCGCTGATGTAATCAAGGCGGCATGATATGCGCCACCTTGAGCACCATTTTATAAATCTTAAAAGAGCTCTTCAAAGTGTTATATCAGACTCAGATTTATTTTTCTTCCAGCGCTTCTCTAGACATCTCTTCTGGCATTTCAATAACCGGAGTTACTCAGTAAACCAAGAAGCTCTCCGGGGTCTAATGCCACAGAGAGATGGCAACAGCACAATCCGGTCAAGAGCCTCTGTCACAGCCGTATTCCAGGCCACAGCGAGGGACTCTGCCGAACAGTGTACGAGTGAATCCGGTAAAACCCCAAGCGCCCTCTGAAAGCCCTCTGGGTCCATCAGGCATCTGGGGAGGAACCACCTAGTCGGTTCTGCCTCCCTGCGGGGGAGTATTGGTGCCTTGAAGTCAAGCCGTAGCAGAAAATGATCTGACCACGACAAGGGCAAAATATCTAAGCCCCTTAATCTCAGACCATCACTCAGCTGCTCCGAGAGAAATATCATGTCGAGAGTGTGCCCCCCCCCTCATGAGTCGGACCCTGAACTACTTGGGTCAAGTCCATGGCTGCCATCGTGGCCATGAATTCCTACACTAACCCAGTGGATTCACTGGGCGATGGTAGGTTAAAATTCCCCAAGACAATAATTCCACCACCAGCCAGGGTACTTCCACGAGCAGCGCAGGGAGGGCTGTTGACACGCAGCTAGAAGGCAGGTATGTGAGCAACAAGCCCACCTGAACCCCTAGGTCCAACTTCACAAAGAGGAGCAGCAAGTCTTCATAGGCTGAAGGTCTTCTTGGCTATAATAGCCACTACTCCCTCCCTTCCCTGGGGTCATGGCTGGTGCCATACCTGAAACCCAGCTGGGCATATTTCACAGAGGAACTCTTCCCTCTGGGCCCAGCCATGGCTTAAGTCACACATACCAGGTCGGCCTCCTCATTCAGGATCAATTCCCGGATGAGGAGAGCTTTATTTACAACTGACCAGGCATTGAGTAGGAACAGCCTGAGCCCAGGGCCCGGATTTCGATCATCACCAGTACCCCAGGTTGAGCACATGGGGCCGGAACAAGGGATCACTTTCAAACAGCGAGCTCTCATTCCCCAGGAGCGACCTACCCCATCTCTCCTGCCATATCTGCCTCTCCCCAGCAGGACCAAAATATTCCGGCCTTCTACCACCCCAGAGATAAGCTCCCCCATCCCTCCCGCCTCTACGCCGCCAGGTACATGCATACCATTCAAACAGTGTGGCCCTGTCAGTTGTTAGTTCATGGCCCCCCAGGCTTGCCAGCAAAGCCAAGTCTTTGTGGCCTTACGGAAGGCCAGTAGGTTGGGAGCAGTATGGACATCAGGGGGTAATTGGTTCCATAGAACTGGTGTGGCCACAGAGAAGGCCTTCGCCTGTGGTCCCACCAACCTGCTTTGCTTCATCGACGGGATCCAGAGGAGACCAACTCTGTGTACTCTTATTGGTCTCTGGAAGATGTGTGGCAAGAGGTGGTCCCATAAATAGTCTGGTCCTGAGCCATGTAGGGCTTTATAGGTAATAACCAACACCTTGAATTAATAGGAAGCCAGTGCAGCTCACGGAGCATAGGTGTTATATGGGCATACCGAGGCATACCTCAGCTGTGGCTAGGGGAGCTTTCGCACAAGTTCGACTTGTCTACCAGTTACAGCCCTACCTTGATCAGGAGGTGCTGTGCACAGTCACTCATGCCCTCACCACCTCCCATCCTGACTATTGCAATGCGCTCTACATAGGCTACCCTTGAAGAGCATTCGGAGACTTCAGCTGGTACAAAATGCAGTGGCACATGGAATAATGGGTATACCAAGGTATGCCCGTATTACTCTAGTCGATCTCCAAATGCAATTCAAGGTGTTGATTATTACCTTTAAATCCCTAAATGGCTCAGGACCAGACTATTTATGGGACCACCTCCTCCCTCATACTTCGCTGTAGCCAGTAATGTCCCACAGAGCCAGCCTTCTACAGATCCCGTCCGCCAAACAATATCAGTTGGCAGGGCCTTGGAGAAAGACTTCTCTGTGGCAGCTCCAACCATTTGGAATCAACTGCCCCAAGAGATTCACACTATCTCCACCTTACTGGTCTTCTGGAAAGCTGTAATACCTGGCTTTTCTGGCAGGCCTGGAATTAGGTTTGATTGTAAGTATGAAATGTTTTGTAGGATATTATTGTTTTTATTGTATTGCTGATTGTATTGCTGTTTTTCTTTCTTTTTTAAAAAAGAAAATATAATATTTATTGAAGATAAATAGGGAAGGGGACACATAAAGCAAAAGGAGTATGTGAATATTAGTACAAATATATATGAACTTAGAGCATACAATTATAAAACAAAATACACACTTACATAAGGAAAGAAAATAAGGAAGGAAAGCTAAAGAGAGAGAAAGGAAAAGAGAGAAAAGGGGGAAAGAAAGAGAAGAGGAAAAATAAAAAAGAAGAAAGAAAGAAGAGATAAATTCATTTGTAAATTTATCAAATGTAGTAAATAGTGTCAACTTATCTGCTGACCCAATTGCTCTACAGCTTTTAAATATTTACTATCAATATAGATGAAAGTTTTAGATTTCTAGAGTTTAAGTTTTGTCGTTTGGATTTGTTCATCCTTTTATCAATGATTCATAATATTATTTTATAAGTTTGTGGGATAATTATTTGGGTGAAGGGTAAAAAGATCATGATGGAGTTGTATATTGTCTTTTATCCAGCCAGATGTACCATTTATTCCATGCTTTATAGAACTCTGATTCCTCTTAGTTTGAGGGTCATTTTCGTCAGCTCAGCACATTTATGAGTTTTGTTAATGAAATTTAGGGTAGATGGGGTGTGATCCAATTTCTAAGATTGGGCAAATGTTATTCTTGCAGCAATTAAAATGTTTACCAGTAGGTATCTATCATCTTGGCTGCCTAGGCGGAATAGTTCCGGTTTAGAGGGAATTGGTTTCTGTATAATTTGTTCAAGGTATTTTTTAATCTTTAGCCAAAAGGTCCTAACTTTGGGGCATGTCCACCAAAGGTGGTAGTAGGTTCATATTTTTTGTTTGCATTTCCAGCAGAAAGGAGTTGTGGTTGGAAACATTTTAGATAAGTGGGCTGGAGGATATAAGGAACCTCTTATAGATTTTCTCTCTAAAGTTAGTGGCTATAATTAGTTTGTAATTCTGGATCCAGAATTTATCCCATTCTGACAGATTTATTGTATAATGTATATTGTATATGTCTTGTTGTGAGCCACCCCGAGTCTTCAAAAAGGGGCGGCATACAAATCTAATAAATTCAATTCAAATTCAATTTAATAACCAAAGTTTTGGGCCCAGGCAGCCATATTTCCTTAACCTGTTATTTGAAAAGTTCATGTTGTAATAGGAATTTATAAAGGGTTGATATCATTTGTTTATCCGGACTGAGGATTATTTGATCTAAGATATTCAGTTTTTGAAAGCCTAGCATTGTTCTGTCTTTGTTATATCTAGATTTGATTTGGAAATATTGTAACCAGTCCAGATTAATACCTTTAAGATGTAGGGCCTCTTTAGAGCTTAATTAGTTTTTTTCATCCAATAGGTCATCATAAGTTATTGCTTCAGTTGAGGGCAAGACATTTGGATAAGTTTCTGCCTCTATGGGTATGAACCACCTAGGCATCTGTACATAATGATATTTTTAAATTTTAGTTCAGGAATTAAATAAGCTATTTCTAATGTAATGATGTCTGAATACCAAATGTTTTTTGTCCTTGTATGCCATCAGGAATGCATGACATCCTTGGTGTAAATCAAAGCCTTCTAGGACTAATGTTCTTTTGTCTCTTAAGAGAATCAACTCTCTTATCCATATTAGTGATGCAGCTCTATAGTAAATTTCCCAGTTTGGGAGACCCATACTGCCTCAGGTTCTGCGATCCTGCATTAACTTGAGTTTGATTCTTGCTTTTCTTTTGAGCCAGATGAATTTGTGTATTATTCTATTGAGGTTTTTAAAAAAATGATTTGTTTAATCTAATTGGAATTATCTGGAAGAGAAAAAGGAATTTTGGCAAAATGTTCATTTTAATTGTGGATATTTTCCCCATGAACGATAGCTGTAGTTTGGACCATGAGTATAGGTCCTTAATTGTTTTTTGAACTAGGGAGTCATAGTTGTCCTTTTTCAGTAAGCTAAGTCTTTGTGATATTATAATTCCTATATATTTGACTTTGCGGGTTATATTAATGCCAAGCAATTCTTCTAGTTTTAAGTTTTGAATGGGGGGCATGTTTTTGGTTATCATCTTAGTTTTTCCTTGGTTTATTTTAAGGCCTGCGACCACCGATTTTCTCAATTTCTTTTATTAAAGTATGGGCTGTGGTTATGGGATTCTCAATAATAAAAGCCATATCATCCGCAAAGGCAAGAAGCTTTTCTTGTTGTTGTATTTATGATTATTGTTAGCTGCTCTGAGTCCTTTTTGGAGTGAGCGGCATGTAAATACAAACAAACAAACAATCAAACAAACAAACCAATAAATATCTTTGCACAGGACTACTTTGTGTCTTGAAGATTTCTCTGGATTTTTTAAAAAATTCCTCTTATTTTAGTAAATAATGTATTACATTCTAACTAATCATTCTGCAAGGTGCTCTTCAGATATCTACTGCAGGTACTTTTTAATTCATAGATAGGTGGTAATAAAAGAGAGAGGTTCACTCTTGGAATATTGTATTCATATTAGTCCATTTTTATTGAGCTTAGGTGTCCTGACCAAAAAAAAAAATCACTGGAACTTTTAATAAGATAATGCATGTTAGAGAAAAATGTACCTGAAAGGGAGAAACTGATCAGCCTTCTGATTCCATGCCCCTGTCCTGAATCTTCATTAGTGATGTTTTTAAAAATCTGTAATAAAGAGAAAAATATCAAAAATATCAGTACTTTTTCTAGAGTAATATTAGGTAACAAGTTAATCCAAGAAGCACAATCAAGGATAAATCAATGATATGCATTCATTAAGCAACTATTGATTAAAACACTTCTGATAAATCCATGCTTTCAATGTAAACAGGCTATAGGGGGGCTTCATCGCATAGAAGTTTGGAAGACAAGGTAAAGAATTGCCATAATTTTATGCTTTTGGAGAAGGAATTTTCTCTTATCTTTACAAATCACAGTTACTTATTACAATGTTAAAAGACTGCCATACAGGTGAGGATTTTGCATTTATTACTAGGCTTGAGAACAATGACATGAAATGAAATATAATCTCCTGTATGTCAAACAAAATACCTAATTCATGTATTTCACCAGAGACTAAAATGAGGTTTCCTGCACCCAGTTTCATATCCTGAATAATTTCTTTATTATTTATGTATAAAACGCCTGATATACACAGTTTTAGCTGTCCAGCTTTGGATGATCTGAATAGGAAAGTTGTAGGTAATTCCAACAAAAATATATTTCCAGCCTAAGATATCATCAATTTAACAGGCAACTTTCAGGGAGAAAAAGAAAGGCATTCAGTTGTAAAACCAGCAATCTAACTGCACATTACCTATTATGTGCCAGATTTCACTGGATTTGCTTTGCTTGACTCAATTTGTATTACATGTTGCTATTACTTGTTCTCAACTAGTGTTGGGTGAACTCAACAAAGTTCGGGTTCGGGTTCAGCACCTGAATTTAAAAAAAAGTTCAGGTTCAACACCCGAATCTGAACTTTTGCCAAACTTTCGAGTTTGGCACTCGGGAAAGCGCCAGGAAGCGCTGCCGCCCAGCTGTCACCTTCCGGAACAGTCAGGGTGCTTCCCGGTGCTCTCCCAAACCCGAACCTGAACTTTTGCCAAACTTTTGGGTTCGGTGTTCGGGAGACTGCCGAGAAGCACCCCAGCTGTTTCTGAAGGTGATAGCTGGGCGGCAGCGCTTCCCAGAACAGCCAAGGAGCTATCGGCCAGTTGGGAGGCGCAAAAGGAGGTAGGGAATCTCACGAGGGGATTCTAGGGGTGGAGCTTTGATGTCACTGAGACGTCCTTCCTGGAATCCCTGTTTCAGCTGGCCAAGAAGGACTTCTCAGTGACGTCAAAGCTCTGCCCCTGGAATCTCCTTGTGGGATTCCCCACCTCCTTTTTCGCCTCCCGACTGGCCGACAGCTCCCTGGCTATTTCGGAAGGTGACAGCTGGGTGGCAGCGCTTCCTGGCGCTCTCCCGAACCTGGACTTTTGCCAAACTTTTGTAAAAATTAGGGTTCGGGTTTGGTATACCGAACCGCGCAAACTTCGGCACGAACCCGAACTTTGCAGGTTCGGTTCGCCCAACACTATTCTCAACACATCTCCTTGTATAGGCATTTTATTGTGATTTTCCCCCCCGACAACCATCCAATAAAGTGTAAATAAGCCCATCAAAATCAGCACTGAAAAAAAATGGTTTCCATATGAGTTTTCTTCAGGGCTAAATAATTTATAAAATAAAGAGGAGAGAATAGTACCTTCTCCAACTAGCACATTTTATTTAAAGGAATAAAGGAATTAGCTGCCACTCACAAAAGCTTCTGACATTTAATTATACTCAGGAAAATGTGCCACTAGATTCCTTTTGATGTTTTTTGCCACTACAATCTAAGAATATTATGCTCCTATTATGTTTATAAAATCTTATTACCTATTTTGACCACACTTTCTCTTACAATGATGTTCACTCTAAGTAGGTATCAAGTTGGACCATGTTCTACTATAAACCAAGCATTTTTCTCATATTCTTTGCAAGACCAATGACAATTATTGCCTCCACAGGTTTTGTGTCAACCACTTTTTTACTTCTTGTGCCTAGAGAATTTCAGCATTTCAGCATTTCTTTTCTAATTAGGGTCAGCCCTAATTTGTATTTGAGGAAGGAATTCCACAAAATTCCACCTGGGATTTATTTATTTTTATTTTTTTATTTATTTGATTTTTATGCCGCCCTTCTCCTTAGACTCAGGGCGGCTTACAACATGTTAGCAATAGCACTTTTTAAACAGAGCTAGGCTATTGCCCCCACAATCCAGGTCCTCATTTTACCCACCTCGGAAGGATGGAAGGTTGAGTCAACCTTGAGCCGGTGATGAGATTTGAACCGCTGACCTTCAGATCTACAAGTCAGCTTCAGTGGCCTGCAGTACAGCACTCTACCTGCTGCGCTACCCCGGCTCAATTTTCTAGGTTTACTATCTTGACTAATTTGGGTGGGTGGAGGGGAAGAAAATCATGGGAAAAGATAGTGACAAACCACACTGGTAAGAAAACCCAATGAACATAAATCCCAGGAACTAAACTCTCAACTCAAGGACATTTTTACCTTTAGTCTGTAAGTAATCAAGATGCAAGTGATTAATCTAGATTTTAAATCAAAGAAAAACAGTTTTGAATGGTATTTTAAAACATAAAAAATAAAGGTATCTTTTTTTCTAGAGTAATGCTGCATTAATTTTTCAGAAATATTGTTCAGTACTGGGGGAGAAAGACAATACACTTTGTTTTACTTGGTTTGAAGCCAAAGTAAAATTTAATAATAATAATAATAATAATAATAATAATAATAATAATAATAATAACAAGAAGAAGAAGAAGAAGAAGTTGGGTGGGACCTTGGAAGTCTTCTAATCCAACCCCCTGCTTAGGCTGGAAACCCTACACTGCTTCAGACAGATGGTTATTCAACATCTGCTTAAAAACTTCCAGTGCTGGGGCATTCACAACTTTTGGAGGCAAGCTGTTTCACTGATCAGCCCTTCTGACAGTCAGAAAATTTCTTCTTTGTTCTAAGTTGCTTCTCTCCTTATTTAGTTTCACCCATTGTTTCTTGTTCTACTCTCGGGTGCTTTGGAAATAGGTTGACTCCTTCTTCTTTATGGCAACTCCTGAGATACTGGAACATTGCTATCATGTCTTCCCTGGTCCTTCTTTTCATTAAACTAACCATGCCCAGTTCCTGCAATCATTCTTCATATGTTTTAGCCTCCAGTCCCCTAATCATCATTGTTGCTCTTCTCTGCACATTTTCTAGAGTCCCAATATCCCTTTTGCATCGTGGTGACCATAACTGAATGCAGTATTTCAAGTGTGGCTTTACTAAGGCCTTATAAAGTGGTATTAACACTTCACGTGATCTTGATTCTATCCCTCTATTGATGCAGCTTAGAACCATGTTGGCTTTTTTGGTAGCTGCTACACACTGCTGGCTCATATTTAAATGGTTGCCCACTAGGATTTCAAGATCCCTCTCACAGTTACTACTGTTGAGCAATGTACTACATATACTGTACCTGTGCATTTTGTTTTTCGGGTTCGGGGTTCGGGGGGGTGCTGGCAAGCCCCCCAGGCCGGCTGCGACCTTTTAAAACACCCGCGCCGCTTCGTAGCTGTCTCCCGAAGCTGAACGCTAAAGCCGAACTTCCGCGTTCGGCTTCGCGAGACAGCTGCGAAGCGGCGCGGGTGTTTTAAAAGGTCGCAGCCGGCCTGGGGGGCTTCCCAGGAACCTCCCGAACCAAACCCGGGGTTCAGCCAAATTTTGCCTCTTCTTACGAACTTTGTTCGAGTTACGAACCGGCGTTCGGGAGGCTTCTGGGAAGCCCCGCTGCCCGGGTGTTACCTTTTAAAACAGCAGTGCGGCTTCCCAGCTGTCTCCGAACACAGGTTCGTAACTCGAAAAAAGTTCGTAAGAAGAAGCAAAATTTTGCTGAACCCCGGGTTCGTATCACGAGTTGTTCGTAAGACGAGGGGTTCGTATCTTGAGGTACCACTGTATAACAATAATCCAATACTAAAAACAGTTAAAAACCCATTATTATAAAAATCAATCATACATACAAACATACCATGCATAAAATTGTAAAGGCCTAGGGGGAAAGTGTATCTCAATTCCCCCATGCCTGGCGGCAGAGGTGGGTTTTAAGCAAAGGCAAGGAAGGTGGGGGCAATTCTAATCCCTGGGAGGAATTGGTTCCAGAGGTCGGGGCCTCCAAAGAGAAGGCTCTTCCCCTGGGCCCCGCCAAGCGGCATTGTTTGGTTGACGGGACCCGGAGAAGACCCACTCTGTGGGACCAAACTGGTCGCTGGGATTCGTGCAGCAGAAGGCAGTCCCTGAGGTAATCTTGTCCAGTGCCATGAAGGGCTTTATAGGTCATAACCAACACTTTGAATTGTGATTGGAAACTGATCGGCAACCAATGCAGACTGCGGAGTGTTGGTATAACATGGGCATATTTGGGGAAGCCCATGATTGCTCTCGCAGTTGCATTCTTCACGATCTGAAGTTTCTGAACACTTTTCAAATGTAGCCCCATGTAGAGAGCATTACAGTAGTCGAGCCTCGAGGTGATGAGGGCATGAGGGACTGTGAGCAGTGACTCCCAGTCCAAATAGGGTCGCAACTGGTGCACCAGGTGCATCTGGGCGAATACCCCCCTCGCCACATTTGAAAGGTGTTTCTCTAATGTGAGCTGTGAATCGAGGAGGATGCCCAAGTTGCGAACCCTCTCTGGGGGGGTCAATGATTCCCCCCCCCAGGGTAATGGACAGACAGATGGAATTGTCCTTTGGAGGCAAGACCCACAGCCACTCCGTCTTGTCTGGGTTGAGTTTGAGTTTGTTGACACCCATCCAGGCCCCAACAGCCTCCAGGCACCGGCATATCACTTCCACTGCTTCGTTGACTAGACATGGGGTGGAGATGTATAACTGGATATCATCAGCATACTGATGATACCTCACCCCATGCCCTTGGAAGATCTCACCCAGCGGTTTCATGTAGATATTGAATAGCAGGGTGGAGAGGACCAACCCCTGAGGCACCCCCCAAGGGAGAGACCTAGAGGTCAACCTCTGACCCCCCCACTAACACCGACTGCGACCGACCGGAGAGGTAGGAGGAGAACGACTGAAGAACAATGCCTCCCACTCCCAACCTCTCCAGCCGGTGCAGAAGGATATCATGGTCGATGGTATCGAAAGCCACTGAGAGGTCAAGAAGCACCAGGACAGAGGACAAGCCCCTGTCCCGGGCCTGCCAGAGATCATCCATCAATGCGACCAAAGCAGTTTCCGTGCTGTAGCCGGGCCTGAATCCAGACTGCTGAGGGCCTAGATAATCGGCTTCTTCCAAGGACTGCTGGTGTTTGCTATAACAACAATAGAAACAAATCATTAATTGACAGTGGGGTTAGTAAAACAATTGGTTTTTTTAAAATTTATTGAAATTTTTAAAACATTTACAAAGAAAACAAATATGTTTACAAACAACAAAAGAGAAAGAAAAAAAAACAAAAAAAGAAAATATAGAAAAACATAGAAACATAGAAGACTGATGGCAGAAAAAGACCTCATGATCCATTTAGTCTGCCCTTATACTATTTCCTGTATTTTATCTTAGGATGGATATATGTTTATCCCAGGCATGTTTAAATTCAGTTACTGTGGATTTACCAACCACGTCTGCTGGAAGTTTGTTCTAAGCATCTACTACTCTTTCAGTGAAATAATATTTTCTCATGTTGCTTTTGATCTTTCCCCCAACTAATTTCAGATTGTGTCCCCTTGTTCTTGTGTCCACTTTCCTATTAAAAGCACTTCCCTTCTGAACCTTATTTAACCCTTTAACCTATTTAAATGTTTCGATCATGTCCCCTCTTTTCCTTCTGTCCTCCAGACTATACAGATTGAGTTCATTAAGTCTTTCCTGATACGTTTTATGCTTAAGATCTTCCACCATTCTTGTAGCCTGTCTTTGGGCCCGTTCAATTTTGTCAATATCTTTTTGTAGGTGAGGTCTCCAGAACTGAACACAGTATTCCAAATGTGGTCTCACCAGCGCTCTATATAGCAGGATCACAATCTCTTTCTTCCTGCTTGTTATACCTCTAGCTATGCAGCCAAGCATCCCACTTGCTTTTCCTACTGCCCGACAATACTGCTCACCCATTCAGAAATCACTACCTCTAAATCCTTCTCTTCTAAAGTTTTTGCTAACACAGAACTGCCAATACAATACTCGGATTGAGGATTACATTTGGAAACATTAAACTGCAGTTTCCATTGCTTTGACCATTTATCTAGTAAAACTAAATCATTTACCATATTACAGACCCTTCCAGGAATATCAACCCTATTGTACACTTTAGAGTCATCGGCAAATAGGCAAACCTTCCCTACCAAACCTTACCCTATGTCACTCACAAACATATTAAAAAGAATAGGACCCAGAACAGACCCTTGTGGCACACCGCTTGTAACCTGCCTCTGATCAGAATACATGCCATTAACACTAACTCTCTGATGTCTACGCTTTAGCCAGCTGCAAATCCACTGAACTATCCAATCTTCACTAATTTATCTATCAGCTCTTTATGTGGAACTGTATCAAAGGCTTTGCTGAAGTCCAGATAGGCAATATCCACGGCACCACCTTCAGCCAACACCTTTGTGACATAGTCAAAGAAATAAATGAGATTAGTCTGACATGATTTGCCTTCAGTAAAGCCATGCTGATTTGCAGGGCCGCCATCAGGAATTTTGGGGCCCCATACAGCCTAAGTGTCTGCCCCCACCCCCCATTTTAAAACTACTGCCTCCTAAATCCCGTGCCATGCCACCATGGCCAGACACCCTGGGCAAGCCCTCCCCCGGCCCTCTGAGGTCAAACACAGCCCTGATGTGGCCCTCAATGAAATTGAGTTTGACACCCCTGGCCTAGAGGCTAAATCCTATGACCAAGGGCTAAGAGAACGAGTATGTTTAGCTCAACAAATAGAAAACTGAGGGGGAATATAATAGTAGTTTCCCAATTCTTAAAGGGCTGCCACAGAGCAGATGGCATCTATTTATTCTCCATGCCACTTGAAGGTAGTACAAGAAGCAATGTGCGGAACCTCACCAAGAAGAAATACAATCTGGAAATAAGGAAAAACTTCGGACTGGGCGGCATAGAAACAAATAAATAAATAAATAAGCGAACGAACGAACGAATGAATAAATCAATAAATCAATAAATAAATCCCTTCTTTTTTATTAAAAGAAATTAATAATTTAAAAAACCCCAAATCCATTACTATTAAAACTAAAACAACTAGCAAAACTATTAATAAAAACAGGTGAGGGCTGGGGTTTTTTTCTCTGTTATTATTTAAGTGCTTTTACCATATGCTTTAAATCAAGAGTCACTTCTCTCTCTGTTTCTCTCTCTCTTTCCTGTCATTCTCTGCCTCAATCATTTTCTCATTTCTCTTTTTTTCTCCCCTTTTTTCTATCATTTCTCTCTCTTCCTTCCCCTCTTCTCTCTCTCTCTCTTTCTTCCTCTCTCTCACTCTCTTCCTTCCCCTCTCATCTCTCTTTCTGAAGAGTCCAGAGACAAGGTTGAACAAAGACGGTTCCTTTATTCAGCTCTTAAAGGTAAGTGACTATCAGCGGGAACACGTCTGGCTTAACCTGGAGAGCAGCCGCTCTTTTATACATTTGCGGCTCCCGCCAAAAGAGAGCAGTCAGCGTCTGAGCCAATCAGGCACGACTTCCGGTTTTTTGCACAGACAGCGTTTTCATGGAACCAACTATTTACATAGGATTCAACACCCCTCCCTCCTTAGTCAAGAATACATCAATCAAGTAAGCCATGTGACGAAATCCTCCAATCTGCTCGGTCTACGCAGGGTTCTCTCCGACCTGCGCAAATCATTTGAGTCCTCGCTTCCAACGGTGGAGGTCGGTTCGCCTGTACCTCCCCAGTGCGGCTGGGGCCAAGTTTGGGCTCCGGCCCGCTAAGTCGAGTGGGCAGGCACAACACTGGCCTCTGAGGACGAAGATGGCTCGGCGTCGCTGGAGGACCTATCCTGGCTCGGTAAGTCCATTTGAATGTCCATTAAAGCGGGTTGCGCGTTAAAGTCTATTAGAGGGAAAGAGTCTGTATTAGCGGTTTGTACAGGGGAGGTTTCAATGCGCCTTCGTAAATGGTCAATGTGCCGCTTCCACATTCGACCATCTTCCAATTTTACAATATATGTTTTAGGAGCAGTTTGTTGTACAATTGTTCCCTTCATCCAATTCAAACCCCCATCAAAATTCTTTGCAAAAATACTTTGACCCAAGTACAATTGTCTTTCAGGATTTACATACATAGAATTATGAGTAGAATACCTTGGGTGTAATCTATCCAGTGGGGATCTAAGTTTCCTTCCCATTAGTATTTCAGCAGGACTTATGTGTGTGTGGGAATTTGGTGTAATATGTTGTGTTAACAAAAATTGGTCCAGATGCTGTTGTACATCCCCAGGGCCTGATCTGCGCAATGCTTCTTTTGCAACCCGAACGTACCGTTCTGCCAACCCGTTAGCCCAGGGCGAGTAAGGCGAGATGAGAGCATGTCTGATCCCCAAATTATCTAAAAACAATTCAAATTGCCTGGCTGTCAATTGGGGCCCATTGTCTGACACTAAGATGTCAGGACAGCCATGGGTGGCAAACAAATGGCACAGAACCTTAATTGTAGCACTAGTGGTTATATTATTCATTGCAATGATTTCAACCCACTTGGAAAATGCATCTACCACTATTAAGAAATATTGTGACCCCACTGGCCCTGCAAAATCAATATGGACCCTGGACCAAGGCCCTGCAGGTTGCTCCCACTCAGCTGGAGTTGTTTTGGGAGGATTTGGCCGAGACTCTTGGCATGGATCACACTTGGCTACCCACTTTTCAATATCAGTATCCAGACCTGGCCACCATAAGTGCCCCCTAGCTAGACCCTTCATCCTGACAATACCAGGGTGGCCCACATGTAGCATGGTGAGTACTTTGGTCTTTAGACTTTCAGGAATGATTACTCTATCACCCCACAACAGGCAACCTTTAACATATGACAATTGCAATCTTTTGGTTTTAAAATCACTTAAGTTTGTTTCTACAGAGTCATTTTGCCACCCCTTGAGTACACAGTTTACCACCTTTTTCAAAATTGGGTCTTGCTGCGTGTGCTCAGCCACCTCCCTTGCTGTTGTTAGTGGGTTATCTTCGAGTTCTATCATTAAAACATCAGCAGATGGGGCAGGGTCCTCTACTAACTCTGCCATTGGGCACCTACTAAGACCATCTGCGTGGTTGATGGTTTTATTCCCTTTGTGAATGAGCTCGTACTGGTACCCTGAGAGAAACAAGGCCCACCTAATTAGTCTTGGAGACATAAATGGGGGAGTTGGTTTGTTAGGGGCTAGGAGGCCTAGTAAAGGCTTGTGGTCGGTAATCAATTCAAAACTCCTGCCAAAAAGATAGTTATGAAACTTCTTCACCCCAGCCACTAACGCTAGAGCCTCCTTATCTAGTTGGCTGTAATTTCTCTCAGTATTGGTCATTGTTCTGGAAAAGAAAGCAATTGGGGCCTCTGTATTATTCGGCAAAACATGTGCCAAGACCCCTCCCATGCCATATGGGGACGCATCGCACGTAAGCCTGATGGGTAGCAAAGTGCTATACTGGACTACTACACTTGTGGAAGTTAACAACTGCTTTATTTGTAAAAAGGCTTCGTGCTCAGTTCTCCCCCATGTCCAAAGGGTTCCTTTCTGAAGCAGCCGGTGTAGAGGCTCTGCTGCTGTTGTCTTCTGTTTTAAAAAAACAGAGTAAGAATGCCTGCAATTCTGTTTTATTCTGTGACTCTGGGGCTTCCCTGATTGCTTTTAATTTTTCAGTAGTGGGGTGGATACCTTCCCCATCGATTCTATATCGTAAGAATTCTACACTGCTGGTTCCCCACACGCATTTGTCGGGTTTGATCCTTAGCCCTTTATCTTGTAGTCTATGTAATACTTCTCTTATTCTTTTGTTGAGTTGAGATTGGTTTTCTCCTGAAATTAAAATGTCATCAAAATAGGGAATGGTCCCTTTAATTCCTGACAACAAACGTTCCATTATGCTTTGAAAAATCCCGGGGGCTATGCTTACTCCAAATTGTAATCTGGTACATTTAAACGCACCCCTGTGGGTGACAATTGTTTGTGCGAGTGCTGTTGGTTCATCGACAGGGAGTTGCTGGTAAGCTTGGGCTAAATCGATTTTCGCGAACACTTTTCCTTCCCCCAGGGAGTGAAGGAGCTGTTGTACCACTGGAATGGGGTAAGGGTGATGTTGGAGGGCTTTGTTGAGCGTTGACTTATAGTCAGCGCAAACCCTCAAAGAGCCATCCGGTTTAAGAGGCGTGACTATGGGTGTTTCCCAAGGCCCCTGCTCTACAGGAAGTAAAATGCCCTGGCTTATGAGCTTATCTAGCTGTATGTCAAGCTTGGGAAGGAGCGGGAGGGGTACCCTACATGGTTTGAGCCGGACAGGGGGAACCTTGGGGTCAATAGAAAAGGAGATAGGGGGCCCTTTATACGATCCCAAGGTGGGGCTAAACACCTCTGGGAATTCCTGTAAGAAATTTGGAATGCTATCAGAGTTAACAGTATAAATACCAGAAATTTCAATTCCCAATGGTTCCATCCAAGCCAAACCCAGGAGAGAGTGTCTAGCCCCTGCAACAACAACCATAGGAAGGGTACATTTAACAGTTTTAAACATAATAGGTACATTCACTTGGCCTAGAACAGGTATTATCCCCCCTTGAAAATCTCTAATTACCAGTGAAGTTTGTAAAAGGTCAGACTTTGAGAGGCTAGGCATGTACATTATAAGCTTTTCCCACGGCATAATGATGTATTTAGACCCCGTGTCAAGTTCCATAGTGCATGGCTTGTTGTTTAGGAGCAGTGAGATTACAATCTTGCCCCCATTTTTTGTTTCCGTACTATTTACAGAAAATTGATAGTTACCTCTTGAGTAGTCGTGGTTAGCGGTTGAGTAGTTCTTGCGGCCGGAAAACCGAGGAAACCGGTTTTCGCGCAATTGAGGTGTTTGGGTCTGGAACCGAGGAGGACGAGGAGTGGAAAAAGATTCCTCAGGCAAGGGTGCTCTGCAAGCTTCGGCGATATGGCCGCGTCGGTTGCAGCGGCGGCAAATGGCGTCCCGGAAAGGGCAGCGTTGGCGCGGATGGTTTCCTCGGCAGCCGGAGCAGGGGGCGACGGGGCGAGGGTATCTGGGTTGTCTCGGCTGGTCCTGTTGCAGCAGAAAACAGCTGTCCTCGTTGAGGGCTGGTGGGCTGAGGTCATCTGGGGCTTCTGCGCGGGAAATCATGGAGTCGATCTTGGCGACGACTTCCCGCTTGTCATGCTCCTTCAGCTCTTTGGCAGCAGCGTCGGCGACCTCTGCGGTTTGTGCCAGCTTGATTACTGCCTGGAGAGACGGCTCGTCTTCGGTGAGGAGCTTGTTTCGGACCATGGCATTTCTCATGCCGAAGATTAGGGCATCAGTGAGGCGAGCTTCCGGGCTATCAAACTTACATTTTGAAAGCACCGTTCGAAGACGCGTAGCGAACTGGTTAATGGATTCGGATTCGAGGTGGGCCATTAAACTGGTGCCGGAAGACGACGGCTGGTTTTGTAGGCTTGAAATGGCTCGCGAGCTTGGTTTGCAGGACGTCCCAAGCGACGGATTTGGCTGGAAGTGGATCAGTGAGAGTCTGGGCGAGATCGAATATCTCTGGGCCGCAGTAATTCAGGAAAATTGCCCGCTTCCGTTCGGCGTCGGCATCCCTTATTCCGGCAGCTTCGAGGAAGATCTCGAACTTGGCCATGTAGGCGTCCCAGGAGGATTTCTCCGGATCGAAGAACTCAGGAGCCCGGCCGATTTGAAGGTTGTTCATCTTGCACGCGTGGTTCTTCCGTTCGTCGTCGCCAGTGAAGAGTCCAGAGACAAGGTTGAACAAAGACGGTTCCTTTATTCAGCTCTTAAAGGTAAGTGACTATCAGCGGGAACACGTCTGGCTTAACCTGGAGAGCAGCCGCTCTTTTATACATTTGCGGCTCCTGCCAAAAGAGAGCAGTCAGCGTCTGAGCCAATCAGGTGCGACTTCTGGTTTTTTGCACAGACAGCGTTTTCATGGAACCAACTATTTACATAGGATTCAACACTTTCTTTCTTTCTTTCTTTCTTTTTCTTTCTCTCTCTTTCTCTATCTGGTTTTCTTCCTCTCTCTCACTCTCTTCCTTCCTCTCTCATCTCTTTCTTTCTTTTTTCTTTTTTCTCTCTCTCTTTCTCTCTCTTGCTTTCTTCCTCTCTATCACTCTTTTCCTTCCTCTCTCATCTCTTTCTTTCTTTCTCTCTCTCTCTCTTTCTCTATCTTGCTTTCTTCCTCTCTCTCACTCTCTTCCTTCCTCTCTCATCTCTTTCTTTCTCTCTCTCTCTCTCTTTCTCTATCTTGCTTTCTTCCTCTCTCACTCTCTTCCTTCTTCTCTCATCTCTCTCTCTCTCTCTCTTTCTCTCTCTTTCTCTATCTCTCCCCCTCTTGCTCTCTCTCTTTTTCTCACTTTCCCTCTCTTATTTTCTTTCTCTCTCTCTTGCTTTCTCTCTCTCACTCTTTCTCTCTTGTTTTCTTTCTCTCATTCTTTCTCTCTCTCATTCTCTCTCTTGCTATCTCTTTCTCTCCCCCTCTTTCTCTCTGTCTCTCTTTCTCACTTTCTCTCTGCCTTGCTCTGTCACTCTCACTCTCTATCATTCTCTGGAGGCTGGCGAAAGTGATTTTCAATGTCGGGTGCGCGGGCCGGCGCGCGCTCTCCCCATCCCCTGCCAGCCCACCTGGAACATTCAAAGTAAGAAAAACCTTCACTCTTACTTTGAATGTTCTGGGTGGGCTGGCAGGGGGATGGGGAGAGCATGCGTCGGCCTGCGCACCCAACATTGAAAATCGCCTTCGCCGGTCCCCGCTGTGAGAACGCCTGCCCCGCCTCTCTTGCAGCAGAGGAGAAAGAGAGGCTGATCAGGCGGGCGAGTGGGGGGCAGCGGCGAGTAGTCAGGGGCGCGAGGGGGCTAGAGGCGCGGGGGGCGTGGGCAGCCATGGCTTCGTGCACGCCCTTGGAAAAGGGTGCACGGGGGGCGTTTTGAGGTGCGCTGGCGCAGGCGTGCGCAGCCTACAGGGAACGCCCCCTCCCATTTTTCAATTTGGCCGGGCTCCTGACACCAGTACCAGTAGTACCGGCCTATCGGCGGCCCTGCTGATTTGGGTCCAATAAGTTATTGTTTTTTAGGTGCTGATTTATCCTCTTTTTGAGTAGAGTCTCCATCATTTTAACTACAACTGATGTCAAGCTAACTGGCCTGTAGTTACCAGCTACTTCTCTACTGCCCTTCTTGTGGATAGGCACAACACTGGCCATTCTCCAATCCTCAGGAACATCTCCTGTTAACAGGGATTGCTTAAACAAATCAGTCAGGGGGGTAGCAATGACAAATCTGAGTTCTTTAAGAACTCTGGGATGGATGCCATCTGGACCCATTGCCTTATTTATCTTTAATCATTCAAGTTCTTCTAAGACATTGGCGTCTAAGATTACTGGAGCTGAATCCGTACAGCTGGAAGCAATGCTATATCCATCTATTGTATTATATTGTAAGGTGTCTTTTGAGAAAACTGAACAGAAGTAGCTATTGAAATGGTCAGTGAATTCCTTATTCCCATCAATGCATGTATTATTCCCGGTACTAAGCTTCGTGATGCTGCAGTTTTTCTTCTTCCTATCACTAATATATCTGAAGAAGGTTTTATCCCCCTTCTTTACAGATTTGGCAATTTCTTCCTCTTTTGAGGCTTTAGCAGCATATATTATCTGTTTCACCTCCTTCTGTCTCATATTATACACCTCTCTATCAGCTATACTTCCAGACTCTTTATACCTCCTATAGGCAGCCTTTTTTTCATTGACTATAACCCTTACATCATTGCTAAATCATAGCGGGTTCTTCTTCCTTTTACCTTTAGTTATTTATTTATTATTTATTTATTATTTATTACTTAGATTTGTATGCCGCCCCTCTCCGAAGACTCGGGGCGGCTCACAACACGTGGAAACAAATCATAAATAATCTGACAAATTTAAAATATTTAAAGATTTAAAACAGACCCCATATACTAACAGACATACACACAAGCATACCATATATAAATTAAACATGCCCAGGGGCAGATGTTTCAGTTCCCCCATGCCTGACGGCAAAGGTGGGTTTTAAGGAGTTTACGGAAGGCAGGAAGAGTAGGGGCAGTTCTAATCTCCGGGGGGAGTTGGTTCCAGAGGGCCGGTGCCGCCACAGAGAAGGCTCTTCCCCTGGGGCCCGCCAACTGACATTGTTTAGTTGACGGGACCCGGAGAAGGCCCACTCTGTGGGACCTAATCGGTCGCTGGGATTCGTGCGGCAGGAGGCGGTCTCGGAGATATTCTGGTCCAGTGCCATGAAGGGCTTTAAAGGTCATAACCAACACTTTGAATTGTGACCGGAAACTGATCGGCAGCCAATGCAGACTGCGGAGTGATGGTGAAACATGGGCATACCTAGGTAAGCCCATGACTGCTCTCGCAGCTGCATTCTGCACGATCTGAAGTTTCCAAACACTTTTCAAAGGTAGCCCCATGTAGAGAGCATTACAGTAGTCGAACCTCGAGGTGATGAGGGCATGAGTGACTGTGAGCAATGAGTCCCGGTCCAGATAGGGCCGCAACTGGTGCACCAGGCGAACCTGGGCAAACGCCCCCCTCGCCACAGCTGAGAGATGGTTTTCTAATGTGAGCTGTGGATCGAGGAGGACGCCCAAGTTGCGGACCCTCTCTGAGGGGGTCAATAATTCCCCCCCCAGGGTGATGGACGGACAGATGGGATTGTCCTTGGGAGGCAAAACCCACAGCAACTCCGTCTTATCCGGGTTGAGCTTGAGTCTGTTGGCACCTATCCAGGCCCCAACAGCCTCCAGGCACCGGCACATCACTTCCACCGCTTCGTTGACTGGGCATGGGGTAGAGATGTAAAGCTGGGTATCATCCGCATATTGATGATACCTCACCCCATGTCCTTGGATGATCTCGCCCAGCGGTTTCATGTAGATGTTGAATAGCAGGGGGGAGAGGACCGACCCCTGAGGCACCCCACAAGGGAGAAACTTAGGAGTCGACCTCTGACCCCCCACTAACACCGACTGCAACCGGCCAGAGAGGTAGGAGGAGAACCACTGAAAAACAGTGCCTCCCACCCCCAACCCCTCCAGCCGGCGCAGAAGGATACCATGGTCGATGGTATCGAAAGCCGCTGAGAGGTCAAGGAGCACCAGGACAGAGGATAAACCCCTGTCCCGGGCCCGCCAGAGATCATCCATCAACGCGACCAAAGCGGTTTCCGTGCTGTAACCGGGCCTGAAACCCGACTGCTGGGGACCTAGATAATCGGCTTCTTCCAAGGACCGCTGGAGCTGGAGTGCCACCACCTTCTCGACAACCTTCCCCATAAAGGGAAGGTTGGAGACTGGACGATAGTTGTTAAGCACGGCTGGGTCCAGGGAGGGCTTCTTGAGGAGGGGGCGCACGAGCGCTTCTTTATGCAGTGATGGAAAAACTCCCCTCCCCAAGGAAGCGTTGGTAATCTCCTGGGCCCCGCTCCGTGTCACCTCCCTGCTGGCCAAAACCAACCAGGAGGGACACGGATCCAGTAAACAGGTGGCGGAACTCACAGCTCCAATGGCCTTGTCCACTTCATCAGGTGTCACCAGATCAAACTCCTCCCAGACAGGTGGACAAGTACGTGCCCCAGTCACCTCGACTGACTCGTTGTCAGTCGACTCTGTTTTACAATTGGAGTCGAGGTCGGCCCGGATCCGAGCGACTTTATCAGCGGAAAACGTGTTAAAATCCTCGGCACTACTCTGCAAGGGCTCCCCAACTCCCCCCTGGTTAAGAAGGGAGCGGGTCACCCTAAACAGAGAGGCCAGGCGGGATTCCGCTGATGCAATCAAGGCGGCATGGTACGCGCATCTTGCCGCCTTGAGCGCCACTTTGTAAGTCTTAATAAAAGCTCTTACAAGTGTTCGATCGGATTCAGACCTACTCTTCCTCCATCGCTTCTCTAGACGTCTCTTTTGGCGTTTCAACTCCCAGAGCTCCTCGTTGAACCATGGGGCTCTACGGGGTCTAACACCACGGAGAGGTCGCAAAGGCGCAATCCGGTCAAGAGCCCCCGCCGCAGCCCTGTTCCAGGCCTCCGCGAGAGACTCCGCCGAACTGTGGACGAGTGCCTCTGGAATAACCCCAAGCGCCATCTGAAAGCCCTCTGGGTCCATCAGGCGTCTTCATTGGTTCTGCCTCCCTGCGGGGGAGGATTGGAGCCAGGAAGTCAAGCCGCAGTAGAATACAATACTTCTAAGCCCCTTAGTCTCAGACCATTACTCAATTGCTCGGAAAGGAATACCATGTCAGGTGCGTGCCCTCCCTCGTGAGTCGGACCCTGTACTACTTGAGTCAGGTCCACGGCTGTCATGGTGGCCATGAACTGCTGTGCCAACCCAGAGGTTTCGCCGAGTGACGGCAGGTTGAAGTCCCCCAGGACAATGAGTCCGGGGAACTCCACCGCCAACCCGGCTACCTCCTCGAGTAGCACAGGCAGGGCTTTTGACACGCAGCTGGGAGGCAGGTACGTGAGAAATAAGCCCACCTGAACCCCTAAGTCCAACTTCATCAAGAGAGACTCGCAACCCGCAATTTCCGGAGCAATGAGTCTACGCAGGCAAAGGCTCTCCCTGGCTACAATACCCACTCCTTCCCCCCTTCCCTGGGGTCGAGGTTGATGCCATATCTGAAACCCGGCTGGGCAAATTTCAGAGAGAGGAACACCTCCCTCCGGGCCCAGCCAGGTTTCAGTAATACATGCCAGATCGGCCTCCTCATCCAGGATCAAATCCTGGATGAGGAGAGCTTTATTTACTACCGACCTGGCATTCAGCAGCAGCAACCTGAGCCCAGGGCCAGAGTTACACTCACCACCAGTACCCAAGATTGGGCTCACAGAGCCAGAACAAGGGACCGTTATTAAGCAACGATCCCTCGTTCCCCTGGAACGGCTAACTCTGTGGCCCCCACCATACCTGCCTCTCCCCAGCAACACAGGGATACTCCGACCCCCTGCCCCCTCAGAGATCGGTGCCCCTTCCTCTCCTGTCTCCCGAGCGTCAGGTGGGTCAAACCTATCATTCACACTACTATCAACAAACTCATCCATACCATAACAACCCCCACCCACCCAATCATTCCAGTCATTCCATTCATAACCACAAGTAAATTTATCCCAGTCATCCATTACTTAGAACCCCAATTATGTTAAAATTCAATTCAATTAATAATAGTATAAAAAGGCAGTTAATAACAATTTAAAAACACTAAGACCATTAATATAAATATATAAAATATACGTTAAAAATTATAAATTAATATAAAACCAGTTCTTGTATAAATAGGTAAATTAAAATTCATCAGTCAATCAGTCAGTCCAGAACAGGATGATAATAATGTCTTTAGTAAAATCCTTCATTAAGTCTGTTGTAGTTATAGAGCCATCCACCAGGGGGCACAGTTCTTCAATGTAGTGCAATAGGGAATACAGGAAATGAGAAATGGGAGAAGCGGGAGGAAGGGGGGGGGAAGCCGACAAAGCGACGATCTTAACATCTACCAACACCCTCAAAGTTCGACAGTTCAGTTACCATTGTTCACTCTCCCCCAGCTATATCCACTCTGTTCTTAAGTCCAATCTCAGCCAATGGCCTCAGCTCCACACGACAGCCCCCAGCCCGTCTCAGTCTCCTTCCTTCGAACTCCAACGCCACTCCCTTCATCCCCCCTCGGCACCAGTGACTCTCACTCACTGGTGCCATACAGGGGATTAAGCTGTCGCTCCTTGTCCAGCAGATGACATTCTGAACTCCTCCGCTCTTTCCAAACGACCTCCGGTGCCGGCAACCAACCGCACCCTCAGCGTCCTCGGCGTCCTTGGTCTCACAAAACAGGCAGGCACAGGCAGGCACGTCCCAACCTCGGCGGTGGTCTCCGCTCCGTCCACTCGACTCCTCCATCTCTTCTGTCATTCCATCGCTACGGCCCCAGTCACTCTCACTTCCTGGTGCCTCGCGTTTCTTTCCTCTCCGTCTCGGCATCGGGCAGCCGGTAGGAGCAGACGCCATCTTCCGCTCCCCAGCTGATCACCCCCAGCAGTTTCTCAAGGCTATTTTGTCCCCAGCGCCACATAACACACATAGCAGCATTCGGGTTTTTTTGGGTTCCCAGCATGAAAGGCTGAAAAACCAGAAGGAATCAGACAACCTCTGATCTGGATTGACTCATTTTTTGACGAATTTTGCCGTTGTCTCAGAGGAGCAGCGAATCCTCCATCTTCTCGCCGCTTGGCCGAGAGTCCCGGGAGGAAGAGGATGGCTGGAGGGCTCCGAGGACTCGGGATTAGACGCCGCCCTGCAGGGACATGGGGCCCGGTGGAGCGAAGGGAGAGAGCAGGGCGGGCTGTTGTGATGATGTATTGAGTGGGGTGGGGGCCTCCCTTCTTCCCCGCAGCCGCAGCAGCCCCGGTCCCGACGCAATCCCGGGCTCCTCTCTTGACATGAGAGGAGAATGCAGGAATGTGACGTGCCCGGCTCCGCCCGGCCAAGCCACCTTACATATAGTCCAGTGGCTTTTAAGATGGCCTTTTTTAATACAGTCCACTGGGTGCTCGCTCCTGCCATTTTATTCCTCCCCTTTAATTCATTATTTAAATATTCCTCCATTGCATACTACGCTTCATGATGCTGCATTAAAATTTGTTTTTCTGAAATCCAATACTTTGCTTGCAGTATAGGATTGCTCACAATCAGTTTTTACATCAAACCACAAACATAGATGGTCACTACAACCTAAATTTTCTCCCTATTAGTATTTGAGGTAGACATTTTAAATTTAATCCAAGAGTAATTCCAGATCAGTGATAAAACAAAGGTTATTAAAGTAGTTCAATATTACAAAGTAAGGTAGTACTAGGTTTTCATAGGTAGTAGAAAAGTGATCACAGAACTGCAAAAATGTTAAAGAATATAGATAAAGGTAAAAGAGATGAATAAGTGTTGTATGAAGTATAGAAATACTATTATTATGAAAAAAGAAAATAAAGAAAATAGAATAGAAAATAGAATCAGTAACCTTAAAAGGTATCAACAATTAATTTATCAACAATCAAGTAGTATCTAATATAGTTAATAGAAGAAAAGGGGTACAACAAGATAATATCTCAAAATGTGACAATAATTAGATTTGTTCCAATGCTTATTATTATAAGAAATTAATTCTCAGAAGTAGATCTATATATAGCCCTATTATTTATTACGTATTTCCTAATTTATTGGGTTTATATTTCAAGTTTTCAAATTTATATTTGTATACAAAATATATAGAGTAAAGCAAATGTATATATGTCTATAGCTTAGGAGAAGAACAACACAACACAACAGTATCAACAGTATCGAGCAATGAGTCACTAATAATTACTAAACTATTACTAAACAGTTATCACTAAGCAGTAATAATTAAAAAGAAATAATTAATAATTAACAATTAATATATTAGTGAATCAAAATTAATTAGCTATACATTGATTAACTAATATAAGATGAGAAAAACAGTAGGTTACAGTTTTAATATTATTATAAATATATTATTTATTATTATTATTATTGATTTATTTTTTTTAATATATAATTACTGTTTTTTAAATATATAATTACTGTTAATTGACAGAAAACCTTATCCTTTACTCATTATCCAGCGATGGACAATTCCAAGAATTGGTTCTTCTTCTCCTTTGTGTTCGGAGTCAATAGTCAGAAGTATACTTTCTTGTTGTTAGTATGTTTACTGCCTATGTTCTAATGCAGATAGTAAGTCCTTTTCTAGAAGATCAGTAGAATTTAGAAATGATCGTAGAAAATGTCCAGTCCCTTGATGGTTAACGGAAATTGTGTAAATTTAATCAGAGCTCAGTAAAATGTCAGCAATTTTCAGCAGGATAAACAAATTGCAGAGTCCTTCTTCTGGAATCTTCTAGAATCACCGAATGTTCGTGATATTCAGAATTGTTTGTAGATCTTTCTTTTTATGTTATTTTTTGTCTTTCTTTTTCTTTTCCCAGTCGACTGTTTCAATCATAGGAACACTCCAACGTTGTATCACAATTGAGTATAATCCAAATTATAATCCAAAGGTTCAAATGAGGTTCAGATGAGGTTCAGATAAGATCAATAAATAGATAGATTTATCAAATAGTTAAGTAGATAAGAATAGGAAATGCAAATCCCAAGCTAGGAGAGGGAAAAAACAAAGTATAAAGGGGCGATTTCGGTGTTCTAGTTTCGTCTTTTCTTGGGAATTCACTCCGTCCACGATGTAATCCTTCACACAGTTCACAAACTTCAAAAACTTCCACAAACCCTCGCAACTTCCAACATCCAATTCAAAAAAAAATCCCCACTGCTGCTCCTAATCAAGATTTTATTAGTCACAGTTAAGTGTCAATTACTGGGACTTTTAATGCAGTTATTAAATATATGTAAATTTTCCGTCCCTTCTGATTGCCTATGCAGATCGTTTTGCTTCCATCGCCATTTGCAATGCAGTCGCCACCTTCAAAATTATGGCAATCAGCTTCAGTCGAGATTGACACAAGCAGCAGGGACTCACTCTCTAAAACATTCTAATCATATGTAACATTGAACGTGTGATAGTAGGAAAAAAAAATCAGATTTCTCCCTTTCAGTTCCTTCTTGTCATATATTCAGCAGCTTCCACAGAGGAATCGAAGCGTCAGCTCTCTGGGCCGATGAAAATGATCGGTTTTTTCGTGAGTCGGTAGAAGGAGTCCTCGCTGTTTGGGGGGTCCGTCGACCACCCCCGGGTGCGCTGGGAATTCCTCTTGAAAAACCCCTAACTCTTTGGGTCAGGAGTTGCCTAAAAGGCACCGAAAATTGCAAAAAGCCAGAGTAGCCCTGAAGAGAACAGAGACTACCCAGTTGACAGAGCAACTCCAAAACTGGAAGTCTACAAATTTTATTTAGTAAAGTTTCTATTGCTAAGACAAAGAGCAGAGACAACAGTGGAAATCACTGTCTGACACCCTTGCCTATTTCAAATGGTTCAGTCAATCCATTGTTGATAATTACCCTGGCTTTCTGGAAGGTATATATTTTTTCTACTAGTCTTTCAAATTTATTTATTTTTCATTCTCTTTCCAGTCCTAACAATATTCCCATCTCTTACCAGTTTATAAGCTCTTTCATTGTTACTCTCTGCAAAGAATGTTTTCCAAGCCCTAAGTCTTTTCATGGTTTTTTCACTGCTTTAATTTGCTCTGAATAATTTTCTTTCCAGCCCTAACCAGGTACTATCAATGTTCCCAGCTCTTACCCACTTGTAAGCTCTTTCACTATTATTCTCTGCAAAGAACGTTTTCTAAACCCTGTCTTTTTATTTTTTTCATTGCTTTACTTGCTCTGAATGTTTCTTTCCAGCTCTAACCAGGTACTAACAATATTCCAGCTCTTATTGGCTTGCAAGCTCTTTTATTGTTACTCTCTGTGAACAATTTTTTCAAGCTCTAAGGCTTTGCAGGGTTTTTTACATTGCTCTACTTGCTCAGGCTGTTTCTTTCCAGGTGCTAATGATGTTCCCAGCTCTTACTGGCTTGCAAGCTCTTTCATTGTTACTCTCTCTGAATAAAGTTTTTTTTAAAGCCCTAACATGGGGATAAAATAATATGTTGAAGCTGACCAGACTAAGGACGCAAACCAAATTAATACCTGGTAAGCAGATTCTTTTCCCTATTTTCTTCCCCCAAAAATAAGGTGTGTCTTATACTCCGGTGCATCTTATACTCCGATAAATACAGTATGTATGTATGTATGTATGTATGTATGTATGTATGTATGTATGTATGTAGGTATGTAGGTAGGTAGGTAGGTAGGTATGTATGTATGTACATAGATATAAATAAAGCAGATCTTCTGATTTCATTTAATTTAATATATACAAAAAACAGACCCTCATTCAGAATCAACTGAAAGTATGTGGATTTCTATGAAAAAATAAACATTCTTAGAAAGAAAAGAAAAAACACTGGTAGCTTAATTTAGATTGAGTGTTAAAATAACAAAACTATTACCAATAAAGAATAGAATCCTGGGCTTTTTTTGATTTCTTCATATTTAAATCAGAATTTGTTTCTTAACCTTACATCAATAATATTCTTTTTGATATAGCAACTACATGAGATGTAAAGAAAATATTCTAGGAATAGTTATACAATGCCTCTAAAAATAATCGAGGAAGGGACCAATCAAAAAGGGAAACATGAAAGTGTATAATTTTTTTCCCAAGGGAGCAAGGGGCGTGCATAAGTGCACAAGAGTGCCTTCCGTCCCCTGTCCTAATGTTTCTCTTTTACTTGTATCATGTATATAAATATTATTATATCTTTGTATACCACCAATATGTACTTGACAAAACAAACAAACATAAGGGAAGCTAAGAATGGTGACAGTGAAAGAGCAGAAAATACAGAAAGAGTTACAACTGAATATCAAGTTGTAAAAAAATAACAAATTACAAAATTGCAATTGCAAAAATTTACCATCCTAGTATTTAGTATTTTAGTTTGATGTGCTTTTAAATTTATGAGCAGTACAAATTGATTTTTCTTCCATAATCTAACCGTATAATGTGGAGTTAAGAAACACCAAGGAACTTCAGAAATGAGAATTAACTAGAAACTGAATCTCTCTGTTATCCAGTACCTTAACCTTAACTACTTACTATGCAATGTGACCTGGGTGAAAAAAAGGACCAGGTAGCCAATATTGGAGAAAATTACCCATTAAAAAATGCACATGAGAAACTCCCAACTGGCAAGGAATTACGGAACACATTTCAGCAAGCCCAGATTTAAAGATGAAAATTACTGTAATCATAAGCAAAAAACAGCAATGGCTAATTATCATAATCAAGAAGTCAGAATAAAACTTACAGGAATTGTGTTATTCTTCACTGTCACACTGGGAGTTGTTGCACGCAGTGCCCCACTCATTCCATGATAATATTTGAAGCAGATCTTTGTTTCAGCTAAAAGAAAAAGTAGTAACTTTGAATTATATCTGTTGAACAGACTCAATCATAGTACAAGAAAAATTATTTTTATGCACTCAGTTCTTCAAGTTAAATACAATTCAATGAATCTAATTAATAAATTATTTTTAAGAACAATCCAATTAAAAGTAGTTTTTGATTTATGATTCCAAAATTTCTGTTGCTAAATGAGTCAGTTGTTAAGTGAATTTTGCCCTATTTTATAACATTTCTTGCCACAGTTGTTAAATGAATCATTGCAGTTGTTAAGTTAGTAACAAAAGGTGATATGTGATTCCAGGACAATTCAACTATCATAAATTTCCTGCAAGCGGCCTTTAGTAAGTAGATGGCAATATAAATTTTCCAAATAAATAAATAAATAGAGTCAGTTGCCAAGGGTCTGAACTTTGATCATCCGATTATGGAGATGATGTAATGAGCATAAGTGTGAAAAATAATCACTATTTTCAGTGCTTTTGTAAATTTGAATTGTTATTAAATGAACAATTGTAAGGCAAGGATTACCTATACTTGCATTATGATGCTTACAGTAATAATGTTTTCATGAACATTTCCTTTCGCAATTGTCAGGCTCTCTGTTCTATCTGGATTTTCAAAAAGTTACTTTAAATAAAAACAAAATGGAGAGTTTCTAAATCCAAAGTAAAGCACCCACTTACTGAATACTCTTAATTATAAGAATACTTTTAAAATAATTCTATCCTAATTTTAATTTTAGAATAGAAACCATACGCTGCTACTTTGCTACTTCTTTTGGAAAATGTATTTATTTATTCAATTCCCATAAAACAATAATAAATAAAGATGAAAGTTTTGCTGAAGTACTGGTAATACTGGAAAAATTTAGAGCTTATATGGAACAATTTCACCAACTTTCCTTTTGATAAACAGACAACTTTGTAACGAGGTGTTCACTGATATGGGTAATCATTTATGAGAACCAAAAAATGAACTTACTATTCTAAATATGTCAATTAAAAAGCAACCTAATATCTGGCACAAGGAACAGGAGCATTCATTCAGTTAAAGTATATACCGTATTTTTTCGGAGTATAAGATGCACCAGAATATAAGAGGCACTTTAATTTTTTGGGAGGAAAATAGGGAAAAGAATCTGTTTACCAGGTATTCATCTAGCTAGCTTCCTTAGTCTGGTTAGCTTCAGCACATTATTTTAACCTCTGGTTAAGGGCTTAACTTTTTTTTTATTCTGAGATAATAACAATGAAAGAGCTTGTCAGCCAGTAAGAACTGAGAACATCATTAGCACCTGGAAAGAAATAGCCTGAGCAAGTAGAGCAATGTAAAAAAACCCATGCAAAGACTTAAGGCTGAAAAACATTCTTCTTTGCAGAGAGTAACAATGAAAGAACTTGCAATCCAGTAAGAGCTGGAAACATCATTAGCACCTGGTTAGCGCTAGAAAGAAACATTTGGAGCAAGTTAGACCAATGGGGAAAAAAACCTGCAAAGACTTAGGGCTTGGAAAACATTCTTCGCAGAGAGTAACAGTGAAAGAGCTTGGGTACATTCATAGCACCTGGTTAGAGCTGGAAAGAGATATCTGGTGCAAGTAAAGCAATGAAAAAAACCATACAAAGACAGGATTTGGAATGCATTCCTGGCAGAGAGTAACAATGAAAGAGCTTGAAAGCTGGTAAAAGCTGGGAACATTGTAAGCACCTGGTTAGGGCTGGAAAAAAACTTACTCAGAGCAAGTTAGGGTAATGAAAAAAACCCTGCAAAGACTTAGGGCTTGGAAAACATTCTTCACAGAGATTAACAATGAAAGAACCTGCAAGGTAAGAGCTGGGAAGATCGTTAACAGCTAGTTAGGGCTGGGGGGGGAGCTACATTCAGAGTGTAAGACGCACCCAAATTATCAACCTCTTTTAGGAAGGAAAAAGGTGTGTCTTATACATAGAGAAATTCAGTAGATGTTTATTATTATTACATATATACAGTGATTTAGGGAACTAATGATCAAAGCTCAACTGGTCCTAGATAATGATAATGATAATGATAATGTAATTCACAGAGATCTAGACTTGGGTCTCTTGTGGCAACACAATGTCTCCAAATGGATGACTGATGACAAAATCACCCAAATAATTTTTTGGTGCAATGAAAAAGAAAATGCAGTATACAAAATCTAAGGTAAATCATAATGAAAAAATACTCAGATCAGTGTACCTGAGGTACATAACTATCAATCAAACATTAGGAAAGAAACAGTACTTCTCACTTTCCACTTATTTGTTTACAGTCCAAGACCAATAATAAAAAATGTATTAAATACTCTGTATTTTATCAACACAATGTTACAAGACAGGCCCAAAATATTAATAATATAAAGAAAAAATAAAACATACTTCTATAACCCATATCCAATGATAGTCATTTTAATACCACCTTCTTGGAGGTATTTGAAAATGGACTAAACAAAAGAAGAGTGTAACTTCAGGATTAAAAGAATAGTTAGTTTTTTGACATTTGATAATATGAAATCTGTTCAACCATTGATTGTTCATTTGGCACTTTGAAGTATATATTATTTGCTTCAAATGTTTGTACTAGTGCATGTAAAGATTTCTGTACAGGAAAATTTATCTATCTGTTGTCACTCCAATTATTTAGTACATTAATTTATGCCAAAGAAAAAAGTCAAGGAGCATCAATTGTTGTGTCTGTCTTAGAATGCTATCATGTTTCACTTAAAATGCACATGTTTTCTGAACTATAAACTCAGGCTTTCGTTTGCTAATTTTCTTGATGTCATGACAGCCAGGTGGGAGGGAGAGATTGACTGGTTATAGGATAGCGGATGGTTATGGGATAGTGGAGCTCTTCAGAACATCATGAAACCTAGCTGATACTGTTTGCCAGAAGACCATATTAAGGAAGATATAACAGGGAATCATAGGAAGATGATAGAATTGATGCAGGATACGGGTGTGAGACTAGAAAAAAACCCACAAATGACAATAAAAAATGAACAAAAAATTCAGAAAGAACTGAGGAAAGAATAGAGGAGATAAATCCAAAAATGATACAGATAAATATATGGAAGAGATAGCAGAATTTGTAATACAGAACAGGCAGAATATCCATCAAAAATCAAAATATAAAAGGTAATAAAGATAAAGATCTCCTAAAAATTATGGGAGAACTGCGAATGAGTGTTCTAGAGATTCAATAGCAAGAGATAGATGTTGTGGCACATGAAATATTTGGATTAAATTAACATTATAAAAATGTTTATTCACAAGATACTAGAGAAGAAGCATGAAAGATTCATCAAGGTTAAGAAGAGTTGAAATTCTAAAAAGTGCAAGGGATGATGAACAAATATATAATAATTTTTAGCATAGTCGTTATTGTATAAAATATTAGAAAAAAGAAGTAGAATGTAGAAATTGGTTAAATAGTATATTGTATACTGAAATATAATAGAACATACTGTATTATAATTACTAGGTATACACAAATGTTAGATATTGAAAGATTATGATTATGTATATTTAAATGATACTATCATTATCAGAATTGTGTGTAAAGTATATTGACCCAGATAATTCACTGTCTATAAAGCATTTTTGGATGTTAAAGAAAAAATCATTAAAAATATTTAAAAAGAAAAGAAGGCCAGGTGGGTGGAACCATTAATTTCAGCCTTTTGAAGAAGGCAATGGAAAACTTCTAAAAATAGTATCTAGATACCTGTGGATTTCTTCATATAGTTGCTAGAGATCAGATCTGACTTGAAAGCATGTTTTCTTCATAGCAATTTTAACAGCTCAGTTGCCAAAGCTTCACTGACTTACAAACCATAATAAAAGGCTGGTGATGTCAAAATAGTTGCATCATGCCTAATGTAGCTGAGTTTGGTTGTTCAATTTAAAAGTTTCCTTATGCAACTTTATTTAGAATTGGAATGACAATTCAATACAGTGGCTTGTTACTTAGTATGTAAATATTCTGTATACAAAAAGTCAAACGTATTAAATTTTTTGAAACAAGTATACTGCTATAAACTGTCTCTTAGTAACATCAGCCTGTATTCTCAGAAACAGTAGTATATGAAGTACAGTGATACCTTGTCTTACAAACCCCTCTTCATACAAACTTTTTGTGATACGTACCCGGTGTTTAAATTTTTTTTGCCTCTTCTTCCTAACTATTTTCACTTTATGAACCCGAGCCGCCACTGCTGGGATGCCCTGAAGCGCTGGGATTTCCCTGAGCCTCCCCTCGCTGGAAATCCCCACCTCTGGACTTCCGTTGCCATCTAAAGTGCCCGTTCTTGCATTGCTGGGATTTCCCTGAGGCTCCCCTCACTGGGATTCCCTTCATTTTTGCCGGTGCTGCTTTGAATCCCAGCAACAAACTCCCCCCTTCCAAACTGCATGGCCAAGTCTCTTTTTTTCCCCTCCCTTGGCTTCGGAGGCACTATGATAGCAGGATTTAAGGCAAGCAAAGGGGATATCCTGGCAGTGGAAAGGACAGATCCAGGAGAACAGGGGGTGGTTGTTTGGATGCCAGTGATGGAGGAAGAGAAAGAAAGGAGGAGGGGGAGGAAGAGGAGAAGGGGAGGAGGAGGAGAAGGAGAAGGAAGAGGAGGCAAAGAATCCGGTAATCAACCCCTCCACCTCCTCCTAAATCCCCTTCCTTCCTTCCCCAAGCTGTGCCAGTGCTGCCCTATAGCACTCCAGAAGACACAGCCAGGGAAGGGTGATCGCCTTCCCAGCCCTGCACGCCAACAAACAAGTGAGCGACCTGGCGGAGGGGGACAGTGGAGGGACAGGAATAGGGGGGCAGTCATTTGGATGCCGGTGGAAGAGGAAGAGAAAGAAATGGTGAGGAAGAGGAGAAGGAAGAGGAGGAAAGGAAGAGGAGAAGGAGGATGAAGAAAGGAGGAGGAGAAAAGAAGGGGGAGGAAAAGGAGAATGAGGCAGCAGGGCTGTCAAGGAGGGCAGAAGCCAAAGCGGGGCTGTCAAGAAGGGAGGAAGTCTCTCCCAGTGACCCAGAGAAAAGAAGCCGTCCCTTCCAGCTGGGCAGCCTGAAATCAAGGGAGCATTTTGTGTTCTCTGGACACTGGGGTAAGGGATAGGTCTGTCCCAGCAGCCAGACATATGGGAGGCACGGATTCATGGAGCTCAAGAGAATAGAAAATTGTGGGAGAAATGAGCACAGCGGGGTGGAGAGAAATGGGAGGCAAAGACTCATGGAGCTCAAGAGAGGAGACAGGTGTGGGGAAAATGAGCACAGTGGGGTGGACAAAACGGGAGGCAGGGATTCATGGAGCTCAAGAGAGGAGAAAGTTATGGGGGAAATGAGCAGAGTGGGGTGGACAGAAACGGGAGGCAAAGACTCATGGAGCTCAAGAGAGGAGAAAAGTGTGGAGGAAATGAGCAGAGTAGGCTGGACAAAAATGGGAGGCAGGGACTCATGGAGCTCAAGAGAGGATTTACTTTATTAAAAAATATATTTTGCTATTTTATTAATTTATTAGTTTTAATTACAGTATAAGACACACACAACATAAAGTAAATCAAATTTAAACAAATAAATATATTTTAAAGAAAAATATATATAAAAAAATAAAAGGGGAGGAGAAAGTTGTGGGGGAAATGAGCACATTGGGGTGGCGAGAAATGGGAGGCAAAGACTCATGGAGCTCAAGAGAGAAGGTTGTGGGGTAAATGAGGGCAGTGAGGTGGACAGAAATGGGAGGCAAAGACTCATGGAGCTCAAGAGAGGAGACAGGTGTGGGGGAAATGAGCAGAGTGGGGTGGACAAACAATAATTTAACATTGAATCACAAAGGACCTAGTGTCATTCATAAAATTTATGTAACAATCCAATCCAATACTAAAATAACTAAAAAAAAACCCTTATTATAAAAACCAAATATACATACAGACATACCATGCGTAAATTGTAAAGGGCTAGGGGGAAAGAATATCTCAGTTCCCTCATGCCTGACGGCAGAGGTGGGTTTTAAGAAGTTTACGAAAGGTGAGGAGGGTGGGAGCAATTCTAATCTCCAGGGGGAGTTGGTTCCAAAGGGCCGAGGTTGCCACAGAGAAGGTTCTTCCCCTGGGTCCCGCCAAATGACATTGTTTAGTTGACAGGACCCGGAGAAGGCCCACTCTGTGGGACCTAACTGGTCGTTGGGATTCGTGCAGCAGAAGGCGGTCCCTGAGATAATCTGGTCCGGTGCCCTGAAGAGCTTTATAGATCATAACCAACACTTTGAATTGTGACCGGAAACTGATCAACAACCAATGCAGACTGCGGAGTGTTGGTATAACATGGGCATATTTGGGGAAGCCCATGACTGCTCTCGCAGCTGCATTCTGCACGATCTGAAGTTTCCGAACACTTTTTAAAGGTAGCCCCATGTAGAGAGCATTGCAGTAGTCGAGCCTCGAGGTGATGAGGGAATGAGTGACTGTGAAGAGTGACTCCCGGTCCAAATAGGGTCGCAACTGGTGCACCAGGCGAACCTAGGCAAACGCCCCCCTGAAACATCTTTCAGCTGTGGATCGAAAAAGAGGAGCTGCGGACCCTCTCTGAGGGGGTCAATGACTCCCCCCCCAGGGTGATGGATGGACAGATAGAATTGTCCTTGGGAGGCAAAACCCAGAACCACTCTGTCTTATCAGGGTTGAGTTTGAGTCTGTTGATACACATCCAGACCCCAACAGCCTCCAGGCACTGGCACATCACTTCCACTGCTTTGCTGACTGGACAAGGGGTGGAGATGTAGAGCTGGGTATCATCTGCATATTGATGATACCTCACCCATACCCTTGGATAATCTCACCCAATGGCCTTGTCCACTTCATCAAGTGTCACCAGATCAAACTCTTCCCAGACAGGTGGACAAGTACGGGCCCCAGTCACCTCAACTGACTCATTGTCAGTCGACTCTGTTTTCCAATTGGAGTCGAGGTCCGCCCGGATCCGAGCGATTTTATCAGCGAAAACGTGTTAAAATCCTTGGCACTACTCTGTAAGGGTTCCCCAACTCCCCCCTGGTTAAGAAGGGAGCGGGTCACCCTAAACAGAGCGGCTGGGCGGGATTCCACTGATGCAATCAAGGTGGCATGATATGCGCATCTTGCTGCCTTGAGCGCCACTTTGTAAGTCTTAATGAAAGCTCTTACAAGTGTTCGGTCGGATTCAGACTTACTCTTCCTCCATTGCTTCTCTAGACATCTCTTCTAGTGTTTCAACTCTCAGAGCTCCTCGTTGAACCATGGAGCTCTACAGGGTCTATTGCCATGGAGAGGTCGCAACGGTGCAATCCAGTCAAGAGCCCCCGCTGCAGCCTTGTTCCAGGCCTCACCAAGGGACTCCACTGAACTGTGGATGAGTGTATCTGGAATAACCCCAAGCGCCTTCTGAGAGCCCTCTGGGTCCATCAGGCGTCTGGGGCGGAACAACTTAATTGGTTCCAGCTCCCCGCGGGGAAGGATTAGAGCCAGGAAGTCAAGCCATAGTAGAAAATGGTCTGACCATGACAAAGGCAATGCTTCTAAGCCCCTTAGTCTCAGACCATTACTCAATTGCTCAGAGAGGAATACCATGTCGGGTGCGTGTCCCCCCTTGTGAGTCGGACCCTGTATTACTTGAGTCAGGTCCATGGCTGTCATGGTGGCCATGAACTGTGCCAGTCCAGAGGTTTCGCCGAGTAACAGAAGGTTAAAGTCCCCCAACTCAATAAGTCTGGGGAACCCCATCACTAGCCCAGCTACCTCCTCGAGCAGCACAGGCAGGGCTGTTGACATGCAGCTGGGAGGCAGGTACGTGAACAACAAGCCCACCTGAACCCCTAAGTCCAACTTCACCAGGAGGGACTCGCAACCCGCAATCTCTGGAGCAACGAGTCTACGCAGGCAAAGGCTCTCCCTGGCTATAATAGCCACTCCTCCACCCCTTCCCTGGGGTCGGGGCTGATGCCATATCCGAAACCCGGCTAGGCAAATTTCAGAGAGAGGAACTCCTCCCTCTGGGCCCAGCCAGGTTTCGGTCACACATGCCAGGTCGGCCTCCTTATCCAGGATCAAATCCTGTATAAGGAGAGCTTTATTTACCACTGACCTGGCATTGAGTAGCAGCAGCCTGAGCCCAGGGCCAGAGTTACACTTGTCACCAGTGCCTTGAGTTAAGCTCATGGAGCCGGAAGAAGGAATCGCTACTAAGATGTCTTGGTAGCAGCCCAACAAGACTGGAGCAACTCACAAAAAGCACCAGTAATACACACAAAACCTGGTAGAGCTAAACTTCTGGACAGCAGACCCCACTCAATCTTAAAATAGATGTTAATCTGCTGTTGTTGGCAGCAGCGTTTGTCCTCTGCTCCACTCTTACTGCCACTGGAACCAGAATGGGGGAGGAGTAGACCCACTGCCTGTGATGGCAGAAGGCAGGTAAGGAATATGTATGCGTCATCAGCCAATCAGTCATCTTTCTTTGCTGATTTACATAATAAAATATTAGAAATAGAGGTAGAAAACCTGTTAATAATTGGAGGCTATAATGCAATAAGTGACAGAACGAAAGATTACAAAGGTGTCAATAGGGCTAAAACTAGAAAGCTGCTTCCTTTGACATTTCAACAGATGAAAAATGACTTAAAAATAAAAGTTATTTGGCAATATTATAATCCAGAAAATAAACTGTATACATTCTTTTCTATTCTGCGCAAGCCATGGTCAAGAATTGACATGGCTTGGGCAAACCTAGAATTGATAAATGAAATAATTGACACCAAAATATTACCAAATACCTGAGCTGACCACAAATCTTTACTTCTACAATGGAAGAGTCTTGGAAGTAAGAAAAAACAAAGATGGGTGTTTAACCAAACATTAAGTAGAAATAAAAACTATATTAGAGCCAAGGTGGCACAGTGGATAGAGTGTAGTACTGCTGGCCACTAAAGCTGACTGCTAGATCTGGAGGTGAGCAGTTCAAATTCCATCACTAGCTCAAGGTTGACTCATCCTTCCATCCTTCCGTGGTGGGTAAAATGAGGACCCAGATTGTGGGGGCAATATGCTGACTCTGTTAAAAAGTGCTATTGCTAACATGCTGTTATGCCTTTTGTTAAAAGGCATTATAAATAAATGATGATGATGATGATCATTATCATTATCATTATAAAATGATGGAGAAAGAACTAGCCTTCTTTCTCCAAACAAATTACAATGAAGACACTTCATTAAGGAACCTAAGGGACACAACCAAGGAGTATAAAGGGGAAAATAAAATTGCATAAAATTGATTAAATCAATACATACTAACCAAACTGCAAGAATACTAATAAACAATGATATCACCACTAAAATAAACATTGAGAAGGGACTCCGCCAAGGACGCCCATTGGCACCTTTAATCTTTATACTAGAGCTAGAAACATTTTTGGAGAGAGTAAGAAACAATAGAGAAATTAAAGGACTAAAAATAAAAAAGGAGAGTATAAATCTCAAGTATTCACTGATGACATGGCTTTCATTTTGGAAGACCCTTTAGAAATTGAGCCAATTTTGATCCATGAAATAGAGAACTTTGATGATATTGCAGGACTAAAAATGAATAAAGGAAAAACTAAAACAATAGTAAAGAACATGACACATTGTTCTGTCTGGGTCACTCCAGAAGCCAATACCAACCCAAAAGAGAAGCCAGACACACTGGTAAAAGGCAAAGGCAGTTTTATAAAATTCAAGAAAAACACAGGTAACAGAAAATGTCCTTACAAACAGGAAAATGCTGTAACTTCAGATATATCCACAAAGGCAAAAGTCCATGCAGCAATACAGAATTCTTGCTGCCAAGACGAGGCTGTAGATAGCAGACCTACACATCCCACGGGTCTTCCAAAGCTGCTGGGCCACAAGCCAGGAACAGAGACGCCGAGAAACAAGACAGGATAACGCCACTCCAAACTGATAATACTCCACAAGGCTTCAAGGGCTTGCCTGCCTTTTAAACCCTGCTAAGGAGGACCACACCCAAACCCAGCTGTTCCTAATTCAGTGCTGATAATACTTCTTTAATTGCTCCTTTCTTTGATCTGACCGTCTCTGTCACATGTCAATGATGGCTTGAGCCTCCTCACCTAATGACTCCAAACTACTGGCTGGGGAGAGCCCCCCCCCCCCCGTGGCTCTCATGCTGTTCTCCTTCATCCCATTCCTGATTTTCCTCTCCCCCGTCCGACTGTTCAGCCCCTCCTCTTCGCTGTCATCCTCCTCCAAGCATGGAGCCAGCAGAGACAAAACCGGTCCCTGAGCAGCCTCAGGCTGAACCACAACACACATAAACAAAGATCTAAATTTGAAACAGCGTTGAATATAAAAATAGTTCAAAAAATTAAATACCAAGGCCTATGGATATCAGCAAACTATAGCACAATAAAAAAGAAAATTACAAAAAATTAATACAAGATATAAACAAAGACATGGATAAATGGTCTAACCTCCAATTATTCTTTATGGGCAGAATATCGTCGATTAAAAGTAACATTTTACCAAGGATACTGTTCCTTTTTCAGGTGGCACCAATAAAAATAAATAAAACATTTTTCACAGACCTTAATAAGAAATTCCACAAATTCATATGGACAAAAAAAACCCCAGCCAGGATTAAATTGAAATTCCACAAAAAACCTATGGGACACAATGAAAGCCTATGTGCGAGGAACCTATATTGCATACCAAAATAAAAAGAAAAAACAGAAACAAAACAGCCTATCCACACTAAAAATAAAACTTCAGAACCTTGAAAAAACCCTACAAATGAAACCAGACAACGCCGAAATTTTAGGAGAATTGAATATTACAAAACATTACATAAACCTGCAAACTCAAGAAGAACTCTCACATAAATTAAGGATTGCCAAACAAAAGCACTTTGAATTTGCAAACAAACCTGGGCGATGGTTAGCCTCAAAACTCGCTCACCAAAAAGCAGATAAAATTATAGAGGCATTATATGATCATACAGATGCTTTAAAAACAACACTCAGCGATAAAAAACAAATAATTAAATCTTTCTTTGAGGAATTATATAAAAAAGATGACGTAAATGAACAATTAATAAATAATCTATTCAAGAACTTAGAAAATACAGAAAAAATAAATAAGGAAGATCAGGATATGCTAAATGACAAAATAACATCAATGGAACTAACTAGTGCAATTACAAAACAAAAAAATAATAAAACCCCGGGCACAGACGGTATACCTGCCGAATTCTATAAACAATTTCAAGAAATTCTGGAGCCTATAATGTTACCCCTTGTTAATGAAATTCTCGAGGGTTCAAAACTTCCTTCCTCCTGGAACGAGGCCTACATAACTTTAATACCTAAAGATACACAAAATAGAGCTCACATTCAAAATTATCGTCCAATATCCCTGCTTAACTCAGATTATAAAATCTTTGCATCCATCATAGCCGAAAGATTTAAACGAATATTAACTGTTAGAATACATACAGACCAAAATGGCTTCCTTCCGGCAAGAAACATAACAACAAACACAAGGATTATTTTGGACTCTTTAGAATACTACGATAAAAACATAGATAAACCAGTAGCATTCCTATTCGTAGATCTACAGAAAGCTTTTGATAGTTTATACTGGCAATTCTTTACAACACAAATAGCGTCAATGCAATTTGGTAATAAATTTACAGAACTCATTAAAACTATTTACTCAATACAAACAGCCAAAATACTGATAAACAATGATATGACAGAAACAATAAGTATAAAAAAAGGAGTGAGGCAGGGCTGTCCCTTAGTCCCCCTGATTTTTATCTTTGCACTAGAAGTTCTACTAAATAAAATATGACACAATAAGGAAATCCAAGAATTAAAAATTAAAAATGAACACTATAAACTTCAAGCTTTTGCTGATGACATGGTGTTCATTGCAGCGTTTCCCAACCGGTGTGCCGCGGCACAGTAGTGTGCCGCGAGACATGGCCAGGTGTGCCGTGAGAAGCTCCAGCTGGGCGGGGCGCTGCTGGCGCCCCTGCCTGAGTGTCGTCCTGTGGATGGTCTTGGGCTTCACAGTCGCTTCCTGGTTCCCTCTCCTCCCACCGCCTGTGTCTCCCGCCGTCGCCTCCCACCAAGCCGTCGCCCGTTGCCGTGGGTTCCTCGAGTGGGAGCTGCCGTTTCCCTCCGTCCAGCTCAGCCACACTGCCGTAGAAAGCACAGAGGTTATTGCCACCGCTTCTGCCTCCACTCAGGGAGCCACCGTGGTCACCGCGCCTTTTCCTCTCGCTCAGCTCAACCACGATGGCTCCCTGAGTGGAGGCAGAGGCGGCGGCAATAACCTCTTGGTGGAGGGGAAGCGCTGACGGGCTTTCCTCCTTCCCCACCCCCGCACTTCTCTCCCGCCCTGGCTTTTGCTTCGCCCCATGATTTCCCCGCAATTTCGTCCAGGCCACCTCTTGCCTCCTTTTGAACTGCGGGGAAATCTGCGGGTGAAGCAAAAGCCAGGGCGGGAGAGAAGCGCGGGGGTGGGGAAGGAGGAGAGCCCGTCAGCGCTTCCCCTCCACCAAGCTGCCTGCTTGTCCTCGCGCCTCGTTGCTACCTCCTGCCTTTTTCCAGGGGCCTTGGGAAGGTACCCAGGGAAGGGGGGGATTGGGGGTGGCTGCAGCGGCTTCTCGTCCTCATCGGGCTGCTAACGCCCGCCCGGCCCCTCTTGCATGCAGTCCCTTCACCGAGCGCTTTTTTCTTCTCACAGCTGAGGCAGGATTTGGAAAGTCGGGGGGGTGCGTGCGGGCTCCGCATCCCCCCCCTGCCACCCGGAACATTTAAAATAAGAAAAACCTTCGCCGGCCTCCGCAGATAAGAAAGGAAGAGAGAGAAAGAGAGAGAGAGAGCAAGAGAGACATAGCAACAGAGGCAGAGAGAGAGAGAGCAAGAGAGACATAGCAACAGAGGCAGAGAGAGAGAGAGACAGAGAAAGAGAAAGAAAGAAAGAGAGCTAGCAAGAGACAGAGAAAGAGAGACAGAGAAAGAGAAAGAGAGACAGAGAGAGAGAGAAAGAGATAGCAAGAGAGAAAGAGAGAGAAAAAGAGAGAGAATGAAAAAGATAGCAAGAGAGGCAGAGAGAACAAGGGAGAGAGAAAAACATATAGGGAGGGAAGGAGGGAAAGAGAAAGAGAACAAAAGAGAGAGGAAGAAAGAGGGATGGAGAAAGAGAAAGAAGGGAAGGAAGGGAGAGAAAGAATGAGGGAGAAATAGAGCGAAATGGAGGAAGATTTTTTTTTGTCAAAACTTTTCTTTAGGTGCCCCCCCCCCCGTTCAGTGTTCCCCAGGATTTTGAAAATGTGAATAATGTGCCGCGGCTCAAAAAAGGTTGGGAAACACTGGTTCATTGTACAAGACCCCTTAAAATCTGCACCTATCCTAATTAATGAAATAAATAAATTTGGAGAGATTGCTGGATTAATAGAGAAAAAACAAAAATGATAACAAAAAATATGACAAAACAGCAGATATCGAAATTAGAAGAATCCACTAAAATAAAAACCGCCAAAAAAGTTAAATACTTAGGATTATGGATTACCGCAAATTGCAGCACTATCAAGAAAGACAATTACGATAAACTAATCAATGAAATGGACAAAGATTTTTGCAGATGGTCGAAACTCCCACTCTCTATAATGGGGAAAATTGCTGTAATTAAAAGCAATATACTTCCTAGATTTCTATACCTTTTCCAAACTGCACCCATTAAACTAAATAGGACCTTTTTCAAAAACTTACACAAAAAATTTCGCAAATTCATATGGACAAAAAAAAAGGCCAGGATAAAACTTAAGGACCTACAAGACCATAGGTCAAGGGGTGGATTTGGGTTACCAAACATGGAACTATACTACTATGCCTCAATTGTAAACCTACTGAAAGAATGGATAATACTTAAAAATTCTAGAATATTAACACTTGAAGGCTATGACCTTCAATCCGGGTGGCACAAGTTTCTGATGACAGACATAGATAAAATACCAACATATTTCAGATCACACTACATCCGAAAAACCTTAATTAACACCTGGCACTTCATTAAAAAAACCCACTACCTCTGCATCCCAAAATGGATTTCACCAACAGAAGCCATTATATACCCGAATGCATTAACCCCTGATAAAATTATAACATACGACCAACTACTAAACGAAAATAATGAACTAATCCCTAAGCAAAAACTCATGGAAAAAGGTATTAAAGTAGATTGGTTACACTACCTACAAATAAAATCAAAATATAATGAAGATAAGAACAAATCAGACTTCCAAAAAAATAACCCCCTCGATAAAATAATTTTTGGTCCACAAAAAAAGCAAATATCAAATATATACAATATCCTCCTTCAACACGATACTGTTGAAGAAATAGTTAAAGGAACTATGATAGCGTGGTCACAAAACTTTGGGTACACAATTTATTTAAACGAATGGGAAAAAATTTGGACTGCTAACTATAAATTAACGATGGCAACCTCATATAAGGAAAACCATTATAAAATGTTCTACAGATGGCACTTGCCACCTGCTAGACTTGCAAAAATGTATCCAAATCTATCACCATTATGTTGGAAATGCAGGGAAAAACCAGGTACATATTACCACATCTGGTAAGTATCATTGTATGATAGCCTGGGCCCAGAATTTTGAATAAGCCATAAACCTAACAGAGTGGGAGAAAATATGGAATGCAAATTACAAACTAACATTAGCAATACAGTACAAGGAGAATATGTACAAAATGTTTTATCATTGGCACCTTTCCCCAACACGACTTAATAAAATGTACCCAAACGTATCACCAATCTGTTGGAAATTCAAAAGAGAAATAGGGACATATTACCACCTATGGTGGACCTGTTCGGCTGCAATGGAATTTTGGAAAAAAGTCAAAAAATGCTTGGAATAAATCATATCTCAAACAATCAAGTTAAAACCAGAACTATTTCTTCTAGTATTGTTAGACAAAAATTTGCAAAAAAAAGATAGATACCTGATTCTCCATATTACAACCACTGCCAGGTTATTATACATTCAAAACTGGAAAAAGGAAACAATCCCCACAATTCTATCCCTAATAATTAAAGTTTTAGAGTGTGCCGAAATAACTAAAATAACTCTGGAACTATCAAGAAAAAGACGAATCAGATTTTTACAGTGACTGGGAAAAATGGTACAATTGGTTGAAGCAGAAAAGATATACAGTGATCCCCCGTTTATTGCGTCCCCAACCATTGCGAACAGGGTACTTCGCTATTTTTCAACCCGGAAGTCAAAATACCATCTACGCATGCGTGACCGTGGGCACGCATGCGTAGATGGCAACCGGGAGATCAGCTGCTGGGCGGCTTCCCTGAGTCTTCCCCCTCTTGCTGGCGTCAGCGAGGAGTTTCCCCACCGCCCACGCAAACTCCTCGCTGCCGCCCGCCCTTCGCCCGCCCACGCCGTTCATTCTCGCCGCACGGGCCTGTCCACGCTGTCTCTCGGCGCTTTCCAGCTGAGTCGGGGAGCGAGTTCGCTCCTGGACTCAGCACGAAAGCGCCGAGAGACAGCACCCCCTGGACCCCCGACCCGGGTTTGGGGGGTGCTAGGAAGCTCCCATTGTTGGCGGAGACCTTTTAAAACACTCGCGCGGCTTCCAAACCGAGTCCTGAAGCCAAGCGCTCGCTTGGCTTCAGGACTCGGTTTGGAAGCCGCGCGAGTGTTTTAAAAGGTCTCCGCCAACAATGGGAGCTTCCTAGCACCCCCCAAACCCGGGTTGGGGGCTCGGGGGTGTGCTAGCGAGCCTCCCATGTCGGCGGGGATGTTTTAAAACACCCGCGCGACTTTCCAATGAGTCCCGAAGACAACGCGTTTGTCTTCGGGACTCATTGGAAAGTCGCGCGGGTGTTTTAAAACATCCCCGCCGACATGGGAGGCTCGCTAGCACACCCCCGAACCCCCAACCCGGGTTTGGGGGTGTGCTAGCGAGCCCCTCATGTCGGCGGGGATGTTTTAAAACACCCGCGCCGCCCCCAATCTTAGGCTCCTCGCTAGCGCTGCGGAAGTAAAAACACCCTCTGCACATGCGCAGATGGTGTTTTTACTTCCGCAGCGCTACTTCGCGAAAACCCGCTCGTTGCGGGGGTCCTGGAACGGAACCCTCGCAAAGAGCGGGGGATCACTGTACTGTATTTTTCAGTGTATAAGTCACACCTTTTTACTTCAAAAAAGTGCCTCAAAAACTGGGTGCATCTTATACATCAAATGTATCCATGGAGGAGGCAGCTTCACCGAGCTGAGCCTCCTCCCACCGGATAATCAGGGCCGCCCCGTGGGCCTCCTCTGCCGGCTGGATGCACAGAACACCGAGGGGATGCCCGCCCACTTCTCCTCAGCTGCTGCTGTGCATCCTGCCTCACCTGCCTGGCAGCAGGCATTCCTCATGGTGTCCCTACCGGCATCCGAACTGGGGACAGGAGAAGATGCGCTGAGGAGTTCCCCAGCTATTGGTAACTGACCCATCTTTTTTTGTGCTATTCTGTTGAGGGGTTTGGGTGGCAGCAGGCCCAAGGGGAGGTGCAGACATGGCCTAGAGCCAGCAGCCAGCAGACCTCCTCCAGACCGAAGGTGAAGGGTTGTGCATGCCAAGAGAGCAGCTCAAAGAACTTCCACTGCTGCCTGCATACCAGCCCCGGACTCCCTCTGTCCTTTGCTTAAAAGCTGCTCGGCACTGCCTTCAAGCTCTGCGCAGGGTGGCCACAAGCGCCTCCAGCACTCTTTGACCAGGCAAAGGACAAGGAGGGGAGGTTCTAAAACATCCTCCTCTGCTGCTGCCATCTCCTTTCCTTGATTACTGGTTTTTCCCTGATTACAGCCTTTTCTGCTGCCGCCGCTTGCTAAGTCCAAATACAGGCTGAGGCGGAGGAGCCACCGGGCAAAAACCAGATGGGACTTCTGCTTTTCAAGCTGAAGGGGACAACAGGGTGGCATCGCATTGCATCTTCTGCCTTCTGACGCTTCTTCCTCTTTTCTCTCCATTTTTTTCCTTTGGCGATCTTCCTGAACATTTGGGAAGGCAGAGGTGGAACAATCGGGAGGTGGGGGGATGGACTGAATGGGAATGGGAATGCGAGTTGAAGTCTACAAGCCTTAAACTTGCCAGGTTTGAAGACCCTTGCACTCCTAACCCCTAACCCAGGGGTCTTCAAACTTGACATCTTTAAGGCTTGTGGCCTTCAACTCCCATTCCTCAGGTAGCATGACTGTGGAGGAATTCTGTGAGTTGAAGTCCACTAATCTTAAAGCTGTCAAGTTTGAAGACTCCTGAGTTAGGGGTTAGGAGTTCAAGGGTCTTCAAACCTGGCAAATTTAAGGCTTGTCCTCCCCATCCCTGTCATGATTGCATCACCAGCTAGCGGCTTTGGGTTGCACTGGTCAGCAGAGAGAGAGGAGTGCCCAGGAAGCTTTGTACAGCTGCAACAGGGGTGGGTTCTAACTTACCTTACTGCCTGTTTGCTTCCTCCTGCACCACGTGGGCCCAGGAACCCAGCATCTGTACATGTGCAGAAGCAAAAATCAGCTTCTGCATATTCACAGAAACAAAATACAAGATGGCGTCTATGGCACTGCTGAGAAAGCCGGTTTGGGGCATGGTCAGCTGGTTCAGCAAGCAGGGAGAAATTTGTGCTACTGGTTCTATAGAACTAGTCCAAACCAGCAGGAAACATCTCTGAATAGTTCCATGTTTTTATACGTTTCTTTATTGCATGAGGCATGGCCAACAGATACTGAATGGTGTACACTGACACTGCAGAAAAACAGAACATTTCTATAAAATGATAGGTTAAATTGCAGGATATTTTTGAGCTCACAGCTAAGAATCTATTAAGATTACATAAAAGTATTCAGGAAGCAAAATCTTTCTGGTACAATGTGAACTTAAATGTGGATTTGATTCTTCAAGAACTATTGAGTGATTATAAGTTTCAATACTTATTTAGTTATATAACTTTTCTGAAAGTACACATTTAAAAATATATTCAAGGTTAAATGGCAGAACAAAGCAAAGAGACATTTAAAATTCCTTGGAAATCTCCATGTTTAAATTTGCTTTAATATTCAAAAAATAAAAAAAATAAAAAAATATTACTGTTGTGGCTCATCCACATCCTGCGCAGCTGATCATAGATTCTGAGGATCAAGAGATGGATGTGATATCCTAGGCCAGTGTACTTGGCACCTGAGTCTGATAGCAAGGAGGTCAGAGAGGATGTGGGGCTGAAAGCCAACCAGGGCCTGTTGTACTTCCAAAGGTGTACAAGTGACTCAGGAGAAGAGGAAGAGCCTCTTCTTGATTCTAGGGTGAGTAGAAGTGTCAGAAGACATAAGTAGCTGAACAAGATGAGGTCTCTGCATGAACAGATATCTAGAACACTTGGCCATGCCTTTTGGCTATTTAGGGGAGAGCCTCATGACAGCAAGTGCGGAAGTCAACTTTCAACTGTGAGAGATGGCTGAATCGAATCTGGCTGTTGGACTGTTTATGTGAATTACAAATTAAGAAAAGGAAATTTTGATTCCTGACTTTCTGCCAATTTCAGAGTGAGTCATTGTTAGAGAGGTGATCAAGAAGAACTATTTGGGAATTGCCTCTATGCCTGAGACTTTAATGAACAGTTGAGATTGCATTTGACAGATTTATTGCTTTTGCTTATATTTTATACAGTTAAACCTTCTGCTACTAAATTATTAGAAATTACATGGGACAGAACAATTACAGTACTAGATAATAAAAACGGGATATCTGAGAGGATACTTAATGTGGGGCATACATAAGTGCACCACTGTGCCTTTCATCCCCTGTCCAATTGTCTCTTCTTCTCATATATCTTTTCTTCCTTTCACATATCTTCTCCTCTATTTTTATATCTTTTTTCTATCCTTTTCTTTATATATATTACTACATGTCTATTCTCTTCAATATGTATTAAACAAATAAATAAATAAAAATAAATAAATAAATAAATAAATGTAATAGAAGTGTAACATGTTGGAAGAATATAGTCTGCTAATTCTTTTTCATGAGTTTACCTTTTTGGATTAACATTACCATATGTAAACATTGTACTGAAGACAATGTATGATTTTTTATATTAATACAGTGTTTCTCAACCTGGGCCGTTTGAAGATGTATGGACTTCAATTCCTAGAATTCCCAGGACAGCAACGCTGGCTGGGGAATTATAGGAGTTGAAGTCCACACATCTTCAAACGGCCCAGGTTGAGAAACACTGTATTAATATAATTTTTAACTATATAGCAAACATTTGGAATGTAATAATGTAAGAATAACTCCCTATTTATTGTGCTTTGACTACTATATAAAATATTTATTTTTGGAAAAAAATTATGTATGGCCATCATTTTCTTATCAGCAAAAAGTAAAATTATTCAATAGAAACATAGAAGACTAACGGCAGAAAAAGACCTCATGGTCCATCTAGTCTGCCCTTATACTATTTCCTGTATTTCATCTTACAATGGATATATGTTTATCCCAGGCATGTTTAAATTCAGTTACTGTGGATTTACCAACCACGTCTGCTGGAAGTTTGTTCCAAGGATCTACTACTCTTTCAGTGAAATAATCTTTTCTCACGTTGCTTTTGATCTTTCCCCCAACTAACTTCAGATTGTGTCCCCTTGTTCTTGTGTTCACTTTCCTATTAGTTGTGTATAGTAAATATCTAATTGGCATTAATTGGCCAATCAAACTATTTTGCAGAGTAGAGACTGCAAGCAAAATCCAAGTCACAAATTAATTTGTATATTTTAATATATCAATTTTCCTTGCTTACATATCTGCAAATGTTTTACTAATCCACTCCCAGTTTTATCTCCTCTTCTTATTCTCCTACAATTAATTATACAATGACTCCAGGAGTAGGTTCAGACTGGTTCACCTGAATTGGTAGCAACCCACTGGTGACATCACAATGACATCACTGAATCAAATTGGTCAGTCCATGGGTGCCAACTTAATTTTTAAAGTTGTTTTTTTCTTCTTCTGAGCATGCGTAGAAGCTGAGTTCTGGCACTGTGCATGTGGTCGCCATCTGTTTTTTGGCTTTGATGCAGGAGGAAGCAAACCAGCAGGGAGATAAGTTAGAATCTACCCCTGAGGTGTGCTAGGCGAAAAATGGGGCGTGAGGGGGGGGAGTCCAACACCTCCCTTCTTTGCCCCTTTTGGCTCCCAGGGAAGTGGGGAGGCTTGCTGGGTCCAAAATGGGGCACAGGGGGTACAATACCCCCTCTTCCATGCCCCTTTCAGCTCCCAGGGGGCTGTAGGGAGGCTTGCTGGATCCAAAATGGGTGCAGGGGGGGCCTTCAAGAAAAAGAAAGAAAGAAAGAAAGAAAGAAAGAAATGCTCACCATTTTGGGATTCCCACATGCACTGAGTTTGTGTTGGTGGCTTTTCTTCCTGCTACTAAAGACCTGAGATTATTCACAGGAAGGGAGAAAGGGAGGGAGGGACAGAGGGAGGGAGAGAGTGAGTGAGAAAGAGAGAGAAGAAAGAAATAGAGAGGAAAAAAGAAAAAGAGAAAAAGAAAAAGATGAAGAAAGGGGGGAGAGAGAGACAAGAAGAGATAAAGAAACAGTAAGAAAGAGATAAAGAAACAGTAAGAAAGAAAAAGAGAGAAAGAAAGAAAGAGAAAGAGAAAGAGAGAAAAAGAAGTGAAAGAAAGAAAAAGAAAAAGAGGAAGGAACAGAGAGAAGAGAGACAGAAAGAGAAAGAAAAGAAGAAGATAAAGGAAGCACCACAGACCCTGTCAATAGATGGGGCTTCAGAAGATACTTTGAAACAACACAGCAATTTAGATCTGAAAGATACCTCAGAGGTCATCTAGTCTAACCTTGTGCCTCAGCAGGAAACCTTGCATTGTATGGATTGTTTTGGTCTCTCTAACAGAGAAAAAAATTGCCAGAAAGGAGAAGGAGTTTACTAGGACAAGGCTGCCATGCAGAGGAAAGCAGAGATAGTCCTTGACTTATGACAATTGAGGCCAAACTTTTTGTTGCTAAGCAAGGATGTTTTTAAGTGAAGTTCACCACATTTTATTCAATGCATGACATTTCTTGACTCTAACAGTGATGTGCAAGCTAGGAAAGAACATTTGAAGGCATGTGTGATTTTCAAATGTACAGAAACTATGGTTAAATGTGTGGCGGAAAGTGGACTCTGGGTGTTTTTTTCCAAATGCAGTAAGTGAGATTGAATGTATAGTTTTAGAATACTCTCTCTCTCTCTCTCTCTTTCTCTTTATGTGTGTGTGTATGTGTGTACATACACATACAGTATACAGTATATAGTAAATAATGTACCTTTTTGTGTGCCTGTGTGTAATTTGGCATACACACATAGGATTAAATAGTATATTTTGGATGTTCAGTAGTAGTAAAATATCACCTGTTACAGAAAACCACCTTCCCAAGCTGAAGGAGGTCAGCAATTGGCAGATGACCTGAACGTGTTCTACTGCAGGTTTGAAAAGAAACCTCAACCACTTATCTGTACAACCTCCATCCCAGACACACCAACAACAGCTAAATCTTCTACAACTGAACCCATCCCATTGGATTTACAACCCCTAGTGATCACAGAAAAGGAAGTGAAAGATCTATTTCTCAGACAGAAATCTGGAAAAGCACCAGGCCCAGACAAGATAACTTCTTCTTGCTTAAAAGTCTGTGCTGACCAATTGGCCCCCATCTTCACCCAAATCTTCAACAAATCACTATTGTGCTATGTTCCTTCCTGCTTCAAACGCTCGACTATCATCCCAGTGCCGAAGAAGCCCTCCATCAAGGAACTGAATGACTACAGACCAGTTGCTCTAACATCTGTAGTTATGAAAATCTTTGGCTTAAGGCTAGTGATGTTCCACTTGAAAACCATCACAGATCCACTGTTAGACCCCCTGCAATTTGCATACCGAGCAAATAGATCAACAGATGATGCTGTTAATATGGCTCTACACTACATCCTTCAACATCTTGAATCTCCAATGACCTACGCTAGGGTCCTCTTTGTGGACTTCAGTTCAGCATTCAATACCATCGTACCAGACATTCTCTTAACCAAACTAAATCAGCTAGCGGTACCTGAACACACTTGTAAGTGGATCACAAGCTTCCTAACAGACAGGAAGTAGCAGGTGAAGCTAGGAAAAATCACATCAGATACATGTACAATTAGCACAGGTGCCCCCCAAGGCTGTGTACTCTCACCACTTCTCTTCTCTCTATACACTAATGACTGCATCTCAAATGATCCATCTGTTAAACTACTGAAGTTTGCAGATGATACAACAGTGATCGGACTCATTCGAGACAATGATGAATCCACATACAGACGGAAAGTTGAACAACTATCTTTGTGGTGTGACCAGAACAATCTAAAACTGAACACACTCAAAACCGTAGAAATGGTGGCAGACTTTAGGAGAAACCCTTCCACCTCTCACAATACTAGACAACACAACATCAACAGTAGAGACCTTCAAATTTCTAGGTTCTATCATATCTCAAGACCTAAAATGGTCACCTAACATCAAAAACATCATCAAAAAAAGCACAACAAAGAATGTTCTTTCTGCACCAGCTCAGGAAGCTCAAACTGCCCAAGGAGCTGCTGATACAGTTCTACAGAGGATTCATTGAGTCTGTCATCTGCACCTCTATAACTGTCTGGTTTGGTGCTGCAACCCAACAGAACCGACACATACTTCAGAGGACAATCAGAACTGCAGAAAAAGCAATTGCTGCCAACCTGCCTTCCATTGAGGACCTGTATACTGCACGAGTCAAAAAGAGGGCGGGGAAAATATTTACTGACCCCTCACATCCTGGACACAAACTGTTTCAACTCCTACCCTCAAAATGTCACTACAGAGCACTGCACACCAAGACACAACTAGACACAAAAACAGTTTTGATGACCATTCCAAGTACACTTTGTCAAGATTAATCTGTGTCCCTGAAGTTTGGTAAGAGTGGATTCGTATCAGCACATCCATGTGCTCAGTTTGCAACCGATTACGAGCTTTGGTCTTGCTGGCATTCATCAGGCTGAAACCTTGCTCACAATCAGCATTTGATGCTTGGAATGTTGCACAAATATCCAGCAGACGGACAGCAGTTTTCCCCCGAACGCCATCACTCTACTAAACAAATAATTCTTCAACACTGTCAGACTTTTTATTAATTCTGCACTTCTATTTCTACTCATTTTTCTCATCATTCCTATCATCCTTTTCCTCCCATTTAGGACTATGACTGTAACTTGTTGCTTGTATCCTATTATTTTTATTAATATTGATTGTTTCTTGATTGCTTATTTGACCCCTATGACAATCAAAGTGTTGTACTGCATGATTCTTGACAAGTGTATCTTTTTCTTTTATGTCCGCTGAGAGCATATGCACCAAGACAAATTCCTTGTGTGTCCAATCACACATGGCCAATAAAATTCTATTCTATTCTATTGATGACATTATTTGCGAATTAGCCGAGTTGAACAAGCTGGTGCAAAGAAACAATCTGACACCAATTGAAGCTGTTCAGTTTGTGAAGGCCAGAATATCCAAGCTTCGCCTTCAGTATTTAGGCAAAACAGCTTACTGGAATGACAAATCTCACGAATATATGCAAAACAAACCAGACATTAACATGACTGCCATACTGAAATTTATTGAATGTTTGTGCTTCCATCTTGACAGTCGCTTTCCAGACAATGAGCTGACAGATTGGAATATATTTGAAACTGCTGCTCTGTCAATGGTGACCTCTTTTAATTTGGGGGAAACTGAAATTGCAACCCTGGTTGGAAATTTCCAGCATTTCTTTGATGATTTGGATGAAGTCAACATCATATCAGCTGTACAGTCACAATATCGTGACTTCAGATTTCTGATGTCAGAGAAATTCAAGTCTGGATTAATGCATTCATTCGATGATATGGTGCAGTTTGCACTAAGAGAGCAACAGTTTGGAATGCTGTCCGCCTGCTGGATATTTGTGCAACATTCCAAGCATCAAATGCTGATTGTGAGCGAGGTTTCAGCCTGATGAATGCCATCAAGATCAAAGCTCGTATTCGGTTGCAAACTGAGCACATGGAATCCACTCTTACCAAACTTCAGGGACACATATTAATCTTGACAAAGTGTACTTGGAATGGTCATCAATGAAAGACAGACACAAGAAACTCTAAGGTGAGCCATACCTTCAGTGATTAACCAGTTTTCAAATAACATTGATTCCTTTTTTGACTTATAATTAAATACATTTATGAATATGTTGGATGTTAATCATTAATATTTTTGATCTGACAGATTGATCTTGACAAAGATGGAATGGACAAAGACAAAGATGGAACAGACAAAGGCAAAGATGGAATGGTCATCAATGAGAGAGACAGACGTGAGAAACTCTAAGGTGAGCCAGTGTTCCCTCTAATTTTTTTTCGGTGTGGGTGGAAAAGTATAGTGTCTGAGCAGCAGTCCCTTTGGGACTGGGCGGCATAGAAGTCCAAAATAAATAAATAAATAAATAAATAAATTATATATATATATATATATATATATATATATATATATATATATATATATATATATATCTCACATGTTTTTTGCTGAAATTTTTAAAATTAAGGGAGATTAGGATGGCACCATTTCGGCCTTGTCCTGGCCTCATCAGCTAGCCACACCCTTACTGGGATTTTATCCAGCAGCTTCTGCCTTGTAAGGCAGAGAATTAACAGCTGAGCCACCAGACCTGATCCCTTCAGCTGTGTACGAGGGAGGGGTTATATGTTTTTTATGTCGGATCACCCTGGTATATTGAAGGAACGTCACAGCTCCTTTTTGCCTCTAGGCCCAACCCAGGGCTAGCTAGCTATTTATTTGTTTGTTTGTTTGTTTGTTTGTTTGTTTGTTTATTTATTTATTATTTAGAATTGTATGCCGCCCCTCTCCGCAGACTCGGGGCGGCTCACAGCAAAATACAACAAATCATGACAAATCCAAATAAATTTAAAATATTTAAAAAGATTTAAAAAGAACCCCATTTACTAACATACACACAAACATACCATGCATAAATTAGACATGCCCAGGGGAGGTGTTTCAGTTCCCCCATGCCTGACGACAAAGGTGGGTTTTAAGGAGTTTACGGAAGGTGGGGAGAGCAGGGGCAGCTCTAATCTCTGGGGGAGTTGGTTCCAGAGAGTCGGGGCCACCACAGAGAAGGCTCTTCCCCTCGGGCCCGCCAACCAACATTGTTTAGTTGACGGGACCCGGAGAAGGCCCACTCTGTGGGACCTAATCGGTCGCTGGGATTCGTGCGGCAGAAGGCGGTCTCAGAGATATTCTGGTCCAGTGCCATGAAGAGCTTTAAAGGCCATAACCAACACTTTGAATTGTGACCGGAAATTGATCGGCAGCCAATGCAGACTGCGGAGTGATGGTGAAACATGGGCATACCTAGGTAAGCCCATGACTGCTCTCGCAGCTGCATTCTGCACGATCTGAAGTTTCCAAACACTTTTCAAAGGTAGCCCCATGTAGAGATCATTACAGTAGTCGAACCTCGAGGTGATGAGGGCATGAGTGACTGTGAGCAATGAGTCCCGGTCCAGATAGGGCTGCAACTGGTGCACCAGGCGAACCTGGGCGAATGCCCCCCTCGCCACAGCTGAAAGATGGTTCTCTAATGTGAGCTGTGGATCGAGGAGGACGCCCAAGTTGCGGACCCTCTCCGAGGGGGTCAATAATTCCCCCCCCAGGGTGATGGACGGACAGATGGAATTGTCCTTGGGAGGCAAAACTCACAGCCACTCCGTCTTATCCGGGTTGAGTTTGAATCTGTTGACACCCATCCAGGCCCCAACAGCCTCCAGACACCGGCACATCACTTCCACTGCTTCGTTGACTGGACATGGGGTGGAGATGTAAAGCTGGGTATCATCAGCGTACTGATGATACCTCACCCCATGCCCTTGGATGATCTCACCCAGCGGTTTCATGTAGATATTAAATAGCAGGGGGGAAAGGACCAACCCCTGAGGCACCCCACAAGGGAGAGACCTCGGAGTCGACCTCTGACCCCCCACTAACACCGACTGCGACTGACCGGAGAGGTAGGAGGAGAACCACTGAAGAACAGTGCCTCCCACCCCCAACCCCTCCAGCCGGTGCAGAAGGATACCATGGTCGATGGTATCGAAAGCCACTGAGAGGTCAAGGAGCACCAGGACAGAGGATAAACCCCTGTCCCGGGCCTGCCAGAGATCATCCATCAACGCGACCAAAGCAGTTTCCGTGCTGTAACCGGGCCTGAAACCCGACTGCTGGGGACCTAAATAATCGGGTTCTTCCAAGGACCGTTGGAGCTGGAGTGCCACCACCTTCTCAACAACCTTCCCCATAAAGGGAATGTTGGAGACTGGACGATAGTTATTAAGTATGGCTGGGTCCAGGGAAGGCTTCTTGAGGAGGGGGCGCATGAGCGCCTCTTTATAGAGTGTTGGAAAAACTCCCCTCCCCAAGGAAGCGTTGGTAATCTCCTGGACCCAGCTCCGTGTCACCTCCCTGCTGGCCGAGACCAACCAGGAGGGACACGGATCCAGTAAACAGGTGGCGGAACTCACAGCTCCAATGGCCTTGTCCACTTCATCAGGTGTCACCAGATCAAACTCTTCTCAGACCAGTGGACAAGTACAGGTCCCAGTCACCTCGACTGACTCATTGTCAGTCGACTCTGTTTTCCAATTGGAGTTGAGATCGGCCTGGATCTGAGCGATTTTATCAGTGAAAAACGTATTAAAATCCTCGGCACTGCTCTGTAAGGGCTCCCCAACTCCTCCCTGGTTAAGAAGGGAGCAGGTCACCCTAAACAGAGCGGCTGGGCGGGATTCCGCTGATGCAATCAAGGCGGAATGGTACGCGCATCTTGCCACCTTGATCGCCACTTTGTAAGTCTTAATAAAAGCTCTTACAAGTGTTCGATCAGATTCAGACCTACTCTTCCTCCATCGCTTCTCTAGACTTCTCTACTGGTGTTTCAACTCCCGGAGCTCCTCATTGAACCATGGAGCTCTACGGGGTCTAGCGCCACGGAGAGGTCGCAAAGGCGCAATCTGGTCAAGAGCCTCAGCTGCAGCCTTGTTCCAGGCCTCCACAAGAGACTCCGCCGAACTGTGGACGAGTGCCTCTGGAATAACCCCAAGCGCCATCTGAAAGCCCTCTGGGTCCATCAGGCGTCTGGGGCGGAACATCTTAATTGGTTCCGCCTCCCTGCAGGGAAGGATTGGAGCCAGGAAGTCAAGCCGTAGTAGAAAATGGTCTGACCATGACAAAGGCAATGTTTCTAAGCCCCTTAGTCTCAGACCATTACTCAATTCCTCGGAAAGGAATACCATGTCAGGTGCATGCCCTCCCTCGTGAGTCGGACCCTGTACTACTTGAGTCAGGTCCATGGCTGTCATGGTGGCCATGAACTGCTGTGACAACCCAGAGGTTTCGCCGAGTGACGGCAGGTTGAAGTCCCCCAGGACAGTAAGTCCGGGGAACTCCACCGCCAACCCGGCTACCTCCTCGAGTAGCACAGGCAGGGCTTTTGACACGTAGCTGGGAGGCAGGTACGTGAGAAATAAGCCCACCTGAACCCCTAAGTCCAACTTCATCAAGAGAGACTCGCAACCCGCAATTTCTGGAGCAATGAGTCTACGTAGGCAAAGGCTCTCCCTGGCTATAATAGCCACTCCTCCCCCCCTTCCCTGGGGTCGAGGTTGATGCCATATCTGAAACCCGGCTGGGCAAATTTCAGAGAGAGGAACACCTCCCTCTGGGCCCAGCCAGGTTTCAGTAATGCATTCCAGGTCGGCCTCCTCATCCAGGATCAAATCCCGGATGAGGAGAGCTTTATTTACCACCGACCTGGCATTGAGTAGCAGCAACCTGAGCCCAGGGCCAGAGTTACACTCATCACCAGTACCCAAGATTGGGCTCACGGAGCCAGAACAAGGGATCATTATTAAGCAATGATCCCTCGTTCCCCTGGAACGGCTAACTCCGTGGCCCCCGCCATATCTGTCTCTCCCCAACAACACTGGAATATTCCGACCCTCTGCCACCCCAGAGATCGGTGCCCCTTCCTCTCCCGTCTCTCGAGCGTCAGGTGGGCCGGCATTCACACTATTCACATTGTTCATATACCTATCATCCCATCCACCCCACTCATTAATTTCATACGTAGCAGCCATCCCACCCCAATCTTCCAACCTTGACCCTCCCCCCTCATTCCATTCATATATACCATTCCCACCATTCCACCCTTGCCATTCATCCATCCTTAAAGTCCCCACAATAATTCAATTAACAATTAATTAATTAATATAAAAATGGTATTAAAATATATATAATTATAAAAATATAGGTAAAAAATATTCCAACTGGTCAATTAATTAATCAATTCAGCCAAGTTCATATAGATAACATCTGATCTAAAAAGTGAGTTCAAAGGATGTAAAATAGGACAAAGTCTGAATCCTGGGTATAAGCTCTGTCCTCCCAGGCTTTTTGGTAATGGCCGTTATCGTTGGCCAAATCTGTCTCTTTGCCGCTGTCATTGTTGTCATCTTCTCAGTGCTGGACATATCCACAGACCAGCACTTTAAAGGTTCTGTCTCTTTACCTCGGTTGGAATTGTCTCCTGTTCTTCTTTCTCTGTGGGAACTCCAATTCACGCAGCAACCTTCAGTCCCGCCCGCCCTTCGTATCCCCGCACAGACTGTACAACTGCAAGTCGCCCCTAGATAGTCCTCACACAATCCCAGTAACTCTTCATCCTCCCCTTTTTTATGGCAGCAAAAGTCATTGGCTCGATTACAACAGTGATTTAATGGTCCCTCCGAAACCAGGTACCCCTCACCATTTGGCGTCCCGGTGTCCTAGGTCCGTGCAGATCAGCCTCAGTCCACATCCAGCAGGCCCCCCTGGAAGCCTCTCCAGTGCAGCCACTTCACAGCAGCTCTCACCTGCTGCTTGTTGGGGAAATTTGGTGTTCTCAGCGTCTCTCGAAGTTGTGGAGACGCCTGCATTCCCATCCGGCAGGCCCCCCTGGAAGCCTCTCCAGTGCAGCCCACTTCACAGCAGCTCTCACCTGCTGCTTGTTGGGGAAATTTGGTGTTCTCAGCGTCTCTCGAAGTTGTGGAGAGACGCCTGCATTCCCATCCGGCAGGCCCCCCTGGAAGCCTCTCCAGTGCAGCCACTTCACAGCAGCTCTCACCTGCTGCTTGTTGAGGAAATTTGGTGTTCTCAGCGTCTCTCGAAGTTGTGGAGAGATGCCTGCATTCCCATCCGGCAGGCCCCCCTGGAAGCCTCTCCAGTGCAGCCCACTTCACAGCAGCTCTCACCTGCTGCTTGTTGGGGAAATTTCAAGGCAGTTAATTTATTCATAGCCGACAACTATATTCTGTATGTATCACATGTTTTTTGCTGAAATTTTTAAAATTAAGGGAGACTAGGATGGCCTCATCAGCTAGCCACACCCTTACTGGGATTTGATCCGGCAGCTTCTGCCTTGTAAGGCAGAGAATTAACAGCTGAGCCACCAGACCTGATCCCTTCAGCTGTGTACCAGGGAGGGGTTATATGTTTTTTATGTCGGATCACCCTGGTATATTGAAGGAACGTCACAGCTCCTTTTTGCCTCTAGGCCCAACCCAGGGCCATTTCAAGGCAGTTAATTTATTCATAGCCGACAACTATATTCTGTACGTATCACATGTTTTTTGCTGAAATTTTTAAAATTAAGGGAGACTAGGATGGCACCATTTCGGCCTTGTTCTGGCCTCATCAGCTAGCCACACCCTTACTGGGATTTGATCTGGCAGCTTTCTTCTATTCCTATATTTTTTCTTCTATTCTTTCATTGATATGTTCTGTTACTATATCTTCTTTTCTATTCTTTCTTAGATATATTTTGTCACGCTGAGTATTGACAGCCCCAGAGACATTCTAAGTCTTTCAGAGTTATGCAGTAATTAAATAGTTAACAGTGTGTGTGTTGTATTAGCTCCACCCATTATGATGTAAAATCCTGCCACATCATCAATGCATCTTTTCCTTCTTGTTGAAGATCCTCCATATTCCTTTGTCTCTTTCTCTGTTAGTTTCAATGATGTAGCACGCGTCTCAGATGCCTCCTAAGGCATTTAATTATATTTTGTTATTTTCGTAATAAAAGTAACTTTGTTTGAAAGCTGATTCTTTTTTTAATCCATCGACTCTCAGAGATGATTTATTATGGTCCACGCGGGCTGCAATTTATCTAAATCTGTCATATTTTACTATGAGTATCTTCTCTATAACCTTCATCATGTATTTTACTATGTGTGTATATGTTGTCGGGCTCTCTGGTAGACTCCTCCCAAAAATTCACAGGTAGAAATTTCAGACACACACACATTTGAAAATTCAAAACAATGTTCTTTATAATGAAAATTCACTTAAACTAAGCCCTCTTTTGGTATAGCAAAGAGCACTCGTCTCCAAACAAACTGGTAATTTGTACAAGTCCCTTATCAGTTCTGTGATTCTTAGCTTGCAGCTGTGAGGCAATTCACAGTCCTTCTTCTTTCACAAAGTGAAACACACTTTGCTCTGGTTTAGTTTCAAAGCGGGGAAAAATCAGCACACAAAAGGTCAAAGTCAGTAAAGCAGTCACGAAGCACAATGATCAGATAATCCTCCACAATGGCCAAACCTACAGGCTGCTATTTATAGCAGCCTCACTAATTACCACAGCCCCACCCAACCACAGGTGGCCTCATTTTCTTTGATAATAATCTCTCAGTTGTTGTTGCCTATGCATCGCTCTCTGCATGCGTAGATGGATCATTAACTCATGTTCTGAATCCAAGGAGGAGCTAGATAATTGATCTCCTTCTGAGCTGTCTGCCACACTCTCCTCCTCCCTGTCACTCATGTCTTCTTGGTCAGAGGAGCCTTCATCAGCAGATTCCACCGGGGGGTGGGGCAAAACAGGCCTGCAGCATGTGGATGTCTCCCCCACATCCACAGTCCTTGGGGCAGGAGCTGGGCCAGAGCTAACCACAACAGTGTATATATATATATATATATATATATATATATATATATATATATATATATATATCACATGTTTTTTTGCTGAATTTGAAAATTAAGGGAGACTAGGATAGATATATTTCGGCCTTATTTTGGCCTCATCAGCTAGCCAAGCCCACTGGGACTTGAACCTGCAACCTTTGCCATGTAAGGCAGAGAATTATCATCTAGGCTACAGTATCCAATCCTTTCATATATATTATATTATATATTATAAATAAATAAAAATTCCCTTCTTTTTTATTAAAAGAAATTAATAATAAAACAAAACCAAAATCTATTACTATTAAAACTAAAAAAAAACAGCAAAACTAAAAACACAACTATTAATAAATCCATGCTTTAAAATCTTCATTTCTTAAATATTTATCATAGTATTATAGTAATCTAGTAATACTATGAAAATCTTTCTGAACACCAATGCATCAATTAATACATTTCCATATTTACTTTTCTATAATTTCAGTCAATATTTCCAAGCTCAATTACTTTTCAGGCACTTAGCATTTACTATTATTAACTTTCATCAATCCTCTACATTTCCAAGTACAGTACATTTAAAATTCATAATGCAAACTCATAAAACCATACAGTACATATCATAAACCCCTTATTTAGCCTATGTATCTTCCATTAATTTTACCTATGTAATTCTATATAGTTCTAAAATTCTAATCCAATTTTACAAATTAATACATCCTAATATTAAACAACAAAATTAAATTAAAAACAAAACATAAACATATAAGAAATCCAGACTTCTTTCCCCCCTCTAAATAGTACATTCCCATTTTATTTTTTACTTTAAAATAAGGTATGTGCAGTGTGCATAGGGATTTTTTCATAGTTTTTTTTAATAGTCCGGCCCTCCAGCAGTCTGAGGGACAGTGAACTGGCCCCTGTGTAAAACGTTTGGGGACCCCTGCCTAAATATATCTTTTACCATCAAGAAACCATGTTAACCATGATAAAACCTTGTTTTTATCTTCTTTGTTAATCAAACTAATTTTTGAGTGGAAATACAAAGGTATATTTGCTCCCAACTAGTATATTATGTTCACAGAAGGCTTCATTTTAACAGAAGACTACAATTGTTTGCATGTTTCTTTGGCTATAAATGCCAACCAGCAGTGGAATTTATTAAATATCTTGCTAAATATCTGTCCAGTCACTAAAGTATTATGCATTTGCTGATTCCTCTAATTCAAAGTTTCAAAATGTATATTAGGATATTACTTAATGTTCAATTTTATAAGAGTTCTGTTTTAAGAGAACTGTCTGAGACAGCTTATTTACAATGTAAATAAGAGGCTGCCACAAAGGGGGAGTCAAGTTATTCTCCAGAGCACCTGTAGGACAAGAAGCAGTGGGTGGAAACTAATCAAGGAGAGAAGCAACTTAGAAGCAAGGAGTGAATGTGAGAACCATTAATCCATGTAACTACTTGCCTCTAGAAGTTGTGAATGCTCAAACACTGGAAGTTTTAAAGAAGATGTTGGATACCCACTTGTCTATAGGGTTTTCTGCCTAAGCAGGGGGTTGGGCTAGAAGTCCTCCAAGGTCCCTTCCATCTTGGTTGTTAGAAAATGTTTCACATTTTAAAATATCTGTACAAGCCACAAGAGAAATCTCTTTAGAGGAACATCTTCCCACCTTGTAGACAATACTTCCAGAAACTGGGAATAACCATAAACAACTTCTACATCTAGTATCCAATATCCAGTATCTAGTTCAAGAAACACAGATCAGTTTGACATGCCTTGACTGTTAATGAATTATCTACCTTCAGTCTCTCTAACTTTCAGCTGACTTGCACCTAAGGAGGTTGTTTTGATTTTTTTTTTTTTTGCAAAAGCAAAACCAACATCATTTAGAAGCAATTACAAATGCCTTCAATGAGAATTTAAAAAAATACAATATCCAATTACAAAAAGCCATACTTTTCTCTCCTTCTTTCTTCCCCGCTCCTTCCCCATGGTGGAAATCCAATCCAGTCAGTTTTAAAATCACCCCGCATTTTGGAATTGGAGGGAGGGGGGAAATTAGCCGGCTGGGCTTTTGTCTCTTTCTCTCGAGGGTGGAAATCCAATCCGGTCAGTTTTAAAGTCACGCCGCATTTTGGAGTCGGGACAAATGATCAAGGTCTGGTAACCTTATTCTAATTGCCAATTCCAGCGCAGAGGTCAGACCTCTGCGCTGGAATTGGAAACTCGTGTGCAGACATCTCAAATCTCCTGCGCTATAGCGCACAACTCACGTTACAGGGAACACTGAGGTGAGCCATACTTTTAGTGATTAACCAGTTTTCAAATAACACGGATTCCTTTTTTGACTTATAATTAAATACATTTATGAATATGTTGGATGTTAATAGTTAATATTTTTGATCTGACAGATTGATCTTGACAAAGATGGAATGGACAAAGACAAAGGTGGAATGGACAAAGACAAAGGTGGAAGGCAAAGATGGAATGGACAAAGATAAAGATGGAATTTTAGAGATAGCATATACAAGCACTTAAAAGTTACTTCAGAATAAGGCAACTACTGTGTAAAAAAGAGCATACAAAAAAGTATCCTGGGCTCTTGCTATGTGGGCACAAAAGTAACAATCTCTTCAAACTACAATAAAAGAACAAATAATAAAGAATATGACAGTGCTAATAATCCATTTGTCTCTCTGGGAACAAAATAATTACAGTTTTGTTTATTTCATAAATATAATACATTTCAATTAAAAAAACCCAAACAAACCAACCTAAATAACTTGGTATTTAAACATGTGGGTAATTGAGACTGACTTCCTGTCATCATAAATTCAGAAATCTCTGCTGGTCAACACAATAAATGAACATTAGTTGAATTTATGCTAAAAAAAATGTTACTAATTTTGATTTACAAGCACTGCTCTATCAATGTTCACTAAACTAGTGAATAAGAACAATGATACTTACATTCTGCAAAGCAAGAGCTCGCATCAATTTTCCAGATAATTTGGCCTTGGTGAGAGCCATTTACTCCACGATTTTTGTAGTCCAAAAAGTTTTCTGATAGAACCTCATCTGGGAAGTAAATAAAAATAATATTACAGTTTTTCACAGCAAAAGACGGAATCATTGGCAAATTAGTTGTATGATTGTAAGCTGTACAGTGTTACTCTGAGGTAAGATTGGTGGCAATAAATTTTATAAAGAAATGAATAAATCAGATGTACTACTGTCTTTTGATTAAAGTAGAATTAGCATGAATCCTAAGGCAAATGAACTAAACAAGGAAAAGACTTCTTCATGAATGCACACATTCTTTATCACAGAGGATTCTAGCATGCATACCATTTCTTTTTTAAAATAGTAATTTTACTATTATTGTTACTAAATACTAAATATTATTAAAATAATTTCAATTGTAATTTTTAGTAGTGCAAACAAAAATAAAAATAAAGAAAAATAAGAATGTAGTACTGAAAAAGAAATACAAGCAGTCCTCAACTTTTGACCACAACTGAGTCCAGAAGCTCAATGGTAATTGAGCAAATCAGTCCATAATGACTGGTTTGCTCAATTACCACAATCCTGGCATTCTCATTTGTAGTCATTAAGTGATCTTATGAGTGGTTAAGTGGTCTCAGGCAAGTAGAGGAATTGCCTGGGGAGTGGGGAGAGCCTTAAAGATTCTGATCAGAGGTAAATATCCTCATGGCTTAAATCAAAATAGGATTTTCCATCCCTGGATGAGAGATACTCATGTATGATCTTGGCTGGATCTTCAGGACCTATCTTTCTGCCTGAAGAACTCTGTGCTCCTAACCTAATTGTGCTGTCTTTTTACTTGGATTTCATCTCTTTCTTGTCTCTAAAGTTTAGCTGTCTGTAAACTTAATTTATTTTTATTTTTTTCTTTGTCCCATCTCTCAGAATTCTTCAAAGCTTTGGCAAGCAGCTGCATCCAGACTTCCTTGAGGTCCTCAGCTGACGCAGGGCTCCTGCTGCAAGCTGATTGGTCACAGCCGTCAAGGGTACTGACTTTGCCACTCTGTATATTTTCCCTATTCTGTGTACATTCCACTATCGAACTCAGTGTAAATAATCTTCCCTAATCTACTAAATTCAGCTTTTCCCTACTCCATCCATTTTTACTATCATACCCAACATAATCAATATTAATTATCTCATATTAATCCTCTTTTTATTATCCCTTTTCCCTTTCCTTCTATTATTTATCAGTGTAAATCATATAATGAATTTATAATTCAAATAATCAATAAATAATCAATTTATAATTCAAATACTGTAATCAATAGAACCTAAAAGTGGAATCATAAATATAATCACAACCATTTTCAAATTTCTCATCCATAATAATTATAATCATGACTTTTTTCAATTTTCTTTTTTTAATTTTTAACTTTTATAGTTTAAAACAAACAAAAAATTCATATATCTCTTTTTACAGATCCAGTACTGTAGCATGCATTTTACATATTGTTACAAATCACACCTCTATGTCATAAGCAAACTATATACAATTTAGCAGGTTAGTAAGGCATAAAGTTTTGATATATTTAATCTTCTTCTACATGTACACCTATCCTTTTTTTTGTATTGGTATATTTAAATTTTTTTTGTGGATCCATTCATACCATCTTTGCCATACTGTATCTCTTTAGTTTCTTTAATTCTTACTCCTTTGGTTGCGTTTGTCATTTCATCCATTTCACTGCGGCTATAGATTTTCTTGATGATCAAATTTTCAGATAGGTTTTCCTATTTGCCGATGACTCTAAAGTGTATAATAGGGTTGATATTCCTGAAGGCATCTGTGATATGGCAAATGATTTAGCTTTACTTGATAACTGGTCAAAGCAATGGAAACTACAGTTTAATGTTTCCAATATAAAATAATGCACTTGGGGAAAAGGAATCCTCAATCTGAGTATTGTGTTGGCAGTTCTGTGTTAGCAAAAACTTCAGAAGAGAAGGATTTAGGGATAGTGATTTCTGGCAGTTTCAAAATGGGTGAACAGTGCAGTCAGGTGGTAGGGAAAACAAGTAGAATGCTTGGCTGCATAGCTAGAGGTATAACAAGCAGGAAGAGGGAGGTTGTGATCCTGCTGTATAGAGTGTTGGTGAGACCTCATTTGAAATAATTTATTTATTCAATTTTTAGTGCTGCCCTTCTCCGTAGACTCAGGGCGGCTTACAACATGTTAGCAATAGCACTTTTTAACAGAGCCAGCATATTGCCCCCACAATCCGGGTCCTCGTTTTACCAACCTCGGAAGGATGGAAGGCTGAGTCAACCTTGAGTCAGTGATGAGATTTGAACTGCTGACCTACAGATCTACAGTCAGCTTCAGTGGCCTGCAGTACTGCACTCTACCTGCTGCACCACCCCGGCTCATATTGTGTCCAGTTCTGGAGACCTCACCTACAAAAAGATATTAATAAAATTGAACAGGTCCAAAGAAGGGCTACAAAAATGGTGGAAACTTGAAACTTATCAGGAAAGACTTAATGAACACAATCTGTATAGTCTGGAGGACAGAAAGAAAAGAGGGGGGGAACATGATCAAAACATTTAAATATGTTAAAGGGTTAAATAAAGTTCAGGAGGGAAGTGTTTTTAATAGGAAAGTGAACACAAGAACAAGGGGGCACAAACTGAGGTGAGTTGTGGGAAAGATCAGAAGCAACATGAGAAAATATTATTTTACTGAAAGAGTAGTAGATACTTGGAACAAATTTCCAGCAGACATGATTGGTAAATCCACAGTAACTGAATTTAAACATGCCTGGGATAAACATATATCCATCCTAAGATAAAATACAGGAAATAGTATAAAGGCAGACTAGATGGACCATGAGGTCTTTTTCTGCCATCAATTTTCTATGTTTCTATATTTCTTTTATATGATCCTCTTGGACACCCCATGCAAGCAGTAAATGTGCTTGATGAATGACTTTGCTAAGTATCTGGCAGATGGCAATCTGGAGCAAGCAATGAAATGGACTTATTTGGAAAACAAGTCAATGACCCTCCAGATCACAGTACTGCCCTTGCTGTCCAGGAGTTCCACTATCAAATCCATCGCAATCTCTTCCCAGGGTTTACTGGGATCAGCCACCTGCTGTAGGAGTTGAGTAACTTTCCTGGCCTGTGTTTCTGGGTGGCACAGGTAGCACAGCTTCTAAAGTAGTCCTCCACCTCTGATTTCATCTTTGGCCACCAAAACTGTCTTTATGTCATGTGAAGTATTTTCAGAAATCCAAAGTGTCCTCCCAGTTTGGCGCTGCAGCTCTGTTGGAGCACCCACCATGAGTCTATGGAGAAGGGCAGTCTAAAAATCCAAATAATAAATAAATAAATAAAATTTGAGGCTGTCGGGCACTTATAATTTTGACGTCTTCTACATCAACCCTTCTTTTATGGTTAGGATATCCTTATTATCATTGAGCCAGGGATCGTTAGGCAGAGCTGCTTTAAATTTCTCAGTCCATTCTCCCTGGCCTTGGCCGCTCAACCATCGAGTCTGGTCTCTGATGAGGACAGGGGCTTCCGGTTCCCCCTTTGAGGGGGAGAGTGCCTGCTGCTTCTTCTCGTGAGGTGGGAATCACGGATTGGAACTCTTCTTCTCTTTGACAGTCAGACTGCAGCTTCCAGGACTTCCATCAGCCAATAGGTTCTTTCCTGCAGGGATGTGCTTCAGTTCAAATATGAATCACCTAAAGTACTGCGCCCACCTCACTTGCTTGGGTGAAAATTTCCTAAGGGACTACAGGGCCTTGAGGTTCTTATGGTCTGTCCATACCCAAAACATATTTTGGCCCCTTCTGGGAATTGCCCCCAGGTTAACAGCACCCAACAAATGGAAAAAGCTTCTTTCTCCCAGATGGCCCATCGCCTCTCAGTCGCAGTTATTTTTTTTTGGAGATGTAAGCGCATGGCAGGAGTTGGCCATCTTCATTCTTTTGCAACAGCACTGCTGCCACCACCATATCACTAGTATCCAACTGAATGATGAATTCTTGTTTGGAGACGGGGTGCTGTAGAATTGGTTCCTGAGGAAAGAGCTGCTTCAATCTTTTGAAGGCTTTCTAGCAATCCATTGTCCAGCAGTTTGGCTGGTTTGGCCTTGGTTTGATAGGTGTCAAGTCTGTTTTTAGCAGTTCCATCAGTGGTAGGGCTACTTCAGCAAAAGGCAGGATGAATTGTCTAAAGACATTCATGAAACTCAGAGAGCTTTGCAATTGCTGGTGAATGTGTGGGGGATTCCAATTGAGTATTGCTCTCACTTTGCCTGAGCGAATCTTGATCTTGTCCTTGGAGATACGGTATCCTAGATAGTCCAGTGAAGTCTTGTAGAACTTGCATTTGGAAGTTTCACATATAATTTGGCAGCTAGGAGTTTTTTCAAGGCTTGTTGCACCAGCTTCACATGCTCTTGTAGTCACTCACTAAAGATGAGAATATTATCTAAATAGACGAGAACCCCCCTGTACAAATGGGTATGGAGCACTTTGCTGATATACTGCATGAAAACTGTGGGGGCTCCCTGCAGTCCAAAAGGCATAACCTTGAATTGGAAGCCTCCCAGAAGGTAGTTGAATGCAACTTTCCATTCAGCCCACTCTCTGATTCGTATGTAATAGTATGCTGCTCTCAAATCTAGTTTGGTAAATATCTTGCCTTTGGATAAGTGGTTCAGCAATTCTTTCATGAGGAGAAGGGGGTAGGTGTTCTGCACACACATCGCATTTATCCCCCAAAGTCCATGCACAATCTGACACACACACCCCATCTTTCTTCTCCTTGAATAGCATGGGGGCAGCAACCTTCAATTTTTCTGTTTGAATGAACCCCCCTCCAAGTTGACATCAATACCTCCTCAGCTCTTTCAGCTCTTTTGGGACATGAAATACATCTTCAACTTTCAGAGTGTTGCACCTGGTTTGAATTCTATGTGCAATCTGTCGGCTGGTTCAGGGGAAGTTTGTTACATTCTTCCTCACTAAACACTCTCTCTAAGTCTTGATATTCTCTTGGCATCTGTGGGAGCCTGGTGCAGTGGTCTCCCTCGCGGAGGCTGCCAGTTGTGGATGGCATCAGTCCTTGGCATCAATCCTTCTCAGTGCTTATGGTTCCTCAGAAGGGGTGGTGGCCTGATGTGCACAGTTAATTTCCGGTACCCATCCTTCCACCTTATGGTGGGTGTCCACTTGTCGAGCCATGCCAGATCCAGGATGATGGCTTCTGACATCTTGAGAACTACTATGAAATGAATACTTTTGAAATGTTGTTCGAACTTTAACTGTACAGGCTCGGTGAAGAGAGTGGCTGCCCCCTTGATTAGCGATCAATCCAGTGTTGGAACCAGATGGGGCTTGCTAGAGCCCTGGTATGGATCCCCAGCTTTTCCACCACTACTTTATTGATTAGACATTGCGAGCATCTCATGTCTATTATTTATTTATTATTTATTAATTGGATTTGTATGCCACCCCTCTCTGAGGAGTATTATGGCATCTACCTCCTCCCCCTTCCCTGTTTTGGGCACTTTAATTTTTGTTTTTATGAGAAAAGGGCGAATGGTGTAACTTACCATCGGGTCATCTTTACTGCTGTCCCCTTCATCCCACCAGGTTGCCACTTATTCCATAGACAAAGTCTCAACATCATCCAGAGGGGAAAGATACTCTTTCAACTGCAGCCCCAGCTTTCCTGATTTCAGTGGTTTCGGGCCCTTCTTCCTGGAGGTGGGAGATGGCCTGGCCTTCAGCTGAGGGATGAGGCTGGCACCAGGCACTCAGTGGCATGGTGGCTGGCTTGACCACACTGATAGCACTTTACGTTCTTTGTTGGCTCGAAGCACTGGGTTGCTGTGGTCTTAAGTGGAACCCTGTGACCCAACTGCCTTCTGCCTGGCCAGTCGATGGGGGTTTTCTTTTGGCTTTAGACCATACGGTCTAGAGTGATGGCAGTGAAATACCAGTCTTGGACTCAGCAGATTACTCCCCTGATCTCGCACACCTCTTTCAATTCTGGATTCAGTGCATCTTGGTATGCGTGCACCAAGAGCCGTTTGGGCCAGTCCTACACCTTCTCTGCTGCTTTTCTAAACTCCCACACCAGTTCCTTCACTCAGCACTGCTTTCTTCAACTTTTGGATTTGTTCCACAGTGTCTTTCTGCTGGGTCTCGTCACAGTATCTGACCCTCCAACTGGATAAAGTCGGAAAGGGGCAGGGCCAATATCAACATGCTCTCCTTCGCCCGTGGGTAGAATGTGGGAAAGGGAAAGTGGACAAATATCCAGATAAGTCCATGGGTCCCCCTGGGGAAGGGAGGGGTGGTTAGATTAATTAATCCATTGTGATCCCTCTCCACTGCAGTATACCTTTTTTCCTGGAGGGGATGCCGCCTGTCAAGCCACTGCAGAAGTTGATGATAAATTAACTTGCCACACCATCTATAGAAGACCTGATGTTTGTGGAACTTGGAAGGGTGTGTAGCAGGAGGGAACAGATGCAACTACCGGGGCCAGAAATTAGGAAAGGACTGCCCACACTGCACAATCTGACTGGGCAACAGCACAAGCTTGTGGGTTGGGGACAAGGGATGTGTACTTTCAACTGAGTGGGAAACTCAGATCCAGGTTTCCCTGTGTTGGTGCCAGAATGGCTCTGGAAATAAATTGGAACTTTGAGGAATACTTGACTCAGATTCTGATTTAGTTCTGATGTTATCTGGAATCTTGACATCATTTTATATTAGTAAATCAAATGTAAATGTTCTTCTCTTTTAATTATAACCTTTAATTTTTTCTAGTGTACAATATTCAAAGTCTCATCCTATCATGCTTTTAAAGCATTGTTTAATTGTAAATCTTCAAATTAATTCCAATATCTTATTTCAAATCCAAAGTCCATTTATAAATTTTCAAAATCAAAGTTCTAATAAACTTTTGCTGTTTAATCCTGATTTTTTTGTGAAAGTCCTTAAACTGGTTTTTAAAATGTTTTCACTAAGGATGAAGAAAATCTAATGTTTCCAGATTTTATCTAGAAATTGGGCATGAGAAAGTATAATGGCATTTTATCAGATTTTTAAAAAATGTTTTAATTTTTCCATTAGAATAATGAAGAAAAAAGTCTACGATATATGAATAAGGAGAACACAGTATTATCTGCATATGAAATCATAAATTACAGTTTACAAATGGCCTGTTTTACACATTTATGACTCAAGATAAGTTAGAAGAACTTGACTAGATGAAATGAAACTAGAGTTCTTCATACTTTTCAGAGGCTAATTAGTTGTAAAATACAATCTACTATTTTCATAATAAACACAAATTATAAAATAGTTAAAATATCTTTATTCAGTATGACATATTTCTATTGGTTCCATTATTTTCTTCAAAACATGCTTTTGTTCATCTTATATTCTACTACAACACGGGTGTCAAACTTGCAGCATCACATTCTTGTCATGTGACGCTTCTATTTTTCTGCAGAGCTAGGGTGGGTGCATAATGCATCTGGCCTATGGGTTGCCAGTTTGATACCCCTGTGCTACATATTACAAATGTAGTCCTCCCCCCAATCTACTTATTACCTGGTTTTAAAGTTACAGATGCTGCAACACCAAATTCAGGGAGATTCACCGTTATGACTGACCACATGACCACTTGAAAATTTATTTATTTATTTGATTTGTATGCCGCCCCTCTCCGCAGACTTGGGGCGGCTCACAGCAAACAAAAACAATGTAAAACAAATCTAATAATTTTAAAACACTAAAAACCCCATTATTAAAAACAAACATACACACAATCATACCATATATGAGCTGTATAGGCCTGGGGACGATGTTTCAATTCCCCCATGCCTGACAGCAGAGGTGGGTTTTAAGAAGTTTACAAAAGGCAAGGAGGGTGCGGGGAGTTCTAATCTCAGGGGGAAGCTGGTTCCAGAGGATCGGGGCCGCCACAGAGAAGGCTCTTCCCCTGGGTCCCGCCAAACGACATTGTTTAGTTGACAGGACCCGGAGAAGGCCAACTCTGTGGGGACCTAATCGGTCGCTGGGATTCGTGCGGCAGAAGGCGGTCCCGGAGATATTTTGGTCTGATGCCATGAAGGGCTTTATAGGTCATAACCAACACTTTCAATTGTGACCAGAAACTGATCGGCAACCAATGCAGACTGCGGAGTGTTGGTGTAACATGGGCATATCTAGGGAAGCCCATGATTGCTCTCGCAGCTGCATTCTGCCCGATCTGAAGTTTCTGAACACTTTTCAAAGGTAGCCCCATGTAGAGAGCATTACAGTAGTCGAACATTGAGGTGATGAGGGCATGAGTGACTGTGAGCAGAGAGTCCCGGTCCAGATAGGGCCGCAACTGGTGCACCAGGTGAACCTGGGCAAACATCCCCCTCGCCACAGCTGAAATATGGTTCTCTAATATGAGCTGTGAATCAAGGAGGACGCCCAAGTTGCGGACCCTCTCTAAGGGGGTCAATAATTCCCCCCCACACGATTATGGACGGACAGATGGAATTGTCCCTGGGAGGCAGAATCTACACCCACTCCGTCTTATCCGGTTTGAGTCTGAGTCTGTTGACACCCATCCAGACCCTAACAGCCTCCAGGCACCGGCACATTACTTCCACTGCTTCATTGACTGGACATGGGGTGGAGATGTACAGCTGGGTATCATCAGCATACTGATGATACCTCACCCCATGCCCCTGGGTGATCTCACCCAGAGCCTCCGCTGCAGCTTTGTTCCAGGCCTCAGCAAGAGACTCCACCGAACTGTGGACGAGTGCATCTGGAATAACCCCAAGCGCCTTCTGAAAGCCCTCTGGGTCCATCAGGCGTCCTAACCGGTTCCACCTCCCTGCGGGGAAGGATTGGAGCCAGGAAGTCAAGCCATAATAGAAAATGGTCTGACCATGACAAATGCAACACTTCTAAGCCCCTTAGTCTCAGACCATTACTCAATTGCCCAGAGAGGAACACCATGTCGGGTGCGTGCCCCCCCTCGTGAGTCGGACCCTGTACTACATGAGTCAGGTCCATGGCTGTCATGGTGGCCATGAACTCCTGCGCTAACCCAGAGGTTTCGCCGAGCGACGGCAGGTTAAAGTCCCCCATGACAATAAGTCTTGGGAAACCCACCGCCAGCCCGGCTACCTCCTTGAGCAGCACAGGCAGGGCCGTTGACACGCAGCTGGAAGGCAGGTACGTGAGTAACATGCCCACCTGAACCCCTAAGTCCAACTTCACAAGGAGGGACTCACAACCCGCGATCTTTCGAGCAACGAGTCTATGCAGGCAAAGGCTCTCCCTGGCTATAATAGCCACTCCTCCCCCCCTTCTCTGGGGTCAAGGCTGATGCCATATCTGAAACCCAGATGGGCAAATTTCAGAGAGAGGAACTCCTCTCTCCGGGCCCAGCCACGTCTCAGTCACACATGCCAGGTCGGCCTCCTCATCCAGGATCAAATCCCGGATGAGGAGAGCTTTATTTACCACCAACCTGGCATTGAGTAGCAGCAGCCTGAGCCCAGGGCCACAATTACAGTGGTCCCCCGATTATTGCGAGGGTTCCGTTCCAGGACCCCTTGCAATGATCGGTTTTTCGCGAAGTAGCGGTGCGGAAGTAAAAACACCATCTGCGCATGCGCAGATGGTGTTTTTACTTCCGCCGCAGCAGCGAGGAGCCGAAGATTGGGGTTTCCCCACCGCCCACGCAAACTCCTCGCTGCCGCTCGCCCGCCCTTCGCCCGCCCACGCCGTTCGCTCGCGCCGCTTCCCAGCTGAGTCCTGAAGCGAATTGGCTTCAGGACTCAGCTGGGAAGCGGCGCGAGCAAACGGCGTGGGCGGGCGAAGGGCGGGCGAGCGGCGGGCGCGTGGGCAGGCAGGCGGCGGACAAGCCGTTCACTCGCACCGCTCACTCGCGCCGCTTCCCAGCTGAGTCCTGAAGCGAATTGGCTTCAGGACTCAGCTGGGAAGCGGCGCGAGCGAACGGCGTGGGCGGGCGAAGGGCGGGCGAGTGGCGGGCGCGCGGGCAGGCAGGCGGCGGACAAGCCGTTCGCTCGCGGCGCGAGTGAACGGCGTGGGCGGGCGAAGGGCGGGCGCAGGGCGGGCGCGCGGGCAGGCAGGCGGCGGACAAGCCGTTCGCTCGCGCCGCTCACTCGTGCCGCTTCCCAGCTGAGTCCTGAAGCCAATTCGCTTCAGGACTCAGCTGGGAAGCGGCACGAGCGAACGGCGTGGGCGGGCGAAGGGCGGGCGAGCGGCAGCGAGGAGTTTGCGTGGGCGGTGGGGAAACTCCTCGCTGATGCCCGCCGCTCGCCCTCCCGCCAGCAAGAGGGGGAAGACCCAGGGAAGCCGCCCAGCAGCTGATCTGCCCGGCGCCATCTACGCATGCGTGGCCATAGAAAAAAAGGGCGCGCATGCGCAGATGGTGTTTTGACTTCTGGGTTGAAAAATCGCCATATAGCCGTTCGCAATGATCGGGATCGCGATACCCGGGGGATCACTGTACACTCGTCACCAGCACCCTGGGTTGAGCTCATGGAACCAGAACAAGGAATTGCTGTTAAGCAGTGATCCCTCCTTCCCTTGGAGCGGCTAGCTCCGTCGCTCCCGCCATATCTGCCTTTCTCCAGCAGCACCAGAATGTTCTGACCCCCCCCCCCATCTTCCCTGCCAGATAAGTGAAAGCAGTCCCAAAGTCTGCAAATTCAGAGTCCGTCTGGAGGGAACGGCATATAAATGCAATAAATAAAATAAATAAATAAAATAAAGTCTACAATTGGCCTGGACTACCTTGCATGGCTGAGTGACAGAGCTGGAAATGGTCCCAAAGCTGCGGGGATTGATGATGAGGAAGCAGGCCCAAAGTCTGCAAGAATCTCATGGAGTGAGAAGTGCAGCATGGAGTGTTTTAGGGCTTGGGGGTAGTGGCTATATGATATCCAGAGAAGACAGATCTGGGTCTGCGTAAAGCCTCCTATGGATATTACTCTTCAAATGGAGATGGTCAGAGGGTCCTAAAGAATAGGAAATCGACATAATGCTTTACATTTACTACTAAGTTATATGTTTTCTTGAAATATTATTGAATATTATTATTGAAATATTATTGAATATAATTTGAAAAATTAAATTTAAAAAGATGAAATTTATAAAAACTAGGTTTTCTTTACAGTTCTGTTTTTTAAAGAAGAAAACATTAATAATTTCAAACCACTAAAAGTTTTATATCTAAACTAAGGAAATAAATACATGGAATGATTGAACAAACTTCTCCAGGGAAATAGCCCATTGAGAAATGAAAAATTATAGAAAGAGAGAATTTGTTAAAATTATGCTTACACCCTGACCAAAAAAAGTGCAGTTACTCCTAGATAATGTTAATCATTTATATATAATTTGTTTAAATGTAAAAAAAACCCTTCAGAAATTATTCCCCAACATACAATGAATATGGAATGTCTAAACACGCCTGTTAAAATGTCATTTTTAAAAAATTTAAAAAAAATCGGACCAAGATAAATCACTTCAGATTTTTTTCTAACTTTAGTATAACTTCTACAATTCAACTGGAAACCCCCCCCCCAAATCTTTTAGAATAATTTTTCTTTAAAAAAAACCTTAAAATAACATGGTGCATAAAAATGTATATTCTTAAACCAATACTTTGTTGAAGCAATTTCTTATTTTATGAGAGCATTCAATCTTTTGGGGTACATTTTGCCTTAGGAATCTTTGCCCAATCTTTTGTGCAAATTTGTCAGACTCTGGAGTTGTCTTCAAGTAATCTCACAGATTTTTAGTTGTATTCTGGTCTGGGTTCTGGCTGAGCTATTTCAAAACTTTTGAAATTCTTTTTCATCTTCATTATTTTAGCAGGACCTAAAGGTTTTGTGTGATTGATACTTGGAACTGTTTACATTTTCCTCCACTTTCACTAAAGCCCCAGTTCCAGCTGAAAAAAACATATTGCCACTACCACCATGCTTCATGGTGGGTATAGTATATTTTTGTTGATGCACAGCAGTGTGTTAATGTATGTTCAAGCCAGTGAAGGGCTACCAAATATTTTACCAGCACACTGTGGGCATGGCTTATGCATTTTCTTTCAACATCTTTCAGTGCAAATTGGGTGCTCTGGGGTGGAGCTCCATTTTTGCTACTCCACTGCATTCCCCCCTATCCAGGCAGTAGCCCACCCCTGGTTCAGGCCCACCTGTGCAATGTATGCTTGTTGTTCGAATGTGAATGAATGATTTTTAATGTTCCAGGATTTTTAGAATAGTTAGTTATATTAAATGGATTTTAGATATTTATATTGTATACTGTTTTTGATATTTTGTGAACTGCCCCGAGCCCTGGGAGAGGGATGGCATACAAATCAAATGGATGGATGGATGGATGGATGGATGGATGGATGGATGGATGGATGGATGGATGGATGGAAAGAAGGAACAGCAGTGACATGATAGAACTGTGCCAGTCTCTGAGTAACAGGGAGGAGGGGATCAACCTATTCTCCAAAGCAAATGACAGCAGAACAAGAAGCAATGGATGGAAACTAATCAAGGAGGGAAACAATCTTGAACAAAGGAGAAATTTGCTGATTTAGAATAATTAATCATGGAACAACTTGCCTCCAGAGGTTGCAAACACCCCAACACTGGACGTTTTTAAGAACAGATTGGATAACCATATGTCTCAAATGATAGAGGGCAGTGATGACAAACCTCTGGCATGCAGAGCCATATACAAGGGCATGAGAGGCATTGCCCTATGTCAGCTCCAGTATGCATGTATGCACTGGTCAGCTGATTTTTGAGCTTTTCAGCCATTTTCACTCTCCTCAGGCTTTAGGAAAGCTTCCTAAACGTTGGGATAGTGAAAAATTACCCAAAAAGCCAACCAGTTGGGCCATTTTTCATTATCACCAGGGTTTAGGAAAGCCTCTTGAAGCCTGGAGATGGTGAAAAATGGCCTAATGGGTCTACTGGAAGTCCAGAGGCTTCAGTGAGGCCTGTGCGCATGCATAGCAGTGGGTAGCATAGGGAGGGTGTGCATGCATGGAGGGAGGACACTGCATTATGGATGTGGGCAGGCGCACACACCCTTTTGGCACTTGAGCCAAAAAAAGAATCACCGTCCCTGATATAGGATTTTATTTTGTTTTGGAATTATAACAAAAAGGTTCAATGCACCTCCATCATGATAGAAACATAGAAACATAGAAGTCTGACGGCAGAAAAAGACCTTGTGGTCCATCTAGTCTGCCCTTATGCTATTTTCTCTATTTTATCTTAGGATGGATATATGTTTATCCCGGGCATGTTTAAATTCAGTTACTGTGGATTTATCTACCACGTCTTCTGGAAGTTTGTTCCAAGGATCTACTACTCTTTCAGTAAAATAATATTTTCTCATGTTGCTTTTGATCTTTCCCCCAACTAACTTCAGATTGTGTCCCCTTGTTCTTGTGTTCACTTTTCTATTAAAAACACTTCCCTCCTGGACCTTATTTAACCCTTTAATATATTTAAATGTTTCGATCATGTCCCCCCTTTTCCTTCTGTCCTCCAGACTATAAAGATAAAGTTCATTAAGTCTTTCCTGATACGTTTTATGCTTAAGACCTTCCACCATTCTTGTAGCCCGTCTTTGGACCCGTTCAATTTTGTCAATATCTTTTTGTAGGTGAGGTCTCCAGAACTGAACACAGTATTCCAAATGTGGTCTTACCAGCATTCTATATAGCGGGATCATAATCTCCCTCTTCCTGCTTGTTATACCTCTAGCTATGCAGCCAAGCATCCTACTTGCTTTCCCTACCGCCTGACTGCACTGTTCACCCATTTTGAGACTGTCAGAAATCACTATCCCTAAATCCTTTTCTTCTGAAGTATTTGCTAACACAGAACTGCCAATACAATACTCAGATTGAGGATTCCTTTTCCCCAAGTGCATTATTTTACATTTGAAAACATTAAACTGCAGTTTCCATTGGTTTGACCATTTATCTAGTAAAGCTAAATCATTTACCATATTACAGACGCCTCCAGGAATATCAACCCTATTGCATACTTTAGAGTCATCGGCAAATAGGCAAACCTTCCCTACCAAACCTTCCCCTATGTCACTCACAAACATATTAAAAAGAATAGGACCCAGAACAGACCCTTGTGGCACACCGCTTGTAACCTGACTCTGCTCAGAATACTCGCCGTTAACAATAACTCTCTGATGTCTACCCTTCAGCCAGCTGCAAATCCATTGAACTATCCAGGGATTAAGTCCAATCTTCACTAATTTATCTATCAGCTCTTTATGTGGAACTGTATCAAAGGCTTTGCTGAAGTCCAGGTAGGCAATATCCACAGCACCACCTTCATCCAACACCTTTGTGACATAGTCAAAGAAATCAATGAGATTAGTCTGACATGATTTGCCTTCAGTAAAGCCATGCTGATTTGGGTCCAATAAGTTATTGTTTTTTAGGTGCTGATTTATCCTCTTTTTGAGTAGAGTCTCCATCATTTTAACTACAACTGATGTCAAACTAACTGGCCTGTAGTTACCAGCTTCTTCTCTACTGCCCTTCTTGTGGATAGGCACAACACTGGCCATTCTCCAATCCTCAGGAACTTCTCCTGTTAACATTGATTGGTTAAACAAATCAGTCAGGGGGGTAGCAATGACAGATCTGAGTTCTTTAAGAACTCTGGGGTGGATGCCATCTGGACCCATTGCCTTATTTATGTTTAATCGTTCAAGTTCTTCTAAGACATCGGCTTCTAAGATCACTGGAGCTGAATCCGTACAGCTGGAAACAATGCTATATCCCTCTATAGTATTATTTTGTAAGGTGTCTTTTGAGAAAACTGAACAGAAGTAGCTATTGAAATGGTCAGCGATCTCCTTATTCCCATTAATGCATGTATTATTCCCGGTACTAAGCTTCATGATGCCGCAGTTTTTCTTCTTCTTATCACTAATATATCTGAAAAAGGTTTTATCCCCCTTCTTTACAGATTTGGCAATTTCTTCCTCTTTTGAGGCTTTAGCATCATATATTATCTGTTTCGCCTCCTTCTGTCTCATTTTATACACCTCTCTATCAGCTATACTTCCAGATTCTTTATACCTCCTATAGGCAGCCTTTTTTTCCATTGACTATAGCCCTTACATCATTGCTAAACCTTAGCCGTTTCTTCTTCCTTTTACCTTTAGTTATTTGTCTTACATACAGTCCAGTGGCTTTTAAGATGGCCTTTTTTAATACAGTCCACTGGGTGCTCGCTCCTGCCATTTTATCCCTCCCCTTTAATTCATTATCTAAATATTCCCCCATTGCATTAAAATTTGTTTTTCTGAAATCCAATACTTTGATTGCATTATAGGATTGCTCACAATGAGTTTTTACATCAAACCACAAACATAGATGGTCACTGCAACCTAAATTTTCTCCCACCTTGACCTCTGAAACCCAATTCCCATTCGTAAAAACTAAATCTAGAATATTCTCCCCTCTAGTTGTTGTCTTAACCAGCTGTGCCAGAGCTGCTCCTGTATATTCTTACTTTTGCATGTAAGGGCACTGGGGATATTCCAGTCAACATCAGGCATGTTGAAATCACCCATAACCACAATATCTCCCTTTACTGCCATTTGGGTAATTTCATCCACCATCTTGTTGTCATATTCCTCAGATTGCCCTGGAGGCCTATAGATCACCCCAATTCTCATGACAGAACCTTCTTTGCATGCAAATCCAGAGAGTCTCCAGATCTTGACATGTATTTTGAATTAGTGTTGTTTTTAGACTTTCTTTAACATAAATGGCTACTCCACCTCCCCTTCTCTCTATTCTATCCTTCCTATACAATGTATATCCTGGTATGGATATTTCCCATTCATTAGAATCCTTAAACCATGTCTCAGTTATGGCAACCAGATCCAAATTATCTCTAGATATTATGGCCATTAACTCACAGAGCTTGTTGCTCAAGCTTCGAGCATTCGTGCACATTACCCGAAGAACATTATTTTCATTATTAGTTTGCCCCTTATCATCAACAACTACATCTATTTTATTTGCAGCTCCCTTTTCATAAGCTTCCAAAAACTGATTTATCCTCATTGGTTGGGGACAGAAATCACCCACATCAGTTACATCTCTGTCCCCTTTACCTAGTTTAAATGCCTGTCCAAAAAAGTTCTAAATTCCTAACCGAGCACCTGGGTACCTCTGTATGATGGATGCAAACCATCCCTCTTAAACAACTCCCTATTAGACCACCTACTGACATCATGACTTACATAGCCAAAACCTTCAGCTTTACACCACTGCCTTAACCACACATTAAACTCTCTGGTACACGTTGTTTTATCCTCCTGGCCACAAACCGGTAACACCTCTGAGAAAGTCACTGAATCAGTTATTTTACCCAGCTCCACACTTAGACATTGAAAATCTCTTTTTACTACATTAACATTTCTCTGGGACAAATCATTTGTGCCAAGATGCACCACCACATCAATGTTATTACCTTTACTCACAGCCTTGACAATGTTTGTAATCCGCCTCCTGATGCAAACTGATAGGGAAGGTAAGTGGACCCACCCCTAGAACAGACTGCAATCATGTGACTGCGAGGGTACTGAAACGGCTGTAACTCCAGGTACTATCATTCATTTAATGTCACCGTAAATTTGAAGAGTCACTGGATGAATGGTCATTAGTCAACACCATTGTTTATTTCAAATGATCTTTTCCTTCAATATAGATAATTGGAAAAGCTGACGATCAAATCCCACTGAACGGCATGTTTCCTACAAGTTTTCTCTGTATCGATATTTATGTTGTTAATTGCAGTACCTATTTTGGAATTACACTACTGATACAAAATAACAAAAGAAATAGGGCTTGTTATAAAACATTCATGGCCAAGATTCAGCAGTTAAATCACAAATCTCCCGATTTTGCTGGATTAAACTCATTTCCTAGGCTAGGCTTGATAGAAGTTTCACATTGTCGATATTTCTTTTTTCTTCTTTGCTTCCATTTGATACCACTTTTATTGTTGCTTTTATTGATCCTTCACTGGACAAAGGAGGCCACCTTTAGTAAAGTATGGATTATATTCAACTTGAAACAAATCTGTTTTACAATACCTGTTTTATTTGCAAAATTAAGTTGTTGTTGTTGTTGTTGTTGTTGTTGTTATTATTATTATTATTATTATTATTATTTAGATTTGTATGCTGCCCTTCTCCGAAGACTCAGAGTTGAATATAGCTGACTTACCAATGAGATACATGCCAATCCAGTCACCTGCATCTACTTCTTCCTTTATATCCCAATAAATCACTAGATCCTGTGAATGTCCTATGGAATAATAGGAACTGCTGACCATGAGTGTAGACCGGCTGTCTGAAGTGACCAAATCTGTGTCACTGGTGGATCGGGGAATGGTGACTGTCCCATGGAGTCCACTTCCAATGTCCATGTTGTGGAACTGATCTGGGTTATAGCTGTACCTCAGAGATTCTTTACACCGACGCCGGTTCTGCGAGTTCCTGGATGGGGATGACATAGCAGCCAGGCCTAATAACCTGTTCTGATACAGATTCTGCCAAAATGAAAGAGAGAAATCATTGGAATTCATATAAATGAAAATGACATCCCCTTGAAAATTACTAAATAGAATGAAGAGTGTTGCTAATAACATCTATGGATATTACAGATGTAAACCTAAAAACTGGAATCCATAGCTATTATTAAAATAGATACATTTATAGTCTGATACAATATGAATTTGTACCTAATGTGTTGCATAAGTGGGATTAATTTTACTAGAAATATAATATTACTTAATGAAGTAATTTATCAGCAAATTACATTTCTGTTTAACTTTTATCTTTGGCTCATCACCAGCCTTTGGCAGCTAAGTCAATATTTTAGCTGGAATCTTACTGCAGTCATCTTCATTTTCACTGCTTCTCCCAACTGCATCATCTACTGTACTTTACCAAAAAAATAAAAAATGCAAGTTACCTTGTCAAAATTGCTGTTGCTAACTGAGCTTTTATCATATTTTTGATGGTTTTTTGATTACCAAGATGGTGCCGACAAAGGCTGCCTCGGTGAAATGCTCTCAAACAGTTTCTTCATTTTCTACTATTCCCTGCAATTCTCAATGGATTTCCTACTCAAGAGACCATCTGCTAAGAATTAAGGAACATTTCTTTAAGGAGCAGCTATCTGCAACTTCACCCCCATCTGTCTTTACAAACATGGAGGAGATTTTAGCACAGGACAAAGCCATTTCCCAACAATAATGGAGCACCAAAAACAAACGCAGCCGGCAGAGACGAAGAGGTAAAAGGGCGGGAATTTTAAATAGACTAAGGAACAAGGGAATTTAAAAAACCCCACTCCCTTCCATCTTTCTTAGCAATTTACGTTCACTTGTCAACAAGATGGATGAAATACTGCTTTTAAATAGATGCAATTCTGATTTTCACAACGCATCTGCCCTATGCTTTACTGAAACCTGGCTAAATGAGGAAATTGATGATAATAGTATGCATTTACCCGGCTTCCAAATTTTTTGCACAGATCAGAATGCAGAATTATCAGGGGGTGGGGGAAAGGGAGGAGGCTTATGTATATATATCAACAACAACTGGTCTCAAGACATCACCATTATACAAAAATTCTGTGATGAAAACTTTGAGCCTTGCAAACCCTTTTATTCTCATGAAATTAATTCCTTCTTAATATCTGTAATTTACATCCCTCTGCATGAATCTGTAAAAAAGGCACTAAAAACCCTATCTGATCAGATTATGGAGGCTGAAGCCAAATACCCTGACTCACTGGCCATTATTTTGGGAGATTTAAACAAGACAAACCTAAGAGATGAGCTACCAATATATTTCAACATGTAAATTGTCCCACCAGAGGCAATAATATTTAGACCATTGCTATACAACAGTAAAAAATGCTTACTGTGCCTTACCAAGACCAGCTGTGGGCTACTCTGATCATTTAAAGCCACAAAACCAACAATTAAATCAGTGAGGACTTGGACTGACAAAGCAAAGCCAAAGCTACAGGCTTGCTTTGACTGCACAGAGTGGAATATTTTTAAAGACACCTCTGCAGACCTAGATGAACTCACAGATACTGTAACATCATATGTCAGCTTCTGTGAAGACTTATGTATACCTACCAGGAACTTGCAGATATACAATAACAATAAACCTTGTTTCACAGCCAAACTCAAGCAGTTACGTCATTCCAAAGAGGAAGCCTACAGGAAAGGTGATAGAATGCTGTACAATCAGGCCAGAAATATATTAACAAGGGAGATCAGAGCAGCAAAAAGGAACTACTCTGAAAAGCTAAAGAATAAATTCTCAACAAATGAACCAGCAAACATGTGGAAAATTCTCAAAACATCACCGGTTACAGCAAACCATCTTCCCAAGCTGAAGGAGATCAGCAGTTGGCAGATGACCTGAACGTGTTCTACTGCAGGTTTGAAAAGAAACCACAGCCACTTATCTGCACAATCTCCATCCCAGACACACCAACAACAGCTAAATCTTCTACAACTGAACCCATCCCATTGGGTTTACAACCCCTAGTGATCACAGAAAAGGAAGTGAAAGATCTATTTCACAGACAGAAGCCTGGAAAAGCACCAGGCCCAGACAAGATAACTCCTTCTTGTTTAAAAGTATGTGCTGACCAATTGGCCCCCATCTTCACCCAAATCTTCAATAAATCACTAGAGTTGTGCTATGTTCCTTCCTGCTTCAAACGCTTGCCGAAGAAGCCCTGCATCAAGGAACTGAATGACTACAGACCACTTGCTCTAACATCTGTAGTTATGAAAACCTTTGAAAGGCTAGTGGTGTTTCACTTGAAAACCATCACGGATCCACTGTTAGACTGCAATTTGCATACCAAGCAAATAGATCAACAGATGATGCTGTCAATACGGCTCTACGCTACATCCTTCAACATCTTGAATCTCCAATGACCTACGCTACGGTCCTCTTTGTAGACTTCAGTTCAGCATTCAATACCATCATACCGGACATTCTCTTAACCAAACTAACTCACCTAGCAATACCTGAAAATACTTGTAAGTGGATCACAAGCTTCCTAACAGACAGGAAGCAGCAGGTGAAGCTAGGGAAAATTACATCAGATACATGTACAATTAGCACAGGTGCCCCCCAAGGCTGTGTACTCTCACCACTTCTCTTCTCTCTATACACTAATGACTGCATCTCAAACAATCCATCTGTTAAACTACTAAAGTTTGCAGATGATACAAGAATGATCGGACTCACTTGAGACAATGATGAATCCACATACAGACTAGAAGTTGAACAACTATCCTTGTGCTGGGAGCCTGGGACCAGAACAATCTAGAACTGAACACACTAAAAACCATAGAAATGGTGATAGACTTTAGGAGAAACCCTTCCACCTTTCCACCTCTCACAATACTAGACAACACAGTATCAACAGTAGAGACCTTAAAATTTCTATGTTCTATCATATCTCAAGACCTAAAATGGTCACCTAACATCAAAAACATCATCAAAAAAGCACACAACAAAGAATGTTCTTTCTGCGCCAGTTCAGGAAGCTCAAACTGCCCAAGGAGCTGCTGATACAGTTCTACAGAGGAATCATTGAGTCTGTCATCTGCACCTCTATAACTGTCTGGTTTGGTGCTGCAACCAACAGGACTGACACAGACTCCAGAGGATAATCAGAACTGCAGAAAAAACAATTTGTTTGTTTGTTTGTTTGTTTGTTTGTTTGTTTGTTTGTTTGTTTGTTTGCTTGCTTGCTTGCTTGCTTGCTTATTTATATTCATTCATTCATTCATTCATTCATTCATTCATTCCATTTTTATGCCTCCCTTCTCCTTAGACTCAGGGCGGCTTACAACATGTTAGCAATAGCATTTTTTAACAGAGCCAGCATATTGCCCCCACAATCCGGGTCCTCATTTTACCCACCTCTGAAGGATGGAAGGCTGAGTAAACCCTGAGATTTGAACCGCTGACCTGCAGATCTACAGTCAGCTTTATTTATTTATTGGATTTGTATGCCGCCCCTCTCCGTGGACTCGGGGCGGCTAACAACAGTGACAGCTTCAGTGGCCTGCAGTACTGCACTCTACCTGCTGCACCACTCCAGCTCATATTGCTGCCAATCTGCCTTCCATTGAGGCCCTGTGTACTGCACGAGTCAAAAAGAGGGCATCCTGGACATAAACTGTTTCAACTCCTACCCTCAAAACGTCGCTACAGAGCACTGCACACCAAGACAACTAGACACAAGAACAGTTTTTTCCCGAACGCCATCACTCTACTAAACAAATAATTCACTCAACATTGTCAGACTTTTACTAAATCTGCACTTCTATTCTACTAGTTTTTCTCATCCTTCCTATCACCCTTTTCCTCCCACTAAGATTTTTATTAATATTGATTGTTTCTTCATTGCTTATTTGACCCCTATGACAATGACAATCATTAAGTGTTGTACCACATGATTCTTGACAAAGGTTTCTTTTTATTTTTCTTTTATGCACCAAGACAAATTCCTTGTGCGTCTAATCACACTTGACCAATAAAATTCTATTCTATTCTATTCTATTCTATTCTTTTGTTCCAATGTTAATTGGGGTTGTGGGGTTTTTTTTAGCCTTAGCAGAGTTTAGAGCTAACTGGGGTACTATGTCAATCCTAAGAGCCCTAGCACAGCAGAACAATTCATAAGCACTAATCTGGATCCGCATAGCTACTTGAGTATTGTCATGGGTGTTGTGTTGCATTGTACAGTGATCCCTCGAGTATTGCGAGGGTTACGTTCCAAGACCCCTCGTGATACTCGATTTTTCGCGATATATTGGTGTGGAAGTAAAAACACCATCTGCGCATGCGTGCCCTTTTTCCATGGCCGCGCATGCGCAGATGGTGGAGTTTGCGTGGGCGGCGAGGAAGACCCAGGGAAGGTTTCTTCGGCCGCCCAGCAGCTGATCTGCTCGGCAGCGCCGCAGCAGCGAGGAGCCGAAGATCGGGGTTTCCCCTTTGCATGGGCGGCGGGGAAGACCCAGGGAAGGTTTCTTCAGCCGCCCAGCAGCTAATCTGCTCGGCAGCGCCGCAGCAGCGAGAAGCCGAAGATCGGGGTTTCCCCACCGCCCACGCAAAGGGGAAACCCCGATCTTCGGCTCCTCGCTGCTGCCCGCCCGCCGCTCGCCCGCCCGCCCGCCGCTCGAGAGCAAGAGGGGGAGAGATAGAGAAAGAGAGAGAAGGAAAGAAAGAGATGAGAGAGGGAGGAAGAGAGTGTGAGAGAGGAAGAAGCAAGAGAGAGAAAGAGAGAGAAAGAAAGATGAGAAAGGAAGAGAGTGACGTCATCGGGTGGGAAAAATCGCGATATAGCGTTTCGCGAAGATTGAGATCGCGAAAATCGAGGGATCACTGTATTGCAGGAAAAACAATTGCTGCCAACCTGCCTTTACACTGAGGACCTTATACTGCACGAGTCAAAAAGAGGGTGGTGAAAATATTTACTGACCCCTCACATCCTGGACACAAACTGTTTCAACTCCTATCCTCAAAACGTCACTACAGAGCACTGTACACCAAGACTACTAGACACAAGAACAGTTTTTTCCCCGAACGCCATCACTCTGCTAAACATAGTCCCCTCTAAGCTGAGCAGTGAGCAATCGCTCACTTAAAAATCATCATCAACTCAGAGTTTTCCAAACCTGCCCAGAAGCCGAGAGGGAAAGAGTGAGAGGGAAGGAGAGAGAGAGGAAGAGAGGAAGAGAGAGAAACAGATAGAAAAAAGAGAGGAAGGAAAAGAGAAAGAAAAAGAATGGGAGTAAGGAAGAGAGAAAGAAAATCAAAATCTAGTTTGAAACTAGCTCAACTATTTAAGTGGCATTTTGATATTGATAGAGTTGCCCTATTATGAGCTCACTGTTATAGACACACAGTAGAGTATTTTATTTTGAAATTCTCTGAGGCAAAACAGGGTGGGTTTTTTGTTTGTTTGTTTGTTTATTTATTTATTTATTATTTCTGTGCCGCCCAGTCCTGAAGGGACTGCCGCTCAGACACTATACTTTTCCGCCCACCCCCCCAAAAAATTAGAGGGAACACTGCTGCTAAAGAAATAATTCCCTTAACAATGTCAAACCTTTTACTAAGTCTGCACTTCTATTTCTACTAATTTTTCCTCATCATTTCTATCATCCTTTTCCTCCCACTTAGGACTGTATGACTGTAATTTGTTGCTTGTATACTAAGATTTTTATTAATATTGATTGTTTCTTCATTGCTTATTTGACCCGTATCATTAAGTGTTATACCACATGATTTTTGAGAAATGTATATTTTCTTTTATGTACACTGAGAGCTAATGCAACAAAACAAATTCCTTGTGTGTCCAATCAAACTCGGCCAATAAAGAATTCTATTTTTTATTTATTTTTATATGCTTTGTACTTGCGGTTGGCAATTATTGACTACTCAATTTGGTTAATACTGTGTAAGTGAACCTCTTAGCTTAATTCCTTTTGAAGCTAAGTGCTGGCTACTTTGCTGTAACTGATTGTACCTTTAAAGCATAGAAGGATTCTATGCACTTATGACACATTTTTATAGATTGAACTTGGAAAGGTAAGTAATCAGATTAAGATGTTTAAGGGTTAAATAAGGTCCAGGAGGGAAGTGTTTTTAATAGGAAAGTGAACACAAGAACAAGGGGACACAATCTGAAATTAGTTGGGGAAAAGATCAAAAGCAACATGAGAAAATATTATTTTACTGAAAGAGTAGTAGATCCTTGGAACAAACCTCCAGCAGACGTGGTAGACAAATCCACAGTAACTGAATTTAAACATGCCTGGGATAAACATATATCCATCCTAAGATAAAATACAGAAAATAGTATAAGGGCAGACTAGATGGACCATGAGGTCTTTTCTGCCATTTCTATGTTTCTAAAGATTGTAAAATGCTCAATTATAGCACTTATTTAGAATTTTGTACTGCAACCCTAAATTGGTTGCACAAATATTTCCATTGTGATTTGCTTCGAATTTGCAACGTCAATCTGATTGGTTTGCAATAGTGTGTGTGGGGGGGAAAGATATCTGTAGAAGGAAAGAAAGATGATTATACAGTGGAACCCCGACATAAGAGCTGCTCTACTTAAGAGCAACTCGAGATAAGAGCTGGGAGGGGAGAGATATTTTTGTTCTACTTACAAGCCCAAATTCGAGATACAAGCGCCAAGGAGCTGTCTCCTGAAGCCAAACGCTAACTTCCGCGTTCGGCTTCAGGAGACAGCTGCGAAGCGGCGCGCGTGTTTTAAAAGGTTGCAGCCGGCCTGGGGGGCTCGGGGGGGTGCTTGCAGCTTTCTTTCTTTCTTTTACCTTCCCTTCCTCTATTTCTTCTTTTCTTTCTCCTTCCCACCTTCTTCCCTCCCTCCCTCCCTTCACTCATTCCTCTCTTACTCTCCCCTTTCATAAGTTTCCTTGCTTCCTTCCTCTGTTCCTGTCCCTTCCCCCTTTCTTTCTTTCTTTCTTTCTTTCTTTCTTTCTTTCTTTCTTTCTTTCTTTCTTGCTCTTTTTCTTTCTCTCTTTTACCTTCCCTTCCTCTATTTCTTCTTTTCTTTCTCCTTCCCACCTTCTTCCCTCCCTCCCTCCCTTCACTCATTCCTCTCTTACTCTCCCCTTTCATAAGTTTCCTTGCTTCCTTCCTCTGTTCCTGTCCCTTCCCCCTTTCTTTCTTTCTTTCTTTCTTTCTTTCTTTCTTTCTTTCTTGCTCTTTTTCTTTCTCTCTTTTACCTTCCCTTCCTCTATTTCTTCTTTTCTTTCTCCTTCCCACCTTCTTCCCTCCCTCCCTCCCTTCACTCATTCCTCTCTTACTCTCCCCTTTCATAAGTTTCCTTGCTTCCTTCCTCTGTTCCTGTCCCTTCCCTCTTTCCTTCCTTCCTTCCCACCCTCCGTCCATTCATTCACCCATTCCTCTCTTGATCGCTTAAAGCCGGTCCCTGGTGCAAAAAGGGTTGGGGACCTCTGTCCTACAGGATTGGGTGGCAGAGAAGTTGAACATATGTAAATTTAAAAGTTTAAGAAAGTTTACAAGTTAAGTGAAAGAAACTTCATTATTCGTTTATATGTACATGTACATTTCTTCATTAAAAACATGTCTTTCTGCATAATTTAGACTAACTTTGTGAGTTTTTTGAGGGCTGGAACCAATTAAAATTATTTACATTAATTCCTATGAGGAAAAGTCGTTCGAGATAAGAGCTGCTCGACTTAAGAGCCCAGGTCCGGAACGAATTAAACTTGTATCTCGAGGTACAACTGTATAATCTTAACATCATGCAAAAGCCATCATTTATTTTTCTTAAATATCAGGATACAAGTATCCAATGGTAACATTTTCATAATAAATAGGCATACTATCATTCTGGAATCATTACAGTTTCCTGGAAGGAAACTACATAATGGCAAGACAACTTGTCAAATGACTTCACATCAATAACATGCTACCATAGGTAAAACCTTCAAAAAATACAGTTTCAAGTGTCATTCATATAGTAGCCATTTTATCCAAGAATAATTAAATGGGATTCACTTAATTCTTTCATAGATAAATAATACAGGTTGTTTTGATTTTTGTGGTTGATTGAATCTTCATTTAAGATTCTGAAGATTAATGTAAAATTTACATTACCAGTTTAACACATTGATATTTTGAGAGAAACTGTCAGTAGGCCATATTTCCATGATGGTGAACCTATGGCACGCCAGCCATATTGGAGGGCATGCGAGGCGTTGCCCTATGTCAGCTCGAGTGCATATGCGTGCACTGGACAGATGATTTCCGCCTTGGGAAAGGCCATTTTGTCCTCCGAACACTTCAGAAAAGCTTCCCTGAAGCCCCGGAGGCAAAAAAATCCCCCAACAGACAAACCAGAAGTTTGGGAAAACACACTTCCGGTTTGCCATTGTGTTGTTCTTTGCACTCTGGAGGGTTCAGGAAAGCTTCCCTGAAACCCCAGAAGCAAGAAAATTGCCCAATGGGTGGCAGGAGCCATCTCCATCCCACCCCCCTCCGTCAGCAGCATGAGAAGTTCTGAACATGCAGCAAGGTTTCCAGGGTGACAAGTAAGGTGGGGCAGAGTGATGGCTGGGCAGGGATTCTGCTGGCTGCGAGACAGATGTCCTACCTAACACTTATAGCTTTATCACATTCCTTGGCATTGTGTCCAGCGAAGCCTATTATAAAAGAAAACATCTCATGAGTTCAATCAAACTTCTTAAATTCACAACTGGACACAACATTGGAGCTACAACAGAGCAGCAGATGTGCCTGAATCAGCCCCGCATGTCCGCCACCCGAGAATGAACTCAGCTGTGCTGAGGCCACCAGAGAGCCCAGCTGGGACCCGAAGATGGAAAAAAATCAGCCGAGGTTGGAGGGGTGACTTTAAGGGGAGACATATTAATATTTTTATTGATTTTTATAATATAAAACACAAACACAACATATGACATATAACATGTGCTCAAACAAGAAACAAGTTGGAAACACTCTATAATATGTAAAGAAATATTTCACTCTTGGGTTTAAATGATTTATACAAGAAATACCCCCAACTGGTGGTGGAGTATGATTGATTGTCTGGTGGTGGGCACAATCACTTCCTTTATTTCTTTATTGGCCAAGTGTGATTGGACACACAAGGGAGGAGAGATAAACAAATGAGAGAATGAAGGGGAGACAGAGGGAGAGGATGCAGGAATGAGAGAGACCTGGAAGGAGAGAATGAGAGAGGGAAAAGAGAGGAGAGGGAGGGAGGGAGGGAGGGAGGAAGGAAGGAAGGAAGGAAGGAAGGAAGGAAGGAAGGAAGGAGAAATTGAGGGAGGGAGGAGGAAGAATGAAATGAATGGAGGGAAAGCGGGTGGAAGGACCTTTCGGGGGGTAATTTTTTCTCTCTCAACATACATTGAAACAATACAATGTACCATCTAATCTTCCATGAATAAAATGCAGTATTTTCTTAATAACTAATATCAATCATCCCAAAAGTTGCAAAAAAATTTTTTCTAATTTTGTCGTCCAGTTACATATATTTTATTTTAGTTAAATTCCCTCCTTAATGTTCCTTCAAAAAGTACAACACCAATTATATTTCTAACTTATTAACCAGTATGCCAAAGTGCTAAATTCAATTCCATTTATGCATTAATCCAAATCAGTATTACCTAGCGCATATCTTATTATAATCAATACTTCTAACTTTATTAAAACAGATCAGCAATTCCTAAATTCATATATCTATATAGAAAAATAGAAGTTAAAAAAAACCAATACTCCAAGCTTAATCAACCCTTCTCAAACTCCAATTTCTTTAATCTGAGCAGAACTTTGAACCAAACCCTTTTCTTTTTTTTCTTTTTTTATCCGCTTTTAATCCCCTTTTCCATTTTATTCTTTCTATTCTTCCTTCTAGGAAGAAAGGATTTTGTTAGAAAAATAAAGGGGTTATTGGATCAAACTTTGGACACTTGACAAGTTAGTTATGATGGTGGTCATGTCCCAGGGTTATGTGAACATCTTTTGGGATGTTCAAGCAGCTGCAGGGATTCACTTAATGACTGTGGCAAGAAAGGTGGTAAAGTGAGGCAGAACTCACTTAATAACCGTCTTACTCAGGAGATAGAAACATTGGCCTCATTGGTTCATTTACTGACTTTTCAAAGTCGCAACGGCCCTGAAAATGTGACTTATGGCTCTTTTTAACACTTAGCACCTTTGCAGCAGCCCGATGGGAAGATCAAAACTTTGCTGCCGTTTCATTTTTATGACCGTTGCTATGTGTCCTGAGGTCACGTGACCCCCTTTTTGTTTCTAACCGATCCACGCCCAGGCATGGAAATGTGCCGCTCAGACATTATATTTTTCTGCTCACACTGAAAAAAAATTAGAAGGAACACTGCTCATTGCCCGTGCTCATGACGAGTATGATGGCAATTCCTGGTTGCAATATGATGAATCCTTCAGGATGAGGGTGGCCTTCGAAAGGAGTTTGCCCTGGGACCTGGTGGTACCTGTTATGTGGTTTCATGCCACACAGCTTTCGCGGGCTGGTGGCGGTGAACGAACTGATAGTGGCCATTATATGAAGGCCAGGGCCTCCACTGCTGTGACCCCCCCATATGGGGTCGGTTTCAGGAGTGAGGTTTCTATCCCCTTGTCATGGGTTTGCTGCAAGTGGGACATGTTTTCATCCCTCATGCAAGTTTAAACATGCATGTGGGAGTTGTGGGGGCATGCACGTCACCCACTCCTGTACACGGGCCAAAGGCTCTAAGAATGGGAAGGATGCCTCAGGGCAGTCTAAGTGTCAGCCTTCCCCGCAAGAAAAAGGGCCCCAGTCTGGTTAATCTGGATGTTTTGGAGACCATGCTTTCCTATTACCACCCACGTAGAAGCGCGGCTGTCCTTTTGCAGGGTTTTAAGGAGGGTTTTAGGATCCCCTATTTAGGGCCCAGGAGGGCCTTCACCAACAACCTTAAACCAGTTGTGGGACGTTAGGGTATTGTGAGGCTGAAGATACAGAAGAGGTGTCAGAGGGCAGGGTGAAGGGCCCCTTTGGGTCCCCACCTCTTCCTGCCTTTCGGGTTTCCCCCTTAAGTGTTGTTCCCAAGAAGACAAGTAGTGAATTTTGCCTAATTCACCACCTGTCCTTCCCTAGGGGCGAGCCGGTGAATGATTTTATTCCCGACGAACTCTGTTCTGTCTGCTACGCGTCTTTTGACACTGTGGTAGCAATGGTCAGAAAGTGTGGTGTGGGAGCCTTAATGAGCAAATGCGACATTAAGTCATCATTTATGCTTTTGCCCATTCCCCTGGATGGTTTCGATCTCCTGGGCTTCCAATTCGAGGAAGGTTTTTATGTGGACTGAGCGCTGTCTATGGGCTGCTTGGTGTCTTGCTCGCTCTTTGAGAGCTTCAGTACCTTCCTCGAATGAGCCCTCAGGAAACGATCCAGGTCAGGATTGGTCATTCACTACCTGGATGATTTCCTGATGGCAGGGCTGGCACATTTGGGACATTGTTCTGCCCTGATGTCATCCTTTGGAGCCCTTTGTGCACAGTTGGGGGTCCCTTTGGCCCCTGAAAAGACCGAAGGCCCTGCCACCAAGATCACTTTTCTCGGTATTGAATTGGACTCGGTCGGGCAATCTTGTTGATTGCCTGTAGAAAAGTTAGTCAAGCTTAAGGATAGGATAAACGAGGTTCTCAATCACTGCAAGGTTACTAAATTTTGCCTGCCGGGTGGTGGCACTCAGCCGGGCCATTTTGTGCCACTTATATGCAGCCATGAAGGGACTCCGCTTACCCCATCATTGGACCCACCTGCGTGCGGGGGTCAGGAGTGGCCTCCGCATGTGGCAAGGATATCGTTTTGGAGGTAGGAGCTTCTTCTGCAAGCAGAATTGCAATTATGCTCCAATACTGTGAGGACCCCTAGTTTCGGGGTCATTTTGGAAGACCGTTGGCCTCTCCTATTAAAAGAGACCTTACCTTTCTAGAATTTTCCCCCCTGGTTGTAGCAGTGGAGCTGTAGGGAGAACAATTTAGGAACAAGATGGTGCACTTTTGGTGCGACAATCTTGCGGTAGTAAATATGGTCAATTCCCTGACCTCCAAGAATGACATAGTCTTGCACCTGCTCCGCCATTTTGTGAGTGGATCATTTGTCTTAAACGTGCTGGTTTTGGCTCGCCACATCCCTGGGCTAGAGAATGGAATGGCTGATGCCCTGTCACATGATCAGTTGTCCAGGTTCCAGATGCTGGCACTGGGGGCTCGAGAGGCACCAGATGCCTTCCCACATCATTTATGGAGCCTAGGAGGGCTTCCAAATACTGGAGGATTGAGGCGGGCAGGGTCATGTCCCTCCCCTTAGCGCCCAGTACTCAATGGGCTACCAAAACTCAGGTAAGGAGTTTGGGGATTTTTGCCAGGTGAGGGGCTACGCCCACGCCTGGCCCATCCCGGTTGACCATCTGCTCGAATTCTGCATTTTGCTTAAGCAGCGCAGCCTGTTGGTCAAGACAATCCAGAGCAGGCTCGCAGCCCTGGCATTTATCGCCGTCCCAAGTGTTTTCTGATTCTTCAGTGGATTTCCGCATTAGAAAGATGTTAGAGGGTTGGGTGAGAGAACATTTAGTGCCCTCAGTGGATGGCAGGCAAGCGCTGTCTCTATAGCAGCTTTCCAAACTTAATAAGACCTGGGTGAGGCTGTGCGCCTCTAAGTACAAGGCCCACCTTTTTCACGTGGCAGCTACCATAATGTTTTTTGGTGCGTTCCAAGTGAGTGAGGTTCTTGCCTCCTCCCGATCAGACGGGTCACCACCACACCTTACAATTTTCTGATGTAACGTTTGAAGAGTCAGGGGTATCCCTTTTCGTTAGGCGGTCCAAGACGGACCAGTTAGGCAAGGGAACTAAGGTCCTACATTTAGCTGTCTCCGATCAGTTTGTCTGCCCCTTGGCAGCTCTTTCCTCTTTTTGTACAATACAAGGAAATGGCAGGGGTTACCTGTTTAGCCATAGAGACGATTCCTCTCTTACTAGATATCAATTTTGGGTGATTATAAGGGCACTTAGGGAGATAACGCATTTGTTCCAGATTGGGGCTGCCACTACTGCAGCCGTCTCTGGATTTCAGGATGCTAGGATTGAGGCTATTGGCCATTGGAGGTCTGCAGCCTTTAGAACTTATGTATGGGCCCCAGTTCACAGGCACCCAGACACTGAACATGTTTAACCTTCCTTTCTACCCTTATATAGCCCTTTCGGGGAGAAGCCAATGGTGTTACTGTGCAGCCACAGCATGATGTTCTGGGCCAGTCAGAGCGCAGCAAGATCAGCCGTTGGGACCCAGCTGTCTTTGGGCCATTGGGTCAACGTCGTCTGGCTTGGATGGAGAGGCCTGCATTGGGAGGGGCTCCTCCCTTTGCTCTTGGGAGGGTGCCACAATGTGGTTGCACCCAAGTGATTGGTCTTGCACCTTGAGGGCAATGACCTGTGTGTATTGAGAGGCTTGGCAGTGATCTGTCAGGCCCATGACAACCTGTGGGCTCTCTGTCTTGCTTGGTCGTCCACGCAAGTGGTCTGGTCTGAGATCCTTCCAAGGATCGTTTGGAGGGATGCGATCTTCCCAAGGGTGGAGTAGTTGTTCTCCACCCCCGTATTACTGTTGATAAGCCATGGCTTTATCGTGCCAACGGCGTTCACCTGCCTGAAAAAGATAACACCATCTTTTTACAGGACCTGAAGAGGTCCCTGCGAGAGTTGGCGCAGGTTGAGAGGGGAGTCAGGGGGCCAAGATAGAGATCTGCCCCCCCTCCATGGCAGGTTAGGAGAGGAAATTGGGTGGTGATTAGCAACTGTGTGTTCTCCTTTGGGCATCTTTGGAGATGATAGACAAACTTTCTCCAAGAGCTCATGGTGTTATCAGCGGCCTGAGCGATTGGGGAGGGGATGCCCCTAGGTCTCACCCCACCCAATTGCCAGCCAGGGATTGGATGGTGAGGCCTCCCACATGGGTAGCATGGCCAGGATCCAGGTGAGGGTGTGGTCCCCTTCACCCAGATCAGCAAGGAGCTACACCCATAGTTGCCCAGGAGGGTTTTATGACATCATTTCCGCCCCAAAGTTTTTAGTTGACCTCTGCAGGTCCCAGTTATTGTTGATTATTTAATTAAATGTATATTTAATTAATAAAGTGACCATTTAAATCCAGCTTTGTCTCTGTGTTCTCACTCCGCTTCCGGCGCAATTGATTTGCCCTTCACAATAATGTAGGATGGTTTATGGAGCACTTGAAGAAAAAGTGGAAGAGAAGAAATTAGCTAAAATCAGATGGGTTGTAATATTTTTATTAGTGAAAAATTCTCATTGGATACAGCCCAGAAGATGAAACAGACCATCATTCCAGAATGAAAGTAATCTGAGCAAACAATCTGACCACAAACAAATACCTTAGGAATAAAATAAATGTGTGACAGAATCTTTTCAATACATTTTAGAAGACATAGATGTTTTTATCAGTCAAATTACCTCCCCTTTACCAAAAATATTTCTTTAGTTAAAAGATTTCTGCAGCTACAAATATGGTTCTGGTTAAGCAAAATGTGAAGTTAATGGGATCTTCAAGAGAATGTTGGTAGAAAAGAGAGGAGGATCATTGCAATTCCAAACAGCCTGAACTGAGCATGTGTACCAGGTCTTTAAACAGTATGTACCAATGCTGGGCTATGGCACATTCCATTATGAATGGTTATGATTTATAATGGAATGACATGGATGGTTTTTATAATCAGAAAAGCACACTGACCTTAACACTACACAGGTGGAGCAGCATAATGACTTGCCAATTGTAAGTGCATCAATTCCTGGAGAAAAGTTCAATGAGGATAACTTAGCATGTATCCCAAAATAACACAGAAGTATTTTAAAAATAGACATAAAGATATGTACAGTATTTATACTTTTTGTTCTAGCCAAAATGTATTTTGCTATGCCAAATAAATTTATATTTAGGTTCTATGAAAAATTATTCTATTTATTTTTAACATTTTCCTCTTAAGCTATTGCTGCATAGTTTAATGACAAACCAATAAAATTGCATTATTAAGAATACAATAACTTGAAGTAGATTGAAAAAATAAAAGTATAATTGTTGAAGTTGAACAAAGTTTGGTAACAAATGAGGATTATTATCTAGAGTATTATTAGTTACAGATTTTAAAAAGATGTTACACTAAGATGACCAGACATCTCACTTTTGGTGGAACAGTCCCGCTTTTTAATAATTTGTCCCGCATCCCGTGGCATTTTTAAAAAGTCCCAATTTATTTTCAGCGGCCATATGGCTAGCCCCCGTCCTTCTTTCTGGTCTTCCCTCCTCTCCTCGCCACCCCCCATGCACTCAACAATGAACTGCCGTGCAGCATTTTCCAATGCTGCGCAGTGGAGCCGGGGAGCCATTTCTCCCTACCCAAAGGCTGCACAATCCAGGCACTCAGCTGGCTATTGCACTCCGACCGGCTTCAGCCAGCCAAGAGTGAATACAGCTGTCTGGAGCCTTTTCTCCTCTCTTCTTTTGCTTGTCTGACACTTGCATTCCCACTGCCGGCTTAGGGTGAGCCCGCCACCTGCCAAACGCCACCTTGATTGAATGCAGAGGCCCCCCCCTTGGCCAGCCTCAGCACAGCCCCCTCCGCCATGCCTGGAGCCTGAGAAAAATGGTGCCAGGATGGGGCAAGCAGAGACCGCCAGCAGGGAGGGCCAATCAGGACTTTGGCATGAGGGGTTGGCCAAGGCTTTGGTATGTGCCCCAGAAATAAGGATTTGCAGGTTGGGAGGCTCGGCCTTTGCTGGATCTGTGAAACAGATGAGGAAGGGAGAGGGAAAGGAAGGAAGGAAGAAGGAAGGAAGGAGATGGGAGGGAGGGAGGGATGCCAGAGAGAACAGTCTGCATAAGGAGTGGACAAGCACTGCTAGGAACAAGCAGGGAGAAGCCGAGTCCCCCCTGCGCCATTTGCAGAGGAAATAAGGGAAAATCCAGGGGGGAGAGAGGAAATCCCTGGGGGGAGGGGGAGGAGTGGGGCAGAGACCTTGCCCTTCTTTTCTTTCAGATCTGGGACCCTTCTTTTGTTGTCATTGAGGTTGGGGGGAACTCGATTGGGTGTGTTCCTTCTTTACATGTCTGTCACGCACATTGTCAGCCAAGGCTTTAAGAGGGGGAAAGCACGATGCTGGTTCTCAGCACTCCCATGCTTTAGTTCACTTTAGGAATTGCTCAGCGGGAGCTGGAAAAGCGGAAGTGCTAGGGCCCGTAAGAGAGAGAAAGAAAGAAAGGGGGGAGGAAGAGAGAAAAGGAGGGAATGAGGGAGAGAGAGAGAAAGAAAGAAAGAGACAGGGAGGGGAGGAGAGAGAGAAAGAGAGAGAAAAGAGAATGGAAGGAAGAGAGAAAGAAAGAGGGAAAGAGAGAAAGAAAGAGGGAAGAAGAGAGAAAGAAAGAAAATGAAATACAGAGAAAGAGAAAGAAATAGAGAGATAGGGAGAGAGGGAAGAAGAGAGAGAAAAATCTAGTTTGAAATAGCTCAACTATTTAAGTGGCATTTGATACTTAGTAGAGTTGTCATCTGATTATTTGCTATGCAAGTTTTTTGTGGAGGATTTACAAGGCCATGAATGTAACCAAAAGCAAACTGGTCATGTTTATGACCATGTTTCTATGCAGGATAATGACAAATTCCCTTCTAATTTTATTGTAAATAAATTTTACTGTAAATAATTTTATTGTAAATTACTTTACTAAACAAATAATTCCCTCAACACTGTCAAACTTTTTACTAAGCCTACACTTCTATTTCTACTAGTTTTTTCTCATCATTCCTATCACCCATTTCCTCCCACATAGGATTGTATGACTGTAAATTGTTGCTTGTATCCTAATATTTTATTAATATTGTTTCTTCATTGCTTATTTGATCCCTATGACAATCATTGTGCTGTACCTCATGATTCTTGACAAATCTATATTTTCTTTTATGTACACTGAGAGCATAAGCACCATGACAAATTCCTTGTGTGTCCAATCACACTCGGCCAATAAAGAATACAATCCAACCCGAGAAGGGAGAGAGGTGAGAGAGAGAGAGATCAATGTCAGAACAGCCCTGCTTCCCCCCCCAAACAGACTCAAGACGCCGAGAAGCTATACGGTGGGAGCCCTCGACGTCGGAAGGTCTGCCGGGTGGAGGGCCTACCTGGACCGGCCACTATTGTGAGGGAGGAGGCCGAGAGAAGAAGGAAGAGGCTGAAAAAAACGCTGAGGGGGCCGGGGGACTCTGTTAAAACCTCATGGAGTCCATATGCAGACTGTGTAACACCACGAAGGGGCCTGAAAGTTGGAAATGCCACCCAACAACAACAAAGACATTGGAAGGCGGCCATGGAACCAGTGGAAATTGGGGGGTTCTGTGGAAATGGAAGAGCCGAAGACAGCAGTTGAAACAACTGAACAGAGAGAAAGAACGAGAGTGCCAGCTGGTGGCAGCGGTCGGCACAAAAAAGAACTTGGGGAACAGAATTAATATACCCAGGACTCAAACATCCCCCATTGAATTTTGAACAACTTTAGAACTGAGCTTTTTAGAACTTAAGTGTTATTTGACTGATTGATTAATGAACTGGACTATTACCTGTATTCTTACATTTCTTAATATTTTTAATATTTTAATAATTAATACATATATTTTATATTAATTTAATATCAATTTTTAGAATAATTTATAGTAAATTTGACATTGCTAGTATTAATTGTTAAGGGGTCTATTATTAATGTTTTTAGAATTTAAAATATTTTTAGCTTTACTGTTTTATCTACTAGTAATTTAATCTATATTTTAATTAAACTATTGGGGGGGATTTAAGTGATGGATAATTGGGGGGGGTGAAATAATGTATTGTATGAATGATTGGTATGGGTGGGGTGGGTGGGACAATGGTATAGATGGGGTGAATGGGAATGATATGTATATTTGGCCCACCTGGCGTTGGAGAGGCAGAAGGAGAGGGGACACTTATCTCTGGGGTGGCAGAGGGTCAGAATATCCCGGAGCTGCTGGGGAGAGGCATATATGGTAGGAGCCACAGAACTAGCCATTCTAGGGGAACGAGGGATCGCTGTCTAATAGCGATCCCTTGTTCCGGTTCCGTGAGCTCAACTCAGGATACTGGTAATGAATGTAATTCTGGCCCTGGGCTCAGGCTGCTGCTACTCAATGCCTGGTCGGTGGTAAATAAATCTCTCCTCATCCATGATTTGATCATGGATGAGGAGGCCGACCTGGCATGTGTGACTGAAACCTAGCTGGGCCCAGAGGGAGGAGTTCCTCTCTCTGAAATTTGCCCAGCCGAGTTCCAGGTATTGCATCAGCCTTGACCCCAGGGAAGGGAGAGAGGAGTGGCTATTATAACCAGGGAGAGACTTTGCTTATGTAGACTCGTTGCTCCAGAGATTGCAGGTTGTGAGTCCCTTCTGGTGAAGTTGGATTTGGGGTTCAGGTGGGCTTGTTGCTCATGTACCTGCCTCCCAGCTACGTGTCAACAGCCCTGCCTGTGCTGCTCGAGGAGGTAGCCAGGTTGGCGGTAGGATTCCCCAGACTCATTGTCTTGGGGGACTTTAACCTGCCGTCACTTGGCGAAACCTCTGGGCGGGCACAGGAGTTCATGGCCACCATAACAGCCATGGACCTGACTCAAGTAATACAGACTAAGGGGCTTAGAAGTGTTGACTTTGACCTGGTCACACCATTTTTATTGCGGCTTGACTTCCTGGCTCCAATCCTTCCCCGCAGGGAGGCAGAACCGACTAGGTGGTTCCGCCCCAGATGCCTGGTGGACCCAGAGGGCTTTCAGAGGGCGCTTGGGATTATTCCAGATGCACTTGTCCACAGTTTGGAAGAGTTTCTTGCTGAGACCTGTAACAAGGCTGCAACAGAGGCTCTTGATCGGATTGCACCGTTGCGACCTCTCCAAAGTGCTAGATCCCGTAGAGCTCCATGGTTCAACGAGGAACTCCGGGAGTTGAAACGCCAGAAGAGACGTCTAGAGAAGCGATGGAGTAAGAGTTTATCCAAATCCGATCAAACACTTGTAAGAGCTTTTATTAAAAATTAGAAAGTGGTGCTCAAGGTGGCAAGATGCGCGTATCATGCCGCCTGGATTGCATCAGGGGAATCTCACCCGGCCACTCTGTTTAGGGTGACCCGCTCCCTTCTTAATCAGGGGGGAGGTGGGGAGCCCTTGCAGAGTAGTGCTGAGGACTTTAACACACTTTTCGCTGTTGAAGTTGCTCGGATCCGGACGGACCTCAACTCTGATTGGATAACAAAGTTGACTGACAATGAGTCAGTAGAGGTGACTGAGGCCCATACTTGTCCATCTTTCTGGGAAGAGTTTGATCTGGTGACCCCTGATGAAGTGGACAAGGCCATTGGAGCTGCTCACTAGATCCATGTCCCTCTTGGCTGTTTCAGCCAGCAGGGAGATGACATGGAGCTGGGTCCAGGAGATTGTCAATGCTTCTCTGGGAAGGGGGTCCTTTCTGGCTCCTTACAAAGGGGCTCTTGTGCACCCCCTCCTCAAGAAGCCTTCCCTGGACCCAGCCATTCTTAACAACTACCGTCCAATCTCCAACATTCCCTTTATGGGGAAGGTTGTTGAGAAGGTGGTGGCACTCCAACTCCAACGGTCCTTGGAAGAAGCCGATTATCTGGGCCCTCAGCAGTCAGGATTCAGGCATGGCTATAGCACGGAAACTGCTTTGGTCACTTTGATAGATGATCCCTGGCGGGCCTGGGACAGGGGTTTATCCTTTGTCCTGGTGCTTCTTGACCTCTCAGCGGCTGTCGATACCATCAACCACAGTATCCTTCTGCACCGGCTAGAGGGGTTGGGAGTGGGAGGCACTGTTCTTCAGTGGTTCTCCTCCTACCACTCCGGTCAGTCATAGTTGGTGTTAGTGGGGGGTCAGAGGTCGACCTCTAGATTGCTCCCTTGTAGGGTGCCTCAGGGGTCAGTCCTCTCCCCCCTGATATTTAATATCTACATGAAACCGCTGGGTGAGATCGTCCAAGGGCATGGGGTGAGGTATCATCAGTACGCTGATGATACCCAGCTTTACATCTCCACCCCATTCCCAGCGAAGCAATGGAAGTGATGTGCCGGTGCCTGGAGGCTGTTGGGGTCTGGATGGGTGTCAACAGACTCAAACTCAACCCTGATAAGATGGAGTGGCTGTGGGTTTTGCCTCCCAAGGACAATCCCATCTGTCTGTCCATCACCTGGGGGGGTATTATTGACCCCCCCCAGAGAGGGTTCGCAACTTGGGCGTCCTCCTCGATCCACAGCTAACATTAGAAAACCACCTTTCAGCTGTGGCAAGGGGGGCGTTTGCCCAGGTTTTCTTGGTGCACCAGTTGCGGCCCTATTTGGACCAGGAGTCACTGCTCACAGTCACTCATGCCCTCATCACCTCGAGGCTCGACTACTGTAATGCTCTCTATATGGGCCTACCTTTGAAGAGTGTTCGGAAACTTCAGATCGTGCAAAATGCAGCTGCGCGAGCAATCATGCCCATGTTACACCAACACTCTGCAGTCTGCATTGGCTACCGATCAGTTTCCAGTCACAATTCAAAGTGTTGGTCATGACCTATAAAGCCCTTCACGGCATCGGGCCAGAATATCTCCGAGACCGTCTTCTGCCGCACGAATCCCAGCAACTGGTTAGGTCCCACAGAGTTGGCCTTTTCTGGGTCCTGTCGACTAAACAATGTCATCTGGTGAGACCCAGGGGAAGAGCCTTCTTTGTGGCTCCCCCCGGAGATTAGAACTGCCCCCACCCTCCTTGCCTTTCGTAAATTTCTTAAAACCCACCTCTGCCGCCAGACATGGGGAAATAGACATCTCCCCCGGGCCTATACAGTTTATGCATGGTATGTTTGTGTGTATGTTTCTTTTTAATGAGGGGTTTTTAGTGATTTTTAATTATTAGATTTGTCATATATTGTACTGTTACTGTTGTGAGCCGCCCCAAGTCTATGGAGAGGGGCGGCATACAAATCTAATAAATAATATTAATTGTACAGATGTCATATTTTCAGTTTGTTTAAAAATTCAGCAACTTGTTTCTTTACAAATGTTTAAAAGTATGGCCTTTTCTAATTGGATATTGTATTTTTTAAGTCTCTGAAGGCGCTTTTAATTGCTGCTAAATGATGTTACTTTTGCAAAAAACAAAACAAAAAATATCAAAACAACCTGCAAGTCAGCTGAAAGTCCTAGAGAGACTGAAAGTAGATAATGTATTAACAATCAAGGCGTGTCAAACTGATCTGTGTTAGAACTATACAGTATAGTTCAAGTCAGTTTCCTGAACTGGTGCATGTGGATACTAGATGTAGAAGTTGTTTATAATTATTCTTGGTTTCTGGAAGTACTGTCTACAAGGTGGGAAGATGTTCATCTAAAGAGATGTCTTTTGTGGCTTGTACAAATATCTTAAAATGTGAAACATTTTCTAATTGCCTTGTAAAATTATAAGAACAGAGTTGGAAGGGACCTTGGAGGTCTTCTAGTCCAACCTCCTGCTTAGGCAGGAAACCCCACACTACTTCAGACAAATGGGTATCCAACATCTTTAAAACTTCTAGTGTTGGAGCATTCACAACTTCTGGTGGCAGATTGTTCCATGGATTCATTCATTGTTCTAACTGTCAGGAATTTTCTCCTTAGTTCCAAGTTGCTTCTCTCCTTGTTTAGTTTCCACACATTGCTTCTTGTCCTATCTTCAGGTGCTTTGGAGAATAGGTTGATTCTTTCTTCCTTGTGGCAACCCCTGAGATATTGGAACACTGCTATCATGTCTCCCCAGTCATTCGTTTCCTTAAAATAGCCATGCCAGGTTCCTGCAACCATTCTTCTTATGTTTTAGCCTCTAGTCATCTTTGTCGCTCTTCTCTGCACTTTTTCTAGAGTCTCAACATCCTTTTTGCATCATGGCGATCAAAATGAATGCAGTATTCCAAGTGTGGCCTTACACTTGGAATACTGCATAGTGTCACAGTGAGATGCCACAGATTTCACTTCCAGGCTCAAAATAGTAGGAAACTTTTTCCCCTTATCAACTATGGCTGGAAACTGCCACAAAACAGTATATTGAGATACTCGCTTTTGTAATAAATGTTGGGCTTAGTCAGATTTACTGATTTTGCTTTTGGGTAGTAAAGATAGTTTCCTGAACAAAATTGTAGATAAGCTGTCTCAGACAGTTCTCTTAAAACAGAGGTCTTATAAAATGGAACATTAAGTAATATGATAATTTACATTTCCAAATTTTGAACTAGAGGAATCAGCAAATGTATGATACTTCAGTGACTAGATCGATATTTAGCAAGATATTTAGTATATTCCACTGGTAGTTGGCATTTATAGCCAAAGAAACATGCAAACAATTGTAGCCTTCTGTCAAAATGAAGCTTTCTGTGAACATAATATTCTAGTTGGGAGCAAATATATCATTTAAATCTATTATTTCCACTCATAAATTATTTTGGTTAACAATCAGGATATAAACAAGCTTAACATGGTTTCTTCCCTTGCACATCAGCTGATCTAAATTTGCCTATTTGTAGTCTTCCGTTCTTTAAATTATTGATCATGCTAATTTCAGTTGGAATCTTTGTATGCTAGTGATGTCAATAATTACACAACCAGAATAACAGAATACCCTAGTGGGAAGGGATCTTATTCTGCCCAGCATCGAACCCCAAATAATTATGCAATAATTTGGTGACATCTGGGGAAAAATATCAGGCACTCAGGTATGAAAATTTATTTGTTTGTTTGTGTGTTTGTTTGTGTGTGTGTTTGTTTATACATACATAGATACATACATACATACTTCTATGCCGCCCAGTCCCGAAGGACTAACCTAATGTGCTGCTCAGACACTACACTTTTCCACCCACACCGAAAAAAAATTAGAGGGAACATTGCCCCGGAGTTCCTAAGTAAACTAAGAAGATCTCCAGGGTCTACTGCCATAGAGAGGTCGCAAAGGCGCAATCCGTTCAAGAGCCCCTGATGCTCCCGTGTTTGAGGCTTTAAAAGTGTACAGTGAATGTAGAAGTGTAGAAGTAAAATAAAATAAAATGAAAAAATAAAAAGAATAAAAGCAGAATGCCTGAACTACTACAGCAAACAAGAGGGAAACCTCCTATGCAACAAATCTAATAGAGCTTTCTAGAACTTTGTCAACAATAAACTCAAAGACTCTAGACCTATCACACCTCTCAAAGGACCCAACAACAAAGAATATCATGATGATTCATCCAAAGCCAACCTCCTCAACTCTTTCTTTGGCTGTCTTTGGTAACAGCAATGGCTCATCCCCCAATTTCATCAATCGCACCTCAAACTAACCCAAGTAGACTTCTCTGAAGACCGAGTTGAAAAAGCATTACGTGACCTTAAACCTTCTCTATCAGTCGGACCAGATGGTCTTTGTGCTTGCTTCCTAAAAAAGCTCTCTTCTGCCATAGCTAAACCACTAAGCATAATTTTCGAAAAATCCTTCAGAACCAGCACACTTCCTAAGCTATGGTTGAAAGCAATGGTCATCCCCATCTTCAAAAAAGGAGACCCCTCTCTTGTCGATAACTACAGACCAATTTCACTATGCTGCGTCCCATGCAAAATCATGGAATCAATTATAAACCAATCAATTACTCTCCATCTAGAAACTAATAATTTGCTCTCTAACAATTTGGTTTCAGAAAAAAACTATCCTGCAACCTTCAGCTCCTCCACTGCAAAAATATATGGACAACTCATCTAGATCAAGGGAAATCTATAGATGCCATTTATATCGACTTCTGCAAAGCCTTTGATTCAGTGGTCCACGACAAACTACTCCTAAAGCTCAAATCCTACGGCATCTCAGGATCCCTCCATAGCTGGATTACAGCATTCCTGTCAAACAGACAACAAGTGGTCAAAATAGGAAGCACCATATCCACCCCCATCCCAGTTAAAAGCAGTGTTCCCCAAGGTAGTGTACTGGGACCAACGCTCTTCATTTTCTACATCAATGATGTTTGCGATTACATCACAAGCAACTGTGTCCTCTTCGCCGATGATGTAAAACTCTTCAACACCACCGATAACACAACTACTCTCCAAAAAGACCTGAACTCTGTTTCTGAGTGGTCCAACACATGGCAACGCCAAATCTCAACTAGCAAATGCTCTGTCCTACACATTGGGAAAAAGAGTCTGAACTCCAAATATGAACTGAATAATCAAATTATCACAGATAATCCCCACTCGTTTAAGACCTCAGTATACTAACAACAAAAGATTTAAGTGCCAAAGCCCACTGCAACAACATAGCCAAGAAGGATTCAAGAGTTGTAAGCCTAATCCTACGTAGCTTTGGCTCTGGCAATCTCACACTACTTACCAGAGCTTACAAAACGTTTGCCAGACCCATTCTCAAATACAGCTCATCCGTTTGGAACCCATATCGCATCTCAGACATCAACACCCTTGAAAATGTCCAAAGATACTTCACCAGGAGAGCCCTTCACTCCTCCACTCGAAACAGAATACCCTACGAGACTAGACTTTCAATCCTGGGCCTAGAAAGCCTAGAACTAAGACGCCTTAAACAAGATCTAATTATTGCCCACAAGATCATATGCTGCAACATCCTGCCTGTCAGTGACTACTTCAGCTTCAGCTTCAACCACAACAACACAAGAGCACACAACAGATTTAAACTTAATATTAACCGCTCCAAACTTGACTGTAAAAAATAGGACTTCAGTAACCGAGTTGTCGAAGCGTGGAACTCATTACCGGACTCCGTAGTGTCATCCCCAAACCCCCAACACTTTACCCTTAGATTATCCACAGTTGACCTATCCAGATTCCTAAGAGGTCAGTAAGGGGCAAGTACAAGTGCACTAGAGTGCCTTCCGTCCCCTGTCCTATTGCTCTCCTATATCTCCTATACCTTTCTTTTATTCCTATATCTCTTCTTCTATTCTTTCATTTATATGTTCTATTACTATAACTTCTTTTTTATTTCATTCATAGATATATTTTACTATGAGTATCTCCTCTATAACTTTCATCATGTATTTTACTATGTGTGTGTATATATATATATAAATACCCACTAAAACCCTCATTGTGTATTGGAATAAATAAATAAATAAATAAATAAATGCTGTAGAAGTGAATCCGGCAAAACCCTGAGTGCCCTCTGAAAGCCCTTCGGGTCTATCAGGCTCCTGGGGTAGAGCCACATAATCAGTTCTGCCTCCCTATGGGGGAGGATTGGAGCCTTAAAATCAAGCCACAGCAGAAAATGATCTGACCATGACAAAGGCAAGGTATCTAAGCCCCTTAATTTCAGATCATTACTCAACTGCTCTGAGAGCAATACCATGTCAGTAGCATGCCCGCCTTCATGAGTTGCGCCCTGAATTACTTGGGTCAGGTCCATGATTGCCATGGGGCCATGAACTCCTGTGCCAAACTGAGAAGATTTGCCAAGTGACAATAGGTTAAAATTAGTGTTGGTTAACCGAACCTGCAAAGTTTGGGTTCGTATCAAACTTTACACGGTTCGGTATACCGAACCTGACCCCAAATTTTTGCTAAAGTTCGGCAAAAGTTCAGGTTTGGGAGAGTGCCAGGAAGCGCCGCTGCCCAGCTGTCACCTTCAGAAACAGCCGGGGCGCTTCTCGGCAGTCTCCCGAAACGCCAAACCCAACGAAGGCAAAAGTTCGGGCTCGGGTTTGGGTTTGGGTGAGCGCCGGGAAGCGCCGCCGCCCAGCTGTCACCTTTCAAAACAGCTGGGGCATTTCCTGGCGCTCTCCCAAACATGAACCCGAATTTTTGCCAAACTTCCAGGTTCAGCGTTCGGGACACCACCGCGAAGTGCCCCGGCTGTTTCTGAAGGTGACAGCTGGGCAGCGGCGCTTCCCAGAACAGCTGGGGAGCTGTCGGCCAGTCAGGAGGCGAAAAAGGAGGTGGGGAATCCCATGAGGAGATTCCAGGGGCAGAGCTTTGACGTCACTGAGATGTCCTTCCTGGCCGGCTGAAATGGGGACTCCAGGAAGGACGTCTCAGTGACGTCAAAGCTCTGCTCCTGGAATACCTTTGTGGGATTCCCCATCTCCTTTTGCGCCTCCTGACAGCTCTCCGCCTGTTCTGGGAAGCGCCGCCGCCCAGCTGTCACCTTCAGAAACAGCCGGAGCACTTCTCAGCAGTCTCCGAAATGCCGAACCTGGAAGTTCAGCAAAAGTTCGGGTTCAGGAGAGCATCAGAAAGTTTCCTGGCTGTTTCGGAAGGTGACAGCTGGGCGGCGGCGCTTCCCGGTGCTCTCCCGAACCCGAACTTTTGCCGAACTTCTGGATTCAGCGTTTTGGAGACCGCTGAGAAGTGCCTTGGCTGTTTCTGAAGGTGACAGCTGGGCGGCAGCACTTCCCAGAACAGCCGGGGAGCTGTCGGCCAGTCGGGAAGTGAAAAAGGAGGTGGAAAATCCCATGAGGAGATTCCAGGGGCGAAGCTTTGACGTCACTGAGTCGTCCTTCCTGGCTGGCTGAAACGGGGACTCCAGGAAGGACGCCCAGGAAGGATAAGCAGGGGGAACGGTTAGGAACGCTTGACATGCAAAATCCCTGCAGAGCAGAGAGGGTGGCAGAGATGGTGTAGCTGCAGCATGGTAGCAGGCGAGCTAGGAACCTTGCTTCACCTTCTTCGTTGCAATAAAACTGTTCTGCCGGGCTCTCTGGTATGAGCCACCTAAAAATTCAAGGGTACAAATTTCAGACACACACATGTTTGAAAATTCAAAACAATATTCTTTATCACAAAATTCAAAATAAAGTAAGCACTCTTTTTGTACTGCAAAGAGCACTCGTCCCAAAACAACCTGGTAGTCTGTACAATTCCCTTAATCAGTCCTTAAGTACTTAGCTTGCAGCTGTGAAGAAACATCACAGCCCTTCTTCTTCCACGAAGTGAAACGCACACATACTTTGCTCTGCTTTGGTTTCAAAGTTGTGAAAAATCAACAAACAAAGTCCAGAAACAGCAAGGCAGTCCTGAAGAACAACGATCAGATAATCTTCCACAATGGCCAAACCCACACGCTGCTATTTATATCAGCAGCACTAATTACTGGAGCCCCACCCAAACACAGGTGGCCTCTCTTATCTCCTGTAATATGTCCTCAATTGGTCTCTTCCACGCATAACTCTGCGCCTGCGTGGGTCCAAAACTTCCGCATCCGAATTGACTGAAGATAATGGAGATTGACTTCCTGGGCTGTGTGCCAAGCCCCCCTCTTCCAAGTCACTCCCACCTTCTTCGTCCGAGGAAACTGAACTACCTGACTCTGTCAGCAATAAAACAGGCCTATGACATGTTGAAGTTTCACCTGCATCCACGTCCACATTCCCTGGGGCAGAAGCTGGGCCATAGCCAACCACAACAAAAACGAAGGGGTCAGACACAACCTCAGCAAGCTGGAGATTTCCACAGCTTCTGCCCCAGAGCCAGAAGGGCTGTAGGGCATACATCACCCCACTGCAGACAACACACATACCACACACCACATTTTCTTCCCCCAATGACTGGTTTGCCCACTTCCACCCCTCCTTCTCCTCCTCAATTCTTCACAAAGCAGTTAACTTTTTCTCCTGCTTCCTCCTGTGGAAAGGAGAAGCGGTTTGGCATTCTTTGCAAGGAAGGGAAAGAAGGGCATTTGAAAAGACCTTTTAAAGCGACTGGGGGCTCCTCCGGGTTGAAAAAGAGGCATGAAGGCAGGGGTGTTGGATTGGAGGGGTCATTTCCACCCCCCTCTTCCCTGCCCCCAAACTGAGGTTCAGTGAAGCCTCACTTTGACCCCTCCCTGATTGCGCCCCGAGGTTCGTCGTCGGCAGCCTGAACTGCTTATGTGTCAAAGACACAGTCAGTCACCTGAAGTTCACCCAGGAGAGGGAGCCGAGAGGACGGGGAAGTGAAGGAAGGGCTGTGGTGGTGGGTGGCTGCTGAGGAGAGGTGCTTGTGTGCACTAAGGGTGGTGGTGGTGGGGTGAGCAAACGTCGCAAAGTGGGGGGGGAAGAGGCAATCGATATACTGATTCGTATGTATAATTGAGAGTCGAGTGAGGAAACGAGTCCCTGGACTATCAGAGCGCTCCCTCCCCACCCACTCTGCCCTAGGCTGATAGCCAGGTGCTTTGGCCAGCAACAGTCGATGTTCGTGGAAGAAACAGCGACCCTTCCACAGGACCATTCTCTTGTAATGAAAACAGCCTTCAGCCATGCAGCACCAATGGTCTCAAGCAATCCCCCCCCGCAAGCTTCCCTGACTGGGCTCCCTTCTGAGATATAAGAGGCAGAGCTCTCAGGAGCCGGCAAAGGCGCTCCCTGTTCTCTGTCCTTAGCCGCAATTCTGGTTGCCAGGCGTCTGAGAAAGGGGGGGGGACAGTCGCCTGAAAGGCAAAGCTGTGGTTGATCCAAAGTGAATTGGGGCTCATCTCATCCAGTGTGGTCTCTTATTTTTATCATCTCTGGTTTGACTCCGTCTCACCCCCCCCCCCCCAAAAAAAAAGAACACCAGAAATCCAGATGAAGGTCCACACAAAACTCCTTTCGCTCTGACCCCCATGAGAGGAGGGAGGGAAAAATGGGCCTCAGGAAAAAAGGAAGACCTATCTGTATTCATTGAGCAGGTCGTGTGCGATACGTGACTATCAAATGACTGATAGGCTCTGGGAAGCCCCCACACCATTTCCCATTTGCTTAAAAATTAGATTAATTAAGACATTAAGAACAGGCAAACTATCTCCACTGAAATCTCAGTTCAAATCCAGAAAGCTGCAGATTGGGAGGAAGGGGATTCAGATTGACCGCAGGAGAGGGAGGCCACCGTCTTCTGATTGCTTGAAGACCATGACGGTTCTTGTATGTTCTCAGTTGGAGAAAGTCCAGAGGGCACGAAAGGACAGAGAGGGTATACCGTCTGTCCCGAAAATGAAAAGCCAACAGTTAGACAGAGCCCACCTCCTTGCGGAGGGGGGAAACAAAGCCCAAGCGGAGGGCATCCAAGGCGGGGGAGCCACTGCGCACACTGGGGCGGGTATTTTGGGCTCTGTCTAACTGTTGACTATTCATCTTTGGGGACAGACGGTATATAATTTCTTAATTTCTTAATTTTTGCAGCGCACTGAAAGGTAGCTGATAGTGCCTGTTTTATTTTCCTCCCATTCTCTTTTTTTCCTTTCCTCCTTTCTGAGCATCTGGAATGGGCTCTTTATGGCTGATCTTGAATTTCACACTGGTGAGAGCAGGAGGTCTCCATCGCCGTTTCTCTACACTTTTAAATCTTTTCCTTTTTATTTTTCCATGGATGTAGGTTGGCAAGGATTCCCCATCTCGGGACTAACGCTGCAAGCAAAAGGAGGCAGGGAATCCCAACGGGGCGGTAAGCAAATGGGAAATGGGATATCCCTGCCTCCTTTTGTTTGCAGCGCTACTCGCAAGGCAGGGAATCCCGTCAACCCTGGGCAGCCCACCTCCTTGCGGGGGAGAACAAAGCCCAAGTGGAGGGCATCCAAGGTGGGGGAGCCGCTGCGCGCACCACAGCTGGTATTTTGGGCTTGGAGGCGGCGCGGCTCTTCCCCCTCACAGAGGACTGGGCAAAAGCGGCAGCAGGGGTTTTCGATGCTTTAAAGCAACAGGGCAACCCAGGGAGAGCTGCAAGCAAAAGGAGGTGGGGAATCCCAACGGGGGGTGGCAAGCAAATGGGAAATCCCAGCAGTGACAGTCACAAGGCAGGGGAATCCCTGTGAAAATAAGAGAGTGCACGCAACAGTAAGAGAGGGCTCATGCAGTAAGAGAGCCCATGCACCGGGTTCAGGTTCATAAGATGAAAATGGTTCCTAAGACGAGGCAAACAAATCTTAAACCCTGGGTTCATATCACAAAAAGTTTGTATGAAGACGTGTTCATAAGATGAGGTATCACTGTATACCAAGGATGGTGAAAACAATAATATAAAGATAATTGTATATGGAGATGACATTTATGTATGTGCAAAAAATTGTGGATTAATCATGCAGGTGTTTAATGACCTGAACAAGTCATGTTTGGTAACAGACTTGAGACATTAAGACATTACAGTGATCCCTCGATTTTCGCGGCTTCAAACTTCGCGAAACGCTATACCACGGTTTTTCAAAAAATATTAATTAAAAAATACTCCACGGTTTTTTTGCTATACCACGGTTTTTCCCACCCGATGACGTCATACGTCATCACCAAGAGTCACTTCTCTGTCTCTTTCTCTTTCTTTCCTGTCATTCTCTGCTTCAATCATTTTCTCATTTCTCTTTTTTTCTCCCCTTTTTTCTATCATTTCTCTCTCTCTTCCTTCCACTCTTCTCTCTCTCTCTTTCTTCCTCTCTCTCACTCTCTTCCTTCCTTTCTCATCTTTCTTTCTCTCTCTCTTTCTCTATCTTGCTTCTTCCTCTCTCACACTCTCTTCCTCCCTCTCTCATCTCTTTCTTTCCTTCTCTCTCTTTCTCTATCTCTCCCCCTCTTGCTCTCGAGCGGCCGGGCGAACGGCGGGTGGCCGGGCGAATGGCGGGCGAATGGCGGGCGAACGGCGGGTGGGCGAGCGGCGAGCGAGCGGCCGGGTGGGCGGGTGAACGGGCAAGCGGCGAGCAAGCGGCTGGGCGAACGGTGGGTGGTCGGGCAAGCGGCGGTCGGGTGGGCGAGCGGCGAACGGCCGGCGAACGGCGGGCAGGCGGGTGCTGGGGGGGCAGGGGCAGCCGACATTCAAAGCAATCTTTGTCGGCTTCCGCACTTCCGTCGCTCCCTGCTCTAATTTCAAGCCCAGCTCCTTGTGCTGCCTTGAAAAAGGGTGCGTGGGGGTAGTTTTTGGCTGTCCATAGCCAAAAATGGTGTTTTTACTTCCGCGACGCTATATCGCGGAAAATCGATTTTCACGGGAGGTCTTGGAACGTAACCCCCGCGAAAATCGAGGGATCACTGTAATTGAATGTTAATATTGTAAAAACCAGAAAACAAAGCTTGTATAATTGTGGAAATAAGTGAAGATACAGGAAGCCAACGAAATGAAAACTGTATATTGAGGTTAAAGTACAGAATGTAACACAACTTGAAGAATCCGGATGGGATAAAAATGATATGTAGATTAGATTAGATTTATTGGATTTATATGCCGCCCCTCTCCGCAGACTTGGGGTGGCTCACAACAATGGCAAAAGAGTACATAGTGTATATGAAGAAGGTAAATGCAACAATGTAAATGTATGCAAATGTAATGCAGATAAACAAGTTGTGCAGTTCTGCGTTAAGATATTAGAAGGGGTGTCAGAAATTAAAAATCCCTGGGTAATATCTTAATGCAGAAAGTAGGCCTCAGTTAAGAATGCTAAGTCATTCTGAGGCAGTTTAGCATGCAGTAACCTAGCAATTATGTAAATAGTATTTAACTAGGCAAGAGCTCCCTGCTCTGTGTCTGTTCTCTCTGCCTGCTCCTTGTTAGCTGGGTGTGCTGTTGATGTTGAAGAAGCTGTAATGCTGTAAAAGTTGGTTCCTGTGAGTAATTGAACTAAGAAAGTTGTAGCAAGGTACTAACAAGATACTAGTTTATTGTATGTATAATAGACCGTAGTAGTAGTTTAAGAAGTAAATATATTTTTCCACAACTTTGTACTGCTGCTGTGTTTCATTGAATACTTCAACTCCATTTCTACTGGTCTGTGGCTGGTTGGCTGGCTGGTTGGGTAGGTGGGCTGGCTGGATTGGTTTGCTGCTTGGGCACAAACAGGCTAGCTTGCACAAATGCAAGCTCTGATAGGCCTCATTGCGTCTGCGGAATCCCACCCACAGCCCTGTTCAGGGTGACTCACTCCCTTCTTAATCAGGAAGGAGTTGGGGAGCCCATGCAGGGTAATGCCAAGGCTTTTAATACATTTTTCGCATATAAAATCGCTCAGATCCAGAGTGACCTAGACTCCAATTGGAGTGCAGAGTTGGTTGACAACGAGTCAGTCGAGGTGACAGGGGCCTGTCTTAGTCCATCTGTTTGGAGCAAGTTTGACCTGGTGACACCTGATGAAGTGGACAAGGCCATTGGAGCTGTGAGCTCCGCCACCTGTTTGCTGGACCCATGTCCCTCCTGGCTGGTCTCAGCCAGCGGGGAGGTGACACGGAACTGGGTCCAGAAGATTACCAACACTTCTTTGAGAGAGGGGTCCTTTCTGGCTCCGTACAAGGAGGCACTTGTGCACTCCCTCCTCAAGAAGCCTTCCCTGGTCCCGGCTGTATTTAACAATTATCATTCTGTATCCAACCTTCCCTTTATGCCCTTGGAAGGGCAACCTTCCCTTTAGCCCTTGGAAGAAGCCAATTATCTAGGCCCTCGGCAGTCAGTATTCAGTCCCGGCTACAGCACGGAAACTGCTTTGGTCACACTGATGGATGATCTCTGGCAAGCCAGGGACAGGGGTTTAGCCTCTGAGTAATTATTTTTGTCCAGATGTCAAATGTAAAGAAGGTAGCATTGGACGGATTATGTATACCAACATTTTAAAAATGATTCATTGTAATATAATTCAATATTGATTGTATTTTACTTTGTATATGTGATTGGAGTGAAAAATTAAAAAATTCTTTGTCCCCAAAAAAGAATAAGGCTACATTGGAGGTTCTGGACCGGATTGTGCCTTTGCAGCCTCTCCGAGGTAGTAGACCCTAGAGATCTCCTTGATTCACTGGGGAACTCCAGGGATGAAACGCCAAAAGAGATGCCTATAGCAAGCATGGAGGGTCAGTAACTCTGAGTCTGACCAAACACAGGTAAGAGCCTACATTAGGACTTAACTTGTGGCGATAGATGCGGCAAAGTCAGCATACATTACCGCCCTTATTGCGTCTGCAAATTCTTGCCCAGCCACCCTGTTTTAGGATAACCCTCACTCTCCTGAATAGGGAGGCAGTGGTGAAGCCCTTACAGGGGCGGGCTGAGGAATTTGTTCAGTTTCTTGCAGATAAAGTCACTCAGATTCAGAATGATCTGGACTCCAATTGGGCAATTGAGACTGAGGTGACAGGGTCAGGTCTTAGTCCTGTTATTTGGGAAGAGTTTGATCTGGTAACCCCTGAGGAAGTAAAAAAGGCCATGGAAGCTGTGTGTTCCTCTACCTGTTTACTAGATCCATTCCCTTCCCGGCTGGTTTTGGGCAGTCAGGAGGTGACACGGCTGGATCCAGGCATTGATTAATGCTTCCTTGAGTGAGGGGTTGTTCCCTCAACCTCTGAAGGAGGCGGTTGTGCGACCCTTCCTCAAGAAACCATCCCTGGATCCAGCGAAATTGAAGAACTATAGGGCAGTCTCCAACCTGCCCTTTTTGGGTAAGGTTGTTGAGAATATGGTGGCACTCCAGCTCCAACAGTCCTTGGATGAAGCTGATTATCTGGATTCCTTTCAGTCCGGTTTCAGGGCCGGTCACAGCATAGAAACTTCTTTGGTCGCACTGATGGATGATCTCTGGCAGGCCCAGGATATGGGACATTCCTCTATCCTGGTGCTCCTCAACCTCTCAGCGGGCTTTGATACCATCAACCATGGTATCCTTCTATGACGACTGGAGGGATTGGGAGGGGGAGGCACCATTTTATGGTGATTCTCCTCCTATCTCTCCAATCGTTTGCAGTCGGTGTTAGTGGTGGGGGCAGAGGTCCACCCTTTGGCCTCTCCTCTGTGGAGAGAGGCCAAGTACACTGATGATACCCAGTTGTACATCTCCACCCCATGCCAATTAAGTGAAGCGGTAGATGTGATATGCCAGTGCCTGGAAGCTGTAAGGATCTGTATGGGGGCCAACAAACTCAAGTCAACCTAGACAAGACCAAGTGGCTGTGGGTATTTCCTCCCAAGGACTCCTTGATCTGTCTGTCCATTGTTTTTTGGGGGGAAACATTGTCCCCCTCAGATAGGGTCCGCAACTTGGGTGTCCTCCTGGACTCACAGTTGAGCTTTCACCACCATCTTTCGGCTGTAACCAGGGGGACCTTTGCCCAGGTTTGCAGCCCTATTTGGACTAGGAGGCTCTACATACAGTCACTCAGGCCCTCATCACCTCCTATCTTGATTATTGCAACACGGTCTACATGGGGCTACCCTTGAAAAGTGTTCGGAGACTGTAAATAGCCCAGAATGCTGCCATGAGAGTTGTCATGGGTATACCTCAGTATATCCATATAACACGTATGCTCCACAAGCTGCACTGGCTTCCTATTAGTCTCTGGGCACAATTCAAGGTGTTGGCTATTACCTATAAAGCCCTACATGGCTCAGGGCCAGACTATTTACGGGACCATCTCTTGCCGCATACCTCCCAGAGACCAATAAGAACACAGAGTTCTCCTCCTCCAAGTCCAGTCGACTAAGCAATGCAGGTTAGTGGGACTGTGGGGGAGGGCCTTCTCTGTGGCTGCCCTGGTTCTATGGAACCAATTACCCTCCAATGTCCATACTGCTCCCACCCTACTGGCCTTCCATAAGGTCACAAAGACCTGGCTCTGCCAGCAGGCCTGGGACCATGAATTGTACATTTTGCACGGCCAAACTGTATGATTGGTGTATATGCATGTGATTATGACTGGTTTTTTAAATAACAAATCAGGTTTTTTATTACTGGGTTTTATAGTTTTAGATACTATATTTGAGTTCTTATTGTTCTGTATCTGCTTGTATGTGTATTAATATCATTATTTTAAGCCGCCTTGAGTCCTTTGGGATTGGGTGGTAAAAAAATTGAATAAATAAATTAAATAAATAAATATTTGGCTATTTTTTCCATGTAACAAATCTACATTTGAGAATCATAATAAAACAGTAAGTAAATAGGATTGCTGTTGTAAACACAGCATAACATATAATAAAAGAGCAAATTATTAGAAAGAACAATGAAGGAATTAGATTCTATAAACGTTACAACAGAAAAAGCCAAAGCTACAATTAAGAAGCATTTCTTTAAAGGTTAAATAACAATCGAGCAAAAGTAGCAACTTTACAGTTGGGAACACAAGATAGTCCTATTTTTCAAGGTCAAAGCTCTATCATTAATAACTTGCCCTTAAACTCATAAATGGGCAGTGGAGGACATAATGGATAATAAGCTGAACTTGATCAACTCTATAAAGTAGAGAGATATTGTTCAACAGGGAACTTACAAAAAACTCCTTTTGAGATATATTTTGAGGTCTGCAGGTAATGTTTTTTAATACTGATTATACCAAAATGAAAATATGGATTGTAAAATAGATACAAACTTAAAGTGGAGTGCTTCAAACTCAAAATAATGACCTCAGCAACAGAGTGGTCAATGCCTGGAATGTACTACCTGATTTTATGGTTTCATTCCTAAACTCCCACAATTTTAACCTTAGATTGTCTACTGTTGACCTCATCCCATTCCTCAGAAATTTGTAAGGATCATGCATAAGTGCACCAGCGTGCTTACCATCCCTTAAATTTGCCCTCTGGATGTGTGGCATATACAGTCTAAACTTATGCCAAGGCATAATAGAATGTTTGGAACCGGTGTCAATTTCCATTTTACAAGGCAGGTTATTAATGAGGAGTGAAACAAAAATTTTGTCCTCAGTGAAAGAAGAATTAGAATTAATAGAGGGGGGGCAGTTACCTCTGCAGTTAAAGTTCTTGTTCCGGCAGGATGTTTGGAGTAAGCGCAGTTGGTAGACGGCATGAAGTTTCACGTGGTAGAGGAGAGACGAGGGTTCGTTGCCTGAAAGTCACAGGGAAGAATAACTCAGCACGCTTCAGCGATGTGCCCTTTCTTTTGGCAGCGGTGGCAATAGGCATCCCTGAATTGGTATCGGGATTGGGGATGGTTGCTATTGCAACCATTGCACTTGGAAGTACGCCGTGGGTCACGGGATTCGGGGTCATTGGTTCGGCGAATCTGGAGACAGGAGTCCTCATCGGTTTGCGGTTCATATTGCCGGTTGTCTGATGCATCAGTTGGCCAATCAATGTCATCTGCTGGGTGGTTGACAGCTGGAGTGGAACGCTTGATTTCAGTGGCCGAAGTATCAGAGATTTCAACAGCTTTGGCTGCTTTGAGGATATCTTGTAGAGTGGCATCTTCTTCGATGAGATACTTTTCCTGCAATGTTATATTGCTCATGCCGAACATCAAGCGGTCGACGAGTTGATCCTCCAGGTCTTTGAATTTGCACTTCACAAGGACGGCACGGAGATGGGTGGCGAAATCATTTGTGGATTCTCCGTCAGCTTGCCGTATGAGCGTGAATTGGTGACAGCTCACACAGACAGGAGTCGTAGGTTGAAAGTGAGCGGCCAGTTTAGTTTGCAGCGTAGACCATGCAACAGTCTCCACGGATTCTGGGTCAACCAGAGTGGTAGCCAGGATGGTCGGCCCACAATAGTTCAGAAATATTGCTCATTTCCTGTCATCCTCCGCGTTGTGGAGGTTGCTTGCCTGCAGGAATATTCAAACTTTTGACATATACGATGTCCATGGTTTGAGATCGGGGTTTTAGAAGGAGGGTGCCTGAGCCATAGTTGAAGTCGTTTTGCTTGGCAAGAGTTTCAGGCACCCTTGTCGCCACTGTTAAATCAGTGCACAGGAGGCTGGTTGCAATTCAAGTAGTTTATTCACAGTAGATTAAGACAGCCAACAACTCTTCTGAAACGTCAAATCCCAACAAGGGCAATGGCTAGCCCGTTGCCCTATTTATACTCAAAGCAGTGTGGGAACTTTTTGACAGCTGTTTATTTTGGCGGCATTCTGAGAGTTAGCCGCGCCAGAGTCAATCAGCGGCTAGCTCTCATTTCTTCTGTCAGACATAACAGTATGGTCCTTCGGAGGCAGCTCCCGTAGCGACTCAGACTTTACAGGATTGAGCTTGAGCCTGTTGACCCCCATCCAGACCCTCACAGTCTCCAGGCACTGGCACATCACAAATACCACTTCACAGAACTGACACAGGGTGGAAATATAGAACTGGGTATCATCAACATATTGCTGATATCTCACCCCATGCCCTCAGATGATCTCACCCTGTAGTTTCAAATAGATGTTAAATAAGAGGGGAGAGAGGGGAACCCTGTGGCACTTCACAAAGGAGGGGCCTACCAACCTACCAATACTGACTGTGATTGACCAGAGAGATAGGAGAACCACCAAAACATGGTGCCTCCCACCCCCAACTCCCCTAATCATCACAGAATACCATGGTCAATGGTATTTAAAGCCGCTGAGAGGTCAAGGAGCACCAGGATAGAGGAATGACCCCTTTCCCGGGCTCACCAGATGTCATCCATAGTGTGACCAAAGCGGACATGAAAGCACACACCACCCAATTTTAAAATGTTATTCTCAATCTTATTACATTGTATTTTTCCACTACTGGAACAAGAAAATGAATCTTCATACAATATAAACAGAACTTTTAGTAAAATTGCATCCTGTTAAGCTAGTTTTTACTTTAGAACAGGGGTGTCAAACTCGCTTCATCACAGCAGCACTACTTGATATATTGGGATTTCTTCTTCTTCGCTAAGCTGGGGGAAGTGGGGCCAACAAATGACATATCTGGCCCATGTTGTGTAACAGAGAAAGCAGAGATGGGAAGATGGGAATCTTGAAGACTACCTTGTTGCTTACAGTGCCCCAAGAATGCAAGCTATATCTTCACTAAGATATCAACCATCCAGAAATAATATTGCTTTTATGTCTCAGGCAAATAACTAAATTTCATCACATATCTTAAAACCATTGAACTTGCAATACTTATTATTCAAATCTTGAAATGAATTTACAATCACCTTCTCTTTAGCTTTAAAACCATAACATATTGTATTTTCTTGCTAGCTTCTCCAGTAGATTAAAATAAAAAAATTAAAATCTTTGTTTCTTTCATATTTTAAAAAGATTAGTGAATATATACTACAGTAGCAACTAATATTCCTTACTAAATGTGGTCATAATTTATGAACAATTGTTTAAAATTTAAACAATTTAAAAAATTTACCAAATGATTATAATCCCACATACATTCCAAAGCCTTCTAATTCTACTGCTGGAACATATATTTCATGAGGGCTCTTTTTAAAAAAAAAGCAATTAAGCATATAGAGGTAAGATATATTAGGAAGAATATAATGTTACATTTTTGGAATTTCTATAATCTGGAATTTCTATAATCAAATAATCTAGATATTATACATTTATGAAAAGATAGTTGCTTAAAACAGGTTTTTTAAAGAATATTTTGCTTGCATATTAAAAAAAATCGGTGAAAAAACAATGAAAATTTCAGTTAATCCTTTCTCTATTGGAAAAAGGCAATGGACTGACTTTTAACTTACCCACTATGATTAAAAACTATGATTGGCAATAAGTTATATATTTATTTCAAAACTGAGCTGACCCCCAATATACCATATATTTTAGATTAGAAGATGCACCAGTGATTTCAAAGAGATAAATAAGGGGGAAAATATTCTTCCCAGCCCCCAGGAGCACTCTGCAAGCCTCCCAAACCTCTGCGTTCCCCATTTTTTGCAAATATGGGCCCATCTTTTGCAAAAACAGAGGAATATTTGCCTTCCCCCAGCCCTCAGGAGCACTGTGCAGGCCTCCAAGACCCTCTACACAGCTCAGTTTTTGCAAAAAGATACTTTTTTTCAACTATTTTTGTGAAAAATGGCACATGCAGAGGGTTTGGGAATCCTGCAGAGTGCTCCCTGGGGTTGGGGGAAGGCAAAAAAAGCCCCCACTTTGAAAAAAAAGGTCAATTTTTCACCCTTTTTGCAAAAAAATATTCTACAAGCCTCCCAAACCCTCTGTGCATCCCATTTTGGCAAAACACCCAGGCCAATTTTATGCAAAAATGGGATGTGGGGACACTGCAGGCTACTTCAGCTAACTGCTAGCTGTAATTCAACAGTTCAAATCTCACCACCGACTCAAGGTGAAGATCCAGATTGTTGGGAGCAATATGCTGATTATGTAAACTCTTTAGAGAGGCCTGTAAAAACACTATGAGCAGCATAAGTCCAAATGCTATTGCTAAATGCTATTGCTTCAGGGGGCCAAAAATTAGAAACATAGAAGACTGACAGCAGAAAAAGACCTCATGGTCCATCTAGTCTGCCCTTATACTATTTCCTGTATTTTATCTTACAATGGATATATGTTTATCCCAGGCATGTTTAAATTTGGTTACTGTGGATTGACTAACCACGTCTGCTGGAAGTTTGTTCCAAGGATCTACTACTCTTTCAGTAAAATAATATTTTCTCATGTTGCCTTTGATCTTTCCCCCAACTAACTTCAGATTGTGTCCCCTTGTTCTTTTGTTCACTTTCCTATTAAAAACACTTCCCTCCTGAACCCTATTTAACCCTTTAACATATTTAAATGTTTCGATCATGTCCCCCCTTTTCCTTCTGTCTTCCAGACTATACAGATTGAGTTAATTAAGTCTTTCCTGATACGTTTTATACTTAAGACCTTCCACCATTCTTGTAGCCCGTCTTTGGACCCGTTCAATTTTGTCAATATCTTTTTGTAGGTGAGGTCTCCAGAACTGAACACAGTACTCCATATGTGGTCTCACCAGCACTCTATATAAGGGGATCACAATCTCCCTCTTCCTGCTTGTTATACCTCTAGCTATGCAGCCAAGCATCCTACTTTCTTTTCCTACCGCCCGACCACACTGCTCACCCATTTAAAAATTGCTGTATTCAGTGTATTATTATTTTATTTGTTTGTTTGTTTGTTTGTTTGACTTGTCTGCCACCCCTCTCCGAGGACCCAGAGCGGTATAAGATGCACCCTCTTTTAGGGGAAGGGAAGATGTATCTTGTACTCCCAAAAATATGGTAGGCGGTTATAACTATAAACAAATAAAAATAACCCATGTATGTCTTCCCATTTTTCCAAATAATAAAACAATAAAAATAAGAATGCAAAAAAGCAGTGTGCACAGAAATTGGATTGAATACCTGATGCCTCTTCATCAGGCATCCTACCTGATGCCTCTTCTACGAGGTTGGATATAGCAGCCATGCATAGGTTAATCCTGTCCTCTTGCTGATTGGACTGAGATGTCAAAGCTTCTTGTGATGTAATTGTTGCCTTGTCTCCCAGTTTTGGGATAAAGAAATGAAGCAACAGCCTCCATTGTGCTATAGTCAATGTATGTTTCACAAACTCAACAACCAAAGCCAACCTAGGAAAACAGGGAGAGTCTGGCTGCTATATCCACCATTGTACGAACAGAATTTGCAATCTCTGGAACCCCCCAGTGCATTTGATGTAAACATGTAATGCCCACCAGATGACCAGGGTGTGCCAGCGCTTCTCTTTGGGATGGACCAGATGCAAAATCTTGGCAAGAACATTGGATCCAATTGCAAAACAGCCTTATCCGCATAGAAGACTCACAAATCTTTGTGTACACAGAGGGCTGCTAACTCAGACACATGCTTGACTGACGTGATAGTGACTAAGAAAACTACCTTATAGGTAAGAAGATGCAAGGCGGCCTCTTTGAGACGTTCGTACAAGGCCTCCATCAAGGACCATAAGATCTTCAGCAGATCCCAAATCAGATACTGATGGATGACTGGAGGAGCAATAAGGGTCACTGCCCTTAAGAGTCATTTGATATGCGGGTGGTGTGACAAGGACCCATACAGATCCCCTGGAATGATGGTCGCCAAGAATACAACCTGTCATTGTAAAGTGTTTGGATTAAGATCCTTGTCCAGCCCATCCTGAAGGAAAAACAACCTCAATCTCCATCCCTCAATGGAGAAGCCATCGGTTTATGGAGAAGCCATGATGCTCCAGTTTCTGGAAGTTCCTGCACAAGTCGGAGTGGGTTAACTCAAGGGAAGATGACTAAATCAGAATGTCATCTAAATAACACTGTACGTAGACAGGAATAGTCCTAAACTGTGCTGCAATTGGCATTAACAACTTCGTATATACTCTAGGGGCTGATGATAAACTAAAGGGATTGGCCCAGATTAGTAATGTGTTCCAAGGAACTAGAACCTGCGTATGGAGAATGGAAATAGGAACATGTAAATAGGACTTCTAGCTTGACATCACGTTGTGGCGGAGCAACCTCTGGTGAGCTCCAGGGTTGATCTCTGCTTTCAAGCTTTTTGGTCGCTGATATGGCAGCTTGGAGAGCCTTCGCAACTTAAAGAGGAAATTCCCATGCACCCATGGTGGTAAGGTGATCTCCCAGAGAGTGAGGAAAACCCTCAGGGCTAAAGCTGAAGAGATCGGCCTTTGGCCGGTCCAAAGACGTGGTTGCTTGACATTTAAAGGGGAAGCAAGAAATAACAGCCAAAAATAAGCAAAATAAGGGACAATAATGGTTGAAGATCGTGGATTTGTGGAAAGGTACAGATTGAGAGTTGGAACAGTAGAAGGATTTGGAGAGAGGAGCCCTTGATGGTGTTTGATTAGATTGATTTGTCTGGATTTAATAGGGTGTGCCAAAGCATAACTCAGTGGCCATTGCATAACGTTAGGAACAGTGAGGACTGAAAAGATGGCGAGGAGAAAGGGTTGTACTAGCGGATGGGTGATTCGGGGCTTGGAGATCAGAGCCCGGCCATAGACCCTCTTCTCTCAATATCATATTTGGATTTATAACTCTGAACAACAGTTTGGGCAGCAAAGGGCAAGATGGATTTTTTGTCTGAATGTGTATGAAGGTTTGCGAAAGTTGGAAAAACAGAAGCTTAGAGGTGACTTGGCATATTGGAAGCCACACACGAAAAATAAAGGGAGTATCACTAGCCCAGCGCACTTATTAATTTGGATACATTTGGATCAGAACTATAAGTAATTTGACAATTAATTAACTTAACAATCAATTAACTTAATCAATTAACTCAAGATTGGGTAAGACTGACAATCTAATTAGAAGATCCAATGGATTACTGAATAGAACTTGTGATATCAAACTTTATTATACTGTGGATTTTGATTTTGGACATTAGACATTGTCATTGGACTTATATAGAAGACCATAGAAAAATCATATGTATGTTTGATACCTGAACATTTTGAAATACTTATACATTTACCTTTCCTTTGATCTCTTTGACCCATCTACCCATGGTTTAATTAATAATACTAAGAGTTTAAAACTGATTATACTTAAGATAAAATTATAAGAACAATAATGTCGAGAAAACTTTTACATCTCTCTCTTCTCTCTTTCTCTGATATACACATAGAAATCTACAAATCTATAAACTCAATTGTTTAACTATTACATTAACTATTAATTATTTACCTAGTGTTGAATTATGTATGGATTGCTATTGATTGATATTTACTATTGATTGATTTTTACTATTGATTACTCTATTGATTGATTGATGCTATTATTTATTTATTAGAATTCTAATTTATCAATTCATTAATTATTAGATATTAGAGAGATAGAATATTAATAGATAAACTTGAGACATAGTAAATTTATGGTTAATTGGAGATATATTTAGGAAATAATTAAAATGTCGATGCCTTCAACGACTACATGCCAATCCAAAACTGGCAAAAAGTCGACCACAGCACCTCAAACATCAACTCCACAAAATTACCGAGGTGCAGAAAATATGACTATAACCTCTCAATCATCAAACATAACACTGGCATCTTTACAAGAGTTAATAGTTAAGATGCATGAATCAATTGACTGAAACTATGAAAAGTTGACAAGAATTATGGAAAAATATGAGGGGTAAGATTCAAAGAGTAGAGGATAGAGTAGGCAAAATGGATGGGAAAATTGAGTCTATTCAAGAAACACTTTCAAAAAATGTGCAAAAAATAAAAGAGATAGAACAGAAGAGTAAGAAGTTGAAAATGAAAGTACAGGAATCAGAAACACAATGACAGCTATTAAAAACATGCTTACTCAGCATGGAATTTGAAAAAGCAGCCCTTTTCCTGAGGTTCCAAAACATACAGGAAAATAAAGAAGAAAATATTGCAGAAATAATGGCTGAAATAATAGCGGGCCTTATAGTTCAACAGCAAATATAGTTATGAAAGAAATTGATGAAATATATTGCATTTATACCAGTTATGCCCGCAGAAACAGGCTGCCAAGGGAGGTACATGTTCAATTTGTGAAAAAAAAACAGTAAGGGATGAGGTGTATAACTTAGCAATGGAGAATATTTTAACTTATAAAGGAAAAGAAATTATTGTGTTGAAACAAGTTCCCAGACAGATTAGGGGAAAAAGAAGACCCTACTAATTTTTGGCATCCAAACTTAACTGACACAGAATACCATTTAGATAGTTAGTTCCAGGAGGCCTCCTAATAACTCTTCTCGAAAAAATATATAGAATAAATACAATAGAAGAAGCTAAAAAAAATTGTGATCAACACATTAAAGAAATAGAGGAACAAGAGATAAGAGAAACTAAAGGAACGGAAGGGGAAAATAGAGAAGAACCGACCTCAGAAGAGAACTTGCTATAGAACCAGAGATTAAATATAAACAGAATGACAATAAAAGAGAAGGAGCAATCACAAGATCCTCATAAGGGGCAAAGGAATGGAATTTAAAAAAAACAACTCAAAAGGATGAGATAAGACTACTCTCTATAAATATAAATGGCCTAAATGCACCAAAAAGAGAAATAAAATATGTCATAAATTATTGAAACATAATCCAGATATCACCTGTCTCCAAGAGGTCCATTTCAAACAGACACAACATCAAATGTTAAAATGTCCAAAATTAGGGAAACTTTTTGTAGCTCTAGCTCCAGTTACAAAACATGGGATTGCTATTTATATTAAAACATGGTTGAAACCAAAACTACTATATATGGATGAGGAAGGAAGAATTCTGATTGTACAAATAAATAGAGGAGTTAGCTCCACAGTAATAGTATCAATATATGCTCCAAACTTAAACCAAAATAATTTTTTGCAAAACTACATGATAATGTTAGAAATAGAAGCAGTAAAATTAGTAATTATTGGCAATTACAATTCAATAACAGATAGAAAAAAAGATTATAAAAGTAACAATAGGAAAAAATGAGAAAAACACTGCCTTCCACTTTCATTCAAATGGCAGAAGAATTACACTTGAAAGACACCTGGAGACATTTCTATCCAGATAATAAATACTATACTTTCTTCTCATACCCACATAAATCATGGTCCAGGATAGACATGGCCTGGGCCAACCAAGAATTTATAAAAAATTTAACAGAATCAGAGATATTGCCTAACACATGGACAGACCACAACCCTATTTGGATTAAATGGAAGTCTATAATTAAAAAAAAATACATAACAATGATGGAGAAAGGAATTAAAAATCTTTTTCCAGATAAATGATAACGATGAAACAACCAAAGCTAATCTTTGAGATACTACTAAGGCTTACATTAGAGGTCTATCCATAGACTAACAAGCTGCAAACAATAAAGAAAAACAGAGTAAAAGGACCGTTGAACTTATCTGAACGGTCTTCTCGATGCACTGCGAGGAGAGTCCAACATGGGTGATACTTCAGCCTTATTAGTTAGGGACTGAGTTAAATTAGAATATGATAATTAGCTCCGCCCCATCGCTACCCCCATAGCTCAGTCAATAAAAATGAAGGAGTGGTGCAAACAAACACAACTTTATTAACTTAACTGTAAATTTCAACTGAGCCCCTGGGTCAACTGTACTGGGTTGGGTTTGGACTCTCCTCACAGTGCATCAAGAAGACTGTTCAGGTAAGTTCAACGGTCCTTCTTCAATGCACTGCTGCGGAGAGTCCAACATGGGATATACCCAAAATTAAGATGACAGGGCGGGCAAAGGCTGGACCAGGGGCATATGTGTTTCACACACCTGCTACAGCACCTGTCAGCCGAAAGCCATCTTAGCAGACCTTAATGAGTCCAGTCTATACTGTTTGTTGAAAGAATCTGGAGTAGTCCAAGTGGCCGCTCGACAAATGTCCTCTAGAGGAGCCTGTGCAGACCATGCCGCTGATGTTGCCGCGCTCCTCTTAGAGTGAGCGGTAATGTTCTCAGGAACTGGCAAGGACTGTGATTTGTAAGCAGTCACCCAACGACTAATCGTCATAGGAGACACCTTAGCTCCCATAGATGCTGGCACAAAGGACACAAACATTCTACGGTGTGGAGCAGTTTGCCGAATGTATATCTTTAAAGCACGACGCACGTCAAGCTTGTGCCAGCGTAGTTCCAAAGGGTGTGAACCATGAGAGCAAAAGTCTGGTAGGATGAGTTCCTTAGCTCTATGGAAGAGCGTGTTAAACTTTGGCAAAAAGGTTGGGTCAAGGCCCAATACTACCCTGTTCGAATAAAATACTCATAGGTCAGGCCTGATGGAGAGGGCTGCAAGTTCTGATACCCTCCTGACCGATGTGATGGCCACCAAGAAGGCCATCTTGAAGGACAGGAGCCATAAGGAGATGTGGCATAGACTTTCAAATGGTGGTGCAGACAATGCATTTAGGACAGATGGTAGGTCCATGTAGGGAATCTGTGTACTACTGGTGGGCGCAGATTAGAAGCTCCTCTTAGGACATCTCTGACCCAGGGATGATGGGTCATGGACCTCCAGTTATCCATCTTCAGAATAGTGGAGATGGCGGCTACCTGTCTGCGCAGCATGTTAGTAGCCAGGCCATTGTTGAGACCAGACTGCAGAAATTCTAACAGAGTCTCTACCGAATAAGATTGTGGTTCCACATGTATACTTGCACAAAATTGGCAAAAGGCCACCCAAGTTGATGGTCTATGAGCTTCTTGAATAGTTGAAATTACTTTGTCAGGTAATGATATCCGTCTCATTTAGTCCCCCTCAAGTTCCACGCAGCAAGTTTCCACCACTGAGAGTTCGGGTGGAACACTGACCCCTGGCTGAGGGAGACTCGGTGGTTTGGGAGACGCCATGGTGGTGAGAGCGTTAAGTCCATAAAACCCGCAAACCATAGCCGACGAGGCCAATATGGAGCAATGAAGATGACTTCGGCTCGTTCCAATATCAACTTGGCAATTACCTTGGGAATAAGGCATATTGGCGGGAAGGTGTAAAGAAGACCTGCTGGCCACAATACTCTCAGAGCAATGACCCCCTCAGCTCCAGGTGACGGGAACCGAGAGAAAAAGCGAGGCAGCTGTGTATTTTGTGGTGTGGCGAACAAAGCGGCATACCATATCTGTTGACAATGTCCTGAAAGGCGTCTGTACCCAGGTGCCATTCCACTGGGGGGAGGGTGGACCTGCTTAGCCAGTCCACCTGCACGTTGTCCACTCCCGAAATGTGTTCAGCTAGTAGTGAGAGAAGGTTTCTCTCCGCCCAGGACATCAGGACTTCTGCTTCCTGCATCAGCCTGCCTGATCTCGTCCCACCCTGATGATTTATGTGGCATCGAGTGGCCACATTGTCCATGAGTATCAAAACGTGCTTGCAATGGCTTTGTGATCAAAAGGCTTGTAAGGCCAAGAATACTGCCCGCAACTCCAGGAGATTGATATTTATCTCTGCCAGATACTCGTGTGACCAAAGTCCCTGGGTTTTTTCTATCTCTTGCATTACTATTTCTTTTATTCTTTCTATCATTTTCCAGTAAAGCTTAACCTTACTATACATCCACCATTGATGATAATAGAAACCTATTTCTTTCTTACATTTCCAACATAATGGAGACGTCTTAGGGAACATTTTTGCTATTCTACTCAGTGGGAGATGCCACCTATGGCACAAAAATTAAAAAGATTAAAACAAAAAAAATTGAATGCGCCAATAAACCCGGAAGCTGGTTGGCATGTAAATTAGCAAACCAAAATCCGCAAAATACATTGAAGCATTGATTGACCCAACAAGTGAAAGGCAAACTAATGAAGCACTGAAAAAAGGAATAGTGGCGAAATTTTATTCTGATTTATATAATCAAGAAGAAGTAGAGGAAAAGAAAATTATAGAGTGCAAAGAGCAAACTAAATTACCAACAATTTCAGAAGAAGTTAGGGGAAACTAAATGAAAGTACAGTATTATAATAACAGAGTTAAGGAAGGCTATGGGCAGACAGAAAAATAACAAATCCCCAGGACCGGATGGAATCCCATTCGAATTGTATAAAGTTTTACAGAATACTCTAGAATTATCTATGTTAGATCTATTTAATGATATTATGAAGGGAGGAAGGTTACCTGAATCCTGGAAGCATGCATATGTAAGTCTAATATCCAAAAATGAAACAAACAAACACCTAATCCAAAACTACAGGCCAATCACTTTGTTAAACACTGACTATAAAATATTAGCAGCAATTATAGCAGAAAGGCTAAAGCAGGTTTTAAGCAAATTTATCCATACTGATCAAAGGGACTTTCTACCCCATAGACAAAGCAGAAATAATACTAGAACTATACTTAATACAATAGAATATATTATGATTTACATATAGAAAAACAAGTAGCCCTTATATTTCTAGATGCAGAGAAAGCCTTTGATAAAATCATCTGGAAATAAATTATCACACAACTGGGAAAAATGAAATTTGGTTATAAATTTATAGGTTTAATAAGTACAATACAGGGTACGTATTGCAATTGAATTTCCCGCGTTGCTCCTATTGATCGGAGTGGGACCGATGCACTTGGAGTAGATTGGAGGGATGCTAAACTTTGCCACATAATGACTTGGGCCTGACAATTGGTCTCAGTGCTCTCCAAGCTGTGGAAGCGGCAGGATGTCAGTTATTGTAAACCTCTGTGTGCCAACCGTGTCATGAAAAAAATGGAATAGACAATCGAGTAATGTTACACAATTAAGTTTTGTGCTAAACTGAAAAAATCTCTTGAGGAGACTAACAAAATGATTCGTGAGGCTTACAGGGACTCTGCTTTGTCCTATTCACAAGTTTCGAAGTGGTTAAAGGCCTTTAAGGAGGGCCAGGAAGAGGTTCACGATGAATAAGGCTCTGGGTGGCCATCAACCAGCAAAATTGACAACAATGTGGCTGGTGTTTGACAATTTTTGGACTCTGACCATCAATTGAGTATCAAGATGGTTGCCAATGAACTGAACTTGTCTTCTACTGTTGTGTTTTGCATTATTACTGAAGATTTAGCGATGAGGAAAGTGTGCACCAAGCTCATGCCCAAGGTGTTGTCAGACGACCAAAAGACCAACCAAGCGGAAATATCAAGTGAACATTTGCAACGTATAGAAATTGAATCTGATTATTTGGACAAAGTGATGAAACCTGGGTTTTTGAATACGACTAAGAAACAAAATGCCAAAGCTCTGAATGGCACACCAACCAATCCCCCAAGTCCAAAAAGGCAAGAATGAGCAAATCAAAAGTGAAAACAATGCTCATTGTCTGTTTTGACAGTAAAGGAGTGGTCCATAAGGAGTTTGTTCCACAAGGACAGACAATTAATGCTGCCTACTATGTGGATATGCTGGAAAGACTCAAAAAGTGTCATTAGGATGAGAAAAGACAATTCCGCTACCTGGCAACTACATCACGACAACGCGCCTTGCCACAACATGCTACAAGTCCGCAAGTTCCTGGCCAAACACCAGGTGCCAATGCTGCCCCACCCCTCCTATAGTCCTGACATCGCCCCAGCAGACTTTTTTTTGTTCCCTCGGATTAAGGCAGCCCTGAAAAGAACCCATTTTTCATCCATAGAAGAGATCCAATTAGCCGTGACGAAGACCTTGCAAGAGGTCCCCGAAGACGCCTTCCAGGGCGCATATCTGTCATGGCAGAGTCACTGGAAAAAATGTGTAGAGACCCAAGGACAATACTTTGAAGAATTTTAAGCGTTTTTGCAAATCTGTTCATAAATTACTTTTAAAAAATAATTGCATTACTTTTGGAACACACCCTGTATATTATCATCAAGAAGCTAGAGTGATAATTAATACAGACTTTGTTAGTGTGTCTCGGAGCAGCTAGGCTGCGAGTCTTTTGACATACGCAGAGCAGAGTTTTTGGTAAGAGTGTGGATGTGTGATACAGCCAGTAACGACACAGACTTAGTATGATAAATAAGTATTATTTACATATATACATATTTACAAGCACAAAGCAGAAATAAACAACAAACCACACCTAGTAGCACGAAGCAGAATATACACCCCCGCCTTCTTATGGCAAACCAGCCAAAGTACAGTAGTCCCTCGCTATACCGCGCTTCACCTACTGCGGCTTCACTTCATCGCGGGTTTCTGAGGAAGCCGATCGGCAGATTTAAACAGCCCGCCGAACTCGATCGGCAGGTTTTTTTTTAAAAAAAAATCTAAAATTGTAAATACTGTATTTAAATACTGTATCTAAAATAAATACTGTGTGGGAAGGATTTATAAACACTTAAAACAATGAAAACTACCAAACAATTACAATATAAATACTTAAATAAGTACTATCAGTCGATAAATTCCCCATCGCGGATTTCACCTATCGCGGCCAGGTCTGGAACGTAACACCAGCGATAGGTGAGGGACTACTGTACTTAAAGGTATATTGCATCAAAGTACAATTGGTAGTTTACATACATGGCAACACCAAATACTGGTGAGTACCATGTACAATCTCCCCCCTTGGGGTTGACAATGGTTAAATACATTTACATTTACATTTACTGCTTCAGGTTATACCTGGTACAATTCTCAATATGTAGTTTATCTCCTTGCACCTTAATGGAATTGTCAGTACTCTCACAGTACTCTAGTTTTATCAAGCCATCTTTAACACACACTCTTACATTATAGTATCTTGTCTGTGTGCTTTGATCGAGTCTTAACAGTTTTCCCTTAGCCATACTCAAAGCTGACTGGTTGTCCTCATAAACCACAACTGGCTTATGGCATTCCACACCTAAATCTAACAGCAACTGCCGATATACCACCAAATCCGTACAAAACGGTGACAGACTGGCAAACTCAGCCTCCATTGTGCACAGACTAATGTGTTGCTATCTCACTGACTTCCACCATACCAAGGCTCCTCCAAAAGGAATTGCTAAACCAGTAGTAGACTTTCTGGTCACACTGTCCAAGGCAAAACTAGCATCCGCATAAGCTACCAGTTCCAAACTATCATCAGGTTCCAAATATACACCATGATGCATTGCACCTTTTAAATACCATAAAATCCCCTTTACAGCCTTCCAGTGATATTCACTCAGCTCCTTGTTATACCATGCCAACTGGTTAATGCTATATGCAACATTAGGCGTGACCAAAGTTCCAAATATGACAAACTTCCAATCAGAGAATGGTACAGTTCCCTATCAACAGCCTTTCCTTCCTTATTACCGTGCACAAAACAACTCTCCATTGGAGTCCTGGCAACCAATACATGCATTGATGGGAATAAGGAGATCGCTGACCATTTCAATAGCTACTTTTATTCAGTTTTCTCAAAAGACACCTTACAATATAATACTATAGATAGATATAGCATTGCTTCCAGCTTTACAGATTCAGCTCCAGTGATCTTAGAAGCCGATGTCTTAGAAGAACTTGAATGATTAAAGATAAATAAGGCAATGGGTCCAGATGGCATCCACCCCAGAGTTCTTAAAGAACTCAGATTTGTCATTGCTACCCCCATGACTGATTTGTTTAACCAATCCATGTTAACAGGAGATGTTCCTGAAGATTGGAGAATGACCAGTGTTGTGCCTATCCACAAGAAGGGCAGTAGAGAAGAAGCTGGTAACTACAGGCCAGTTAGATTGACATCAGTTGTAGTTAAAATGATGGAGACTCTACTCAAAAAGAGGATAAATCAGCACCTAAAAAACAATAACTTATTGGGCCCAAATTAGCATGGCTTTAATGAAGGCAAATCATGTCAGACTAATCTCATTTATTTCTTTGACTATGTCACAAAGGTGTTGGATGAAGGTGGTGCCGTGGATATTGCCTATCTGGACTTCAGCAAAGCCTTTGATACGGTTCCACATAAAGAGCTGATAGATAAATTAGTGAAGATTGGACTTAATCCCCGGATAGTTCAGTTGATTTGCAGCTGGCTGAAGCATAGACACCAGAGAGTTATTGTTAATGGTGAGTATTCTGAGCAACGACAGGTTACAAGTGGTGTGCCACAAGGGTCTGTTCTGGGTCCTATTCTTTTTAATATGTTTTTGAGTGACATAGGGGAAGGTTTGGTAGGGAAGGTTTGCCTATTTGCCGATGATTCTAAAGTGTGCAATAGGGTTGATATTCCTGGAGGCGTCTGTAGTATGGTAAATGATTTAGCTTTACTAGATAAATGGTCAAAGCAATGGAAACTGCAGTTTAATGTTTCCAAATGTAAAATAATACACTTGGGGAAAAGGAATCCTCAATCGGAGTATTGTATTGGCAGTTCTGTGTTAGCAAAAACTTCAGAAGAGAAGGATTTAGAGGTAGTGATTTCTGACAGTCTCAAAATGGGTGAGCAGTGTGGTCGGGCGGTAGGAAAAGCAAGTAGGATGCTTGGCTGCATAGTTAGAGGTATAACAAGCAGGAAGAGGGAGATTGTGATCTAGAGCGCTGGTGAGACCACATTTGGAATACTGTGTTCAGTTCTGGAGACCTCATCTACAAAAAGATATTAACAAAAATGAATGGGTCCAAAGATGGGCTACAAGAATGGTGGAAGGTCTTAAGCATAAAATGTATCAGGAAAGACTTAATGAACTCAATCGGTATAGTCTGGAGGACAGAAGGAAAAGGGGGGACATGATCGAAACATTTAAATATGTCAAAGGGTTAAATAAGGTTCAGGAGGGAAGTGTTTTTAATAGGAAAGTGAACACAAGAACAAGGGGACACAATCTGAAGTTAGTTGGGGGAAAGATCAAAAGCAACATGAGAAAATATTATTTTACTGAAAGAGTAGTAGATGCTTGGAACAAACTTCCAGCAGACGTGGTTGCTAAATCCACAGTAACTGAATTTAAACATGCCTGGGATAAACATATATCCATCCTAAGATAAAATACAAAAAATAGTATAAGGGCAGACTAGATGGATCATGAGGTCTTTTTCTGCCGTCAGTCTTCTATGTTTCTATGTTTCTAACCGTACAGTTTTCAATGTTATACTTTTTCAAAAGACTGTTAACTTTCCCAGCTTGCGATAATCTAAAACCATTCTTGGTTTTCTTAGTGTCTATGCCTAAATAGTGACTAATCTCACCAAGATTCCTTATCCTGAATTTCTTTTCCAATTCCTGCACTATCCTATTAACTGACTCAATGGATCTAGCAATAATTGCAATGTCGTCCGTGAACAGTAACAATACCTCTTTGGAATCTTTTCTTTCTCTAATGAACATACAGGGATCAGCCTTACTTGCATGAAATCCCATATTCTCTAATACTTTCACAATTATGGAGTTCCATTCGAATCCAGTTTGCTTCAATCCATACACGCTTTTCTTCAGCTTCCAACATCGACCCTTGTCATGATTGACACCAGGCAGAATTCTCATAAAGATTTTATGCTGCAAGGGTGTGTGCAGATATTATACTGTTTCCATATCAACATGGTGCACTTTTACTTTGCAGCCCATACTAATGCTGTCCTCAGAGTTGCTGCTCTCAAACCTGGAACAAATACCTCATCATAGTCACCCTCCATCTGGGAAAAAACCTTTGCTACCAATCTAGCTTTATATTTAATAGCACCATCAGATCCGGTCTTGACTTATTAGACCCAACGAGATCCCACAAAATGTTTTCCAGGAGGCAACTGAACTTCTTCATAAACTTCCAACTCTTTCATGGCAGCTAACTCTTTCCTCATATCACCATGCCAATGCTTCTAATCACTATTTGGAAACATTTTAAGTTCTCCATAATGTGATGGTTCCACAACTGCACAAGCTACATTAGCCGTGTACCTATCAGGTTCTTTCCTAACCCTAGAACCTCTCCTTGGAACAACAATATCGCTAGCACTTGGCATTGACTCTTCCTTCACTTCACTCTTAATATCCACTATTGGAGCACTTTCACTAGTACTAGGAGTTTCCTCAACTAATAACTCCTCACCACCTGACCCTTCAGACTCATTTCCAGCACTGCTAGGCAGTCTCTGGCAGCTATCATTCTTCTCTACAAACAATGGAGACTGAATGACAACTTCTTTACTTGTCCCTTCAGGATGTTCTACCCTATTCCATCCAGTATGTTCCAGAACTTGGCACTTGCACTGTAGCTGCACACCAGTGTTCTTATCCCAGAACTTAAAAGATCTATGGTTATTGTGGTAACCAATGAAATACAACAAGCTGACCTTTTCTTCTAACCTGAGATGGAATATGCACCCATGCTGGTGCTCCAAACACATGAAGATAGTCAGGCTTCCTACCATACCACCTTGTGAATGGTATCTCTCCAGTACCTGAGTGAACAACATTATTGAAGACCACATTTTAAAATAATACAGTATAACCTATCTTGGTTAATACGTTAACAGACAGCAGATTATACTTTGCCTGAGGAATATATAATGAGAATACTGCTTCTTTAAGACACAGACAGCGAGCGTATTAATTTTCTAGCCGTTAGCTAAACAAATACTTTCCCTACTGGCATTTAGCTTCTCAAAGTATTTCTTATCATTGATTAAACAATGCTTCGACCCACTATCAACAACCCATAAATCACTTTTAACATTCTTGGTTTGTTTTACATTCCTGGCAGCCACAAAGGTATCACCAGGCTCTTCTTTCCATCAACAAAACTTTGCAATATGTCCTTGTTTTTTACAATTGTAACAAGTTTTAACAGAAATGTGTCTAGATACAAAAGGCTTTTCTTCTTTAAACTGCAAATGGTCTCTACGCAGACTTGCTTCTTCCAGCAGACGCTCAGTTAAAGTAAGTTCATCTTTGGACAATACACCTAACGATTTTATATAAGTAACATAGCTGTCATCAAGCGAAGATAAGATAATGTACACTTGATAAATCTCTGAGAAAATAAGCCCTTTTTTATGCAGCTCTGCCAAAATCTCTTTTATCATTGTCAAATGAGCTAGCATATCTCCATTCCGGACTAAACGAGTATGAAAAAGTTTCCTTGTTAATTGTATATGTGCCCCACACTGTCCCACGCATATATCCTTCACAAAATGCCCCAACACTTGGCAGCTGAGCTCTCACCACGAATGTGAGTTAGTTGCCGGTCTGCAAGCATAAGGCCAATTAAACTGTGAGCTTTATTACTGTCCTGGATAATGTCTTTTCTCTTCTTTGCATCCTTCTCCACATCAGGATCCAAGGCAGCCAAATTGGGGGGTTCAGTAACAATTTTCCACAGTCCTTCACATTGCAACAACATAGTTCATTTAGCAGACCATGTGTATTAGTTGCTTCCATCCAACTGAGCAATGGAGAAAGCTTTATTGGACTGGAATACTGCCATCTTAATAATAATACTGTTACAGCAAAAATATTAACTGTGATATAATGCTGGCTAAATTAAACCACACATTAACAAGCCACAATTTTCATTGCCAGCACTGGGCCCATAACCAATGTTAGTATGTCTCGCAGCTAGCTGCACCGAGACATACTAACAGACTTGACTGATGAAATACAAATAAAGAAAGGGGTGCTGCAAGGTTGCCCACTAGCACCATTAATATTCATCCTGGCATTAGAAACATTATTAATCAATATAAGAAACAATGAGATAAAAGACCAAAAGGTGAAAAAAGAGGAATTTAAAGTTCAGGCATACACTGATGACATGGTCTTCATTTTGGAGGACCCATTAGAGACTAGTAAACCCCTATTAGATGAGATTGAGAAATTTGGGACAGTAACAGGCTCAAAAATAAACAAAAATAAAACTAAGATAATGACTAAAAATATGATGGCTAAGTAGGACTCGAAATTTAAAAATATTCTGGGTATTAGTATTATGAAAAGGTTAAATATTTAGGAATAACACTTTCTGCAAAATGTAGTTCAATACAAAAGGACAATTATGATAATATAATACAGACAATTAGTTCTGACAAATGGTCTAACCTCCAATTATCCCTTTTAGGCAAGATCACCCTAATTAAAATTGTTACTAAAGGTGTTGTTCCTCTTTCAAACAGTTCCTATTAGGTTACCTAAAAGTTTTTTTGATAAATTAAAAAAATAACACATCAATTCATATGGAGTAAGAAAGCAGCAAGATTTAAGCTTAAAAACATGCAAGATCATAGGACAAGAGGGGGAATGGGAGTTCCAGATTGGAAACTATACTACTTAGCCGCCTCATTAAACTGGGTGAAAGATTGGATAACCCTTAAGGCAGTGGTTCTCAACCTTTCTAATGCTGTCACCCCGCAATACAGTTCCCCATGTTGCGGTGACCCCAATCCAAAAAATAATTTTGGTGGCTACTTCAAAACTGTAATTTTGCTACAATTATGATTCAAAATGTAAATACCTGATTTGCATTATCTATTCGCATTGCTACAAATCCAACATAATTTAAACATAGTGATTAATCACATAAACTCTTGAACCATTTCCAAAAACAGGTGAGGGCTGGGGGGGTTTCTCTCTTATTCTTTGGGTGCTTTTTATCTTTGGGTGCTTTAAATCAAGAGTCATTTCTCTCTTTTTTCTCTCTCTCTCTTTCCACTCATTCTCTGCCTCAATCATTTTCTCATTTCTCTTTTTTCTTCCCTTTTTGCTCTCATTTTTTTCTCTCTCTCTTGCTTGCTTTCTCTCTCTCTTGCTTTCTTTCTCTCTTTCTCTCTCTCTCTTGCTATCTCTCTTGCTTTCTTTTCTCACACTCACTCTTTCTGTCTTTCTCTCTCTCTCTCTCTCTCTTGCTATCTCTTTCCCTCCCTCTCTTTCCCTTTTCTTTCTTTTTCTCCACTTCTCTCTCCCTCTCTTTTCCCCTTCACCCTCTCTCTCATTATCTCCCTCCAGGTCTCTCTCATTTCTGTGTGATGACTTAATTTAAATACCGTGGGAAACGTCACTTTGTCTAACTAGCAATGAATAATATAGCCTTTCCTGGGAGTGACACAAGCATCTTCCTTCCCCTAAGCCTGACTGCTGGGGTTTCCAGGCAAAGAAGCCTCATCCTGGGCTCCAGAAGCCATGCTCTCCTCCCGCCTCGGCAACAGGAAATGTGAGCCTGGAGACAGTGGGATGCCACCAGGCTGCCTCCTGACGATACTGGCCACTTTTTGCCCTGCGCAGTCCCTAGGAAAGGGCAGGGAAAAGGAGACAATGGGCCACATTTGCCAGGACCGGACCAGTGCAGCAAACAGGGTTCAGTGATGTCAGGGCAAAATCCTGAGTTTCTTCGTCTGGGGGCAGAAGTCCTTTGTTGCTGCAGCACAGGTGGTGGCAGTGGCAGGCATGGCAGCAGAACAGCCCAGGAGGCCCTCCTCTGCTGCAGCGGGCTCTCCAAGACCCTCCCCACAGCGCTCGGGTCGTGTAGAAAAGAAGGGAACGTTCGCCCCGCTTGGCTTATGCAGAGGTGGGCAGGTCCGAGTGCGCTCAGAAGGGCTGTGGCAAGGTGCTGCCTCTCTTGGGGAGATGCTGTCTCAGCCAGCCCTGACCATCTGGCAGGAGGGGGCGTGGATCCATCAGCCCCCACCCCAATCTCCTGCCTTCAGGGGCATCTTTGAAAGGGCGAGCCTTGAAGAGAAATGCAGACAGAGGGCAAGGTGAGAGCTCCAGTTTCGCCAGCACCGTCAGCCAAGCAACGGGAACGACCGCCATTTTTCCCCCACAGGACGGACACACACACACACACAGATGCATGCGCTCTTGCCTCACCCTCTCTCTGCCTTTCTCTTTAAAGCTCATGGCGCCCTGGAGCTCCCACTTGCAGCCGACCGCCCTGCCGCTGCCCCATGGCTACTGCCTGGTGCCGCTGCTGCTGGCGCCCTCCCGCCGGACCACTGCCAGGGAAGCTCCTGCTGGGCGAGGCACTGCAGCTGCCAGTAAACTTGGAAGGCGTGAAGAAAGAAGCTCAGCTTCCGGTCTCCCAAATTTTTGCTCTTCGCACCCTCAACAAAAAGTTGCGATACCAGAACCTGAGCTTCCTTCTTCGCGGCACATCTGATCATGTCTCCACTGGTTGAAAACCACTGCATTAGGTGACCCCTGTGTTTTGGTCATTCGACCCCCACTGGCATCGTGACCCACAGATTGAGAACTGCTGTTAGTGGGAAAAGAACACTGGAGGGTTTTAATCTGGAATTCGGATGGCATTCCTTCCTTTTTGGAACAAAAAATAAATCTTACACTCAATTTAAACAACATTATATAAGGATAAGTCTAAGAGAATCATGGATGAAAATTAAAAAATCACAATACCTACAAATCCCAAGATGGATGCCGCCCACAGAAGCCGTAATATATCCAAACACAATGAACACGAATAAAATAATAACCTATGATCAAATATTGGATGAAAACAATTTATTAATTACAAAACATGAATTACAACAAAAAGGGGTTATCATAGATTGGATTCATTATTTTCAGATTAAATCAAGGTACAATGAAGACAGAAATAAAAAGGGATTTCAAAAAATAAGTAACTTAGATAAAATTCTTCTAGGACCTGATGAAAAATTAATCTCCAAAATATATAAATATGTCTTACAACAGGAACTTGGGGAGGAAGAAGTTAAGGGCACCATGGTTGCGTGGGCCCAAAACTTTGGATACACTATAAATTTAGAATGAGTGGAGAAAGTTATAGACATCCAATTATAAACTAATGCTTTCAGTACCCTACAGGGGAAATTTATATAAAATGTTTTACAGGTGGCACCTACCGCCTGCCCAATTAGCTAAAATGTATCCTAGACTTTCACCGAAATGTTGGAAATGTAAAGAAAAGCCAGGAACATATTTCCATATGTGGTGGAAGTGCCCAGTGGTTAAGAAATTTTGGAGGAAAGTCAGGGATATCCTCAAACAAATTATAGGGGGGGGGGGAAATCCCATTAAAACCAGAACATTTTTTTATTGGGGATAATTAGGCACAAAACCACCAAGGATGACAGACACCTGATACTATACCTGACAATGGCAGCTAGACTTATATACAGTGTTCCCTCTAATTTTTTGGGGGGGTGGGCGGAAAAATATAGTGTCTGAGCGGCAGTCCCTTCGGGACTGGGCGGCACAGAAATAATATAAATAAATAAACGGACAAACAAACAAATAAACAAACAAACAAACAAAAAACCCACCCTGTTTTGCCTCAGAGAATTTCAAAATAAAATACTGTACTGTGTGTCTATAACAGTGAGCTCATAATAGGGCAACTCTCAATATCAAAATGCCACTTAAATAGTTGAGCTACTTTCAAACTAGATTTTGATTTTCTTTCTCTCTTCCTTACTCCCATTCTTTTTCTTTCTCTTTTCCTTCCTCTCTTTTTTCTATCTGTTTCTCTCTCTTCCTCTCTTCCTCTCGTCTCTCCTTCCCTCTCACTCTTTCCCTCTTGGCTTCTGGGCAGGTTTGAAAAACTCTGAGTTGATGATGATTTTTAAGTGAGCGATTGCTCACTGCTCAGCTTAGAGGGAACTATGCTTATATATGCTCAAAATTGGAAGCAGGAACACCCCCCCCCCCTTCCACACTAAATCTGATAATTATATGAGCAAATTAACACAGGAGCTGCAGGACAGAGATAATAGAGAATTCCATAGTACTTGGGACAGGTGGTATGATTGGATACATTAAAAAAAATACCTAAAACTTTAATACTGCATGCACATGCAAAAGAAAATGGGGGGAAACAGACAAACTGTTGCTAAACACAACCACTGATCTCTACTGAACAATTAACCCACAGTTAAATACAACCCAAGGAAAGAAGTACAAAGAGACAGAAACAAGGTAATTTGTATATAACAAAATTAGGAAATGAAATGGAAGAAAACATGGATAGGCTGTAAATAATAAGGTCCAGCAAAACAGCTGGCATTTATGTTATTCATTAGAAGTTCTGATACCAATGTAAATTATATTATAAAGCAGTATGCTTTATTATGTTATGTTGTTTGTTTGTATATCTTCAGCTTTTTTCCCCATGTGTGTTTATATATTTTTTTTGTTTTAAATGTAAATAACTAATAAAGGTATTTTTTAAAGGGACATGTAAATAGGTTTCCATTAGATCAATGGAAGAGAGGAGATTGGTCTCCCTAATGCCCTCCAAGATGGTTGCTAATGAGTGCATTTTGAACCGCTTGTATACAATATAGCAGTTCAACTTTTTAAGATCCAGAATCACTCTCCATCCACCCGAGGTCTTCAGAACTACAAACAAAATACACTATAATCCCTGTCTATATTGATCCTCTGGGCCTGCCTCAATGGCATGGATATCTAGCAGGTGCTGGAGAGAAGTTACCATGAGGGTCTTCCTGGATGGAATACAGGAGACAAGACAGTGGATTAAGAACTTAGATGGGGTGGAAAGGAACTCCAGAGAAAGACCACATCTAACTGTCTCCCGAACCCAATTGTCTCCTGATGAAGTGGACTCATCCCATCAAAATTCCATCCAATCTCTTCACACTATCATATTGTTTTTCACAGTGACATCAATATATAGTTAAAGTTTATATATACAGTATATATAAAGGAATGAATAAAACAATATTGCTGCTATCTATGGAACTCTACAAAGAGAAATATTAAGAAAAAGGGTTGAATGTGCAATAATATACAGCTGATGACTTTTAAATAGAAGTTCAATGATGCACTGAAGTGAATCATTGAGAAAACAGAAGTATAAAAGTGTTATATAGGTGTTTAGATTTGAAATGTAGATGAAAATGATTCAAATCTAAACATTCAAACCTTTTCAGCAATTATACTTCCTATAGGCGCAAGGCACAATTTTTACACTAACCTACCTAAAAGGGATGAGACTTCAAACTGGGCCAGCCTGTTCATCCATCCTTTTGATTTCCCTAACCTCTTTTTCATTCTTCTTCTGCTCTTAATTCATGAATTGTTGGCAAATGCTTTCACACTCTCTTGTTCACGTCTTCCGTAATATGGCTTTTTGTGCCTGGAGAAGACTTTCTCTCGAAAGCCATCTGCTTCATTGCTCATTCTTTTTATAGAGAACTCTCTTAGTTTGTTTTGATCTACATCATGTAAGGTATGTGTTACTTTCAAAGAGGCTTCTAGGAAAAGAAAAAACCCGCAACTAAATAATTCCACAATGTGGCAATAAGAACAAGTTAGTTATGCTTTATGGGACGCAATATACATAGTGGAACTGTATACTAGCAATTCCATTGATATGAGCAAAGATTACTTAAGCAGATGAGCAGCTGGAAAGCAGATAGGCGGTAAAATGAGTGGGTGGACAGAACATAGAGTACATTGAGATGGATGGCAAGGAGGCTACATAGACTAGGGGCTTCCTATGCTCACAATCCCTACCACAACTGCCACCATGTCGTGCTCTGAGTGGAACAGGTCAGGGATGGGAGTGGCGGTAGTTTAAGTAGACAGTGGGGAGGAGGCAGCAATTGGGTCTTTTCCTTTTTCACATCCATTGTTGCCCTTGTGCCAGACTCTGAACCAATTGCAGCAGCAGTGGTGCCCACCATTGTGGTGGGCATCAGTGACATCTTCAAGTCCAGCGTGGAAGCAGCGGTAATGGCAATGGCTCCAACCCTGGCACAGCAGTGACAGGGAAGCTTCCCACTGTCTGTCTTGACTTTCAATGCTATTGCTGTCCCTGGCCATTTCCACTCTAAGCCTGGCAAGTGGTAGAGTCAGGGGGTATGAAAATTGCAAGCCCCCAGCTACCACAGCCTCCTTACCTCTAGCCCCAGTGAATCTGTGCTCTGCCCACCTGCTTGCTCACCCCCTCCCACTCCCACTCACTCTCCCTCTGGACGCCAACGGTAAGTTGTCCCCTGAGTGAGTTGCCATGTGGAGTTATCTTGCCGTAACTTGGTGGTGTAGGTTGGCAGAGTCAAGATGGTGATGGAAAGCTGATCATTGAAAGCTGACAACAGCGAGTTATCCCAGATCTGTTAGCAGAGGTGCATGGGCATGCATTGCCTCTGTAGGGAGGCAATGGAGAGGAAATGACATAAGCTAAAGAATAAAGTACCGTATATACTCGAGTATAAGCCGACCCGAGTATAAGCCGAGGCACCAGTTTTTGCCACAAAAACCTGGGAAAACTTATTGACCCGAGTATAAGCCGAGGTTAGAAAATGCAGTGGCTACTGGTAACTTATAAAAATGGAAACCAATAAAATTACACTAATTGAGACATCAGTAGATTAAATGTTTTAGAATATTTATTTTAAAGAAAACCAAAATTAGCTCTGTAAATTTAAAAGAGGGTAAATGAAAGCAATCTGGTAATAACAATAAAGTAAAAAGTAAAAAAAGTAGCTCAATCAGCAACCAAGCTAAAACCTATTTCTAAACCTAACCCAGGGGTCTTTAAACTTGACAGTTTTAAGACTAGTGGACTTCAACTCCCAGAATTCCTGCACCAGCCATGCTACCTCAGGAGTGGGAGTTGAAGTCCACAAGCCTTAATCTTTTCAGGTTTGAAGACTTGCATTTCTAACCCTAACCCAGGGGTCTTTAAACTTGACAGTTTTAAGACTAGTGGACTTCAACTCCCAGAATTCCTGCACCAGCCATGCTACTTCAGGAGTAGGAGTTGAAGTCCACAAGCCCTAATTTTTCCAGGTTTGAAGACTCTTGCATTTCTAACCCTAACCCAGGGCTCTTTAAACTTGAGTTTTTAGAAGCCTGGAGAGAGTTCATGCTGTTTCCCTCCCCCCCCCTCTTTAGCTTGCTGGCTGGCTCGTTGGCTTGATCTCCCACTCCTGATCCTCCCTCCTCCTCGTCTCCCTTTATTGCCCCATGTGTTGTGCAGGGAAGCAGATTTACTAAAGAGATCCACTTGGGACCGCAACAAGGAAAGGAGGAGGTGGAGAGCCAGAATAGCCCACAGCTGCGTGGGAGGAGGAGGAAAGGAAAGAGCTGCCCTCCTCCTTCCCTACCAAGTGGATCTCTTTAACAAATCTGCTTCTCTCTCCGGCTGGAGGCTTCTAAAGCCTGGAGAGAGTTCATGCCGTCCCGGTCCCTCCCACCCTTTAGCTTGCTGGCTCTCTCCTCCGTCTCCCTTTATTGCCCCATGTGTTGTGCAGGGAAGCAGATTTGCTAAAGAGATCCACTTGGGACGCAACAGGGAAATGAGGCGGAGGAGAGCCAGAATAGCCCACAGCTGTGTGGGGGGAGGAGGAAAGGAAAGAGCTGCCCTCCTCCTCCTTCTCCTCCTTCCATAGCAAGTGGATCTCTTTAACAAATCTGCTTCTCTCTCCGGCTGGAGGCTTCTAAAGCCTGGAGAGAGTTCATGCCGTCCCGGTCCCTCCCACCCTTTAGCTTGCTGGCTCTCTCCTCCGCCTCCCTTTATTGCCCCATGTGCTGTGCAGGGAAGCAGATTTGCTAAAGAGATCCACTTGGGACGCAACAGGGAAATGAGGCGAGGAGAGCCAAAATAGCCTACAACCGCGGGGGAGGAAGAGGAAAGGAAAGAGCTGCCCTCCTCCTCCTTCTCCTCCTTAAATCAGCTTCTCTCTCCGGCTGGAGGCTTCTAAAGCCTGGAGAGAGTTCATGCCGTCCCGGTCCCTCCCACCCTTTAGCTTGCTGGCTCTCTCCTCCGCCTCCCTTTATTGCCCCATGTGCTGTGCAGGGAAGCAGATTTGCTAAAGAGATCCACTTGGGACGCAACAGGGAAATGAGGCGAGGAGAGCCAAAATAGCCTACAACCACGGGGGAGGAGGAGGAAAGGAAAGAGCTGCCCTCCTCCTCCTTCTCCTCCTTAAATCTGCTTCTCTCTCCGGCTGGAGGCTTCTAAAGCCTGGAGAGAGTTCATGCCGTCGCCGTCCTCCCCGTTTAGCTTGCTGGCTGGGCGCCCTCTTGTGGTGATTCGGCGCCCTCTTGTGGTGACTCGAGTATAAGCCGAGGTCGGGTTTTTCAGCCCATTTTTGGGGCTGAAAAACTCGGCTTATACTCGAGTATATACGGTAGGTAGCCAATTCAGTTTAACTAATTAATTAAAGTCTTTAAACTTTTAAAGTTGTTTCCAACTCACTATGATGAGAATCTATGGTGCTGATTTTTGGCAACTGGAACATGGTGTCAAAACCACTAAGAAAAGTTATCTATGCCCGATGAATGATATTGCAGTGCTTATTTAATCATAAAGTTAGGGAATTTCTAACTTTAGTATACTTTTTTACTACTAAAGCTACTTTTTCTAGCTTTACTACAACAAAAACCATAAACTAATCACAGTATTTTTAAGAATCAGACTTGTCAGATTATAGATAACTAGGATCCAATCTGAGTGTCGGTCACCAGGACCAAATATCTGTTCTTCCAAGCTTTTGGCAGTTAACAAATACATACAAATCAATAAATATAAAATCCTTCAAAATGAAATAAATTCTAAAGCTGATGAAGTAGCTGAATAAATTTTTTGTAAGGGTTGATGGAGGAGAATTTTATATCCTGCATTCTTACTCAGGGCTGCCGATAGGCCAGTATTACTGCTACTGGCATCAGGGGCCCAGCCAAATTGAAAAATGGGGGGGGGCGGTTTTGGCCTGCCACTGTGTACCGGCCCCCTGGCGCCCGCAGCAGTCATTGTGCCACCGTTCCCTGTAGGCTGTGCACGCCTGCACCAGCACACCCCAAAACACCCCCCCAGCACACCCTTTTCCAAGGGCGCGCAGGGAGCCACGACCGCCCCCGCCCCTCCGCGCCTCTAGCCCCCTCGCACCCCTGGCTACTCGCCGTTGCCCCTCGCTCGCCTGCCCGATCCGCCTCTCTTTCTCCTCTGTTTCCCACCTTGGAGCGCGGCTCCTCCTGCAGCGGGAACGCCCACCCCACCGCTCTCGCAGTCCCTTTGCCGACAGCACTTTTGTCCTGGGCTCTCAGGGAGGGGGCTGCAGGAGAGGCGGGGCAGGCATTCTCACAGCGGGGGTCGGCGAAGGTGATTTTCAATGAGTGAGAGTGACAGAGCAAGATAGAGAGAAAGTGAGAAAGAGAGAGAGGGGGGGGAGAGAAAGAGATAGCAAGAGAGAGAGAACGAGAGAGAGAAAGAGTGAGAGAAAGAAAACAAGAGAGAAAGAGTGAGAGAGAAAAAGCAAGAGAGAGAGAGAAAGAAAACAAGAGGGAAAGTGAGAAAAAGAGAGAGCAAGAGGGGGAGAGATAGAGAAAGTGGGGGAGAGATAAAGAGAGAAAGAAAGAAAGAGAGATGAGAGAGGAAGGAAGAGAGTGAGAGAGAGAAAGAAAGAGAGAGAGAGATGAAAGAGGAAGGAAGAGAGTGAGAGAGAGGAAGAAAGAGAGAGAGAGAAGAGTGGAAGGGAGAGAGAAATGATAGAAAAAAGGGGAGAAAAAAAGAGAAATGAGAAAATGATTGAGGCAGAGAATGACAGGAAAGAGAGAGAAACAGAGAGAGAAATGACTCTTGATTTAAAGCATATGGTAAAAGCACTTAAATAATAACAGAAAAAAACCCCAGCCCTCACCTGTTTTTATTAATAGTTTTGCTGGTTGATTTAGTTTTAATAGTAATGGATTTTGGGTTTTTTAAATTATTAATTTCTTTTAATAAAAAAGACGGGATTCATTTATTTATTTATTTATTTATTTCCTTGCTGCCCAGTCCCAAGTTTTTCCTTATTTCCAGATTGCATTTCCTCGGTGAGGTTCCGTCCATTGCTTCTTGTACTACCTTCAGGTGGCATGGAGAATAAATAGATGCCATCTGCTCTGTGGCAGCCCCTTAAGGTTTGGGAAAATACTATTATATTCCCCCTCAGTTTTCTATTTCCTGAGCTAAATATACTCGTTCTCTTAGCCCTTGTTCATAGGATTTAGCCTCTAGGCCAGGGGTGTCAAACTCAATTTCATTGAGGGCCACATCAGGGCTGTGTTTGACCTCAGAGGGCCGGGGGAGGGCTTGCCCAGGGTGTGTGGCCATGGTGGGCATAGCACGGGATTTGGGGGGCAGTAGTTTTAAAATGGCGGGGGGCAGACACTTAGGCTGTATGGGGCCCCAAAATTCCTGATGGCGGCCCTGTTCTTACTCTTATCTGCTATTAAATTATGTATTTGCTCAGTATCCAGGTTATTGTAGTACTGTACTTGCAAGTGTTGTTAGCCTTCTAAGGACTGGAAAATGTAGAACGTAACTATATAGAATAGTTTATAATAGATATATCTTTCCTGTTTCCCTAGGTTAACTTCGCCTTCTTAGGCTTTGCATTATCATGCAGCCATGTAAGTTTTTGAAAAATAAAAGTGCCATTCAATCTTTACCTCTCCCTAAAGTTCCTGTGCTGCCTTCAACGAGGTTGCTGTCCCTTCTGGTTGCTGACAAGCTCTAAGATAAGATCCATGTAGGAATCACACGACAATGGGCTGTTAGTGTTTTATCTCGTAGTCCTGGCAACTGAGTGATAGTTCAGCTCTCATATTTCTGTAATAATCATACATTGTAGACATCATTGTAGACCTGCCAATTCTTTGTCTCCTTGTTGTCTTCTTTGTTTTATTTCCTTTACACTCACATGTTTATAGTCAGGGCCTGGATAGGGTGAAGTTCAGTGATCGGTTCTAAATCCCACTGCTACTGATTCGTGCCCATGCAATACTTCTACGCATGCGCAGAAGGTCAGGGAGGGTGGGCAGAGCCTCCCACCACCGCTACTGGTTCGTAGAACCAGACTTTACCTGTAGCAACCCAACACTGGTAATGCTGCCTATGGATTTGCAGAAGCATCAGAATATGCGTCAATTAGCTAGACACTTGGAATGCTGGAATAAATGCTTGTGAGTATACTGTGAGTGGGAGAATGAATGAATAAGCCCAATTCTGTACAAGTTTCTGGGACTATAAACTTTTAAAGCCTTTGAGAAAAAGCATAGCTAAGGCTTGGAAAAGTGGCGGCGGGAAGCATTTCTGTCTGTCTGCAACTGCATTTCCCAACTACAGATACAAACTCCAGCTTTATTCCCTCACAACTTTAAATTACCGGTATGTATTTTTTTCTTGACAAACTATGTGAATTACTTAGAGGAAAGAAGAAAATACATGCAAGGAAATCTAAAATTAGGGTTAGCAAAAGAAATTTCATTACAATATTTTCTCTATTATAATTAATATGCATGTCGGAGTTATGTATTCAAAATTAATGAGTCATGTCTTGATTAAATATCTGTTAAGCAATTTAGGATAATTTATAGAGACACATGGGACAAGGCATTATGAGAGCACCACATGTTCTTAGTGATGCACTTTGTACCAACATACTAATCCCTTTATTCCTGGCTTTCTTCAATATTTCGCAATGTAATGTAAAGCTGTAACCACTAGGTTGTAAAAATCTTATGTTGCCATGGAAACTAACATGAGTTGCCATGGAAATTACTATGACCAATTTAGTTCTGAATCTTCCCCAGAGGATAAAGCACAAGAAATGGCTCCTTGAGGAAAAAAGCATTTGTACTTATCTTCTAACAAATCCAGTAAGAGCAGTATCAGGCCATCCTGGGCATATACCATAAGAAAAATATACTTCAAGACTATGCATATTGTTAGCTGTCAAGATAATTTTGAAATTTATTTTGTTATATGTTCACTACCTGTCAATTGTTACTCTGTAACAAAAAGACAAAGGTATTAAAATCTTTGTGAGGTAAGATTGTGCACAAAACAAAAGGCAAATATTTTTATCTTGAAACAAAGCAAATTCATTTGAAATGTTGAACCAGAATTTTTCATAAGCTGTTTTCTGATAGATTAAAAACTCTAAATATTTCACTTATTCTGACATAATGAAATATGGAATGAAAAAACTACTCAATTTTTATACAGAAAACAATTAAAGCAGTAGTACAATATACTTTTGCAGTTAAGCATATCTAAGAATGCCAGCATGTAAAAACCAACTACAATGGATTTACTTAAATATCATTTTCATATCATAATTCCAATTCTTAATCTAAATTTCTTTTTCTATACATGCTTGATCAATGCATGGTTTCTGCACAAAGAAAGAACTCTCAATCACATTGCAACAGAAGTTACTTGCTGATCAGCATATTAGCACAAAATATACATTTGAATACATCACAATTATTTCTGTAAATATATTAAAGAGTATACCCCCCCCACACCTGTGAGTCAGTGGTGGGTTCCTACCAGTACAATACAGAGCGCCACACCTGTCGGAACCCACTGACAATGTAATCTTTGGCAAAGAAATGGCTGAAAATTAATTTTCATTAATTTTATTCTATTTATTTATTATTTGTACAAGATAACAAGCATAGGTATGAATATAAATGTGAACAAAAGAAGTAAATACAGATAAATGAGGACAGTGTGATAGGGACAGTAGGCACACTAGTGTGCATATGCACACACCCTGTAGGGACCCTTTAAGAATGGGTGAGGTCCACAGTAGACAGTTTGAGACTGAAGCTGTGAGAGCTTGAGGCTGTAACAACAGGGGCAGGCATATTCCTGGCATATTACCATTCTGTTGCTGAAGCTGTATTTTCTGCAATCAAATCTGAAACAGTTGACCTTGAATCTGTCTCAATTGTTTGCCTATGTATTATTGTAGTTGAAGATGAAGAAATTGTTGACAGGCAAGACGTTGTAGCAGACAATTTTGTGTACTATGCTTAGATTGGACCACAGACAGCAAAACTCCAGACTGACAAAGCCCAAACTTTCAAGCCTGGTGGCATAGGGAATTCTATTGTGAATAGAGGAATGGAGTACACTTCTCGTGAAATATCTCTGAAACTGCTCAAACATTTTAATGTCTGATATGCAGAGTGGGCTCCAATAGGGATGAGCTGTATTCAGGAATTGGTTTGGCAAAGGTTTTCTATGGTCTAGTTAGAAATACAAGAAGTTTCGCAAAACTAAGTTAACAATTCTTAATGCTTTTTTGGCAATGCTGTTAGTGAGCTCAGGGCCTTAGATCATTTGAGATGAGTACTCTTAGGTCAATGATGGAGAACTTTTTTGGCATTGCATGCCAAAAGTCCATGTGTGAGAGCACTCTTGCACTTGCATGTGCTGGCACATATGATGCAATGTTCTCCTTTAATCACTAATGCTAGGGGATTATGATCCGACCAGAAATTAGGCTCTATTTCAATTGACAATATATCTTCTTCCAATTCTATATGCCCAGACCAAGATTTGTGGGGACTAGAGAAATAGGTATATTTTTCTTCTTCCAGGTCTCTCTCCCTCCATACATCTTTCAATTTAAATTCATTTATCAAATCAATAAATTCTAGGGGTATTTCTTTTCTCCTTTGGTTTTTTTCTTTTCCTTTATAGTCTTTTTAAAATATTTGTTACTGCATTGAAATCACCTGCCTGAGCTATTCAAGGGGATGGCCAGGGTGGCAGTGGAGCTCCCCAGATTTATAGTCTTGGGGGACCTCGGTACACTGTCACTCGGTGAATCCTCTGGGTTGGCACGGGAGTTTATGGCTTCGATGGCAACCATGGACCTGACTCAAATAATTCAGGGTGTGACTCATGAGGGGGGGCACACTCCAGATATGGTATTCATCTTGGAGCAGTTGAGAAATTATCTGAATTTAAGGGGCTTAGAAGTTTGGCCCTTGCCATGGTTGGATCATTTTCTGCTACGGATTGAGTTTCAGGCTCCAATCCTCCCTCCGCAGGAAGGCAGAACCAATTAGGTGGTTCTGCCATAGATGCCTGATTGACCTGGAAGGTTTTCAGAGGGCACTTGGGGTATTACCAGATTTGCTTATACCCAATTCGGTGGAGTCCCTGGCAATGGCCTTCTGGAATTTGGCTGCGGCAGAGGCTCTAGACGAGACTGCGCCTTTATGATCTCTCTGTGGTGGTAGACCCAGGAGATCACCTTGGTTTACCAAGGAACTCTGGGGGATGATACGCCGGAAAAGACGTCTAGAGAAGCATTGAAGGAAAGTAAATCAGATCTGACTGAACACTTGTAAGATCTTATATTAAGTCTTCTTAGGTGATGATCAAGGTGGCAAGATGCGTGTATCATTTCAGGAATTAAAAATCCCTGGGTAATATCATAATGCAGAAAGCAGGCCTCAGTTAAGAATGCTGAGTCATTCTGAAGCAGTTGAGCATGCAGCAACCTAGCAATTATGTGAAAAGTGTTTAACTAGGCAAGAGCTCTTTGCTCTTTCTCTCTGTCTGTTCGCTGTTAGCTGTGCACTGTTCATGGAAGTATGCTTTGAAGAAGTTGTAATGTTGTAAAAGTTGGTTCCTGTGAGTTATTGAATTAAGATAGTTGTAGCAAGGTACTAGTAAGATACTAGTTTATTATATGTATAGTAGACTGTAGTAGTAGTATAAAGAAATACATATATTTTTCCACAACTTCCTACTGCTGCTGTGATTCATTGAAGACTTCAACTCCATTTCTACTGGTCTGTGGCTGGCTGGCTGGCTGGCTGGCTGGGTTGGTGGGCTGGCTTGACTGGCTTGCTGCTTGGCCACAAACAGGCTAGTTTCCGCAAATGCAAGCTCTGATAGGTTATGGGCCCAGGTACTGGGGTCCAGGGTCTGATTGGTTATTAGCTCAGAGTAGGCCAGAGTAGGCCAGGATTAGGTTCAGAGTAGGCCAATATTAAGCCCAAAGTAACTAAGTTAAAACCCATACCAGGATAGCCCAGACTGAACAAACAGTATTCCTGTGTTCCTGTTTGGGAGAAGAAGCAAGAAGACCAGAATTGGTGGAAGGCAGGATTGGTGGCCAGTGCTGGTGAGAATTGCTACAAACAAGTAGAAGTTAATGTTTGGCAAGCCAGGTTTCTGTAAGAGACAGAGCTTGGCGTATTGCTGAAGAATTGTTTAAAGTGAACTGTTTCTCAATAGGAAGGGTGAGGAACGAGCCGCGCCGGGAGGATGGGGATAGAGCTCCGTCCCCGTCGCTCCTTTTTTCTCGTTGGGGGATCGCCAATTGTGATTCCATCGAGCTTGGAGGGCTCGATCTGGAACAGGGGGTCACCTGGTCCTGAGGGGCGGAATGCCACTGCCCCGGAGGGGGGAGGACAATCCCGCAGCCCCAAACAATGAAGAACCGCACCTAGTTCCAGCTGGGATGTGGCCATAGCGGCTTGCTCACAAAGGAGGGAGCATCAATAGCCAAACAGAAGTCAACAGAACAAAGATCATCAGAAAAAAAGAAAAGTAAGCACAGAATAAGGTATACTCTTTTGGATTTCATAACATTAAGGAAAAATAAAAGAACTTGGAATAAAAAGGCGAACAAAGAAAAGTTACTTCTCTAAGAAATATATCCTTGGGCGTAAACTTAAGCTACAACCAGATCTACTTTCTTTATTTTTTCCTACTTTTAACTATTTACTAATTTTATATTTAAACGAATTTTAAGAGAAAGATATACCCTTTAATATCTCACATCCCTGGAAAAAACAACAAATTTGTTTTGTAACAGGGGATGAAATCTAAACAAAAGGGGAATTTAACCAACTGAAAATAACAAATATCTAACGATTTCCTGTTTCAAAAGAATGACGCATTTTTAAAGAATATTATGCACTATTTGGATTAAAAATAAAAATTATAATACTCTAAGAAAATATACTGGACTTTGGAGAACACCGATCAATTTTTAATTTTCCAAGAGATAAAGTAACCTAATCTAATTTGATTTTGCTATATAAAACGGACTTCTGTGATTTGGAGGAATTGGTAGAGGGACTATTTTACAAATGGCTGCAGTGTAAGGATTAAATGGACTAAACAGACTAAATACTTTACTTTACTTTTATTATTCTTTTTCCCCGTCTCTTTTTTCTTGCAGATTGTGGACAGAGGATTGTGGATTGATTTCAAGCTATTTTCTTGGACTTTGCTTTTGATTTGCTTTTAAGGATTAAAAAACAATTGTGAATCTGAGAACATAAAAATAGAACAAAGAAATAAGGATTTAAGGATTTAAGAACGATCTGAGAAGGACTGAATTTTGAAAACTTTATTTTTCTCTTTTGCCACTTTTGGAATTACTTATATTGAACATATTATTCAAGCATTTACTGATTTCTTTTTTCTTTTTTACAGTTTTACATTTGCATTTTTTCTCTCTTTCATTATATCTCATATAGGGTTTTTTCTTTTCATTACAGATAGCTAAAGTATAGAATGATGTGCTAGATTTTTAGTTTCCCCCCTCTCGATCTGGTATACCCCCAAATTTGCATAATTAGGTGGTTCTATATAAGTGCCTGGGGTTTTTTTCTCTTTCTTCTTTCCTTTTCTCTTTGTATTTTTAATTCATTGTTGATTACATAGATTAAATAGTACAATAGATAGGATCAAGATTTAGAACTAATTGATTAATTATATAAGATTGTATTTTTCTCTTCTTTTATTCTTTCTTTCATATCTTCTTTAATTTCATCTTCTTTAATTTTTTTTCTCTTCTTTCTCTCCCTTTAATTTTTTTAAACATGCATGCAACAATTTTGCAGATAAGTGTATTGTTAGATATTTGATCTATTGATGTGAAAACAATTAATTTAGATTGTGTTTTAAAAATCACTGGCATAGTCTTCTTAATTAAGCTTTTTTCTTTTTCTTTATTATTAATATTAGTATTTCCTTTTTGAGTCCCTTGCCTTTTTATTGTATTACTATTCAGTTTGATTCTAGCTGTTTTAAATAACATAACTTTAATATTAACTAAAATAGAAAGTAAGCCAAGATATTATATAATAACTTTGATGCTAGGTTGGAAATCTTTGGAGACATGAAAGGCTCTTCCAGGACCCAAAGCGCAACTACCATCACAACAACAACAACAAAAAACAGACATCCACTCCAACTTCTACCCCAAAGGTATCCCCAGTATCATCTCTACTACAACAAATATCAATATCAACAATGTTGGCCAAGGATAAAGAAAAAGAAAAGGAGAAAACTCCAACAGAACCAAACTTTCAGACTATTCAAGATACCTTGGCCACTATCCCCGACTTCATGAAGAAAACCCAAATCTCAATGGATACAAATAGAGAAGTGAAAAAATATCTGGAAGAAATGAAAAATTAGATGGGAGATCTGAAAGTTGAAATGGGCGACCTCAAAACGGAGATGGGAGACCTCAAAACTGAAATGGGATAAGTAAAAGGAAGCATGAAGGAGATGGATGGAAACATAAAAGTTATACAACAAAATTTACATGAGAATGAAAAAAGAGTGAAAACAGTGGAAGATAAAGTCGAGGATATAGGACAAAAGATGGAAGAATATGAAGAACATAGCTATGTAATTAACAGAGGCTTCGACGAAGCAATAACCAATTTGGAATTATGATCCGCCTCACATGGATTGAGATTTCAAAATATAAGTGAGGAGAAAGATGAAGATTTAACAGTAAAGAGGGCAGAGATAATAGGATAAATTTTACAGATGGATCCACAAGAACTTATAAGAGAGATAGATGAAATTTATAGAGTCCAGACTGGCTATGCATGGAGGCATAACCTAGCAAGAGAGGTCCACATTAAGTTCTCCAGGAGAATAATCAGAGATGATGTTTTAAAATAGGCAAGAAATCAAACTTGGAAGCATAAAGGGAAATATATTATAATTTTGAAACAAGTTCCAAAAAGAGTAAGAGAAAGCAGAAGAGAATACTACTTCCTTACGAGTCTTCGGAGAGGGGCGGCATATAAATCTAATAAATATATGTATAATATAAGTGTATTAATAAAAGAAAACATAGTTTTCCAATGGTTGGTACCAGAAGGACTTTCTCTAACTTGGCAAGGATCGAGAATTAAGAAAGAGAATGTAGAAGAAGCAAGAGCCTTCTTTGCACAAAGTGGACTGAATAGAACAGAGCAACCACATAAAGAATCTAAAGATAAAGAAGAAGAAAAGGGGGCGGCCTGTAAAGAGAGGGAGGAAATACAAGATGTCAGAAAGAAACTACCACAAATTCAACAAGAATTGGTGTTAGGTAGTAGATTGCGAGAACCCAAAGAAACCAAAAAATACTACAAATAGAGATGTCACAAGATTTAAAAATCTTTTCAGTTAATGTAAATGGATTGAATAACCCCAGGAAAAGAAATCAAATATTGACCAAACTCAAGAAACAAAGAGCACAAATAAATATTCTACAAGAAGTTCATATTAAGAAATCAAATAGAAAATTACTCAATAAACCAAAATTAGGGAAAATCTATATGAGCCTAGCGGATTAAAAAAAAAGAGGTGTAGCAATGTATATTGATGAAACAATAGAGTCAAAACAAATATATAGTGATTGTGAAGACAGAACTTTAATTGTACAATTAGATTTAGAACCAAAACCTCTTGTTATTATATCAATATACGCACCGAATGATAATCATAAACAATTTTATAAGGAATTACATGATAAAATAATTGAATCATCAATAGAAAATATGATAATAGTAGGTGATTTTAACGCAATTTCAAACAGTCAAATGGATTATACAGGGAAAAAGAAAGAAAAGAAAAAAAGGTAATTTTACCAACAACTTTTTGGAAAATGAGCACAGAATTATTATTAAAAGACATATGGCATGAATGCCATCCACAAAACAAAAAATACACCTTTTACTCAAACCCCCACAAAATTTGGACTAGGATATATATGGCCTGGACACCAGCACATACAATAGAAAAGATTAGGGATATTGAAATAGAAACTAATAGTTGGGCAGACCATAATCCATTAGTTATATACTGGAAAGGTAAGGAAAAATCTAATAATTGGTATATGAATAGAAATGTTTTGCGTGACCCTGAATATAAAGAGTGGATTGGAAAAGAATTAGATTTTTTTTTAAATAAACAAAAATAATGATACAACCCCACAAAACCTTTGGGATACAACAAAGGCATATATTCAGGGTCTGACAATCTCTTATATGGCAAAAAATAAATAAAGAGAAAAAGATACAATATCAAAAATTAGAGGAAGAATTTAAAAAATTAGAATTAGAAAGGCAACATAATGAACATAATGATAAAGTTAAAAATCAGAGGGACCTATTAAAACATAAAATAAAGTTGATGGAACAAGAACTAATTGCTGAAAAAAATAAAAAGAGCGAAACAAGAATATTTTGAACATGCAAATAAACCAGGAAGATGGTTGGCTTATAAATTAAGAAAAGAAATAGAATCTAAAATCATTAAAAAGTTGTCAGATAGTAAAGGAGTAGCAAGACACAAAATAGATGAAAAGAAGGAAATAGTATTAGAATTTTATAGGAAATTGTATGAAAAAGAAGAAATAAAAGAAGAGGCGATCTCAGACTATTTAAGTTCTATAGATTTACCTATATTAACTGAAGATCAACAACAAAAACTTAATAAACCCTTTACAGTGCTAAAATTACAACAATCTATTAAAAATCAAAAAAATAATAAAGCCACTGGCCCCGATGCAATACCTGCGGAATTTTATAAGCTAGATAGTGAAATACTCTTTTCAAATATGTTAGAGATATTTAATAAGATAATAGTGGATGGTAAATTACCCAGATCAGACAGAAACTTTAATAACTAATAGATAAAGTGGGAACAGAAAAGGAAAAAATTGAAAATTCTAGACCAATCTCATTACTAAATGTAGACTATAAAAGTTTTATATCAATATACACACTTAGGTTTAAAAATATTATAAATGAAATAATACATGAAGACCAGAACGGATTTTTACCAGGTAGACAAATTAAAAATAACTTGAGGACAATTATAAATACCTTAGAATATTATGAACAACACCCCAAAAAACAAATGGCACTTATATTTCTTGATACCAAAAAAGCATTTGATAACGTAGATTGGACTTTTATGAAAATACAATTAAATAAGATGAATGTGGGAACCAAATTTTTTAATATAATCAATGCGATTTATTCCAACCAATCAGCAAAAATTATAATAAACAATGAACAAACAGAAAGATTAGAATTACAAAGAGGAGTTAGACAAGGCTGCCTTATATCACCATTATTATTTATTTTAACATTAGAAACATTATTGATAAAAATAAGAACAGAAAATGATATAAAAGGTTTGAAGATTTAAAAAGAAACATATAAAGTCCAAGCTTTTGCTGACGACATGGTCTTCATAACAGAAGATCCTCTGACATCAATATCAAAATTAATAGATTTAATAGAAAAATATGGGAAAGTAGCAGGTTTGAAAATTAATAAGGAAATGACACAAATACTTATAAAAAACATGACGGATTCACAGATAAAACAACTAGAAAAATCAACAAATGTTAAAATAACAAAAAAAGTAAAATATTTAGGTATTTGGATTTCTTCTAAAGTTATGTCTTTAAAAAATGACAATTATACAAAGCTTTTAGGCCAAATTAAAAAAGACTTGGAAATATGGAATAATTTACAGTTATCTTTAGTAGGAAGAATCTCTACAATCAAAATGAATATTCTTCCCAAAGTATTGTTTTTATTTCAGGTAATCCCAATAAATACAGGAGGGAATTTCTTTAAAGAATTAATTAAGATTACTAAAAAATTTATATGGCAAGGTAAGAAACCAAGAATAAAACAAAGTTCATTAGAAGATCGGAGAAGAGGGCTTGCCCTCCCAAATTGGAAGTTATATTACCAAGCAACTGCACTATCGTGGATAAAAGAATGGCTAACCTTGGAAAATAGAAGATTACTAAATTTAGAGGGCCACGATTTAATGCTAGGCTGGCATGCCTTTGTATGGTATGAAAAGTCCAAAACTCACTCATACTTTAACAGGAACATAATTAGAAAGGCATTAATAGACGTTTGGAATGAAATTTTAAAAATCACTTTTTAGCAATGCCAGAATGGATTTCACCGATTGAAGCTATCTCTCACCCTAATTTGTTAAAAGAAGATAAAATATGGAAATATAGAGATTTACTTGATAACTATTTAAAACTGAAAACAAAACAAGAATTGCAGGAGTCAGGGGTAGAAATAGATTGGTGGCAGTATGCCCAGATTAATTCTAGATACCAAAAAGATGTGAGAATATTCATATTTAAGAAGGATAATAATATACTTGGGAAATTACCCTGTTTCCCCGATAGTAAGACACCCCCGATTGTAAGACGTATCGGGGGTTTCAGGGGGGTCGGCTAATATAAGCCGTACCCCGAAAGTAAGACATATGTCTTACTTTCAGGGAAACACGGGGGGTATTGCCGCCTCCCTCTCATCTAACTGCGCGCCGCCTCCTGCCCACGTCCGCACCGTCCCCCTCTCCATACGTCGCCACGCCGTCCCCTGCACTTGTCACTGCCGCCTCTGCAAATTTACTTGGGCACGTCCCTACTCCAAAGAAACCTCCCTCCCACCGCCCGTCACAGAAGGTAAAATGCAAATACACTAAAAAAACACATTTTACACAGTTTTTTTAGCTGTCAGTGCCCCTTTAACAATATAAGACATACCCCGAAAGTAAGACATAGTGGGGCTTTTGGAGATAAAAAGAAAGTAAGACACTGTCTTACTTTCGGGGAAACACGCCCTGTTTCCCCGATAGTAAGACACCCCCGATTGTAAGACGTATCGGGGGTTTCAGGGGGGTCGGCTAATATAAGCCATACCCCGAAAGTAAGACATATGTCTTACTTTCGGGAAAACACGGGGGTATTGCCGCCTCCCTCTCATCTAGCTGCGCGCCGCCTCCTGCCCACGTCCGCACCGTCCCCCTCTCCATACGTCGCCGCGTCTGCCACCTCCCTCTGATCTTAATGAGCGCCGCCTCCTGCCCACTTCCGCGCCGCACTCCCTCCATACGTCACCGCGTCTGCCGCCTCCGTCTGATCCAAATGAGCGCCGCCTCTTGCCCACTTCCGCGCCGCCCCCCCTCCATACGGCACCGCATCTGCCGCCTCCGTCTGATCCAAATGAGCGCCGCCTCCTGCCCACTTCCGCGCTGCCCCCCCCTCCATACGTCACCGCGTCTGCCCCCTCCCTCTGATCTTAATGAGCGCCGCCTCCTGCCCACTTCCGCGCCGCCCCCCCTCCATACGTCACCGCGTCTGCCGCCTCCGTCTGATCCAAATGAGCGCCGCCTCCTGCCCACTTCCGCGCCGCCCCCCCTCCATACGTCACCGCGTCTGCCACCTCCGTCTGATCCAAATGAGCGCCGCCTCCTGCCCACGCCTGCGCCATCCCCCTCTCCATATGTCGCCGCGTCTGCCACCTCCCTCTGATCTTAATGAGCGCCGCCTCCTGCCCACTTCCGCGCCGCCCTCCCTCCATACGTCACCGCGTCTAAATGTTAATTTTATGGTTAAAACAAAAAAATCGACAATTTTTTTCCAATATAAGACATACCCCGAAAGTAAGACATAGTGGGGCTTTTGGGGATAAAAAGAAAGTAAGACACTGTCTTACTTTCGGGGAAACACGGTATGTACTGTTTTGGTTGGGTTTTCAGTATATGGAGATAAACCTGCATTGTATGTTAGGAGAAAGTAATAGTATTATTTTAAGAGTTAGGTAGTAATTATGAGCTACACTGCAATTTAGCTATATAAGGGAGATAGATGTGCTGCTCTCTTTTATATTTTGTGATTACGTTCTGTGGTTACATTCTGTGGTTGCATTTTGTTGTGTTGAGCTTTGTTGCATTGCATTTGCTGCCTTATCTTGTAATGTTGGTTACTAGTGTTTATATATTGGTTAATATTAATATCTGAGCTGTGTGCAATATACTGTGTAGAATATACTATATCTGCTGTGTGCAATATACTGTGTGGAATATACTATGCTGCTGTGTGCTACGTTGTAAAAATAAATAAGAGCTGTGTGCAATATACTGTGAAGAATAAACTATACTGCTGTGCACTACGTTTTAAAAATAAATAAGAGCTGTGTGCAATATACTGTGTAGAATATACTATACTGCTGTATACTAAGTTTTAATGATAAATAACAGCTATGTGCAATACACTTTGAAGAATAAACTTTACTGCTGTGCACTAAGTTTTAAAAATAAATAAGAGCTGTGTGCAATATATTGTGTAGAATATACTATACTGCTGTATACTAAGTTGTAAAGATAAATAAAAGCTATGTGCAATACACTGTGAAGAATAAACTTTACTGCTGTGCACTAAGTTTTAAAAATAAATAAGAGCTGTGTGCAATATATTGTGTAGAATATACTATACTGCTGTATACTAAGTTGTAAAGATAAATAAAAGCTGTGTGCAATATACTGTGTAGAATATACTATACTGTTGTGAAGGTATTTGCTGTAGAATAAGAGAATATATATAATAGTATATGTACCTGCTGTGTGCGAATAAGAGATGTATTATGGATTGTACTGTAGTTACTGTGTAATGTTGATGATATTGTATATTTTGTAAATAATACCTTTACTATATGTTGGTCTGTATTACTGACTGAACTACCACCACTGCCACATGTACTCTGTTTCAAATACAGATGGCATCAATGGATTCGGCATAAGAAAACAAAATGAAATAAAGAGTTAAAATTGAAGCACATTATGTAAATATATGTACAGAAATGTACAACATATAATTATATTGAAGAGTACAATGTATATGCATATGTATATAAATATTTAGCATAACAGTATAAAATACAAGTATTTTATCTATCCTAACAAAATAAAATTATGTGTAGCATGATTAAATGTACATAAATTTATAAAATGTAATGAAGCTCAAAAGAAAAATATGCAATGATGTACTTATTGTGATTTTGTTTTGTTTTAATGAAAAATTAATAAACTCTATTTTTGTTAAAAAATGCAGACAAATTAGTACAATCAGCCAGAGTTCTTCCCAGGCTGACTAGCTGCTGTAAAGCAGCTCTCCTCTTCTGTGTATGCAGCATAACAGGGGTGCCACTGCAGTTCTAAAAATAATGAACTTAAACAAGACAAACCAAGACAAACAATATTGATTTTCATTTGAAAAACATATACTAGTGAAATCTAGTGAGCTCTACCTCTCTACTTTTATGTCTGCTGGCAACTAAGATTTTTTTAAAAAAATAAAAATTTAAAAATCTGCATTAGTCATTATTTCATCATTGATCTTAAATTTAAATTACCTATGAGAACAAACCAGAAGTACTTACCGGTAACTAAGTCGATGAAATACAACTCATCACCATGAAACAAGATGGGGGTCAGGAGGAGCTAAGCAAAAACTCATATGTAAGAATTTGCTGCATTGACATCCAAAGGCTGTTTTAAAAAATCAAAGCTATAGATATCTGATAATTAGATTAGGTCAACATTGTCAGATTTATGTGATGTATGACTAGTAAAGGGGTTCTCATGTTGTCCTATTATTCTATTAACAGTTAGACTTGAAATTGAACAATTGAATTCCAAAATGCCCAATTCCTTTCTTCAATCTTGCAGTAACATTAATATGTTCTTGCATATGCATATTAACTTCTAATTTCCTTTAGAATAGAAAAATAAGTTTAGAGACACTCAAAAATAAATGCTGTATTGTATACACATAAACAGAATCATTCTTCCCACTCTCTGACATTTTCAGTCAGATGCCAGGTGAATAAAAACAAAAACGACAATACAGTACGCTGTGAATTTCACACTCATCCACATTCTCCCTCCCTTTAAGAAACAAATCAATTAAAACTTTATAGGATATGACTTGATAATATCTGATAGTTCCTAGCCTATTACAACCATCCTACGTGTGATAAGCCACAAAAGAGATGTCTCATTTTGGTTCTTTCCTGGAATAGGCATTTAATATAGAAAATATGTCCCGATCTTTCCCTCCTCCCAACGTGGCTTTCTATTAGGATGCATTTGGTATCTCCCATGTCCGAATCCAATCCCGCTACAACACGAGAGCCTGGCACGGATCTACGAAGAAAATGCTGCAGAGTAGGAACCAAAGCCACAATAACATCCTTTCCAGCTTTCGGGGCGGAGATGGATGGCAGGAAGATAGCAGGAACATTTCACTATACTGAGAGCAAGGCAGAAGGAGCGGTTCCACTCCTAGGAGCAGGAATGGAGAGATGCTGGCCAAGGTGACTGAAAGTAATAGCAGCTACCACTGTGAAGGACCAACCAACCAAGCGAAGCAAAGCAGGACAACTCTGGCCGCGTCTTACCTGTAGAAAGCCGGGCTGAGAGCAGAGCATGCTCTTTCAATGGGAGCAATGGGGAGCGGTAACAAAAAGAACAGGTTTTAGATCCCACACACGCGGCTCATGACTCGGTGCCTACTTGCCAAGCTCTCTGTTGCAATCGAAGACCGCCTGGCCTTTCCAGGTTCCCCAACCGCCTTGCTCTAGCAGCACTGCCGCCGCCTGTTTCGAAACTGGAACGATGAGAAGGAGGAAAGATACGAGCGACAGTCCATTTATTCAAGCACCACTACACTCCAAGGTCCCGCAACAACAACAGCAGAAGAGGCGCTAGTACACAATACGCATCTTCTGATTGTGTCGCCGCTAGCCCGGCTCGCTCAGCTCCACCCCGCCCCGCCCTGCTCTGAGGACCGAGTTGAAATAGCCAACCAGGAAGGCCGCCCGATCCCGCCAGCTTGTCTCCCTTGGCAGGTCCTCCCTCCTCGCATCCCCGGGTGATCCTCAACGCATCTGGGACTTGCTAATGAGTCTTCTTTGGAGACGGGAGAACGGTAGAACGGCAGACGCGGCTGCCAATATTCTTGGGGCCTTCGAAGACGACGCATTATTTTCAGGGGCATGGATGCTGTCGACCAAACCAGTTGAAAAATCACATTGTTGGGCGAGGGCTAAATTGGGGAGAAACGCGTGGAGAGTGGTTAGTGTAGTTTTCTGCAGTGCATAATTTGAATTTTAAAAAAGAATATGTAGTATCTTTGTACACTTTCTGGTTACATCGTCTCTATGCTGTCAAAGCTATCGTCATCAAAACAAATATTGGGCAGGCATTCAAGTGATGAGTAATGGGACTCCTGACAGGCATTCAATATGAGTGCTTTTCATAGGGTTCAATAGTGCTCAGTCTCTGAAAGAAGGAGGTGACCTCTTTTAGATTAGAGTTTAGATGATCTAGAGCAGTGATTCTCAACCTTTCTGATGCCACAACTCCTTAATATGGTTCCTAGTGTTGTGTTGATCCCCAACCATAAGTCTAAGCCAATTCTCCCAACAGAGCTTTAAGCTGATTGGCAGGAAGGTCAGAGAGAAACCTCCATTGTAAACACCTGATTGGTCGGCTTGTAAACATATGTTCCAAGGCATCATAATAGAAGCTTTAGTCCCTAACACCATGGGAAATTTTTCTTTTTCCTTGGTCTTAGCTGACCTCTGTGAAATGGTCATTCAACCCCCCAAAGGGGTCCCTACCCCCAGGTTGAGAACCACTGATCTAGAGCTAGCCTAATATATCTGCTTTGGAATAATCTGAGACAAAGAATGTAAATTTTCTGACTCTACTGTTATCTAATGATCATCCGGATATTGTAACTGATATCTGATACATCTGGATTTTAATTGTTGAATTTGTTTTCTAATGAAAAACAGGTATACCCTTTTTTCTGGGAAGATGCAGTTAAGCTAAGTATTATTAATTATATTGGGTCAGCTAAATTATTTTATATAGGCTAGAGTTACTAAAAAGGCATGTTCTCTACCAAATTTATGGCAGAACAAGGTAGCATATTTATTTCAATTAATTTAAAAAGCTGGTCAAATCACTTAAGTGATTCAGATTGGCTCACAAGTTAAAATAGTAAAGATACACTTGTATAAATCAATTAAAACAATCAGAAAGTATGGGAAAGTAACAATCTTACAGCCAATATATTCATTTTTGCAGGGGATCTCCAAGTCTGATATCTTCAAGCCCTTTCTAAAGTAAGGTGACCAGATTTTCACATTGCTAAAGTAGGACAATATTGACTGGGGGGAAATAATGAAATAAATAAATAAATAAGCTACCTAAATTATCTGAGACAAGTCAAGCTATTCTCCAAAGAATCTGGGGGCAACACAAGAAGCAATGTGTTCAAGATATAATATATAATACAGTGGTACCTCTGTACTCGAACGCTTCCTTTCTCGTACATTTCGGATAACGAACAAAATTTTCGGCAAAAATTTGCTTCGGTATCTGAACAAAAATTCAGATACCGAACAGCCAGAGAAAATTTTGTTCATTATACGAAATGTAATCCCGGCAGCTTCAGGGGGCTGAGGAGCTCTCTAAGAGCTCCAAGCTGCAGGAAAGGTGGGGGCTGCTGCAATCTTGGCAGCTTCTGGGGGCTCCTTTCCTCATTGCTTCCTTTTATTACCTGTAAGCAGCTTCAAAAACTTTTTCCTTCCCTGTGGCTGCAACAGCGGCAATTTCCCTTCCAGTAGCAAGAGCGCCGGGAAGTCACGTAATGAAGGAAAGCTGCTGGAGCGGCAGCAATTGCTGAGATGGCTCCGTCGGCTTCCCTTCATCACGTGACGTTCCCGGCGCTCTTGCTACTGGAAGGGAAATCGCCGCTGCTGCAGCCACAGGGAAGGAAAAAAATTTTGAAGCTGTTTACAGGTAATAAAGGAAGCAATGAGGAAAAGAGCCCCCAGAAGCTGCCAAGATTGCAGCAGCCCCCACCCTTCCTGCAGCTTGGAGCTCTTAGAGAGCTCCTCAGCCCCCTGAAGCTGCCGGGATGGCAGCTTCTGGGGGCTCCTTTCCTCATTGCTTCCAGCAGCCCCCACCTTTCCTGCAGCTTGGAGTAGCGAATTTATTTATCCCATTGGAAATAAAGAAAATAGATTTAATTAGTTCCCAGCGAGTTAACAGGGGCTGGGAACCAATTAAATCCATTTCCATTATTTCCTATGGGATAAATAAATTTGGTACTCGACCAAATCGGTTCTCGACCACACTTCTGGAACGAATTGTGGTCAAGTACCGAGGTACCACTGTATATAAAATATAATATAATATAATACATAATTATAAATTATAATTATAATATAATTAACTCAGTTCTACCCAATAATATACAGTATTGGGTAGAACTGAGTTAATTATATTAGTCTGGCCCTCTAAAACCAGCCCAATTTCTCATGCAGTCCTATGGCAAAATGAATTGCCCACCCCTGCTTTAGAGGAAGATCTTCCTATCTTGTGTAGACAGTACTTCCAGAAACCCAGAATAACTATAAACAACTTCTATATCTAGTATCCACATGCTCCAGTTCAGGAAACCGACTCGATCGATACTGTATAGTTCCAACACAGATTAGTTTGACAAGCCTTGATTGTTAATGAATTATCTACTTTCAGTCTCTCTAGGACTTTCAGCTGACTTGTGTTCTGTATACTCCCTTGCAGCTTGAGCAATATTCAGATTCAGATGCAATGTACCCTCTAATTTTTTTTCGGTGTGGGCGGAAAAGTATAGTGTCTGAGCGACAGTCCCTTTGGGACTGGGCGGCATAGAAGAATAAATAAATAAATAAATAAATAAATAAATAAATAAATAAATAAATAAGAAAAAAATCCCTTCTTTTTTATTAAAAGAAATTAATTTAAAAAAAAACCCAAAATCCATTACTATTAAAACTAAATCAACCAGCAAAACCAAAAACATAACTATTAATAAAAACAGGTGAGGGCTGGGTTTTTTTTCTGTTATTATTTAAGTGCTTTTACCATATGCTTTAAATCAAGAGTCACTTCTCTCTCTGTTTTTCTCTCTTTCCTGTCATTCTCTGCCTCAATCATTTTCTCATTTCTCTTTTCTCCCCTTTTTTCTATCATTTCGCTCTATCTCTTCATTCCACTCTTCTCTCTCTCTCCCTTCTTCTCATCTCTCTATCTCTTTCCCTCTCTCCCCCCCTCTTTCTCTCTCTTTTTCTCACTTTCCCTCTCGTTTTCTTTCTCTCTCACTCACTCTTTCTCTCTTGTTTTCTTTCTCACACTCTCTCTCTTGTTCTCTCTCTCTTGCTATCTCTTTCTCTCCCCCTTTCTCTCTCTCTCTCTCTTTCTCACTTTCTATCTTGCTGTCTGTTGCTCTCACTGTCTCTCGCCGGCGAAGGCTTTTCTTATTTTGAATGTTCCGGGGGGCTAGCAGGGAGATAGGGAGCGCGCGCAACCGCTCGCGCGCCCCCGACATTGAATATCACCTTCATCGGCCTCCGCTGAGAAGAACGGAGAGAGAACGAGAGACAGTGAGAGCGCGGGTGTATTTTGGGGGGCGCGAGCGCGCGCGGGCGCAGTTTTCGGGAAACGGTGCTCAGATGAGGAGGATGTTTTAGAGATAGTAAATTTGCCAGATTTAGCCACAGAAGGCACGGTTAGAGGAGACCACGGAGCTAGTGATATACAAATGGATTCAAATGGGGGAGATAAGAGTGATATACAAATGGATGAATCAAATGGGGGAGATAAGAGATGGAGGAATGTCCATTTCAGAAGATTTCACAAATGCTTAGAGGTGAAGGGGAGGAGATATTAGAGTGATTAATTAATTAATTACCTCATGTCTGGGTGTGAAATGGAAGAGAAGCTGGTTTCATCAATCTTACCGTTCCAAGATGGGGGCGTCCACAGTAATCTCCCGAGCCTAAGATAATATTTGTGTGATTTATTTGCCTGCTTTTATGACATTTGGCTAGCCCTGATTAGCCCATAACATTTAGAATGACTTGTGTAATGTTTTCATGGTACTACCAAGCTAATCTACTTAATTGCTAAGGACAAAGAGGTGGAAAAAAACACTGCATGCAATGTTGGTGTATTTCAGAAGAGATCAAAGAGAAATAAAGAAGTTGTGTTTTATTATGAGATGCATTGAGCAATCATTTATTTCAATTATTTTCTGCTTGAGCCTGAAATCAGAACAGTATTGACGAAACCCCCACACAAAAAAATCAGGATGGCCAATTTAATGAATGAATTTATTGCCTTAATGCAAACCGTAACTGCCTTACAGGCCCAGGTTATACAATTACAACAAAATCAAGCTGCAGCCCCAGCCCAGCCACAGATCATAATTCAACCAAAGCCAAAGATTTGTTTAGCTAAGCCATCAGTTTTTACGGGGGCAAGATATCAAGTCACTCCATTTCTTCATCAATGTGTACATTTTTTCAACTCCTCTCCAGAGGATATTGCTAGAGATGCCATAAAAGTTTCCTTTATTATAAGCCTGTGCAAAGGTGCTGCATTCGAGTGGGCATCACCCTTCCTAGCACGTCAGGATCCAATCTTGCAAAATTATGCTGCTTTTTGCCAGAGGTTTGAACAAGAATTTTAATATCCCATGTGTGTACAAAATGCTATTGTTCAGTTGAGCCAACTACACATGGGCAACAAGACCATTTCTAAGTATATCTCTGACTTTTGGAAACTAGTCACACTGCTGGATTGAGACGAAGTAGCCCTGATGGAACTGTTCCAGGATGGCCTGTCCCCCAAGTTTGTCAATGAACTGACACACCAACCAACTCCTGATACACTAAATGAACTCTACCAGACCTGTTTGACCATTGAGACTAAAATGTTATCTGCACAGAACTTTGACACCAGAGACGAAAGCCAGTTCAGGGAGAAATCCAGACCAGTGCCAGCCCCATGCCAAAGTTTTCAAAACAACGGTTTTAACCCAGTGCCAAGACACACCTTCCCGATGCCAGCAGACACTGGAAACTGACCAGCTGCCATTGCTAGGGAAGAACCAATGGATCTAGGCACGGCCAGACCTCGTCTGAGTGAAGCCGAGAGAACCAGATGTCGAGCCGAAGGCCTCTGCATGTATTGTGGAGAAGCTGGACACCTGCTACCTGCTTGCCCTCAGAAAAGAGGTGGCATTCCCATTCCTACTCTAGTCCCAAACAGTGGTCCCATGTCCCAGGTCCAGGCAACCTTGCTGGGAAACGACCAGAGCCCAGCCTAAAAGAAACATTAGGCCGGGTGGGCACCCAACCAAATTCCAGTGTTACAGCAGAGGAATCGAGACTGTTAAGACATCTGAGGTAAACGTAAAAAACCCACCAAAAACTCTCCTTGCTACCGCCTTAGTAGATTCCGGAGCTACTACCAACATTATGGATGAGACCTTTGCTCATTTTCACGTCATGCCATTGTGCCCAGTCACACCTCCTATTGTTGTCGAAACCATTGACGGCCGCTTTCTCTTGTCCGGACAAATCAAATTTCAGACCCAACCACTCACCTTAACCATCATGCACCACGAATAACCCATTCAATTTTATCTCACTAAAGGTCTCTACTTTCCTATAGTGCTTGTCTTAGCATGGCTCAGAACCCATGATCCCCACATCATGTGGTCCCAAAACCACATTTCTTTTCCTAGTCTACAATGTGTAGACCACACCCATCCACCTTTTACCACTCAACTTCCTACCCAGCTGGCCAGCACCCTCCTACCAGACATTTCCAACTTTGCCGACGTTTTTGATGAAAAAGAAGCCGACCAATTACCTCCCCCCCCACACCGATCTTATGACTGTGCCATTGATTTATTATCCAATGCCAAACTTCCTGGGGGACACCTCTACTCAATGTCTCAACACGAATTGGCCGCCTTAAAAAACTTTCTTGACAAGAACCTAGCCAGAGGCTTCATCTGATCCTCATCTTCATCACTCTCCGCTCCAGTACTTTTTGTCGAAAAGAAAACTGGAGACCTAAGACTCTGCTGTGATTACCCAAAATTCAACTCCATCACCGTTCATAACCGCTACCCTTTACTTTTAATCTTCCGAACTCATGGTGTGCCTTCGCACAGCAACCATCTTCACCAAAATCGACTTGCAACCTCATTCGCATCCATGAAGGTGACGAATGCAAAACCGCATTCAGCACCCACTATCAGGGCCGCCGATAGACGGGTACTACTGAGAGGGGTGTACCGGGCCCAGCAAAATTGAACAATTAGGGGGCCCCTGCAGTCGCATGAGCCCCCTCGTCTCAGTGGGAAGGGGCTGGCTGGGTGGAAAAGCAGTGAGCCATTCCCTCCCGACATTCCCTTCCCTCACTCACTCGCCTTTATTTTGCCGACTTGGCTACTACTATTCCCACGAGCAACTCCGCGGGCGCCCGCCCCCTTCGCCCACACTTCCCTCCCGGTGCCTCTTGGGAGTTGTAGTCTTTTCGAGGAGGAGGGCTCAGCCGCTCTGCCTAGTAAAAATCACCATTTCTTTCGTTGCTTTTTCTTTCTTTCTCTATTTCTCTTTTGCTCTTTCATTCTTTTTTCTTTATCTTGCTTTCTTTCTTTCTCTTGCTTTCTCTCCTTCCTTCCCTCTTTCCATTTCTTTCATTCCCCCTCTCTTTTTATTTCTCTTTCATTCTCTTTCCTCTTTCTTTCTTTCATTTCTTTTTCTTTCTTTTTCTTTCTCTCTTGCTCTTTCATTCTTTTTTCTTTTGCTTTCTTTCTTCCTCTTTCTTTCTCTCCTTCCTTCCCTCCTTCCATTTCTTTCATTCCCCCTCTCTCTTTTTATTTCTCTTTCATTCTCTTTCTTTCTTCTTTCTCTTTCTTGCTCTTTTTCTTTCTCTTTTTTACCTTCCCTTCCTCTATTTCTTCTTTTCTTTCTCCTTCCTACCTTCTTCCCTCCCTCCCTTCCTTCAGTCCTTCCTCTCTTACTCTCCCCTTTCATAAGTTTCCTTCTTTCCTTCCTCTGTTCCTGTCCCTTCCCCCTTTCTTTCTTTCTTTCTTTCTTTCTTTCTTTCTTTCTTTCTCTTTCCTTCCCTCCATTTCTTGCTTTCCTTCTCCTTCCTCCCTTCTTTCCTCCCTCACTCCCTTCTTTCACTCCTTCCTCTCTTACTCTCCCCTTTCACACCTTTCCTTGCTTCCTTTGCACCCTTCCTCTGTTCCTGTCCCTTCCCTCTTTCCTTCCTTCCTTCCCACCCTCCGTCCATTCATTCACCCATTCCTCTCTTGATCGCCCCTTTTACCATTCCTCCCTCCCTCCCTTCCTTCCACCCTCCCTCCTTCCTTCATAGCTCGCCCTCGCCTTTCTTCCCTTCCTTCCAGATGGGAGTGCCCCCTCAAGACACCCGCCTGACTGCTGGTACCCTGCTTTTTCTCTCCCCTCGTCCTTTCCAGCTCCTCGCGGGTGGCTGCCGGGTGTGGGATCCCCCTCCCCCCTCCCCTCGCTAGAAAGCACATGGTTTTGTCAACAAGAAGGGAGAAGTGCCAAGGAGCTGTAAATAAGCCTCGCTCCGCCTGACCGATGCCAGGATCTTTTTTTCCCTTGTCACTCCTGCTTCTTTCTTTCTCCTGGACGAGTCTACACAATCGGCTTAACCCAGTTCCTGAAATAGCCTATGGCAGTGCTTCCCAACCTTGACAACTTGAAGATATCTGGACTTCAACTCCCAGAATTCCCCAGCCAGCGTTTTCTGGCTGGGGAATTCTGGGAGTTGAAGTCCAGATATCTTCAAGTTGCCAAGGTTGGGAAACACTGGCCTATGGGACCGCCTGGCTTGGCGTGAAGCGGGAAATGATCCCCGGGGGATGGAGTGGCTTGGCGACTTAAAATCGTTTTTAAATGGGGGGGGCAGACACTTAGGCTGTACGGGCCCCCAAAATTCCTGATGGTGGCCCTGCCCACTATGGCCATTTTGAATTCACCGTCATACCTTTTGGACTCACCAATGTGCCAGCAGTATTTCAACATTTCATGAATGATATTTTCAAGGACTTTATTGACCACTTCATGGTTTTCTACCTCAATGACATTTTGATATACTCTCCTTCTAAAGAGACCCACCTACACCACTTACGACAAGTACTCCAGCGCCTCCAACAACATCACCTTTATGCCAAGCTAGAAAAATGACATTTTTTCCAAATTTCCATTGACTTCTTAAGACATGTCATTCCCTCCCAAGGCATCACGATGGACATCGGAAAACTTGATGCATTGGAAACTTGGCAACCTCCAGCTCGAGCCAAAGATGTCCAATGATTTTTGGGATTTGTCATTTACTACCAGACCTTCATTCACAATTTCACCACCTTGACGGCACCCCTCACCCGTCTTCTCCAGAAAGGAGTTCCATTTCAATGGGGCAATACACAGCAACAAGCTTTTCTCAACCTCAAAAAAGCTTTCATGCAAGAACCTATTGTCCAATACCCAAATCCCACTTGTCCATTTATCGTAGAAGCTGATGCCTCAGATGTTGTAGTGGGGGCAGTACTTCTTCAACAATGCCAAGATGGTGGACCTTTATTTACCTGTGCCTATTACTCCAGAAAATTAAAACCTGCTGAACGCAACTACACCATTTGGGAAAAATAACTTCTAGCCATCAAGACTGCTTTTGAGACCTGGTAACATCACCTGTAAGGAGCCTGTCACCAAATACAGGTCAGAACTGACCACAAAAACTTGGAATTTGTCCCCACTGCCAGGAAGTTGAGCCAGAGACAGATTCGATGCTCCTTTTTCTTTGCCAGATTCGACTTCCGCATTACCTACATTTCCAAGTGGGATAACAAACAAGCCGATGCCCTGTCTTGCAAACCTGAATACACCCAAACCCAAGAACCTGTGCCGCTTCATACCATTCTACCTCTCATGTTGATCACAACCATCCACGATAAGGTAGATCTTTGAAAACAAATTCGGGAAGTGCAAGGCCAGGATCCCTTTGTCGACCAAAGACAGCAAGAACTAGAACCTGATTCTCCATGGACCGTCTCTGAGGACTTGCTATGGTACCATGACCTGTTCTACATTCCAACAAGTCCACTCTAAGGTCTCATCCTCAACCAGTGCCATGATAATCTGGCAGCCAGCCACTTTGGCCTCTTCAAACGCTAAGCCTCAACTCTTGAAGCTTTTGGTGGCCAAGACTTCACCATGATGTCAGTGCCTATGGTAACCAATTAAGAGGTTCCGCCCCAGACACCTGATGGACCCAGAGGGCTTTCAGACGTCGCTTGGGGTTATTCCAGATGCACTCGTCCACAGTTTGGCGGAGTCTCTTGCGGAAGCCTGGAACAAGGCTGCAGCGGAGGCTCTTGATCAGATTGCGCCTTTGCGACCTCTCCGTGGTGCTAGACCCCGTAGAGCTCCATGGTTCAACGAGGAGCTCCGGGAGTTGAAACACCAGAAGAGACGTCTAGAGAAGCGATGGAGGAAGAGTAAGTCTGAATCTGATCGAACACTTGTAAGAGCTTTTATTAAGACTTACAAAGTGGCGCTCAAGGCGGCAAGATGCGCGTATCATGCCGCCTTGATTGCATCAGCGGAATCCCGCCCGGCCGCTCTGTTTAGGGTGACCCGCTCCCTTCTTAATCAGAGGGGAGTTGGGGAGCCCTTACAGCGTAGTGCCGAGGATTTTAACACGTTTTTCGCTGATAAAATCGCTCAGATCCGGACGGACCTCGACTCCAATTGGAAAACAGAGTCGGCTGACAACGAGTCAGTTGAGGTGACTGGGGCACGTACTTGTCCACCTGTCTGGGGAGAGTTTGATCTGGTGACACCTGATGAAGTGGACAAGGCCATTGGAGCTGTGAGTTCCGCCACCTGTTTACTGGATCCGTGTCCCTCCTGGCTGGTTTCGGCCAGCAGAGAGGTGACACGGAGCTGGGTCCAGGAGATTATCAACGCTTCCTTGGGGAGGGGATCCTTTCCATCTTCCTATAAAGAGGCGCTTGTGCGCCCCCTCCTCAAGAAGCCTTCCCTGGACCCAGCCGTACTTAATAACTACCCGCCAGTAGTTGTGGGGAAGGTTGTCGAGAAGGTGGTGGCACTCCAGCTCCAGCGATCCTTGGAAGAAGCCGATTAGGTTAGGTTTAGGTTAGGTTAGGTTTATTGGATTTATATGCCGCCCCTCTTCGCACACTCGGGGCGGCTCACAACAATAATAAAAAACAGTACAGTACATAATACCAAATCCAATGCCCACCCATCTAGTTACAATTTAAAATTAATAATCACATAAAAACAGTATATATAAAAAACAGGCACACAGTCAATCAATCAGCAAAACAACATGGGCAAGGGGGAGGTGTTTTAGTTCCCCCATGCCTGACGGCAAAGGTGGGTCTTAAGGAGTTTACGAAAGGCAGGGAGGGTGGGGACAATCCTAATCTCAGGGAGGAGCTGGTTCCAGAGGGTCGGGGGCCCCACAGAGAAGGCTCTTCCCCTGGGTCCCGCCAGACGACATTGTTTAGTTGACGGGACCCGGAGAAGGCCAACTCTGTGGGACCTAACCAGTCACTGGGATTCGTGCGGCAGGAGGCGGTCCCGAAGATATTCTGGTCCGGTGCAATGAAGGGCTTTATAGGTCATAACCAACACTTTGAATTGTGACCGGAAACTGATTGGCAGCCAATGCAGACTGCGGAGTGTTGGAGTGATATGGGCATACTTGGAGAAGCCCATAATTGCTCTCGCAGCTGCATTCTGCCCGATCTGAAGTTTCCGAACACTTTTCAAAGGTAGCCCCATGTAGAGAGCATTACAGTAGTCGAGCCTCGAGGTGATGAGGGCATGAGTGACTGTGAGCAATGACTCCCGGTCCAAATAGGGCCGCAACTGGCGCACCAGGCGAACCTGGGCAAACGCCCCCCTCGCCACAGCTGAAAGGTGTTTTTCTAATGTGAGCTGTGGATTGAGGAGGACGCCCAAGTTGCGGACCCTCTCTGAGGGGGTCAATAATTCCCCCCCCAGGGTAATGGACGGACAGATAGAATTGTCCTTGGGAGGCAAAACTCACAGCCACTCCGTCTTGTCTGGGTTGAGTTTGAGTTTGTTGACACCCATCCAGGCCCCAACAGCCTCCAGGCACCGGCACATCACTTCCACTGCTTCGTTGACTGGACATGGGGTGGAGATCATCGGCATATTAATGATACCTCACCCCATGCCCTTCGATGATCTCACCCAGCGGTTTCATGTAGATATTAAATAGCAGGGGGGAGAGGACCAACCCCTGAGGCACCCCACAAGGGAGAGACCTCGGAGCCGACCTCTGACCCCCCACTAACACCGACTGCGACTGGCCAGAGAGGTAGGAGGAGAACCACTGAAGAACAGTGCCTCCCACTCCCAACCCCTCCAGCCGGTGCAGAAGGATACCATGGTTGATGGTATCGAAAGCCGCTGAGAGGTCAAGGAGCACCAGGACAGAGGACAAGCCCCTGTCCTGGGCCCGCCAGAGATCATCCATGAATGCGACCAAAGCAGTTTCCGTGCTGTAGCCGGGCCTGAATCCAGACTGCTGAGGACCTAGATAATCGGCTTCATCCAAGGACCGCTGGAGTTGAAGTGCCACCACCTTCTCGACAACCTTCCCCATGAAGGGAAGGTTGGAGACTGGACGGTAGTTATTAAGCACGGCTTCTTGAGGAGGGGGCGCACAACCGCCTCCTTATAAAGGGGTGGAAAGGACCCCCTCCCCAAGGAGGCGTTGACAATCTCCTGGACCCAGCTCCGTGTCACCCCTCGACTGGCCGAAACCAGCCAAGAGGGACACGGATCCAGTAAATAGGTGGCGGAACTCACAGCTCCAATGGACTTGTCCACTTCATCAGGTGTCACCAAGTCAAACTCCTCCCAGACAGATGGACAAAGACGTTTAGCCCCAGTCACCTCGACTGACTCATTGTCAGTCTACTCTGTTTCACAATTGGAGTCGAGGTCCGCTCGGATCCGGGCGATTTTATCAGCGAAAAACGTGTTAAAATCCTTGGCACTACTCTGCAAGGGCTCCCCAACTCCCCTCTGATTAAGAAGGGAGCGGGTTACCCTAAACAGAGCGGCCGGGCGGGATTCCGCTGATGCAATCAAGGCGGCATGATACGCGCATCTTGCCGCCTTGAGCACCACTTTGTAAGTCTTAATATGAGCTCTTACAAGTGTTCGATCGGATTCGGACTTACTCTTCCTCCATCGCTTCTCCAGACGTCTCTTCTGGCGCTTCAACACCCGGAGCTCCTCGTTGAACCATGGAGCTCTACGGGGTCTAGTGCCGTGGAGAGGTCACAACGGCGCAATCCGGTCAAGAGCCTCCCCTGCAGCCTTGTTCCAGGCCTCAGCAAGAGACTCTGCCGAACTGTGGACAAGTGTATCTGGAATAACCCCAAGCGCCATCTGGAAGCCTTCTGGATCCATTAGGCGTCTGGGGCGGAACCTCCTAATTGGTTCCGCCTCCCTGCGGGGAAGGATTGGAGCCAGGAAGTTAAGCTGCAGTAGGAAATGATCTGACCACGACAAAGGCAACACTTCTAAGCCCCTTAATCTCAGATCATTACTCAGTTGCTCAGAGGAATATCATATCGGGTGCGTGCCCACCCTCATGAGTCGGACCCTGAACTACTTGAGTCAGGTCCATGGCTGTCATGGTGGCCATGAACTCCTGTGACAGTCCAGAGGAACCGCCGAGCGATGGCAGATTGAAGTCCCCCAGGACGATAAGTCCGGGGAACTCCACCGCCAGCCCGGCCACCTCCTCGAGTAGCACAGGCAGGGCTGTTGACACACAGCTGGGAGGCAGGTACGTGAGTAACAAGCCCACCTGAACCCCTAAGTCCAACTTCACCAGGAGGGACTCACAACCCGCAACCTCTGGAGCAATGAGCCTACACAGGCCAAGACTCTCCCTGGCTATAATAGCCACTCCTCCCCCCCTTCCCTGGGGTCGAGGTTGGTGCCATACCCGAAACCCAGCTGGGCAAATTTCAGAGAGAGGAACTTCTCCCTCCGGGCCCAGCCAGGTTTCGGTCACACAAGCCAGGTCGGCCTCCTCATCCAGGATCAGATCCCGGATGAGGAGAGCTTTATTTACCACCGACCTGGCATTGAGTAGCAACAACTTGAGCCCAGGGCCAGATTATCTAGGTCCCCAGCAGTCGGGTTTCAGGCCCGGTTACAGCACGGAAACTGCTTTGGTCGCGTTGATGGATGATCTCTGGCGGGCCCGGGACAGGGGTTTATTCTCTGTCCTGGTGCTTCTTGACCTCTCAGCGACTTTCGATACCATCGACCATGGTATCCTTCTGCAGCGGCTGGAGGGGTTGGGGGTGGGAGGCTGTGTTCTTCAGTGGTTCTCCTCCTACCTCTCCGGTCGGTCACAGTCGGTGTTAGTGGGGGGTCAGAGGTCGACTCCGAGGTCTCTCCCTTGTGGGGTGCCTCAGGGGTCGGTCCTCTCCCCCCTGCTATTCAATATCTACATGAAACCGCTGGGTGAGATCATCCAAGGGCATGGGGTGAGGTATCATCAGTACGCTGATGATACCCAGCTTTACATCTCCACCCCATGTCCAGTCAACGAAGCAGTGGAAGTGATGTGCCGGTGTCTGGAGGCTGTTGGGGCCTGGATGGGTGTCAACAGACTCAAACTCAACCCGGATAAGACGGAGTGGCTGTGGGTTTTGCCTCCCAAGGACAATTCCATCTGTCCTTCCATTACCCTGGGGGGGGATTATTGACCCCCTCGGAGAGGGTCCGCAACTTGGACATCCTCCTCAATCGACAGCTCACATTAGAGAACCATCTTTCAGCTGTGGCGAGGGGGGCGTTTGCCCAGGTTCGCCTGGTGCACCAGTTGCGACCCTATCTGGACCGGGACTCACTGCTCACAGTCACTCATGCCCTCATCACCTCGAGGTTCGACTACTTTAATGCTCTCTACATGGGGCTACCTTTGAAAAGTGTTCGGAAACTTCAGATCGTGCAGAATGCAGCTGCGAGAGCAGTCATGGGCCTACCTAGGTAAGCCCATGTTTCACCAATACTCCGCAGTCTGCATTGGTTGCCGATCAACTTCTGGTCACAATTCAAAGTGTTGGTTATGACCTTTAAAGCCCTTCATGGCACTGGACCAGAATATCTCCGAGACCGCCTGCTGCCGCAGGAATCCCAGCGACCGATTAGGTCCCACAGAGTGGGCCTTCTCTGGGTCCCGTCAACTAAACAATGTCGGTTGGCGGGCCCCAGGGGAAGAGCCTTCTCTGTGGCGGCCCTGACCCTCTGGAACCAACTCCCCCTGGAGATTAGAACTGCCCCTACTCTCCTTGCCTTTCGTAAGCTCCTTAAGACCCACCTGTGTCGTCAGGCATGGGGGAACTGAGACATCTCCCCCGGGCATATACAATTTATGAATGGTATGTGTGTATGTATGTATGTGTGTTTAGAAAATGGGGTTTCTTTTAAATGTTTTTAGTAGAAATTTAGATTTGTTGTAAACTGTTTTTTCACTTTGTTGTGAGCCGCCCCGAGTCTGCAGAGAGGGGCGGCATACAAATCTAAATAAATAATAATAATAAATAATAACCCCTGCATCCATTGTCGCCAAGACAGCCACCGGACCCCCTCCAGGATTATTGCAGCCTTTGCCTACACCTGAAAGACCCTGGGGTACCATTTTCATGGACTTCCTCAACTGTTTACCTGTCTCTCAAGGTTTCACTGCTGTACTTGTAGTGGTGGACATGTTAACAAAAATAGCTCATTTCATCCCTTGTCGCCGAATACCTACGGCCAAGATTACAGCTCAACCATTCATCCAGCACATCCTATACCTCCACGGCTTACCCAACACCACCGTCTTCTATCGCAGTCCCCAATTCACTGCTCAGTTTTGGAAACAACTCATGACTGCCCTCCAAGTCAAAATTTTCTTGGTGTCCACCCATCATCCCCAAACCGACCAGGATACTGAAAAAGTTATTGGCATCCTGCAACAGTACCTCCGTTGTTTCGTTCACAATAGACAAAACGATTGGGCGAAATATCTTCCCTTAGTTGAGTTCATCTTTAATAACTCTGAACATACCTCCATGCAGACCACACCATTCTGTGCTAATTATGGGTTCCATTCCCGACTGTTTTTGCTCACGCCTTCTGAGTCTCCAGTTTTACTTGCTGGTGAGTTACATGCCATTCATCAACTCGTCCAACGTTCCTTGACTCAAGCCAAAGAGGACTACAAACATTTTGCGGACTGTTCCTACAAACATTGGTGATCAAGTTTGGCTTTCTACTAAATACCTTTCTTCAGACCTTCACCGTAAGCTTTTAGAGATAGTAAATTTGCCAGATTTAGCCACAGAGGGCACGGTTAGAGAAGATCACGGAGCTAGTGCTATACAAATGGATAAGAGAAGATATTAGAGTGATTAATTAATTAATTACCTCACGTCTGGGTGTGAAATGGAAGAGAAGCTGGTTTTGTAAATCTTGCCGTTCCAAGATGGGGGTGTCCACAGTAAGCTCCAGAGCCTAATATAATCTTTGTGTCATTTATTTGCCTGCTTTTATGATTTTTGGCTAGCCCTGATTAGCCCATAAATTTTAGAATGACTTGTGGAATGTTTTCATGGTACTACCAAGCTAATCTACTTAATTGCTAAGGATAGAGAGGAAGAAGAAAAACACTGTGTGCAATGTTGGTGTAGTTCAGAAGAGAACAAAGAGAAATAAATAAGTTGTGTTTTATTATGAAATGCATTGAGCAATCATTTATTTCAATTATTATCTGCATGAGCCTGAAATCAGAACAACTTGCACCTTAAGGAGGTTATTTTGATTTTTTTTTTTTTGCAAAAGCAACATCATTTAGCAGCAATTAAAAGTGCCTTCAATGAGACTTAAAAAAATACAATATTCAATTAGAAAAAGCCATACTTTGAAACATTTGTACAGAAAATATGACATCTGTACATTTGCAATAAAATTAGAAAAGAATTTGTCTTTAGCCTGCATAGAAACAGTAAACATGACTAATTTGCTTTTGGTTACAAACCAAAAGCAAATACCTTGTAAATCCTCCACAAAAAGCCTGGATAGCAAATAATCAGATGACAACTCTGCTAAGTAGCAAAATGCCACTTAAATAGTTGAACTAGTTTCAAACTAGATTTTGTGCTCTCTCTCTTTTCCTCCCTCTCTTTCTTTCTTTCTCTCTCTCTATCTCCCTCCTTCTCTCCAACCCTCCCTCTCTTTCTCTCTCTTTCTCTCTCTTCCTTTCTCTTTCTCTCTTCCTCCCTCTCTCTGTCTTTCTTTCTCCTTCCTTCCCTCCCTCTTGCTCTCTCTCTATCTCTCTTCCTCCCCATTTTCTAAAGTTCTGTTTTTATTTCAAGTAATCCCGATAAACCCAGGAAAAGATTTTTTAAAGAATTAATGAGAATAACAAAAAAAATTATATGGCAAGATAAAAATCCTAGAATAAAGCAATGTGCATTAGAAGATATAAAAGAAAGAGGAGGCCTTGCCTTCCCAAATTGGAAGTTGTATTATCAAGCTACAATTCTAACTTGGATTAAAGAGTGGCTTACCTTACAAAACAGAAGACTATTAAATTTAGAAGGACCCGATCTAATGTTGGTGTGGCATGCTTTTATATGGTATGAAAAGTATAAAACACATTCCTACTTTTAGAGACATATAATCAGAAAGGCACTTATAGATGTTTGGAATGATATAAAGAAAGATCATTTTCTAGTTTTGCCAGAATGGATATCTCTGATCTAGGCTATATGTCATCCAAACTTAATACAAGGTAAGATTTGGAACTATAAGGACCTAGTAGATAACCAGTGGAATTTAAAAACAAATCAGGATCTGTTGGAGGCAGGTATTGTTATAGATTGGTGGCAATATGTGCAGATCAAGTCTAGGTTTTACAAAGATAAAATAACATATATACTTAGAAAGGACATAATATTTTAGGTAAATTATTAACAACAAACCAAAGAAAACTGATTGGAAAAACATATAAATTCTTAATTAACTGCAAAAATATAGAATGGATATTAAAGGACAACATGATTAGTTGGTGCAGAAATTTAAATAAAGAGATAGACTTAAATACCTGGGAAAAGGTATGGACATATAATTGGAAAATAACAAAGTCAACTTCTTTTAAAGAAAATCAAATTAAGATGTTTTATAGATGGCACTTGCCACCAAATAGAATTTCAAAAATGTTTCAAACCAAGTCACCTAACAGTTGGAAGTGCAAAATAGAAATAGGTACTTATTACGATACTTGGTGGACATGTCCAAAAGCAAAAGAATACTGGAACCTAATAGAAAAATGGTTAAGAGAAATAACACAGCAAGAAATTAAGAAAACACCAGAATTTTTCTTATTGGGTATATCAAATAATAAATATAAAAAAGATATATATTACTTAATAGTTCATATATTAGTAGCAGCTAGGATAGCCTTTGCAGATGGAAAGAGTTTTTGAGCTTGTTAGGTACCAAGCAGGGGTTACGTTCTGCCCACCACCCGTAAACGAACGGAGGGTGTGAACGAGCCAACTCTGTGTTGGAACAGTACCTCCGGTGTTATTTAAATTACCAACAGGATAATTGGAGCGAACTTTTGCCATCCGCAGAGGTTGCATATAACAACTCGCTACATAGTAGCACAGGATTCACTCCTTTTAAATTGGTAAATGGACAGGAATTTGTACCTATTCCGGAGTTACTACAGGATGAATCCAAACATCCTACCTTAAAGGAATGGGTAACCCAGTTGAAAGCAAATTGGCCAGTAGCTTGCAAAGCCCTCAATGAGGCTCATAATGCCCATAAGGTGCAGGCTGACAAAAAAAGGAGTCCTGCGGTGGATTACAAAGTGGGAGATAGGGTTTTCCTTTCCACAAAGTTCTTAAGGACTACACAAAAGTTGAAGAAGTTGGTGGCCAAATATGTGGGACCTTTCCCAATTGTGCAAGTGGTGAATTCAGTAGCTATGAAACTTGATCTACCAAAAATGTTACGGAAGGTTCACCCAATGTTTCATGTTAGCTTACTTAAACCAGAACCCATATCCGACTTGCGTCCTGCTCAAGCAGCTCCCCCTCCCCCTTTGCTCATCGAAGGAGAGCAACATTTTGAGGTCAAAGAAATTCTTGATTCTAAGAAACACAGAGGCAAACTTCAGTACTTGGTGACATGGAAACATTTCCCTGCATCTCATGCAGAATGGGTTGATGAGAAACACATGTAGGCCCAAAGGGAAATTGATCGTTTTAGAGCAAAGTACCCTGACAAACCATAATATATAATTGTGTGTTTTGTTGTTATCTTTCTTCTTTCTCTTTTAGGACTAAAGTCCCTGTTTCAGCGGGTCCGAATGTCAATCTTCGCTATGAATCTGCATTACTTCTACGCTTGGTTGCCAATAGAAATGGGGAGGGGTCTTGGGCATTGGGGGTGGGAAGAGTGCAGGAGGCCCTGTGAAGTGGGATAAGTTTCATTTTCCTAGAAATCAGGTAACCAGGAGGAGACCATTAGAAGCTGCATTCCATAAATGTGATGTGGGTCTGAAAATGCATCCACCTGATGGTCATGGACATTAGGGATTGGCCAATCTCCAAGAGGGGGTTCAAAAGGGGTTTTGATATACGCATGTATCATGCCTTTTTCTTCAGTCTTTTGCTTTCACCTTGATTGCTTTCAGTTCTGATTGGAACCTTAAATGGACTCAGAGTTTTATTTTTCTTAAATATTGACTGTTGCAGTTGACAGTAAGACTGGCACATTCAACCCTGGGGTTCCTGAGCCATGGAAACACCTGTTGGTTCTTGCATCCAGCCAATTCCAATTCCACAATGCCCATCTACATGTAGGCACCCCATTTGAATACAGGCAAGGAGACAACAGGGTCTCTCATTCCTCACCCAGCGTAGCCAACTCCGGTGGGCTGGACATGAGTATGAGGGGCCAGGCCTCATGGTACCTCTTCACTCAATTGAAGGATTTGTTCCTGTACTCAAAAAAACCAAGACCAGCACACACAGGTGAAGAATGCACCTGGGCCATGGACAGCATTGGTTCCTACATCTGGTTGATTCAGATTCCATGGTGGCCTTACTGTTTGATGCAAGAAAGAAGCTTTCAACTGAACAAGGAGGCACTGAGGACCCAAGACCCCTTGTACCACGTCCAGCCTATCAGAGTTCACCATGCTGGGGAAGAAATGAGAGACCCCATTATAGAGCCTACTGCTGCTTGAGTGGGGAGAAGAACATTGAGGTTTTATGCCAGCCAGGCAAGGAATAAGTCAGCTGGAACTGGCTGGTTGGGGAGGGGTTATCATGGCTGTCAGGTGACCCCCGCTACCGCTAACAAGTTGAAGAAAGTGGAGGTGCAGCAGCGGGCTTACCCTCAGAGATTGTTCTATTTCCATGTGCTCATTTCCACGCAGACACCCCATTTTAATGCACAGACTGTGAGACAACAGGGTTTCATTTTTCACCAGCCCTGATAACTTTGGGGGCTGAATGTGGGTGTGAGGGGCTTGGCCTTGTAGTGCCTTCTCACACAGTTAAAGGTTTTGTTCCTGCAATCAAGTAGTAAGGCTTGCACACATTAGTGTGCCCACACCACAAACAGTGTTGGTTCTTGCACCCTTCCGATTCCATGGCAACTCTCCCTGCTCCAGCCATAGGGTGGATTGTTGAAGGAGCTCTATTCGGAGCACATTTTATTGGGGAGGGAGCATCCCTGCCACAGCAGTAGTGGAAATTATTTTGAGGTAGGGAGGAGCAGGAGACAGGCACTGCAAATACTTTTTGTGCTGAGAATGAAAGTTTCTGAGTCCTGATTCTTTGTAAAAGAGGATGTATTGTGATTTTTCAGCCACTGACTTTCTAGCAGCCAAATCAGATGAATAGGCGGAGTGGGAGTCAAGGTCAACATCAAAGCAATCTGAGAGCTCCAAGGGAGAAGAGGGAATGGTGCTGTCAGAGATAGAGATAGAGGCAGAATCTGAGCCATCCATTAGCCCCCAGATGGAGTCTACTCCAGGCCTTTGGCGCCATTTTCTGGCCTAATCCTATGACGGTCTCAGTCATTTCCCAAGTGACTGGGAACTCCTTGACCAGGCTTTAAAGAAGGAGTAAAATCATAGATTAAGGATTTCTTTCCTTTCCAAGATTAGGGGCTAGGTTATTGTTAATATATTTAGCTTTTTCCTTGCAAGAAACACTTTCAACAATTTTTTATTTTTATTTATTTATTCACCTTTATTCTATTTTACTTTTCCTCCTCATAGACCCCTACAAGGGGACTTTGCCTTCCTAAATTTCCCTCTGCCTTTTATCCCCTTTCCCTCTTTCTATCTGTCCTGCCATGGCAGACCTAGCTAAAGCAGGAGGGAAAAGAATCAAAACATCTGTCAGGCCTCTACAGGAAGATCCTGATGCCATCTCCTCTATTTCAGAGAGCAGGGATTCTATTCCCCATCCTTCTAAAGTAGAGAAGCGTAGGGATCGTACACTACAATGCCTCCATGAGAAAGCAGCCAGGGCTCTTTCCTCTACACCCAGGATTCCTAATCAGGCTCCAGCTGCTATTACCCCTACTGGGTCCGCTGTAACTCTGGCTGCTAGCGTTTGGGGTCCAGCTGGTTTGCCAAATCAGGTTTTGAACCCAGACACTTCTAGACCTCCAGTTCCTCTATCTCCTATGATTCTCATTGTACCTCCAGTTCAACCTGGCCCTTCCTTAGAAGTCTCTGAACAGATACCTCAGGCGACGCCTCCCCCGGAGGTCCACCCTTCCTCTTCAACTACCTTTGATGCATCAGTCATCTAGAGGTGGATTGAATCAGCAGTTCAATGCAGCGTTGAATTTAAGCTTAGCACCTTACCCACTACCATTCCTTCTAGACCAGTACCTGCGCCACCAGTGGCCCCTTGTTCCCTTTCTGCCTCTACCTTCAGACCTACCCAAGATTCTTGGTCTGATTCCTCGGCTGAGGACTCAGATTCTTCTGACAAGGAACCTCCAGAGGGGGGTCATGCCAGTCTGTCTGAGGACGAAGAAGCTTCTCCAGCTTTACCTATATCAGCGGCCTTATTCCCAGCTGAGTTTTTTTCTACCATTTTATTGAAGGCTCGTTCGACTGCTGGGCTCACGGTTCCGCCCGCTCAAACCCAACCTTCTGCTTCCCAGGTGGACTCTGTGGAATCCTTACACGGAGGAGCAAGACGTGATACCAGCTCTGCCCCTCTTCATAGAGACCATTACTAAACAATGCCTGAACCCGGCGGCAGGTCCAGCTCCTTCTAATCTAGAGAAGAGATTTTTTAATGTAGCTCCGGAGCTCGCCTCTTTCCTAGAGCCCCCTGCTATAGACTTCTCAGTTCTTGCCCTGCATTCTTCAGAGAACCTGCCGGGAAAGGAGGAGGATCTTCTAAAGGGAGAAGACCGTAAAATTGATCAGCTCCTGCAGAAGAGTCATCAATCCGTTGCTTGGGCAATCAAAGGAGCTACAACCTCTTTCTTTTTCGCCAGGACCATGCTCATCTATATCAGACAGTTGCAGGAACAGATTCCGGCTTCTGACATTTCTGCCCAACAAAGCCTGAACAAGATGTTTGCCACCTGTCAACTACTGGTGGACACTACTCTTTATACATCACGGTTTGCAGCCAAAACCATGGCCTCCTCAATAGCGGCCAGGAGAATGACCTGGCTCAAGAAGTGGCAAGTGGATATTAAACACAAGTGGCATTTTGCTACAGCAGAATACAAGGGTAAGAACCTTTTCGGTGAAGTCCTGGAGCCCTTCCTCATCGACTCTTAAGGACAAAAAGAAGATCCTACCCTCGAGCCAGAAGAAATCTTCTCAATGCCCATCTCCTTACTATCATTGACCCTTTCGTCAGACTGACCAATCCTTCTCCTACTACAGAGGCTAGGCTCAGCAGAGCTACAAACCTCGCAATTTCCAGGACAAGAACTCTAGAGGCAGAGGAACCAAGCGTCCCTTTCGCGGATCTGCAGGAAGCCATCAGGGCCGAAGAGGTAGGTGGTGATATCCTCCGCCCAAAACCCCCTACAGTTCCCATTGGCGGTCGCCTTGCTAAGTTTGCCTCCCATTGGTCTGCTATTTCTTCAGACCCCTGGGTTCTCAATACAGTTGCAAGGGGTTTACATTTGGAGTTTCTTTCCCCTCCCCCATCCTTCTTCATTGTCTGCACTACTTCCAAAGATCCCTCTAAGAGGGCTCTAATGGACCAGGCCATACAACACCTGTTAGACATTCGGGCCATTCAGCCCGTCCCCTCTGAATTCCAGGGCCAAGGTTTTTACTCTATCCTTTTTCTTGTCCCCAAAACCTCGGGGGGCTGGAGACCTATTCTGGATTTGAAACGCCTTAACCTTTATTTAAAATATCACAAGTTTAAGATGCACTCTCTTAAAACTATCTTAGCCTGCATCAGAAAGGGAGACTTCATGGCCTCTCTGGACCTAACTGAAGCCTACCTACATATCCTCATAGCTAAGGAACACCGTAGGTTCCTTCGTTTCTCCTATGCCGGAAAGCATTTTCAGTACTGGGCCCTTCCTTTTGGCCTATCCTCAGCCCCCCGGGTTTTCACCAAGATTTTATCAGTTTCAGCTGCCCATCTTAGATCTATACCCATTCGACTTCAATTCTATTTGGATGACATTCTGGTACTAGCAAAGTCCTTTAACCAAGCTCATGACCACTTGAAGAACACTGTCGAGGTCCTTACGGCTCATGGTTTTTCTATTAATATCCAGAAAAGCCATCTCACCCCTGCTCTACCTCCATCCTTCATTTGGGTACAGTTATTAACTCCTCAGTGGGCCTAGTAAGTCTCTCCCCTGAACGGATAAGTAGCATTAGGGGGTTGGCATCCCAAATCCAGGCCGACCCTTTCCCCACCCTCTCCTCCCTTTCTTCCTTGTTAGGGAAGATGGTTTCCTGTTTTTCCTTTGCTCCCTGGGCTAGACTCCACTCTCGAGATCTCCAGTGGTTTTTACTTCCCTTTCAAAAACTTGGACAGGCCCACTTGGCAAGACGAATCCATCTTCCTCCACAGGTCCAAAGATCCCTGACGTGGTGGAAGTCCAGAGCCATCGAGGAAGGCACCCTGTTCCAAGCCTTCCCCACCATAACTATCACCCTGGATGCCAGTCTGTCGGGATGGGGAGCTCACTGCGGCTATCAGCAGGCCCAGGGCCTTTGGGACGCGAGCCAGTCTTCCTGCTCCATCAACTGGCTGGAGTTACACACAGTTTTCCTGGCCCTCAAGAACTTCAGCCACCTGATTGCCGGACAGGACATCCTCATCAGGACCGACAATATGGCCACCAAGGCACATGTCAACCATCAAGGGGGCACCAGGTCCAAGACTCTGATGTTAGAGGCCAAGAAGATCGGCCTCTGGGCAGAGAGACACTTGTCCTCTCTCCGATCGGAGCACATATCAGGGACAGACAACATACAGGCGGATGCCCTCAGCCAGGCAACAGTAAATCAAACCGAGTGGAAATTAGATCTGAGAGTTTTCCAGCAAATCTCAAAGAGATTCGGCAAACCATTAATAGATCTGTTTGCTTCCCCACTCAACACTCAACTTCCCCGCTTCTTCTCCCGCTTCCCGTCCCAGGGGGCAGAGAATTACGATGCCCTCCACTTTCCCTGGCCCAGGGGACTACTCTACGCTTTTCCTCCATTACCTATCCTCCCCCAAGTCATCCACAAGATATTGGAGGAGCAAGTGGAGGTAATATTGATAGCTCCTTTCTGGCCCAGGCAACCCTGGTTTGTGGACTTAAAAATGTTGTCAGTAGTGGAGCCATGGCAAATACCAGTGGATCCTCAACTGCTCTCCCAGGGGTTCCTCCTACACCCGGATCCGGGCAGGTGCCGCTTGACCGCCTGGCTTTTGAGTGGAGCATCCTGAGAAGTCAGGATTTCGACAACGAAGTCATCTATTACTGTATTTTTCGCTCCATAAGACGCAGTTTTTTCCCTCCCAAAGTAGGATGAAAAATCAGCCACGTCTTATGGAGCGAAGATGCAGGCAGGGAGGGGGGGAGGCGCTGGAGCAGAGGGGGGCGGCGATATACTCATCTGGAGACCGCCGCCTCTGTCGCCGTCTGTCCTCTTCCCAACCCCGAAGAGAGCCGCGCCTTTTGGCCTCCGGAAGTGCTGGGCCGGGGGACGCCTCCACCGCGCAGGTTTAGGAGGCGGAGCGGCACCGGAGGAGCGTTGGCGGTTCCGAGCCTTTGGGAAGGCTACGGGAATTGCTTCAGGAGGCGGGGAGGTCTCGAAGCACCGCTCACAGTGTCTTCGCCTCCGCGCGCCGCCTCCGCCCGGCTGAAAACAAAACGGCTCCAAAAGTCGGCCGGGCTCCCGAGAGGCGGTGCGCGACTGTTTCCTCTTTGCTGCAGAGCCACACGGAGGCGAAGACACGGTGCCCGGCCACGCTCCGCCTCCCAGGAGCCCAGCCGATTTTTGGAGCCGTTTTGTTTTCAGCTGGGCTCCCGGGAGGCGGAGCGTGGCCGGGCACCGTGTCTTCGCCTCCGCGCGCTGCCTCCGCCCGGCCGAAAACAAAACGGCTCCAAAAGTCGGCCGGGCTCCCGGGAGGTGGTGCGCGACTGTTTCCTCTTCGCTGCAGAGCTGCCGGGCAGAGGCGAAGACAACGGCGCCCTCCACTCTCTCCCCCTTTCTCTCTCTCTTTCTCTCTGTTGCCGGCGTGGTGAACGAGAGAGAAAGAGAGAGAGAAAGAAAGGAGGGGAGAAAGAATGAGAAAGAAAGCGAGAAAGTAAGCAAGAGAGAAAGACAGGGCAAGAAAGCAAGAGAAAGAGAAAGAGAGGGGGAAGAAGGGGGAGGGAAAGACATAGAGGGAGGGAAGGAGGGAGAGAGAAAGAACAAAAAAGAGGGAGGAAGGAAGAGAGAAAGGAAGAGGGATGAAGAGAGAAGGAATGAAAGATGAAGGAAGGGAGAGAGAAAGGGGGAGGGAGAGATAGAAAGGAGGGAGAAGGGGGTAGTTAGGGAGAGGGAAAAGGAAGGGCTTGGAGAAAGGCAGGGGGAAAGAAAGATAGAAAGGAAAGAGGGAGAGATAGAAAGGAAAAAGGGAGGGAGGAAAGAGGGAGGGAGAGATAGAAAGGAAAGAGGGAGGGAAAGATAGAAAGAAAAGAGGGAGGGAGAGATAGAAAGGAAAGTGGGAGGGAGGAAAGAGGGAGGAAGACATAGAAAGGATAGAATTATGGATGCAAGAACTTGCTCATGTGTGATAGCTACTTTTTGGCTCAAAATATTTTTGTTCTATTTTCCTCCTCTAAAATCTAGGTGCGTCTTATCAGCAGGTGCGTCTTATAGAGCGAAAAATACGGTATATTCATAAGGCTCACAAACCTTCCACAGAGCGTATTTACTCCTCAACCTGGCAAACCTTTTGCTCCCTGGTGTGAGTCTCAAGGATTGTCTCCAATTTGCATTCCCCTCTCCAAGGTCCTCAAATTCCTGAAACACGGCCTAGATAGGGCTCTCTCCCCGAATACCATTAAGCGGCAAACTGCAGCTCTTTCCTCCATCATCGCTTGTGACACCTGGATATCCCTTGCTCACGTTCCTTTGGTATCCAGATTCCTCAGGGGCGTTTCCAACTCGCACCCCCCCTGTGGTCCACCATTTCCCCACTTGGGACCTCCCAAAGATGTTGTATTCGTTAACAGAGCCTCCTTATGAGCCTCTACGAGAGGCTTCTCTACTATATCTTTCCTTCAAGGTATCTTTCCTAATTGCCATTACGACGGCCAGATGGATATCCAAGTTAGCAGCATTACCTGTCAGAGAGGACCTGTGCCTTTTCCACCAAAACAAAGTAGTCCTCTGCCTTGACCCATCCTTTGTTCCCAAAATCAATTCGATTTTCCATCGGAGTCAGGACATTATTCTACCAACCTTCCGCTCCCGATCTTCTCGCCCTTCGGAACACAGATGGTACACGCTTGACGTGAGGAGAGCTCTTCGTATTTACTTGAGAAGAACATGGCCCATCAGACAATCTGAGGCCCTGTTTATTTTCTTCTCCCCTCAAAAGATCGGCCTCAAGGTTTCTTCATCCACCATTGGTTGATGGATCCGTGGGGCCATTACCAAAGCCTATGACGTGGAGGGCGTCCAGAGGCCTCTGGGTATAACCGCACACTCTACTAGGAGTGCGGCCACCTTGGCGGCCTGGGCCACTCAATGCCCAAGGAGGATTTATGCAAGGCGGCTACCTGGACCTCTCTCACTCCTTTTATCCGCCACTATAAGATCAACAAGTTTGCCTCAGCACAGGCGGCTTTTGGGTGGAGGGTCCTACAACAAGTAGTGGAAGTTACCCATCCCTCGGGACAATAACTTTGACATGTCCCATCCTGACTGTCGACTCCTCCCTCCAAGGAAAATGAGCGTTGACTCACCTGATACGCTCTTTCTCTTGGTAGAGGAGTCGACAGTCAGTTCCCTCCCCTTTTCCAACTTCCTTAGGCTTATCTACCTTCTTCTTCTTACCTTGTTTTTTCCCCCTGTTCAATGTAGAGCTAATGAAGTTTTCCTGTATATAGTTCAGGTTTTTTTGAATTGGTTGAATCTAGGAGTCTGAGTTGTATTGCCACTCCGAGTCAATGTTTTCAGTTACGTCATCAAAACTGGGCCTGTGGGCGGTTCCAGTCTTTTTATACTTCTATGACTCAGACACGCCTGACGAGCGAATACAACCCATCCTGACTGTCGACTTCTCTACCAAGAGAAAGAGCGTATCAGGGGAGTCAACGCTCATTTCCAAGCCAAATTTCCGCGCTCTCTCTCAAAGGCAAAGAAACAGTGGCAGAAAGACAGATCTTTGCAATGCGAGTCCGGTGCGACAGGAAGGGAGAAACATGAGGTATCTAAATGGGTTGGGGAGGCCTTGAGTGTCACGCTGAATATTGACAGCCCCAGAGACATTCAGTAATTAAATAGTTAAATGTGTGTGTTTTATTAAGATCCACCTATTATGATGTAATATCCTGCCACATCATTATACCTCATATCCATCTTTATGCCCTCTTGTTCTTATATTCTCCATTCCTGTTCTAGCTGCCATCATGTGAAGATGTATTTTACTTGTCCCCCGTGACATTTGTTTTTTGTACTTTTATAATAAAAATAAATTTTGCTTTGAGAACAAATGATTAGGCGATGGATTAGTGTTCAAACGGACATTAATAATAATAATAATAATAATAATAATTATTATTATTATTTATTAGATTTGTATGCCGCCCCTCTCCGAAGACTCAGGGCGGCTCACAACAAGCGATAAAACAATATTGTACAGGCACAAATCAAATATTAAGAAAAAACTAAAAACCCTATCAATTTAAAAAAACCAAACAGCACATACATACCAAACATAAATTATAATAAGCCTGGGGGAAAGGTGTCTCAAATCCCCCATGCCTGGCGGTATAGATGGGTCTTAAGTAGTTTACGGAAGACAAGGAGGGTGGGAGCAGTTCTAATCTCCGGGGGGAGTTGATTCCAGAGGGCCGGGGCCGCCACAGAGAAGGCTCTTCCCCTGGGGCCCGCCAGACGACATTGTTTAGTCGACAGGACCCGGAGAAGGCCAACTCTGTGGGACCTTATTGGCCGCTGGGATTCGTGCGGTAGTAGGCGGTTCCGGAGGTATTCTGGTCCACTGCCATGTAGGGCTTTAAAGGTCATGACCAACACCCACATTGTGACATTGAGGGCCTATTCTATCACTAGGACCCCCATGGCCTTCCCCACCTTGAGATACCTAATGTGCACTTAACAAAAGGTGTATTAGATCAGCTTAGCAAATGTATGTACATTGGTATTCTTAATTGTGAGCTCTTAGGAAAGTATCCTCTCATGTTGCAACCACTTCCAGCAGGGAAAACAGGACAAAGCAGAGTGGGGGAAAATATTTTCCTTTGCTATATTTCCAGTCTGAATTATGATAGGGTCCCTACAGGAGACCCCTTCTAAGGATTTTGTACTCATAGAAAAGCAACTAATTTATCTGTTGCTAAATGCTAAAGTTGTTGCACATAAAAAACGGGAGCTCTGCTCAACTGTCACAGCCATCATTCTGACAGCTTTGCTGTACTATTGTCTGTGGACACCCCCACAAAATGCAAGCATGGGATAAACTAAGCCTGGTTTGTTCCCAGTCTTTTAAGTGGCCACAAACTACTACAAAAGTGGTAAGGCAAGGAAGCATCAAGAAAAGATTTCCCTTTTGCGTTTGAGCATCCAAGAAGGAACAGGAGAGAAGAAAGACAAAGAAACAGGAGGGGAAGAGAGCAAGAAAGGAAAAATAAGGAGAGAGGAAGGAAGAAAAAGAAATAAGGAAATAAGGAACCATCCACCTAGCCCCACCCAGGCATCTTCTGACACCAAGCGATGTTGAGCTAGCACTGTCTCCAATCCGACCCCAACCTTGATGTGGCCCTCAACAAAATTGAGTTTGACACCCCCTGGTGTAATTATATATATGCTGTAATGGATTCTAAGTTAATTTGCTACCGGTTTGGGCAAGCGCAGAAGCATCCTGGACAGGTAAGTAGAGTCTCCCACCACTAACAGTTCACAGAACCGGGCCAAACTGGGAGCAACCCACTGCTATATTTAGGTAATACGTATGTATGCACATACAACTTTTTGGTTCCATTTTGTAGGGTACTCTGATCTGTTAGGTGCCCAAAGTAATGTGAAGCCACTTTAATCCAAACTAACAAACAAACAATCAATCTATACAAGAGACTGCTATCAAACTAACAGAAATCTTTGGTTAATACTGTACTTAGATATTCCAGTTCCGGTTGGGGAGGAAGGAGGAAGGCGATGTTGCTGCTCCTCCGGACTACGGCAAAATAACACCAAAAATATGGGAAATTGGAGCTAAATTGGAATTGGGGTTCTGCAGGTTTGGAAAGTGAGCAGTTGCTGCTCAGAAGGAACCCTATTTTCTGCTGCTTAGTGCTCCGTGTTCTCTCTGCCCCCAGAGTTTATGGCTCGGTCGGCTGGGCTCCGGAAACGACAGCCACGGGATTTGGTCGAGCCGCCTGTTGTTTACAGCTTGTTTACAGCTTGTTGTTCATAGCCCCGCAGCACTCTGCCTGCTGTCTGAGCTCAGCAGAGATTGTTTTTATTCAGCGTGGGAAGATCTTGCTGCACCCTTCTCCGTGGCGTTTGTTTCAATCTATTTCAGCCGCAGAGATTTTGTGGAGGAAGCAGCTGGGCTGCGGGAAATGGCGGTTCCCCTTGATTAGACCGGGAGGCTGTAGCTGAGACTGGGGGGAGAGATTGATACTGAGAAAAGCGGAGCCTTAAGAGAGGAGAGAACGAGGAGAGACGGGACCGTGAGGCGAAGGTAACGCTGGTTGGAGGTGCTGCTGTGACGACTCCCCCCCCCCCACATGAACTAAGGACGCTTGTGAGCTGCTTGGTGGGAGCGCCCAAGCGTCGGAGGCTCTACGGGGTGAAAAAAGACCTGCATGGAAAGATTAGACTGGATATTGCTGTCGAGGAGGAGGAGGTGGTGGTCCGTGAGAGGAGCGTGGAGACTGGGGGAGATGTCGAAGCGATATCGAGGTGGAAAAGAGAGTTCTTGGAGGCCATGCAGTGGGGTCTGGCAGACAGAGAACTGGAAATGTCACTCGGAAATCAGCGACGTCATCGGAGGCCACCGAGGAGTGACCAGCGAGGGGCGAGGGTCCTATGAGAGCCAAGAGACTGGTGATGGAACTGAGGGACTGAGAAGAGACCTGGGAGACATCATAGTGCTAGAAAAAGGGGTGACTAATATCAAGAAGAGATCCTTCCTTTTAACCAGGTTGAGATACTCCCCTGGGACCCTGAACACTGTTACAATCCAGAACTTCCAATTAAGAACTAATGAAGAATTTAACACTATCTTATTGCTGACTAATTTCCGAAATTTTTTATATTTTTTATATATATATATTATATTTATAGTTTTTAAATTTGATAAATTTAGATATTTTTCTTACTGTATTTTAATAATCAAGTTAATCTATTTTAATTATTACTAACTTAATCTTAATATTATTGGGGGGCTTCTTAATGAATGGATGACTGGGGTGTATGTAATATTGTGCATAGGATGAATGATTGGTGTGAGTGTGATGGTTGGAGTGGGTGGGGTTGTGGTATGCATGAGATGAATGAAATAGTATGAATGACAGTTTTGGCCCACCTGACGCTCGGGAGACAGGAGAGGAAGGGGCACCGATCTCTGGGGTGGCAGAGGGTCGGAATATTCCAGTGTTGCTGGGGAGAGGCAGATATGGCGGGGGCCACAGAGTTAGCCGTTCCAGGGGAACGAGGGATCGTTGCTTAATAACAATCCCTTGTTCTGGCTCTGTGAGCCCAATCTTGGGTACTGGTGATGAGTGTAACTCTGGCCCTGGGCTCAGGTTGCTGCTGCTCAATGCCAGGTCGGTGGTAAATAAAGCTCTCCTCATCCGGGATCTGATCCTGGATGAGGAGGCCGACCTGGCATGTATTACTGAAACCTGGCTGGGCCCAGAGGGAGGTGTTCCTCTCTTTGAAATCTGCCCAGCTGGGTTTCAGATATGGCATCAACCTCGACCCCAGGGAAGGGGGGGGAGGAGTGGCTATTATAGCCAGGGAGAGCCTTTGCCTACGTGGACTCATTGCTCCAGAAATTGCGGGTTGCGAGTCTCTCTTGATGAAGTTGGACTTAGGGGTTCAGGTGGGCTTATTTCTCACGTACTTGCCTCCCAGCTGCGTGTCAAAAGCCCTGCCTGTGCTACTGGAGGAGGTAGCCGGGTTGGCGGTGGAGTTCCCCGGACTTATTGTCCTGGGGGACTTCAACCTGCCGTCACTCGGCGAAACCTCTGGGTTGGCACAGGAGTTCATGGCCGCCATGACAGCCATGGACCTGACTCAAGTAGTACAGGGTCCGACTCACGAGGGAGGGCACGCACCTGACATGGTATTCCTTTCCGAGCAATTGAGTAATGGTCCGAGACTAAGGGGCTTAGAAGTGTTGCCTTTGTCATGGTCAGACCATTTTCTACTACGGCTTGACTTCCTGGCTCCAATCCTTCCCCGCAGGGAGGCGGAACCAATGAAGATGTTCCGCCCCAGATGCCTGATGGACCCAGAGGGCTTTCAGACGGCGCTTGGGGTTATTCCAGAGGCACTCGTCCACAGTTCGGTGGAGTCTCTTGCGGAGGCCTGGAACAGGGCTGCTGCGGAGGCTCTTGACCGGATTGCGCCTTTGCGACCTCTCCGTGGCGCTAGACCCCATAGAGCCCCATGGTTCAACGAGGAGCTCCGGGAGTTGAAACGCCAAAAGAGACGTCTAGAGAAGCAATGGAGGAAGAGTAGGTCTGAATCTGATCGAACACTTGTAACAGCTTTTATTGAGACTTACAAAGTGGCGCTCAAGGCGGCAAGATGCGCGTACCATGCCGCCTTGATTGCATCAGCGGAATCCCACCCGGCCACTCTGTTTAGGGTGACCCGCTCCCTTCTTAACCAGGGGGGAGTTGGGGAGCCCTTGCAGAGTAGTGCCGAGGATTTTAACACGTTTTTCGCTGATAAAGTCGCTCAGATCCGGGCCGACCTCGACTCCAATTGTAAAACAGAGTCGACTGACAATGAGTCAGTCAAGGTGACTGGGGCACGTACTTGTCCACCTGTCTGGGGAGAGTTTGATCTGGTGACACCTGATGAAGTGGACAAGGCCATTGGAGCTGTGAGTTCCGCCACCTGTTTACTGGATCCGTGTCCCTCCTGGCTGGTTTCGGCCAGCAGGGAGGTGACACGGAGCTGGGCCCAGGAGATTACCAGCGCTTCCTTGGGGAGGGGAGTTTGTCCAACACTCTATAAAGAAGCACTCGTGCGCCCCCTCCTCAAGAAGCCTTCCCTGGACCCAGCCGTACTTAATAACTACCGTCCAGTCTCCAACCTTCCCTTTATGGGGAAGGTTGTTGAGAAGGTGGTGGCACTCCAGCTCCAACAGTCCTTGGAAGAAGCCGATTATCTAGGTCCCCAGCAGTCGGGTTTCAGGCCCGGTTACAGCACGGAAACCGCTTTGGTCGCGTTGATGGATGATCTCTGGCGGGCCCGGGACAGGGGTTTATCCTCTGTCCTGGTGCTCCTCGACCTCTCAGCGGCTTTCGATACCATCAACCATGGTATCCTTCTGCACCGGCTGGAGGGGTTGGGAGTGGGAGGCACTGTTCTTCAGTGGTTCTCCTCCTACCTCTCTGGCCGGTCGCAGTCGGTGTTAGTGGGGGGTCAGAGATCGGCTCCGAGGTCTCTCCCTTGTGGGGTGCCTCAGGGGTCGGTCCTCTCCCCCCTGCTATTCAACATCTACATGAAACCGCTGGGTGAGATCATCCAAGGACATGGGGTGAGGTATCATCAATATGCTGATGATACCCAGCTTTACATCTCCACCCCATGCCCAGTCAATGAAGCGGTGGAAGTGATGTGCCGGTGCCTGGAGGCTGTTGGGGCCTGGATGGGTGTCAACAGACTCAAACTCAACCCGGATAAGACGGAGTGGCTGTGGGTTTTGCCTCCCAAGGACAATCCCACCTGTCCGTCCATTACCCTGGGGGGGGGGGGGAATTATTGACACCCTCAGAGAGGGTCCGCAACTTGGGCATCCTCCTCGATCCACAGCTCACATTAGAAAACCATCTCTCAGCTATGGCGAGGGGGGCGTTTGCCCAGGTTCGCCTGGTGCACCAGTTGCGGCCCTATCTGGACCGGGACTCATTGTTCACAGTCACTCATGCTCTCATCACCTCGAGGTTCAACTACTGTAATGCTCTCTACATGGGGCTACCTTTGAAAAGTGTTCGGAAACTTCAGATCGTGCAAAATGCAGCTGCGAGAGCAGTCATGGGCTTACCCAGGTATGCCCATGTTTCACCATCACTCCGCAGTCTGCATTGGTTGCCGATCAATTTCCGGTCACAATTCAAAGTGTTGGTTATGACCTTTAAAGCCCTTCATGGCATTGGACCAGAATATCTCTGAGACCGCCTCCTGCCGCACGAATCCCAGCGACCGATTAGGTCCCACAGAGTGGGCCTTCTCCGGGTCCCGTCAACTAAACAATGTCGGTTGGCGGGTCCCAGGGGAAGAGCCTTCTCTGTGGCGGCACCGGCTCTCTGGAACCAACTCCCCCCGGAGATTAGAACTGCCCCTACTCTTCCTGCCTTCCGTAAACTCCTTAAAACCCACCTGTGTCGTCAGGCATGGGGGAACTGAGACATCTCCCCCGGGCATATACAATTTATGAATGGTATGTGTGTATGTATGTATGTGTGTTTAGAAAATGGGGAGAATTCCCTACAAAACAATAGAGGACTCAAAATTGAATATGCTTTAATTGCAAATTCATGTTGAAATAACATAGAACACATCTTTGTATGCAGTTACACTCCACTTCTGCAAATGATAAGTTATTTAGGTTGCTATAAGGTTATGTTATCACTAGCTAACAGCCAATTCCCTGATCCATATAAATTCCAAATGTAGAATTAAATTCTGGGAGAATGTTAAAAGACAAAACCAAACCCAGAATCTTTAAAAAATACAATGCACACATACACAGAGTGCTGCAAATAGTACAGTACACTTAAACAACTACAGTATAAAGTACAGTGTAGTCTTCTGGATATATATTATCCAAAATAGGATTTGTATGAGGGAATTATTCTATTGTGATGTCTGTTTAGTCCAGTATGAACCAAGATGGACGCTTCCTGTTTCTTTCAATAATTCGCTTTCCTTCATCTTCATTCCTGGGTTTTTCTCCTGTATAGAGCACAATACTTTCTACAGTAGGAGCCTTATGTGGTCCATTTTCCAATAATTTGATTTGATTTTTTATGGCATAGGTTTCCTGTTTAACTTTTTCATAACAATAGCTACAAAGAACATGCTTCTCTTTCAGGTTGCCACATTCAGGACAAATATCTATATTTTTCTAAAAGAAAAAAAAAGAGTCTTAAAATGCAGTGGTGAGAGAAGACTTAATTATTTATGAAAATTCTGAACTTTTTTTATGAACATAATAATAGAGTACAAAATAGGATTAAACAACATATCAAAATAATAAAACCAACAAAGCAAAAATATTTCCTCAATGCTAAGTAGAAACCAAAGTATATCCCCAAGTTAATATTTTAATATTTAGTAGAGACAGGTAATATTTGAAGGACTGAATCTGGATCTCAGACCCTTGATGTGTTACTTACAGAGTTGCAGGGAGGGTGTTTGGTCAAGAATCAGTTGTAAATTTATTTTAGCCTGTTTTTCCACTTTTGGGATAGAATGTGAAATGCAGCATGATGCCCCTGAAAGGCAATTTATTCTACCTCAATTTTTAAACTTTCCAAGGTCAGAAATTAAAGGGTGGATGTAAAGTGACTCATTTGTCAGGAATGTCATGTTCCTATTTAAAAAAAAACAACAGCCTGAAGCAAGGCAGAAAATAGTTGCCTTGGTGGTTAGATGGAGAGTTGTCTAGCTGGAACAATTTGTTTTCTATGGTGTTATAAATTAAGGTAAATAAAATAAAAACAAAACCACAATTTTGGTTCCACATTTGCAGTCCATACACTGCATAGATTGATATTCACAGCAAACCCACTATGAAACAAATGTTCATTTGTATTTCTGAACTTGCCTTCTATTGATAGAGAAGAATGAAACATATAAAAGCAATGTAAGGGAAACAAAGTCCAATTTTCTGCACAGGGAAATTTAATTCATTACCTTTATTTTTATAAGATGGTTAGAACTCCTTCGTCTGGTGCGATTAACTTCAATTGTCCGCCTTGATTTTGGAGCTGGCATCCAAAGGATGCTGTCTAAAAAGCTGGGGTTTTCAAAATATTCAGTTTTCTCTTCCACAGGATTAAGTAAAGAACCTGGAGTTTGTATTGCTAAAACAGGAGCTTAAAGAAAAGGTATCAATTCAAATAGTGTCATATCTTATCTATTTAAAATAGTTCAAATGCTATATATAATAGTGACCTCTTTTTTAATGGAGTTCATTCTGAACTGACTAAAAACTTAGATTTTAAACCAACACATCTGAAGGTACAACATTCTTCAACATCCAAGCTAGATTGGTGCTGTAGCCCATCCTCAGGGAACATATTTATTGAACAATTAAAAACCACTATACTGTATTATCATAAGGTTTATTGACTATGACAGTAATTTTAAATACTTAAAAGTAATAAGGTAGTCCTGAAAACAAATCAACTTACTTCTGAATAAATATGTATGCAATGGAATGCACAGGGTCAATATATATATTGTTCCCCAGTATGTATTATTTGTACCCTAGTATGATTATCATTATGTGTTGTACCTTGATTCCTGACAAATGTATTAGCATATGCACCAAGGACAAGTTCTTTGTGTGTCCAATTGCATTTGGCCAATAAAGATTATATTCTATAAAGAATTCTAAAGTCTCTGTTTATGTGTGTGTCTTGTGTCATTCAATTGTTTTTTAAAATGAGAAATTATCTCTTATTCCTCATCTTTTTGTACGTGTCTTCAAGTCAGTTTTTGACTCGTGGCGACTGTGTGGACCATTCCTTGAGGTTTTCTTATCAAAAATTCAGAAGCTGCTTGTCTTTGCCTGTTTCTTAGTGCTGGGAGGTCTTGCCCAAGTCACTCTGCTGGCTTCTTGCCTTAAGGTGGGACTAACTCACAATTTCCAGGGTGCAGCCTTTTCTCAAGCAAACTGATTCTCATAACATTTTGTTGTTTCTCTAATATTTTGTTTCCACAAGTAAAACAAAATGAGCAATGAGCGTGCATAAGTGCACTAGTGTGCCTTCTGTCCCCTGTCCTATATCTCCTATATTTATTTATTTATTTATTTATTTGATTTGTATGCGTAGTTCTCTTCTATCCTATACCTTTTCTTCTATTCTCTCATTGATATATTTTTTCTATATTTTCTCTTCTATTCTTTCTTTGATATATTTTACCTCGAGTGTATCTTCTATAACCTTCATTGTGTATTGGACTAAATAAATAAATAAATAAATGTATCAGGGATGTAAACAGTTTTGGAATCTAAAGTAAGAGTGCTGTACTTTCAGCTTTAATGCTATGCTCCATTTAACTAACAATCCGTTTCTCTTTCAAAATTATAAAAACAGATAAAAACAAACAAAAAGCAAAAAATAAAAAATAAATCTCCCTACTATGCTTTCGTTTTAGAAAAGAACAGAGAAAGCAACAGGCAAAGAAACAAACAGACGAAAGGAAACCAATCACCAAAGCCGAAATAGACTCGATTGGCAAATTCGCATTGAATTCATAAGAAAGTCCCTTTAATTCCCTCCTTGGATTGAGCGACGCAAGCATCTCCAACGAGTAGTTTGAAGATGACGGTGGAAATTTTTCACTGAGCTCTTGAGGACTATGGCGATGAACAGCACATTAGAAATCTTACCCCATGGCCTTACATGGCCTCCAAGTTTCCCCCAACAGCTTCGGAGAAAACAACGGAATTTGGGAAAAGGGGATGAAATCACCAGCACGGCAGCCATGTTCCTTACTTTCCCGGCACCTCTCGCGGCTCCGCCCACAGGTTTTTTACGAAATCCGCATGGAACCCTGGGAAATCGAGTCAAAGTACCCGCATCTGTCAGGCCACTGTCACATGTCTTTGGTGAACTACCTTTCTTATTGTGCTGAGTTTTGACTTTCAAACTGTACCAGAGGCTGACCCTGAGAACACCTGTAGGCCGTACTTGCAGACTCAAATTAACGGCAATCCTAGAAATTCAGGACCACGTGCTGCTTTCGGGAATTATCAGGCGAATTTCATTTGTCATAAAACTGCGGAAATCACGTGCCAGAAAGGTTTCTTTTTCTGTGCCCGCTTAAAGCTCCCACCGCACGCAGCCGCAGTTAGCCAGAATCGGCTGTGAGAATCGGTGGCGCGAGGTAAAATGGCGGAACGTGGATACAGTTTTTCTCTCACCACTTTCAGGTAGATTCTATTCTTGAAGGAGAAACTTTGAGGCGAATAATTTGATCGGTCTGCACTCCCTGAATGGGTTATATCAGGAGTCAGACAATCTATTTGCTTGATTTGATTGCTCTTTCCGGAATAATAGAACGGGAAGTGATTTTGTGGAGTCACTGTTGCTGCTGTTTGTTGCTCGTTGTAGGAAGAAGTGATAGGCAGGTACGATAATGGACTACGTTAGAAACAAAAGAGGGGGGATTTGACTTTAGTTATGGGGCTTTGGAATAGAGTTCATCAGTCTTTAGAATGATCTTTTTTTCTCCGTTATGCAAGATCGAATTTGACTTTGGCAGATTGATATTGGTGCTTGGTAATACATCAAATTAAGAAGTGCTGCTACTTTAACAGGGAAAATATAACTGGACTATGATAAACTGTACTGTCGCTTTTTGCTTCCCAAGATGTACAATCGGTATTATAAAATGACTGTGTAAAAGCCAATTTAATTACGATATAGTTCTTTGCCCGTTTATTGTAAATAGTCTGAGGAGAGGGGCGGCATGTTGTCTAATATATTATTATTATTATTATTATTATTATTATTATTATTATTATTATTATTATTATTATTATTATTATATACGGTATGTATAACCTACCCAGGCTTCATGCTCTGGAGAATCCAGAGTAATGGATACTTTGGTCTTTCGAGACAGAAGGGTGCCAGTGCAATTCGGTATGACCCTTTGTGTCATTGTTTCTGAGATAATTTTTACCAGATTCGTCAATGCCTTCAATAATACCACAGTTTCTAATATACAGGAAAAGTTTTTTTTAAAGTTCAGGGAGATATTCGGAAAGGTATTTGCCTTGAATGAAGCCCAGGTTGAACTACTGTATATACCACAGTCAGCTATCAGCAGCTGATCATTAGAAGTGTTTTATTATGTTTTGTATTATTTCATAAAATGCTTTATGATAATTTTTATATCATAAATTGTTTTATGAAAATTGCCAAATTTCAATTCTAGCAAGATCATGGGTCCCAGATTTTGGATGCATTATCTAAGTAAACTCAAAAGTAAAACTTAAAAGTAATTTGAGATACCTTGGTTGAAAAGGTTTTCCCCGTGATATCATTTTGCCCAGTCACGATATTTTCAGGATAGTCATGATATTTTCAGGATATAAATAAGTTGTGATTGGCACTAAAAAGGATTGCATGGTTCATTAGTGCATTGCTATAATGCTACATTATTGATACAGTACAAAAATTGTGAAACATGACTTCACTAAAGTCAGAATAACTTGTCACTATTTTGTGACAATAAGCCTGGGTTAGACTACACCTTTCAGTTTCATATAATAAAGACTGGATGGTATTATAATTCTGTTTTGTATGCCATTTAATTTCTCAATATATCTGCAAGAAAATAACCAAGCTCAAATAATACCAAGGACACCCCTCCTCTCAGTTTCTCTCCAAGATCTGATTCAGCAGGCTTGGAGGCATTTGACTGTTCAGAGGAGATCAACGACCATAATCATGCTTGGTTCTCTCTGGTCCTCTGCTGCTACTTCTCTCCTGACTTGGGTAATTTTGTGTGATGGTTATTTTTGAGATCCAGGAAACTAACATTCTTTTGTTGAGATTCCGAGAAACAAACTGCACTCATAATCCTGGTTTAGGACCAGATTACTTATGGGATCGACTCATGTATCCCAGCGGCTGGTCATGTCCCACAGTGTTGGCCTTCTCCAGGTCCCATCAGCCAGGCAATGCTGTCAGGCGGGGCCTAGGGAAAGAGTCTTCTCTGTGTCAGCCCTGGCCGTTTGAAATCAACTCCCTCCAGAGATTCATACCGCCCCAACTCTCTTGGCCTTTCACTAAGCCTTAAAAATTCATATTTGCCGGTAGGCCTGGGGCTGTTGAGTGTTAACACACAATGAATAAGCTTAGATTTCTTATATGTTCTATTTTTGTATTTATCTCTGTTGTGAGCCGCCCTGAGTCTACGGAGAAGGTTGGCATAGAAATCTAAATAATAAATAAATGTTTTTTCTATGGTAGCCTATGATGTAAAAAAGAATTCTATACTTTTAAATATATATGAAACTTGTTGAAGATTATGCCTCTCAGCCCTTTTTTTTAAAAAAAACAATACTATTCAGGGTTAATTCTTCAAATTAAATTTAAATTAAAAAGTTGATATACAAGATTAAATATGTTTTATTTTAATTTATTTATTTTATTACATTTATTTTATTACATTTATATGCCACACAACTCCCAAAGGACTCGGGGAGGGGGGGCTTAACAACAAAATAAAATATTAAAAAATCTTAAACATTAAAACAGTTTAAAATCCATTCATATCATTCCATGGCTGGACCTTGCTGATTAAATCTGAGAGATCAATGGCCCCAGGCCTGCCGGAAAAGCCATGTCTTAACTGCTTCTCGGAAGGCCAATAGAGTGGGGGCAATCCTGACCTCCAGAGATAACTGGTTCCAGAAAACCAGGGAAGCCACAGAGAAAGCCTTCCCCCACGGGCCCGCCAGCCAACATTGTTTAACTGACAGGACTTAGAGGAGACCAACTCTCTGGGATCTCATCGGTCAACTGGGAGTTGTCTGGCAGAAGGTAGTCTCGAAGATAACCTGGCCCTAAGGTTATGTCGGACTTTAAATGTAATGACCAACACCTTGAATTGTACCCGGAGAACAGTAAGGGGCCAGTGCAGCTTGTGGAGGATTGGTGTAATCTGGATGTACCTAGGTTCACCCACAACAGCCCGCGCAGCTACATTCTGGACCAGTTGTGGTCTCCGAACATTCTGCGAAGATAGCCACACATAGAGCGTGTTGCAATAATCTAATCGTGAGGTGACAAGGGCATGATTGACTGTAAGGAGTGCCTCTCAATCCCAGTAGGGTTGAAATTGGTGCACCAAATGAACTTGTGCAAAGGTCCCTCTAGTTACAGCTGTCAAATGTTGATTTAGTATAGGAGGACACCTAAATTTCGAACCCGTTCTGAGGGGGGAAATTTCTCCCTCCTCAAGAGCTAAGAATGGACAATTGACATACTCTTTAGGAGGCAATATCCACAGCCACTCGGGCTTGTCTGTGTTAAGTTTGAGCCTGTTGATTCCCATCCAGATCTTCCCAGCCTCAAGGCACGGCACATCCACTGCTTTGCTGAATTGATGCGGGGTGGAGATATATAACTGGGTATCATCCGCATATTGCTGATACCACACCCAGAATCATCGAATGACCTTGCCCAGTGGTTTCATGTAGATATTAAATAGGGGGGAGAGGACCAAGCCCTGAGGCACCCCACAGAGGAGGAGTCTAGGGGTCGATCTCTGTCCTCCTACTAATAGCAGCTGAGATCGACCAGAGTGGTAGGTGGAGAACCACCAATAACATGGTGCCTCCTAGATTTGTTCTTGGCAACTATACCCGAAATCTATTTGTTAAAAATCTTTTAACATATGTAGGTTTTTAAAGCTGTTGGTTGCATAAAACTTTGTAAAGAATACTGCAGAAGTTTTTTTTTTAAATGAAATGACATCTTTTATTTAAAGCTTCCACCTGGGAATTAGAGATGTCTATGACCTTTCCTGAATATTATTTTGGGTGAATTTATTCCAGAGTAAAATTGTCTAACATTTTAGCTCTAGACAAGTATTTTGAGGAAGGTACGTTTTAACTTCTGCTGCATATTCTAATGTACTATGCAAGATGCTCAGTATGCTTTTGTTTAAAGCAAATTGTCTTTCATGTTAAAAAATATTTTCTCCACAATGTCTCATGCATGAATTATATATTTTCAGTCCCTCTGGAAAGCTTGTTCAAATTGAATATGCTTTGGCAGCTGTTGCAGCAGGAGCACCATCAGTTGGAATTAAAGGTATTAAAGATGTTTGCTTAATTAATGTTTACCAATTATTTTAGCATAAATATTCCCATGCCTTTAGTTGAGATATGAAGTAAGAAAAAAATGATAAAAAGTTTGTTTGCCTAAAAAAAGCTTTTGCTTGGCCCTGTAAAAAAAGATTGCTAAAATAAATATTTGGCCCAATCAAGCACTAGTAAAATTTTGATGATTCCTGCATACTATTCAAGTTTCTAATATAAATTACTCTTTTATGAGAGAATAGCACATATGTTTTAAAGGGGAATTATGTCTGTATTATTGCATATACACTGCTCAAAAAAATAAAGGGAACACTCAAATAACACATCCTAGATCTCAATGAATGAAATATTCTCATTGAATACTTTGTTCTGTACAAAGTTTAATGTGCTGACAACAAAATGAAATTGATTGCCAATTAGTGTTACTTCCTAAGTGGACAGTTTGATTTCACAGAAGTTTGATTTACTTGGAGTTATATTCTGTTGTTTAAGTGTTCCCTTTATATTTTTGAGCAGCATACATAAAGGGGATTTTCAGTGTTTTACATATTTTAAAATACAGTGGTACCTCTACTTAAGAATCTAATAATATAAAAAACAACTAAACCCCCTAATGTAATACACAATCATACAGTCCAATCACACCATACATTATATTTATTGGTCAGAGGGGCAAGGTCTAATTGCCCCGGGCCTGGTGACATAGATGGGTCTTGAGGCTCTTGCAGAAGGTGGGAAGGGTGGGGGCAGTATGAATCTCTAGGGGGAGCTAATTCCAGAAGGTCGATGCCCCCACAGAGAAGGCTCTTCCTCTAAGCCCCGCCAAACGACATTGTTTGGTTGGAGAAGGCCAACTCTGTGGGACCTAACTGACCGCAGGGATTTATGTGGCAGAAGGCGGTCCCATAAGTAATCTGGTCTAATGCCATGTAGGGCTTTATAGGTCATCACCAACACTTTGAATTGTGTCCGGAAACCAATCGGCAACCAGTGCAGTCCGCGGAGTGATGGAGAGACATGGGAATATCTGGATAGACCCATGACCGCTCGCACGGCTGAATTCTGCATGATATGAAGTTTCTGAACATTCTTCAAAGGTAGCCCCATATAGAGAGCATTGCAGTAGTTGAACCTCAAGATGCTAAGGGCATGAGTGACTGAGCAAAGACTCCCTGTCCAAATAGGGCCGCACCAGGTGAACCTGGGCAAATGCCCCCCTCACCACAGCTGACAGATGCTGTTCTAAAGTCAGCTGTGGATCAAGGAGGACACACAAGTTGTGGACCATCTCTGAGGGGGTCAGTAATCTCCCCCCCCCTGGGGTTATGGACGGACAGATGGGATTGTCCTTGGGAGGTAAAACCCACAGCCACTCCGTCTTGTCAGGGTTGAGTCTGAGCCTGTTGGCATCCATCCAGACCCTAACAGCCAGTCTGCAGGCATCGGCACATCACTTCCACTGCTTCGCCGAGTGGGCACGGGGTGGAGATGTACAACTGGGTGTCATCAGCGTACTGATGACACCTCACCCCATGTCCTTGGATGATCTCACCCAACAGTTTCATGTAGATATTAAATAGCAGGGGGGAGAGAACCGACCTCTGAGGAACTCCACAAGGGAGAAACCAAATCTTAAGGCTTAAATCCAAAACTTAAGGCTTAAAAAAAGAAAGAAAGAGGGGCTCTGCGGCGGCGCGGAGGAGCATGTGACTCCCATACACCCGGCGTGAGGCTGCCTCCCATACACTGCGCCAGAGAGAAACCCAGGTGGGTGAGAGCAGGGAACCTCCCACTTCTTTCACTGGCTGCTACCTGCTGCCTCTTCCTTCCCATGCTGAAGGACTCCCCTCTCCTCTCTCTTGTTCACTTTGTAGCCAGCGCCTTTCCTTCACTGTGGTGACTCCTCAGTTTGGCTGAAGCCGAGTTGATTTTGCCAGGGCAAAGCGCCCCCTTTTGCCTTTCCGCGCCCAGACGCTCTGGGAGGCAACCTCGCGCCGGGTGTACGGGAGGCAGCACAAGGGAGTCACCACAGCAAAGTGGTTTATTCCCTCCAAATGCCCAGAGAAAGGAAAACGCTCCGTTCGCTCTGGGCTGCCAAAGCCTCCTTAAGTGCCACCAAAAGGCTCCTCTGGCAGCCCAGAAAAGCCCAAGATGGCCGGAATTAAAGGGGGAATGGCAGGAAACTGGCCAGGCCTTTGTGCCGCTCTCAAATTTCCTGCGAAATTTTTCCAGGCTTTGGTTCTTCAGTAGAAAATGTAGTTGGCAAAAAAATCTTGAACACCCGGTTCTTATCTAGAAAATTCTTAAGTAGAGGCGTTCTTAAGTAGAGGTACCACTGTATGTATTTAAAACAAGTCGGAAAGGCTATTTAGCAGAATTTTTGTTTTCTATTTATATAAACATTTCTAAGAAAATTAAATATTCTCTGATTTATTTAAATATTTATGTTCCTTATTTCAGTTGGAAAGTTACTTAAGATAAATTAAATTTGTTTTTATTAAATATTTTATTTACAAAATAAATAAATAGATGTATAATCCAAAACAAGGGAAAATATAGTGTTTAGGCATCGGATGAAATATAATTAAAGAAGGAATAGTAAATACAGAGAAGCAACTACAAAATGCATGAAAATCTGATGAGTCATTTTGCACTAAGCCTTATTAAAGGATCATATACTGTAGTTTGGGAGAAGAAAAAGGATGAAATAGAATTTATAATGATTGCAATATTTTTTCTTTTGATATTATCTATTGAAATGGCAGTTGAATGATTATAGAAAATATCTGATAAAATATCTAGAGTATGATACAAAAATATTGATTGGTTTATTGATTTATGTACTGAATATTTGAAATTTTGCAAGGGAAGCAGGAAGATTTTCTAATAGTACTAATTTAGTGCATTCTTTTTTTATGTAGCTGCAAATGGTGTGGTATTAGCAACGGAGAAAAAGCAAAAATCTATACTGTATGATGAACGGAGTGTACACAAAGTGGAACCTATTACTAAACACATAGGTTTGGTATATAGTGGCATGGGCCCTGATTACAGGTAAATAAGAAAAAAATATTTAAAAATATTAAATGGAAATATTATCATTGGTCTTTGAGCAGATTTTGAGATAGGTGAAATTAAGTTGGTTAAAAATTATCTACAATTCAATAGGTGTTATACATTATATGGTTTCGAAAACGTGTTTGTTAAAAGCTACATTTTTAGCTTTCTTTTCCAAAGTTATATACGTATATTAGCAACCTTGCTTTGTGGCATGATTCTATTCCTGATTAGTTTGTGCTCTGCAACAATGAATAAGTTGTTAACAGCCAAGACTGTGATCCCAGATATGCAGCATTTTTTAATGTGAAAATTCAAACCCTTTGTTAATAACAGTTAAGCCTTTTTCTGAAAAGTGCATGTCATATATATGTTTATACATATATGTATCAGACCTTGTAGCTCATTCCATAAAGCTAAGGAATTAGTCAATGCCTTTAAAAAAATCATTCTTATCACCTATCACTTCTTATAATATTATAAAAAATAATTGCTCTCCTGTAGAGGATTTGTAAGTAGAGTGGTACCTCTACTTATGAACTTAATTCGTTCCATGACCAGATTCGTAAGTAGAAAAGTTTGTAAGAAGAAGCAATTTTCCCCATAGGAATCAATGTAAAAGCAAATAGTGAATGCAAACCCATTAGGAAAATCCAAAACTTTAGAAGAAAGGCTAACGGAGGGCAGGGAAAGGCAGCGAAAGGGGACGCATGGATAAAGCAAGCCTAATGGGGTACTTGGAGCGGCAGCTAAAGGGGACGTATGAAGGGAGAAATAGGAGGGGGGCTTGGGCAATCACCAAAAAGGGAAGTATGAAGGGAGAAATAGGAGGGCTTGGATAAGCATCAAAAGAGGACTTATGAGCGGAGAAAGAGGAGGGGGGCTTGGACAAGCACCAAAACGTATGGAGGGAGAAATCAGAGGGGGTGGTGGGGCAATCACCAAAAGGGGATGTTTGAAAGGAGAAATAGGGTGGTTGGACAAGCATCTAAAGGGGACATATGGAGGGAGAAATAGGAGCGAGGTTTGGACAAGCACCAAAAGAGGACATATGCAGGGAGAAATATGAGGGTGGTTGGACAAGCACCAAAAGAGGATGTATGAAAGGAGACATAGGAGGGGTGGTTGGACAAGCACCAAAAGGGGACTTATGAGGGGAGAAAGAGGAGTGGGGGCTCGGACAAGCACAAAAAGGGGATGTATGAAATAGGAGGGGGTTGTTGGACAAGCACCAAAAGGGAACGTATGAAGGAAGAAATCGGAATGGGTGGTTAGACAAGCACAGAAAGGGGACGTATGAAGGGAGAAATAGGAGGGGAGGCTTGGACAAGCCCCAAAAGGGGACGTATGGAGAAATGGGAGGGGGGGGCTTGGACAAGCACCCAAAGGGGACGTATGGAGGAAACAAGGCTAGCGGGGTGCTTGGAGGTGCAGCGAAAGGGGGTGGCTGGATGCCTTGCTTCCTACATACATCCCCTTTGGGTGCTTGTCCAACCACCCCCTCCTACTTCTCTCTCCAAGCACCCCGCTAGCCTTGCTTTATCCACCCGCCACCCCAGAGCGGCTGCGGAGACCCCGCACGGCAAAGCCGGGCTCCAGTTCCCTTGCTATCATAAGAGCCTGCAAACTTAAAAGCTCTTGTTTTGGCCACTGCTTGCAACAGCAGCAGCCGAGACAGAGAAGCGACGGTTCGTAAGTTGAAAATGGTTCGTTAGTAGAGGCAAAAAACCCTTGAACACCCGGTTCGTATCTCAAAAAGTTTGTATGTAAAAGCGTTCGTAAGTAGAGGTACCACTGTACTTCTAAATGAACAAGGTGATTAGAAGCCAGTATTATTTGGGTTTGTTAACAAATCATGTCAAATAAACTTTGTATCCTCCTTTGATAAATTGATTAAATTAGTAGATCAGCAACATGTGGGGACATAGTATACTTGGATTTCATTAAAGTAGACCACAGCTAATTTCTTGATAAATAGTATCACCACTAGATGAATTTATAATTTACAGATCAACCACACTCTGGGTAGTTCTCAATGGAACTACATATATATATGTAAGGAAGCATGTGTTAGGAGTACCTCAAGTTTCTCTCGGGCCCAGTACTCTTCAACATCTTTATAAATGATCTAGATAGAGGATAGAAGGGAAATTCATTTAATTTGCTGATGACACCAAGTTGGAGGGAATTGCTAACATTTTGGAAGATAGATTCAGGATTCAGAGGGACTTGACAAAGGTGACTACTGGCCTCTATTATCCAACACGATACAGTTCATTGGTGACAAAAGGGTCTTGCACTTGGAAAAGAAAAAAATAAATGTAAACATATAGTAGATGATTTCTGCCTAAACAATAGTGACTATGAGAGAGATCTACTTGTCCTAATGGATTACAGTGGTACCTCGACATACGAGTTTAATTCGTGCCAGAGCCGACCTTGTATGTCGATAAATTCGTATCTCGAACGAATGCATTTAGATTTGGCTTTTCGCGCCGAGATAACTGGAAAAAATGGAATTCTTGCGCCACCTAGTGGACGCTCGGCTCGTATCCTGAATTTGAGCTCGGGTGTCGAACAGAAATTTTGCTCGCGTCTCAGCTCGTAACTTGGAATACTCGCATGTGGAGCAGCTCGTATCTAGAGGTACTACTGTACTTAATTATGAACCAGCAATGTGCTGCAGCTGCCAAAAAGCCAACACAGTCCTGGGCTGCATCAACAGAGGGATAATATGATCACAAGAAGAGCTAATACTTTATACTGCATTGGTGAGGCAAAATTTAGAATACTGTACTGCATGTAGTTTTGGTCATTATAATACAAAAGATGCTACAGCCCTAGAAAGTGTACAGAGAAGAACAACAGCAATGATAAAAAGTCTGAAGCTAGATATGTCTTGCCTATCAAAGAGAAGGATTAGGTGGGAAATGATAACTTCCAATACTAGGACTATCACAGAAAAAAGAGGATTGACTTGTTCTCCAAAGGACCAGTGGGGATGACAAGTAATGTGTGGAAACTTGTTAAAGAGAAATTCAGTCTAGAAGTGAGAAATTTTCAACAGTGAGAACAATTAATTAATAGAATAGCTTGTCTCCCAAAGTTGGTACCCCCTCACTAGTGGTTTCAAAAAACAGATACTTTGACTGGAATAGTATAAGATCTGCCTTGAGTGGAAGTTTGGAGTAAAAGATATCTTAAATACTTTCCAAATTATGATTCTATATTCTATTATTCAGTTAGTTATACGGTAAGTTGGTTATATGGTAAGCCCCAAAGGCAAGCTAAACACAATAAAACACACAGTCTATTTTACTTTCTGCCAAATTTATTTCCGTATGATATGGCCCTGTTTATTTTACACATTTTTCTTCCTGTGACTTCGGTTTCTTCACCAACATAAAATGCATACCAAAACCATGAACAAGATTTCCACTGTAATTTAATAATAATCTTTTTTTGTTTGTGTGTGTGTGTGTTTTACTTTGTTTTGTTAGAGTACTTGTTCATAGAGCTCGTAAATTGGCTCAGCAGTACTACTTGGTTTATCATGAGCCTATTCCAACAGCTCAGCTAGTGCAGAGGATTGCTTCTGTGATGCAAGAATACACTCAATCTGGGTATGTTACTTGCCTCTAAATAAAATGTTCTCATTTCTTTATTCAAGTTATGAAGTGGTGACTTCACATTTTTTTCTGATATACCAGGGAATAATAATGTAGAGATTACTTAATAAGCATAAACTTGCAATATATAGGAATATGCAAACTCTTCCATTTTCTCTTTTCTAGCACGCAGAGAAACATGCCATACTATTAAAATAATGCCTTCATAAACAAAAAAGAGGCTGCCTGGTTAGTAATATTGCATATTAATAATATGCAAACCACATAATAAGTTTAAAACAAATTGGATATCCATTTTCCATTTAGAGCATTTTCCATTTAGAGCAATCAGTAGGTAATGACAAGGTACATTACATTGTAATTGCTCAACTGTATAAGAACATAAGAAGAGCCATGCTGAATCAGGCCAAAGTCCATCGAGTCCAGCATTCTGTGTCACACTGTGGCCCACCAATTGTTGGGGGTAAGATAAAAAGCAACATGAGAAAATATTATTTTACTGAAAGAATAGTAGATCCTTGGAACAAACTTCCAGCAGACGTGGTAGATAAATCCACAGTAACTGAATTTAAACATGCCTGGGATAAACATGTATCCATCCTAAGATAAAATACAGAAAATAGTATAAGGGCAGACTAGATGGACCATGGGGTCTTTTTCTGCCGTCAGACTTCTATGTTTCTATGTTTCTAATCTTGAGCAAAAAGAGAAGACAAAACCCTCCCTTTCCTTTGACCCCCAACAAACGGTACTCAAAGGAATCTTGCCTGCCTCAACCAGCATAGAGACGGCACATGTTTCAATGGCCACCAATACACTTGGCATCCATGAATCTGTCTAATCCTGCCTTGAAGCTATCAAGGCTGATAGCTGTCATGACCTCTTCTGGAAGTGAATTCCATATACCAACAACCTCTGGATGAAGAAATATTTCCCTTGATTTGTCCTCACTTTCTTACCTATGAGCTTTAGGGAGTGTCCCCTCGTCCTAGTATAGTATAAATTCTTTTCTCTATCCACCTTTTCTATTCCATGCATGATTTTATACACTTTGATCAAGTCACCCCCTAAATGCCATCTTTTAAGGCTGAAGAGACCAAGGCATTGCAACCTAGTTTCATAAGGGAGGTACTCCATTTACTTGATCATACTTGTTGCCCTATCTACAGATAGTCCTTGACTTATAACTAGTTATAAGTTATAAAGGTGGTAAAATTCAGTCATGTGATCAACCTGATTTTATGACTTGCTTTGCTCATAAGTTTGAACACTATAGTTGTTAAGCAAACTTAGAATATGTTTTCCAACAAAGCAGGGGCTGCAAGATTTTGGTAAAACTCTCATAAAAGATGACTGCAAACAACCATAATTGCTGCAGTATTACCCAAAGTTCAATAATGTGATTGCAGAGGGAGAGGGGTGGAATCTGGCTTATAAGTCCTTTTTTCAGGTCGGTTATAACTGATTGTAAGTCAAGGACTACCTTTATAAATTAGTGTATATAAGTATCTGTTAAATGTATTAAGAGGTCCTTAATCTCCCTGGCCCATTAGTGATGGGCAAGTGCGGGAAGCTCCATTTCTCAAATGGTGTGTTTGCAAATGAAACGTCTTCTTATCTTTGTAGCATAGATAAGTTACTGGTTTCTTCTGTTCTGCTTTTTTTGCTTCCTTTTGAAGAACCTTCATTTAGGACATTCTTGAATGTATAGTCTGAACAAGAGTGCTACAATTGCTTGCTACCTGACCCATGCTTCATTATGCTCTTAAATGAAGAATGAATAACAGTAAATAATTCTATATCTCAAAGAACTAGCATGACTAATGCCTTAATAAATGAGTTCTTAATTTAAGAAATTTTAAAAATACTTATTTAGGGAAAATAAGTACTGATGACTTCCTCTGTCACTCCTTTAATAATATCTTCATTTGTATTTTTTTCAATCAGTCTTCATGCTAATAAAATTTTAACTTCCTTAATTACCGCCTGAAAAGCTACTGCTAAAAGTATATGTGCAGAATCAGCAGTGACAAGTTTAAAATTAGTAACTACATAATGGAGTCACATAGTGCTTTAAATTATAAAGACTTGTACCAGATTTTGATATGACTGTAATAAATAAATAAAAATAAATGCCTCAACAGCCTATTAAATGCTGACCTTGGGTATTTCTGATGTCTTTCTTGATAGAGGTGTACGTCCATTTGGAGTGTCACTATTAATATGTGGATGGAATGAGGGGCGACCATATTTATTCCAGTCTGATCCTTCTGTAAGTACCGTATTTTTCGCTCTATAAGACGCACCTGCTGATAAGACGCACCTAGATTTTAGAGGAGGAAAATAGAAAAAAAATATTTTGAGCCAAAAAGGGGAGAGGAAGAGAGGAAGGAGTGAAAGAAGGGAGTGGGGGAGGAAAGAAGGGAGGAAGGAAAAGGAAAGCAAGAAATGGAGGGAGGAAAGGAAGGAAGGAAAGAAAGAAAGAAAGAAAGGGGGAAGGGACAGGAACAGAGAAAGGAAGCAAGGAAACTTATGAAAGGGGAGAGTAAGAGAGGAAGGACTGAAGGGAGGGAGGGAGGGAAGAAGGTAGGAAGGAGAAAGAAAAGAAGAAATAGAGGAAGGGAAGGTAAAAGAGAGAAAGAAAAAGAGCAAGAAAGAGAGAGAGAAAGAAAGAAAATGAAAGAGAAATAAAAATAGAGAGGGGGAATGAAAGAAATGGAAGGAGGGAAGGAAGGAGAGAAAGCAAGAGAAAGAAAGAAAGCAAGAGAAAGAAAAAAGAATGAAAGAGCAAGAGAGCAAGAGAGAAAAAGAAAGAAAGAGAGAAAGAAAGAAAGAAAGGCAACTTCAAAGAAAGGCTCACTGAGCATCTCTCACTCACTCTTTCTATCCCTCTTTCTTTCTCTTCCTTTCTCTCTCTCCTCTTCCTTTATCTCCTCTCTCTCCCTCCCTCTCTCTTTCTCTCCCCCCTCTCTCCCCCTTTCCCTCTCTCTTTCTCTCTCTCCCTCTCTTGCTATCTCTCCCCCCTCTCCCTCTCTCTTTCTCTCCCACCTCTCCCCCCTTTCCCTCTCTCTTTCAGGAGAGGCGGAGCCGGCGAAGGTGATATTCAATGTCGGGGGCGCTCGGGCGGTTGCGCGCGCTCCCTATCTCCCTGCTAGCCCACTCGGAATATTCAAAATAAGAAAAACCTTCGCCGGCAAAGGCTTTTCTTATTTTGAATATTCCGAGTGGGCTAGCAGGGAGATAGGGAGCGCGCGCAACCGCCCGTGCGCCCCCGACATTGAAGACTTCCGCTGAGAAAAACCTTTGCCGGCAAATGCGGTGGGTGGCGGGGGGAGAGCGAGGAGCCGGTTCTGGCGGGCGCGGGGCTTGGCTGGCTGGCTGGCGGGGGGAGCGCCGCTGGTGGTGCGGAGGGAGACCCTCCTCCGGGAGGGAGGGGGCCAGGCAGCAGCTAGCCAGCCAGCCGGCGGGATGGCGCTTTCGAGTTCGCCTCCCCCCCCCCTCCCTGCCTGCATCTTCGCTCCATAAGACGGGGCTGATTTTTCTTCCTACTTTGGGAGGAAAAAAACTGCGTCTTATGGAGCGAAAAATACGGTATTTAAAATTGAACTTCTTCATAACTTTGTATAAAAACTGTCTAGCTATTTGCTTGAAGAACTTATGAATGCATGTTCAATCTTAAAGTACTATGTTATACAGTGATCCCCCGGTTATTGCGTCCCCAACCATTGCGAACAGGATAATTTGCGAATTTTGAACCCGGAAGTCAAAATACCATCTACGCATGCGTGCCCTTTTTTCTATGGGCACGCATGCGTAGATGGCGCCCGGCAGATCAGCTGCTGGGCGGCTTCCCTGGGTCTTCCCCCTCTTGCTGGCATCAGCGAGGAGTTTCCCCACCGCCCACGCAAACTCCTCGCTGCCGTTCGCCCGCCCACGCCGTTCGCTCCCCCTCTTGCTGGCGGGAGGGCGAGAAGCCCTCCCCAGCACCCGCTCGCCCGCCCTTCGCCCTGGCCGCTTCTTCCCAGCGGAGAAATTCCAGCCCCCACCTGGTCCCGCCCGATCCTCCTCCCTGAGGCAGCTCGCCCTCCCATGGCCGCTTCCTCCACCCTCCATCGCAAGCCCTCGCCACCGCAGCCAATGCGCGCTGCGATCTTCAAGCCCGGCTCCTTTCGGCCCAGCATCCCGGGCCAAGCAGCTGCCTTCCGTGACTGAGCCTGGCTCGCCCGGAAGATCGTAGCGCACGTTGGCTGCAGCGGCGAGGGAAGCCAAGCCGGCAGCAATGTCGCCGCCGCTGCAGCCAACGCGCGCTACGATCTTCCGGGCGAGCCAGGCTCAGTGACGGAAGGCAGCCGCTTGGCCCGGGATGCTGGGCCGAGAGGAGCCGGGCTTGATCCGCTGAGCCTGGCTGGCCCGGAAGATCGTAGCGCGCGTTGGCTGCAGCGGCGGCGACATTGCTGCCGGCTTGGCTTCCCTCGCCGCTGCAGCCAACGCGCGCTACGATCTTCCGGGCCAGCCAGGCTCAGCGGATCAAGCCCGGCTCCTCTCGGCCCAGCATCCCAGGCCAAGCGGCTGCCTTCCGTCACTGAGCCTGGCTCGCCCGGAAGATCGTAGCGCACGTTGGCTGCGCTGGCGAGGGAAGCCAAGCAGGCGCGCCGTTCTCCGCTGACTCCTAAAGCGGGGAAGTTCGCCAGGAGTCAGCGGAGAACGGCGCAACTGTTTTAAAACGATCGGAGCTTTCCAATGAGTCCCGAAGACAAACGGCAAACTTCCGTGTTTGTCTTCGGGACTCATTGGAAAGCCGCGCGGGTGTTTTAAAACATCCCCGCCGACATGGGGGGCTTGCTAGCACCCCCCCAAACCCGGGTTGGGGGTTTGGGGGGGTGCTAGCGAGCCCCCCATGTCGGCGGCCGCGCCGCCCCCCAATCTCCGGCTCCTCGCTAGCGCTGCGGAAGTTAAAAACACCATCTGCACATGCGCAGATGGTGTTTTTACTTCCGCAGCGCTACTTCGCGAAAACCCGCTCGTTGCGGGGGGTCCTGGAACGGAACCCTCGCAACGAGCGGGGGATCACTGTAGTACATGTTCAATCTTATAGTACTATTTGTCTGTTTCAGCATTCACCAGCAGAATAACTTTTTGCTATGGTGATTTCCAAATTTTGTTGAAAAAAGCTCACTTTTATCGTTGGTTCTGAGTTTCTAGATAATAAAATAGCCAGACTTCTTTTTATCTTGTCAAGATTATTTGTAACTTCATAGCTTCTGAGGTGATTTAAATGATAATCTGTTATAAAGTATATTTGATTTTTCAGTCTTAGCTCTCCTGTTTTGGTAATCAGTATTTATATATATAGTGACATAAAGATGCTACCATATACAGTATACCCATAAATAAGTCAAGAATTTTAAGGGTCAGAATTCCTCCTCAATATTGGGTTTGGCTTCTCCACTGACAGGTTTATCTGTTATTATATGCAATAATACTTTTTAAAGTATGTCCATATATCCAGTATGTATTCTTGGATAACGCCATTTGCAGATAAATTGACTTTTGGTCAAAATGAAAAATAAACTAGTGGATAACCTAATTATGAAAAATAAAACATATAAAAGTTTTGAATATCAGATCCACAGATAGGCTTATATATGATTATATATGGTACTTCTTACACCCATGTTTTCAGAATCATAGTACAGTGATCCCTTGATTTTCGCAGGGAATGCGTTCCGAGACCGCCCGCGAAAGTTGAATTTCCACGAAGTAGAGATGCGGAAGTAAAAACACCATTTTTGGCTATGGACAGCCAAAAACTACCCCCCACGCACCTTTTTCCAAGGCCGTGCAAGGAGCCGGGCTTGAAGTTGGGGGCGGGGAGCGACAAAAGTGCAGAGGCCGGCGAAGATTGTTTTGAATGTCGGCCGCCCCCAACCCCCCCCCCAGCGCCCCTGGCCCCCTCGTGCCCCCGGCTTTTTGCCGCTGCCCCCCGCCCGCCTGATCCGCCCCTCTCACCGGCTTTCTTGTGGCGCGGGTAAGCTACGGCATCTTGTCCTCATCATTCAGCTGCTAGCCGCTCTGAGCGCTTTGGGAACACCCGCCCGGCCCTCTTGCAGTCCCTTAGCTGAGAGCACTTTCGTCCCAGCTGTCAGCAAGGGGGCTGCAGGAGAGGCGGGGCAGGCGTTCTCACAAAGAGAGAGCAACAGACAGAGCGAGATAGAAAGGAGAGAGGGAGAGAGAAAGTGAGAAAGAGAGAGAGAGAGCAAGAGGGGGGAGAGAGAGCGAAAGAGGGAAAGAAAGAGAGAAGAGAGGAAGGAAGAGAGGGAGAGAGAGGAAGAAAGCAAGAGAGAGAGAAGAGTGGAAGGTAGCGAGAGAGAAATGATAGAAAAAAGGGGAGAAAAAAGAGAACTGAGAAAATGATTAATGCAGAGAATGACAGGAAAGGGAGAAACAGAGAGAAGTGACTCTTGATTTAAAGCATGTAGTATGGTAAAAGCACTTAAATAATAACAGAGAAACCCCCCCCCCAGCCCTCATCTGTTTTTGTTCAAGAGTTCACACACAAACACACACAGGCAGGGGGGGGAGATTTATTTACGTATTCATTTATTCATTCATTCATTATTTATTTATTCATTCATTCATTCATTCTTCTATGTTGCTCAGTCCCAACACTTTAAACCCATACATTACCATTTCCCATTCCCTTACCAACCATTTACTCACCATTATCACTGGTACAGTACTCACCATTGAATAAGACACTTAGTGATTCTGATATTTATAAACATAATTGTATTTATTAACTGTTCTGTCGAGCTCTCTGGTAGAATCCTCCCAACAATGCACAGATACAATTTCAGACACACACACGTTTGAAAATTCAAAACAATGTTCTTTATAATGAAAATTCACTTAAACCAAGCCCTCTTTTGGGATAGCAAAGAGCACTTGTCTCCAAACAAACTGGTAATTTGTACAAGTCCCTTATCAGTTCTGTGATACTTAGCTTGCAGCTGTGAGGCAATTCACAGTCCTCCTTTTTTCACAAAGTGAAACACACTTTGCCCTGGTTTAGTTTCAAAGCGGGGGAAAATCAGCACACAAAAGGTCAAAGTCAGTAAAGCAGTCATGAAACACAACGATCAGATAATCCTCCACAATGGCCAAACCCACACGCTGCTATTTATAGCAGCCTCACTAATTACCACAGCCCCACCCAACCACAGGTGGCCTCAGTTTCTTTGATAATAATCTCTCAGTTGTTGTTGCCTGTGCATCGCTCTCTGCATGCCTAGCTGTATCATTAACTCTTGTTCTGAATCCAAGGAGGAGCTAGATAATTGATCTCCTTCTGAGCTGTCTGCCACACACTCCTCCTCCCTGTCACTCATGTCTTCTTGATCAGAGGAGCCTTCATCAGCAGATTCCACCAGGGGCAAAACAGGCCTGCAGCATGTGGATGTCTCCCCCACATCCACAGTCCTTGGGGCAGGAGCTGGGCCAGAGCTAACCACAACAATTAACAATATTTTTTTGTTTTTTATTTGCAAAAATTATTAACATAACTAAGGATCTTTTTCAATAACTATGGATCTTCTTCAATCACCATTTCATTGGTCACTTCTGCAATGGACGCTGAAGGTGACAGACCTCTTGGTTTTCGTGATGAACATAGTTATGGGTAGTTGTTGGTGCAGTTTCTTTTTCTGGGCTAACATGGCTCTGTATGGTGCAACAATGTTGTGAAGGGCGGCCTTAAAGTGTATAGAGCGAGTCATGTTGGGATCCCAAAGTTCCACAATCTGTGCACTTCTGCAAGCCGTTCAAGCGTTAGGCCAACCTCTTCTTCCTCAGCTTGTTCAGCTTTCTCTTCTTCCTCTTCTTCACTCGCTGACCTGGTCAGCTCCTCCAGATCTTTGTCAGTAGTAGGCCATGCTCATCAAGCACAGACAATGAATGCCACAATTTCTTCCAGCAGGCATTCATTGTCTGTGTCTTCATATCCATTAAGGCATTCTGAATGTTCTTCAGATACGATGCGATCGTGTACTCACGCCAGTAGCCCTTCAATGTGAAGTTTTCATCAGCATCCATTGCTTCCACGAGGCTTCCAAGGGATTAAGGTGTACAGCACCTTAAACGCGCGGACAACACCTTGATCCATCGGCTGGATAAGTGATGTGGTGTTTGGTGGCAAGAATTCGACTTGTACTCCATCATGTTCATGATGGGGTATAGGTCATCATGGCCTCTAGCATTGTCCATTAGGAGAAGCACTTTGGAATTGAGTCCTTTCACAGCCAAATAATCCTTCATCTGTGGGATAAAGCACTGATGAAACCAGTCCCGCATGAGGGCTTTTGTAATCCATGCCTTAGGATTATGCATCCAGTACACTGGCAACACATTCTTATTTCTGTTCTTTAGGGCTCTGGGATTTTGGGATTTATAAATGAGACCTGGCTTGATCATAAAGCTGGCTGCATTTCCACACATGATCAAAGTTACCCGATCTTTCTGGGCCTTAAAACCAGGGGCTTTGGCTTCGTCTTGCATTAAGAAAGTGCGCGATCAAAATGAATATCTTACCCAAAGTTCTATTTTTATTTCAAGTAATTCCAATTAATCCAGGGAAATTTTTTTTTATAGAGTTAAATAGAATAACAAAAAAAATTATATGGCAAGACAAAAAACCTAGAATAAGACAGAGTGCTTTAGAAGATATAAAAGAACGAGGAGGCCTTGCCTGTCCAAATTGGAAGTTATATTATCAAGCCGCAACTTTGACTTGGACTAAAGAATGGCTTACTTTACAAAATAGAAGATTACTAAATTTAGAAGGACATGATGTTTTATAGATGGCACCTACCACCAAGTAGAATTGCAAAAATGTACCAAACTAATTCGCCTAATTGCTGGAAATGTAAAATAGAAATAGGTAGCTATTATCACTGTTGGTGGACGTGCCCAAAAGCTAAAGAGTACTGGAACATGATAGAAAAATGGCTGAAAGAAATAACTCAATTAGATATTAAGAAAGCACCAGAATTTTTTTTACTGGGTATATCAAATTATAAATATAAAAAAGACATATATTATTTAATAGTTCATATATTAGTAGCAGCTAGGTTAGTTTTTGCACAAAAATGGAAAGATAGTGAGATTCCAAAAGAAACAGATATTTTTAAGAAGATCTTAGACTGTGCCAAATTAGATATGATGACGAGACGGTTAAATAATCAAGAAGAATCAGAATTTTATGATATCTGGCAGAAAGTATATATCTGGTGGGAAACAAGGAATAAGAGATGAGTGTGTTGCTATATTATTTGCGTATTTGAATTTAGTACTAGAACTGTATAAGATGGTAATTATTAGTACAAATGCAAATTTCTTCCATTCTTTTTCTCTTTTTCTTTTTTCTTCCTTTTTTTTTCTCTGACTTTTCATTAAAACTTTTTTCTTTTCATATATATCTTTATAAATTTTGATACTGATTTAGATTTATATTAAGATTGAATTTTTTACTCTAACAACAATATGTATTTTATAGATAATTTTTATACTTTTATATGAAGACTTCTACTTCGAGCGGAGCGACTGTAGCTCCATTAAGTGTTATATGTTTTGTTTGTTGTGTTTGTTACTTTGAAAAAATCAATAAAAATATTTTTTTTTTAAAATGAAAGTGCGCGATGGCATCCTCTTCCAGAACAGGCCTGTTTCGTCCATGTTGAACACCTGTTCTGGAAGGTAGGCCCCTTCTTCAATTATCTCTTTAAACATGCCATGGACGTACTGCTCGGCTGCACCTGTATCCGCTGAGGTAGCTTCTCCGTGCAATGTCACGCTCCTCAGGCCATAGCGCTGTTGAAATTTCTCAAACCATCCTTTACTTGCCGTGACTGTGGATGGGGTCGGAGAAGCAGTGGATGTTGATGGCTGGGGGTCTTCTAAGTCATCAGCACCTTCATCAACTCATCGCCTCCATCTTTGTTCGCCAGACGGGTGTAGAGTTGTTGTGCCTTTGTCCGTATCGTATTGGTATCCAATGCAATGCTCTTCTTACGGCAGTCTTGTATCCACACGGACAAAGCAGCTTCCATTTTCATAAGCCGTTTATTTCTAGGCGTCAGCATCCTTTTTGCTGCCTTGTTAAATGTGATCATATGATATGTGATCAATGTTTGCCTTATCTTCTTTTCATCTTTCCGAATGTATCTCACACTCGATTCGTTTATTCCATAATGCCGCCCAACGTCCGCATATGAGCGACCCCCTTTTAGCATATCCAACAGTTCGATCTTCTCTTTAATTGTCAGCATCTTCCTGCTGTTTTTACTGTTGCAACCTCCGCTCCACGTGGAACGTTTAGAAGGCATCTTGGGTATGTCTTCCAATAAGTTTTAATACTGTACACTAGTTGTAAAAGTACTAATGCACGCTGGGATAACACCACTGATTGGCCGAGATTTCGGGCCATCAGCAATGACGGCCGAAATGTTTGCAATAACACCGCTGATTGGCCGAGATTTCGGGCCATCAGCATTGGCAGATGAAAGTTTGGTGATGAAGTATGACATCATCGGGCAGGAAAAACCGTGGTATAGAAAAAACGTGGAGTATTTTTTCATTAATATTTTTTGAAAAAATGTGGTATAGCCGTTTCGTGAAGCTTGAACCCATGAAAATCGAGGGACCACTGTACAGACAGTCCTTGACTTTTTAAATTTAAATTTTATTATATTAATTTGTCACCCATCTTGTTTTGAAGCAATTGTGGGTGGCTTGTAGCATTAGAAGCATTAAAATAATACAAGGAATATTTCTAAAACAATAAAAAATGGAAATTATAATGAAAAATAGAATTATAGAAAGAAAATTGGAAGGGAAGAAGAAGGCTGTTCTGAGGAAAGGGTGGATTGCCTTTTTATTCATCAACTACCTCCAGTGTGATGCCACCCTGTTGGAGCCCGAGCCATCTGTCTGAGCCATGCCTTTGGGTTCCTACAGAAGGACAGGGTTGGGAAGAAATTTTTCCCACAGGGTATGATATTTCAAAGATCCAGCGCCATGCCAGAGAAGGTCCTTCTGGACTCTGCTAGTCAGATTTTCTTGACTGAAAGGGCCTACAGTAAAGGCCCTACCTCCTTTACCAACACAGGTGAGAAAAGTCAGTCCAAGTGGGTTGAGATGATCCCTCCGATAACGTGGACCCATGCCATACAGGGCTATAAAGTTAATAAAGGATGGTTAAAAAATAATGGCCTTGGATGAGTGTTTTACACTTGTAAATACTTTTGATCACCGCAAAACATTGCATACCCCAAAGGTCACATATCTAGATGCTTGAGAACCTGTTCATATGATGTTTGCTAAGTGACGCATGTTATGTGATTGCCATTTGCAACCTGCATATTCTGCATAAAATAACTGCCTGCCTAAGGTGAGGGAGAGGAGGAAGTGGCAGAATAGTCCTGAGTAATCAGAATAATCCTGAGATAAAATTCATTTTCTATACTGTCAAAATGTTTATTATTTTATTATTATTATTATTATTATTATTATTATTATTATTATTATTATTATATCATTCATTTTGCAACTGGAGAATACTAGAATTTTGTATAAAACAGATTTTTTTAAATTTTAGACTTAAAGCAAAATTATTATATTTTTGAAATTCTGTTGTAACGCAATCTGAAAGGATCTTTCTAGAGGGTAGAACAAGGCTAGTACACTTAAAGTGCAGGATTTTTTCATTCACAGGCTCTAAGTTGATTTCAAGTGTGGCATATCCAATGACCTACTTACCTCTTCTGATTTTCATGACTTCTTTTCTGTATTTGTCTTTATCTGCTACTGTCACTTTTTCTGTTCCTCTCCCCATTATGCCAATACTTCTGCTTGGTGTACATGTCTCTGTATCAGAACCAAATACATATTCTGGATTCAGAATGATTGCTCTGTGAGTAGATTTTTTGCAGATATCCAGAAGGTAGTATTTTTCAAATGGTTAAGTTAGCAATATGGTTGTTAAGTGAATTTGGCTTCCCCATTGATTTTTCTGCAAAAGGTAATCACATGACCTCAGGACACTGCAACCATCATAAATATGAGTCAGTTGCCAAGCATCTAAATTTTGAACATGTGACCATGAGGATGCCACTATCATTTGTGTGAAAAAATGCCATGTCACTTTTTTTAGTGCATTGAAACTTTGTATAGTCCCTAAATGAACTTTGCCTGGTAGTATCATATGCCTCTCATTTCATTGCAATTTTATAACCTCTGTGTATGAATTTGTATAGTTAGGAATTTCTAGTAATAGAATGTTATTTTTTTCTACTCTCACTATAAGAAGTAAGTAATGTACTTATATATTATTTTTATACTGTATTATTAAGAAGACAGCTATAATATGCATATTTTTAATTTGCTGTACTTTTCACCTTTCTAGGGAGCATACTTTGCATGGAAAGCTACTGCAATGGGGAAAAATTATGTAAATGGAAAGACATTTCTGGAGAAAAGGTAATGCAGAATAGAAATTCTATAATCTAGTAAATTACGAAGGTGAATCAAAAAGCAATGCCATTTTATTTAGGACAAATATAATTACCAACACAGGAACATGTACCATACTTCTTAACGCAGTCCTACTTCTTAACACAGTCACCATTTGTCTCAATGGCAATTTTCTACCTTCGAATGGGAGCACGTATCCCTGCCATGTAAAATTTTGTTGACTGTTCTTTGAGCCACTACTTCACTGCAGTTTTTACTTCCTCGTCACTGGAATAATGTTTGCTTGTCAAACCCTCTTTCATGGGGCTGAAGAGATGATAGTCTGAAGGCACACACACACTTTTTGTAATCGTCTGAATGTTCACAGGGGTCTCTCTCTCAGCAACAAGGAATTAAATCACTTCTCTTTGTTTTTGATGCAACTCTAAGGGGGCAGCTATTTTGAATTTTCCTTGTAAGTCTACAAACCTGAAAAGTATAAAAAACAAAATATTCCAGAACATAAATAATATAATCATTTATAACTGGGTAAAAACGCATGTATTTTTATCAATGGCATTACTTTTTGACTCACCCTTGTATTACAGACTTGTATTCTTATTTGAATTTTCCATTTCTGGATTGTTCTCTGAATTCTTGAATGGTTTATAGTTAAATATTAGTAGTGCTGTAAGCTTATATAAAATTAACTTTATCAAAATCCATCTTCATAGTGAATTTCATCCATCAATATCATCTTGGTTGTTAGGAATAAGCATCCCTTTCACTCTTAAAAAACAACAACAAAAATTTAGTACAGTGGTACCTCTACCTAAGAACGTCTCTACTTAAGAACTTTTCTAGATAAGAACCGGGTGTTCAAGATTTTTTTGCCTCTTCTTAAGAACCATTTTCTACTTAAGAACCCGAGCCCGGAAAAATTTCCCAGGAAATTTGAGAGCAGCATGAAGGCCTGGCCAGTTTCCTGCCATTCCCCCTTTAATCCTGGCCATTTTGGGCTTTTCTGGGCTGCCAGAGGAGCCTTTCGGTAGCGCTTAAGGAGACTTTGGTAGCATTTTCCTTTCTCTGGTGCTTGAAGAGGGAATAAACCTCTGCCAGCACCCAGAGAAAAGAAACGCTCCCTTTGCTTTGGGAAGCCCTTCGTTCTAGCGCAGTGTATGGGAGGTAGCATCACGCCGGGTGTATGGGAGGTGCGTGCTCCTCCTCGCCAGCTCAGAGTCCCTCTTTTTTTTTTTCAAGCCTTAAAGTTTTGGATTTTTTTGATTCACCTTACATTGTTCCTTCGGCAGCAACTGCCCTCCTCCTCTTCTTCCTCCTCCTCCTCCCACCCAAATTCTGAGCTTTTATTTCTTTCCTAATGAGTTTGCAAGCATTATTTGCTTTTACATGTTATTCCTATGGGAAAAATTGCTTCTACTTACAAACTTTTCTACTTAAGAACCTGGTCACAGAACGAATTAATTTCTTAAGTAGAGGTACCACTGTATTTTTATTTAAGAGAAGAAACCATCATGGTAAAAGGAAAACCAAGGGTCACATTTTTCTTATATTCTATTAATATATATGTATACAATGCTTCCTCTATCAAAATACCTAGAAATGATTTACAATGCATAATCTATTTATGTAATAATATTTTAAAACAATCTTGAATAAACCTTTATGTTTCCCTGCTAGACATCAGTGTGGTCATTGCTGATGACAATAAAACATCACTAAAGTAGGCAAAGTGTTTCCTTGTGTTTTTTTAGTCAATTTTTAGAAGGAGTAGAATGGATGTTCAACAGCACAATGATCTCAGTATCATTTTGATCCTCATCCAATCCTAGGGAAATCTTAATGTATCCATTTTGACTCTTCAATCCAATAATTCATGCACACACAAAAAAGGGAGGGTTGTAGAATGTTGGACTTGCTTTTTGCAGAAACTGAGGTCTCTAAATGGAAGGTAGGAGAAATATGTAACAGGCTTTCTGCCATACTGTAACAAAGTTAGAGTCAAGCACTGTCTTCTCATTTACAAGTCTGTCTTTAGACTGCACATGGTGTTTTCAAAAATAGCAATAGTGATAACAGGCCTGCACTTTGGAAATTGGTCCATTTTGTGACACTTTATGGATTAGCAGGCTTTTCCAGTTGTTAACAGTTACCGTATATACTCGAGTATAAGCCGACCCGAATATAAGCCGAGGCACCATTTTTTGGCACAAAAACTGGGAAAACTTATTGACCCGAGTATAAGCCGAGGTTAGAAAATGCAGTGGTTACTGGTAACTTATAAAAATGGAAACCAATAAAATTACATTAAATGAGACATCGGTAGATTAAATGTTTTAGAATATTTATTTTAAAGAGGGTAAACAATATTTATTTCAAAGTGGGTAAATAAAAGCAATCTGATATTTACAATAAATTAAATAAAATTAAATAAATTAAAAAGTAAAAAAAGTAGTTCAATCAGCAACCAAGCTAAAACCTATGAGTCAAAATCCCTCAAAACAGTATTTTAGAGACTTAATTTTTCTCTCTATAATCCAATGATAAAGTAGAGAGAAGAACAAAACAATATTTTTTCAAATTCAAATTGCACAATAATTTCACAAAATTCTTTTTCCCATCTAAGAATAAAAGATTTTCAGAGACATAAAAATTGCATAACATTCTACCAAACTACCCCAAGCCATGCAGCCAAGTTAATTACTGAGTAAATTTATGTACAGGATTGCATATTAAATCAACTCTTTATTCTGAGTTAAGCCTTACAGATTTCAATAGGACTTACTTACAGGCAACTGCACAGATGGACTGCAGTTTTAAGCATATCTATCAGCAAGTTCCCAAAAAACTGAGACTTATTCTGAGGTAAATCCACACAGAAATAACAATAGATTTAAATCCAAGAGGTAAATATTAATATTATTTAACACTAAAACTTAATGCTAAGTGAGTACAGAAATGCTAAACATCTTAAGTATTCATGAATCTCTGGAGTAGAAGAAAGCAGCATAATGTATCTTATTTTTACAATCTACTGGCAGGCTAAAATTAGTACGATTGTATATTACTTGTACCATAACAAATCTACAGAATGAATCCAACAAAGCCCTTAAAAAGTACTCAATTCCTTTTTCTTTTTCTTCTACCCTTCTTCCTTCTCTCTCTCTCTGTCTCGCTCTCTGTGTCTCTTGAGAGAGAGGGGGGAGGGAGGGGGGAACTTTATCAAAGTTCTATAGAAAGGAGACTTTGAAAAAAAGCAGAGAGAGAACTTACCTCAAAATCTAATCAGGGAATTAGTGCAGTAATTGTACAAGCTGGAAACTTTGCTGGACCCGGGGAAGGGAAGGCAGCTAGCTGCAAGACAGGAGCTCCAAGAGGGAAGTAAAAGGGGGCTCCGAGTGACGCAGCAAAGTTGCCAGCCAACTTCTCTGACCTTGTAATCCTCGTGGCCGAGGTTTTGCAGGCGCTGTTTGCCTGAGGGGGGCCGGATTTCCACGCCGCCGGCCGGGGGCTCCTTCGGGGTTGCCTCCGCCGGAGAGTGCTGTTGCTGGGGCTCCTGGTGGTCCCGAGATGGGGCGCGGCGGGCTCCGCGCTGCCCCACGCTGAGCGCCCTCCACGTTGCAGAACATCCCGCCATACTTCTGGCGGGGCACTTGGTCGGCGGTGCCCGGGCGCGCCAGATAGACGGGCAGATCTTCCTCCCCCGCCGCCGCGGGATCCGGCCGCTCCCGGCCTCTCCGCCCGCTGTGAGAAGACATGGCCGGGAGTCACTGGGGTAAGTCAAGCCGGCGACTCCGTCTGCGAGGCAGAGAAAGAAGGGCGGACGGGCTGGAGACTTCCTGGGCGCCGCTGGCTCGGCTCAGGCTGCTGGGAGGGAGGGAGAGAGAGCGCTCCTTTTCTCTCTCTCTCAGTCATCAGTCACTCCGCGCCTGAGCCGAGCCAGCGGCGCCCAGGAAGTCTCCCGCCCGTCCGCCCTTCTTTCTCTGCCTCGCAGACGGAGTCGCCGGCTTGACTTACCCCAGTGACTCCCGGCCATGTCTTCTCACAGCGGGCGGAGAGGCCGGGAGCGGCCGGATCCCGCGGCGGCGGGGGAGGAAGATCTGCCCGTCTACCTGGCGCGCCCGGGCACCGCCGACCAAGTGCCCCGCCAGAAGTATGGCGGGATGTTCTGCAACGTGGAGGGCGCTCAGCGTGGGGCAGCGCGGAGCCCGCCGCGCCCCATCTCGGGACCACCAGGAGCCCCAGCAACAGCACTCTCCGGCGGAGGCAACCCCGAAGGAGCCCCCGGCCGGCGGCGTGGAAATCCGGCCCCCCTCAGGCAAACAGCGCCTGCAAAACCTCGGCCACGAGGATTACAAGGTCAGAGAAGGGGCGGAGGAGGGGAGTCTCCCCCCGGCGAGGGATGGAGGAGGAGGAGGATGGGTGGCTTTGCGAGCATGGCTGAAGGGGGGGTGTTAAAAGACGCCGCCTTACTCCAGATGCACGGGTGTGGAGGGGGATGCTCGGACCGTTTGCCGGAGAGTCAATCCCGCCCTCCCCGGGGGTGATGTGCACTAGACGGGAGCGCGGAGAGAGACTGGCGTGCTCCGCCCCAAAAAGCATCTTTCCGTCCTACTGAACACTACAGAGTTTGGATATTGGGTGGGGGTGGGTGGGGTGGAGAGAAGATGTGGCCCCGCACTTCTATCCGGACTGCACCGAAGGTGTGGCGGCTGGCGAAGTGGGGGTGGGTGGAGGTTGTGTGCTTTAGTGGCGGTTACAAGCAGGGCGCTCTATTTCCCGAGGTTTTTAATTCTTTCCTCTTGACGCATGAAAAAAACCCCAGTCACTTAATTATACGCGCGGGGCATTTACTCTGAGGCGGGCGGCATTTTTAAAAAAATAAAAGTTCGAGGAATCTTGTGGTTTACAGGGGTTGAGTTTTCTCCTGGCAGTTTCCCCGATTCGCCCCTCGCGTGTGTTTTGCAGCTGCCGGGCTCCCGCGGTGCGCCCTCTTGTGGTCACCCGGCGCCCTCTTGTGGTGACCCGAGTATAAGCCGAGGTCGGGTTTTTCAGCCCATTTTTGGGGCTGAAAAACTCGGCTTATACTCGAATATATACGGTATTTTTGCAAGGCAGTCCCTGATATAGTTTGAAATTTTCAAATATGTTTATTGGCAAAACTACGGCACAACTTCTTGACTATGAAGTAATCTAAAAAAAATTTTCATGAATTTATGACGGTAATTTTGTGCAATTTTAATTTTGTAAGTTATAACAGTGGGGGATAGTTTAAATTTCTTAGAAAAGGTCTGTTCTTTTGCAGATACAATGAAGATTTAGAGCTTGAAGATGCTATTCATACTGCTATCTTGACATTAAAGGTAAAAATATTCATTTTAAATTTGATAAATTTTCAAAGTTGAAATTTTAGTATTTAATTGTTTTACAAAATTGTGTATCTTTTCATTATTAGGAAAGTTTTGAAGGACAGATGACTGAAGATAACATAGAAGTTGGCATCTGTAACGATGCAGGATTTAGAAGACTCACTCCAACTGAGGTTAAGGATTATCTGGCTGCAATTGCCTAATCTTGACTGATGAGAACATGTAGCTGCTCTCACTTTTTAACTTCATTGATATTAGTGGTTTTTTATTTTAATTTCTACATTGTTAAACCTGTACATTTTTTAAAATGAAATATGGATTCATATGTCACTGTAATGTGAATCTAATTAAAACATTAAACAATGCACAAGAATATTTACACAATATAAAATATAAATAAAAATTGATATAACTTCTAATTAAATTTGCAAAATAATTCATTATACTAACTTCAAGTGTTGCTAAGATTGTTTCAAAATTCAGATTTTGAGTCCACTTAATCAGATAAGTGATTAAAATTTGTGTAAATTTTTGTAATAATAGGACTACTCAAGTAGAGCTAGTGTGAAGGTTTTCATAACAGAAATTATATTGGGAAGAATTTGTAAAAAAGAGTCAATGATATATTATACTAAAGGATTTTTGGAAAGATTTTTTTTTTAATGTGAAGTTTAAAAGGGAAGAGGGACAAGAAATCTGCTAAGCACCTATCTGTGAGTACATTGGGTACATTGACAGCTATTTGAGTACATTGGGTATCCCAGATTTACTTTGTTGGTAGTTCTTCCATGTTTCAGTGTATTCTTTACTTTAAAGTGGCCAGAGACTATTTGCAACCTTTTGCATGCAAATCAGAAGACTGATTAAGTATTCCTCTTTATTTTAATCTGGAAATCTAGTGCAAGCATTCTGAACAGGGCAACAGCAGAGTATGGGAATCTCAATGGGGACAGAAATAAATAGATATTCGCCATGATCTGGAACATCCTATTTTAAAAGGATGTTCAGTTGATTCACCCTTTAAAAACTAAATAAATACTTGAACTGCATATGTCATCCTGATGTTGCACATATTGTGCTTAGTTGCACATTTAATTTAAAAAATCTCGAAAGCATATACTGTATATTCTTTTCCCCTGCTCCAATCAATACATTCCTGAATAAAAAGCTACAAGAAGTTAGATGATGAACTCCTTTACAGTTCTTCCCATCTGCCTAGATATAGTACTATTAAAATACTTCGCAGAATAGGCATGACTAAAATCTAGCTGCTACATTTTGCAGCATATATATAACAGTTGGGCTTTCACTGTAATACACAAATATACATTTTATATATTTTAATTTTTACAGTGTTTTAAATTTTAAATATTTTTTTTATATTTTCTTTTATATATTTAGTAATATATACAGTGGGGAAAAGTATTTAGTCAGACACCAGTTGTGCAAGTTTTATTTTTATTTTATTTATTTTTATTTATTAGATTTGTATGCCGCCCCTCTCCTCAGGGCAGTACCCAATGTACTTCAGGGCAGCTCACAACAATAGTAAAACAGTGTACAATGAACAAATCTAATTTTTAAAAGGAAATATCTAAAAACCCATTATTTAAAAAACATACAACACAAGCATACCATACATAAAACTATATAAGCTTGGGGAAGATGCCTCAATTCCCCCATGCCTGGTGATATAGGTGGGTCTTAAGCAATTTACGAAAGACAAGGAGGGTGGGGGCAGTTCTGATCTCTGGGGGGAGTTGATTCCAGAGGGCGGGGCCGCCCACAGAGAAGGCTCTTCCCCTGGGGCCCGCCAGATGTCATTGTTTAGTCGACGGGACACGGAGAAGGCCAACTGGGACCTTATCAGCCACAGGGATTCATACAGCAGAAGACGGTCTTGGAGATATTCTGTTCCGATGCCATGTAGGGCTTTATAGGTCATTACCAACACTTTGAATTGTGACTGGAAACTGATTGGCAGCCAGCGCAGACCATGGAGTGTTGACAAAACGTGGGCGAACCAAGGTAACCCGACAATAGCTCTTGCAGCTGCATTCTGCATGATCTGAAGTTTCCGAACACTTTTTAAAGGTAGCCCCATGTAGAGAGCGTTACAGTAGTCAAACCTCGAGGTGATGAGGGCATGAGCGACTGTGAGCAATGACTCCCTGTCCAAATAGGGCCGCAACTGATGCACCAGGTGAACCTGTGCGAACGCTCTCCTCGCCACAGCCAAAAGATGATATTCCAATGTTAGCTGTAGATCGAGGAAGACGCCCATGTTGCGGACCCTCTCCGAGGGGGGCAATAATCCCCCCCAGGGTAATGGACAGACAGATGGAATTGTCCCTGGGAGGCAAAACCCACAACCACTCCGTCTTGTCGGGGTTGAGTTTGAGCTTGTTGACACCCATCCAGACCCCAACAGCCTCCAGGCACTGGCACATCACTTCCACTGCTTCGCTGACAGGACATGGGGTGGAGATGTATAACTGGGTATCATCAGTATACTGATGATACCTCACCCCATGCCCCTGGATGATCTCACCCAGCGGTTTCATGTAGATATTAAATCTACTTAAAAAGATGAGAGGAGCCTGAAATTGACATCATAGGTAGACCTCACCTAAAAAAAGCATGAAAAAACACATCCAGAAAATCTTATTGTCTGATTTTTAATGAATTTATTTGCAAATAATGGAGGAAAATAAGTATTTGGTTCCGCAGGAGCCCACTACTGGATAAAATACACAGAAAAGTACCATATATACTCGAGTATAAGTCGAGTTTTTCAGCCCAAAAAATGGGCTGAAAAACCCGACCTTGGGTTATACTCGGGTGACTTGACAAGTCACCACAAGAGGGCGCCCGTGGGAGCCTGGCAGGCCCCCCCACCTCACCGGCTTTTCCCTCGCGCGCTGTTGGAGTGGTTGGCTGGCTCCTTTGCACGTGAGAGGGGGGGGAAGCCGGTGAGGTGGGGGGGGTGGCGAGAAGTCAGAAGCAGCCAAGCAACCACTCCAACGGCGTGCGAGAGGGGGAAAAGGCAATGGGAAGCCAGTGAGGTCGGGGACGGTGGATTCCTGCTTCTGTCTTCTTGCCACCGCCCCCCCACCTCACCGGCTTTTTTCCCCTCATGCACAAGCAAAGGAGCCAGCCAACCACTCCAATGGCACGTGAGAGGGGAAAAAAGCCAGTGAGGTGGGGGGCGGTGGCGAGAAGACAAGCAGGAATCCACCGCCCCCAACCTCATTGGCTTCCCATTGCCTTTTCCCCCTCTCGCGCGCCATTGGAGTGATTGGTTGGCTGCTTCTGTCTTCTCGCCACCGTCCCCCCACCTCACCAGCTTTTTCCCCCTCTCATGCGCAAGCAAAGGAGCCAGCCAACCACTCCAATGGCGCACAAGAGGGGAAAAAAGCTGGTGAGGTGGGGAGGGTGGCAAGAAGACAGAAGCAGGAATCCACCGTCTCCGACCTCACTGGCTTCCCATTGCCCTTTTCCCCTCTCGTGCGCCGTTGGAGTGGTCGGTTGGCTGCTTCTGACTTCTCACCACTGCCCCCCCACCTCACCAGCTTTTTTCCCCTCTGGCACGCCGTTTGAGTGGTTGGCTGTTAAACAAAATTACCATGCGCTCCGGTAATTTTGTTTAGACACAGGAGAAAATGAGGGCTTTTAATTTCACTTTTGGATTTTCAGGGAAGAGAGCGACAGGAAAGGTCGCGGTTTTTTTCTTCTGCCGGTCGAGGACAAAGCGGGCGTTGATGGTGGGTGAGCAACTTGTCAGAGGCAAAAGAAACATTTCAGTGGGGAGAAAACCCCAAGCCGAGAGTACCTTTTTAAATCACTCTCCTCTCAGCCTCGGCAGGGTGCCGAGAAGCTGGGTTTTCGGAGTGGGGAGGCAAAAAGAATGTCACCGCCGAGGTGTTTCTCGACGGGGTGGGTGTCCCTAAACTTTCCTTTAACCCCAGCGGACACGAAGATGGGAGCGCGTGGTCCTTGCCAGCCACCCATCTGCCAGGACTGCCCCGCACCAGGGCAGAATTAAATTCAACAACCAAGATATATTTTTTAAAAACATACTTTTTTGACAGTTTGTTTGCCTTTTAAGACATCTGTCTGGCTGTGCCTAATGTCAACACTAAAAAGTTTTGCCAGGTGAAAAATCTTTTGCCAGATAAGCTATGGATCCCACCGAAGAAATTTTAGAGAATACTCAAAATGATTCTTCATTTGCTTTGTAACCTTAAATAAAAAACCAGTACAGTATTGACTATAATTTACCAGGGAGGGGAGGGGGGGACAGGAAGGAAGGAAGGAAGGAATTGGGGGAAAGAGAGACTCAGAGGAAGGAGGGAGGGAAGGAAGGAAGGAATTGAGGGAATGAGAGACTCGAAGGAAGGAACGAAGGAAGGAATAGCATGCTCTGGTTAGCATTCGGTGTCACCAGAGAAGAAGCTACGTAAGATTAGATTGACAACTCTTTGTGGGCTCCACCAAAGCAGCTCCTAACAACACAGTGGAAGCGTTTGGATTCATTCAAACCTGAGTTAGAGGGATGACAGGTGACATCAAGCACACAGGGCAGACAAAGGATGGGGGGAGGGGGGAGGGGGGAGGTTGTGCTGGCAGTTGTTGGCATCCGCTGGGAGGATGGATATCGCAAACTTTTCCTCCCGTTGGGTTCCAATCCTGTTCCAGATACTGACAGGAGAAAAATCCCTCCCAGGGAGGAGCCAGATGGGCCTTGGGCTGTGGCCACAATGAAAGAAGGAATGCTTCCGGATCTCCAGAGGGTGCCTTTGGAATACAGAGGCTTGGGGAAAGTGTTCAGTGAGGAAGATTGCAATGATCTGCCCCCTCACAGACCCACTGACTGCGCTATAGAATTTGAACCAGAGGCCATTCTCCAAAAACCTAGAATGTATGCAATGTCACCCAAAGAATTGGGGGAGCTGAGAAATTACATCGACACCAACTTGAAAAGGGGATTCATCCAGCCTGCAAAATCCAGAACAGCAGCCCCAGTCCTCTTCAAGAAGAAGGATGGAGGGGTTCGTCTTGTGGTTGATTACCGGAACCTGAACAGTGTGTGCCTGCAGAACACATATCCCCTCCCCCTCATGAAGGATTTGCTTAATCATCTAGCAAAAGGGAAGTATTTTACTAAGCTAGACCTAAGGGAGGCGTATTATTGCATCCAAATAAAGGAAGGGGATGAGTAGAAAACCGCTTTCAACTGCCCATTAGGGAGTTTCCAATTTCAGGTGATGTCATTTGGCCTAAAAGGAGCCTCCGCTGTATTCATGCAATACATAAATGAAGTTCTACATTACCACCTCTACAAAGGAGTTCTCCACTGCATCTGGAAGGAGAGTCCAACATGGGTAATTCACCAATCTTATTGGTAAGACTGAGTTAATTTAAATATTTAAATATGAGGTAGTCACCGCCCCTTAGCAGCCCCCAATACCTCAGTTTTAAAAACTCAGTCTTAGTGTAGAGACTGTTGAGTTTTCTTCTGTGTAAATACTGTATTAATTGATAAGAGTTTTGATAATATTAATAAAAATATTAATAATATTGATAATAAATTATTAATTTTTCTGTTTTATTCCCCTCTTATCTTGCAGGTGCTGTAGATGAAGAAGGGATTTTAGGGGTCTCTGCCCTCCGTGGGCAGCAGCACCCCCATCTTACCTCTCCTCGAGCTTCCCTTCCCTCAGTGGGTACTATGCTGAGCGAGGAGCAACTCAGCCTTGGGTCCCCGGCCTCAGTGGCCATACCCGGCTGTCAGCTGAAGGTGAGGGGGTCCGCCCCCCTCACTGGGAAGCTTGGAAACCCGTAAAAAGAGAAAAAAAGCCGCAAATTCGGCTATAAACAGCACGCGAAGGCTTCTGGCACCACGCCAGCGCCTCTCAGCTGTTCGGCGGCTATAGAATAAAGCCGCCGCCGCCGCTCCGCTGCTGTTGCCCGATCGCCGAGCCGGAGAGCCGCTTAGAGCGGCGAATTTGAAGTCCGGAGGTGGCCGATCGTGGGGGGGCAGAGCCCTTGCAGGCAAACGGCCCGACAGGCAGGCTACAAAAGAGCGGGAGCGCCATTTTTGAGCGCGAAAATGCCCCGAGCCGCCATGTTGGGGGGGGCAGAAGATTGCTCTCCGTCCAATCGCTGGGCGCGACCAATCATACGGCGCAGGTGCAGGCTCGGTAGAGCCTGAACGCCATATTTGAGACATTTGCCTGGTGACAGCAGTTTCTGTCAGCGTGTCTCAGGTTTCAGTCAAAATCAGATCTACTGTTAACTGTGAGTATGGAGGAAAAGACCCTTGAGAAGTCATCTTCCCCCAGTGTATTGCCTCAGGATAAAGGCAAGGGGAAGTCCAAGGACAAATCTAAGGCCCAAGCCTCTTCATCAATTAAGGAGGCAGAGAGGCGCATTAAAGCGTTGGAGCAGAGACTGGAAGCAGCCCTCTTAACTCCTAGAACCACCTCTCCCTTATTGCAGGCCAGGGATCCACCAGCCCAATGTAATTTGAGACCATCAGAGACTTTATCAGAGAGAGAATGGTCTCCAGAGAGGCAGCACTTCATGCCTCATGTGGTTCCTCCAACTGGGCCTCAGCAGCAGAGACCAGGGTCTGCCAGCCACTCATTACGGAGTGCCCCATCTGCCACCTTTACACCCACTGCGGCTGGGTTGCGGGTGCCACCTGATACCTGGCAGCAGATGTCCCCTGCCTTGCAAGGCCTCATCTCTGATGTATACTCACAAGGGATGGCTGTGGGGGTGCAACAAACTGCTCAACACCCCCGCTCTGCACAGCCCAAGAACCTGTGGGCTGCACCGCCCCCCTCGGGTATGGGGTCCTGGATGGAGGAGCCGTCTCCCCTGGAGGACATGGAAAAAGAATACGATTTTTCAGATGATGAATCAGCTCCAGATCCTCCTGTGCAAGCTGGACTTTTTAAGGCTCCCCTTTTCAAAATTCTGCTACACAAAGCTAAGCAGGTGGCAGATTTACCAGGTCCAACCAAGGCCTCCGAGGCCTCAGAGGACCCTAAGCCTTCAGCAGTGCTTTTCAAAGAGCCCCAACCCGAGACTGAACATGTGCCATCCTCGGATATATTTAGACAGAGCATCAAACGCCCATGGCAGCAGCCTGCAGCAGCTCAAGGTCCTTCAGTCATCGAAAGGAAGTTTTATACCTTGGATGATGACATGGAAAAGCTGCTAGAATTTCCGCCCATCGATCAGCCAGTAATGACCTTGATCTCTAAGGCCTTAGTACCATCTGAGACTGGTGACAGCTTGAAGCCGGAGGATAGAAAGGCGGAAATTTTATTAAGGAAATCCCATCATATGGCAAGCTGGGTGTTTCGGGCAGCGACCGCAGCTTCATTTTTCAATAGGGCCTCCATAATGTGGTTACAGGAGGTACAGGCCCGCCTAGGTCCGGAAGAAGGTCGCTTGCGTCAGGACCTCAGTAAATTATTGGCAGCTGCGGAGTTTTCTGCCGATGCAACTCTCCATGCCGCAAAGTTTTCGGCTAGAGGGATGGCGGCGTCACTTGCATCCAGACGCCTTCTGTGGCTGAGGAGTTGGCCAGCGGACCTGAAGTCCAAGTGGAACCTGGCATCATCTCCATACCAAGGGGAGAAGCTCTTTGGAGAAGCCTTGGACCCTGTCCTCATTGAGGATAAGGACAAACGTAAGACCCTCCCTAGAGCATACCGGCACCAGGAGCGTAGACCCAATCCTTACGCTCGCCGTCAGCCCTTTCGTTGGGATTCCTCTTCCTCGGCGAGTCAAGGTAATAGGTCATACACCCAAAATCAGTATGGCCAACCCACCTTTAGAGGGGACCGAGCGGCCTTTCAGGATAGGCCCAGAGGATACCAGCAGTCAAGGCGTCCTTTTAGAGGGAACCAACGTGGCTTCAGGCGCACAAAATGACTTGGCCCCATTACAGCCCATAGGAGGCAGACTTCAACGCTTCAGTGCCTCCTGGAGGATTACCTCCACCGACAAATGGGCAAGGGCCACAATATCACGAGGACTGCGCCTGGAGTTCTTGCAGCCCCCGCCAAACCGGTTTGTCACCTGTCCGCTTACGCGAGACCCACTCAAAAGACGTCATCTACTACTGGAGATAACACACCTTCTCAAAATACAAGCGATAGAGAAGGTCCCCGAACATGCCAAGGGCACGGGATTTTATTCCATAGTGTTCCTAGTGCCGAAGTCTTCGGGGGGGTTCAGGATGATTTTAAATCTAAAGCTCCTGAATACCTTCATTCGGTATCGCAGATTTCGCATGCACTCCCTACAGTCGATTTTGGCCTCTGTTCGGCACAACGATTTTCTCACCTCTATCGACCTCAAAGAGGCTTACCTACACGTTCCGGTTTGGCCAGCACATCGTCGTTACCTCAGGTTTTGTCTCAACGGGGTCCACTACAAGTACCGTGCCATGCCGTTCGGCCTATCCTCGGCTCCCCGTACTTTTACGAAGCTGATGGACATTCTGACAGCACACCTAAGGGCCCAGTCCATAAGAGTTATGGCATACTTGGACGACATAATCGTTATGTCCAAGTCCATGGTCCAAGCGCAACACCATCTGGCGCTCACACGGGAAACTCTGGAGAGGCATGGGTACACGGTCAACGTGGAGAAGAGCCATCTTCATCCCACCACATCAATCCAACACCTCGGCTCCATCATCGACACCGCGGAGGACACGGTCTCACTAACACCAGAGAGGGTCCTCAATATCCGGAGATTGGTAACCAGCCTTCGTCGACAAAGGCAAACACCGTTGGCGACATTGTCCAAGGTACTAGGGACTATGGTCTCATCCATAGGGATTGTGCCATGGGCTCGCCATCACATGAGGGGCCTCCAATGGTTTCTCCTTCCGGCCCAGAGGGACAAGGTGAGTCACTCCCACCGGAAGGTGCGACTCCCAGCTACCGTCAAGCAGTCACTGGCTTGGTGGTTGTCCCCAGCTTTGATCCAGGGTTCTCCTCTTCACAGCCACGAGCGTGTGATCATCACAACAGACGTGAGCTTGTCAGGCTGGGGCGCCCATATGGGGCCTCATATAGCTCAGGGCCTGTGGTCTCAGGAGGACTTAACCCAGGTCAATATCAACGTTCTCGAACTCAGAGCGGTTTTCTTAGCCCTTCAGGCCTTCGCTCCCTGGGTTCAGGACAGGCATGTCCTGGTTCTGACGGACAACGTGGCCACAAAAGCCCACCTGAACCATCAAGGAGGTACGAGATCTCATCGCCTCATGGCTCAAGCCACGGACCTCTTCGATTGGGCCGAATCTCATCTGGCCTCTCTGACGGCGGAGCATATTGCCGGGACCAGCAATGTGCAGGCGGACTGGCTGAGCAGGTCCACTCTAGATCCTTCGGAGTGGCGGCTGGACCCTGCACTTTTCAAGCAGATAGTGCTACGATTTGGTCTTCCATTGGTGGACCTCTTCGCAACCCCAGCAAACACCCAATTACAGAGGTTTTTCTCCCGGTTTCCGACGCCAGGGGCGGAAGGGGTCAACGCCCTATGGTCACCATGGCCCCAGGGGTTACTGTATGCCTTTCCCCCCACGTGTCTTATTCAGAGGATATTAGACAAGACAATTCGGGAGGGGGTGGAAATGATCTTGGTGGCTCCCTATTGGCCGAGACGGCCTTGGTTTGCAGACCTAGTAGCCCTGTCGGTGTCTCCCCCGTGGAGGATTCCAGATTCCGAGGTAGTGTTAGTTCAGGGGTCAGTTTGCCATCCGGACCCTCAGTGGTTCAAACTGACCGCCTGGCACTTGAAAGGGCGGGTCTGAGACAGCAAGCCTTGCCAGACGAGGTTATATCCACCATTCAGGCAGCACGTCGCCCATCAACGGTAAGACTCTACCAGGCCACTTGGGTGGCCTTCTGTAAGTTTTGTTCGGATCACCACCTTAATCCGGGGGAGGCTTCGGTTGTGTCAATCTTACGATTCCTACAGTCAGGGGTAGAGAAAGGGTTAGCCCCGAATACCTTGAGAAGGCATTTAGCTGCTCTGGCAACCATCATCCGGGTACCACACGCTCGCTCCCTGGCACAAGATCCTTGGATTAGGGATTTTATTAAGGGCGCGATTAACACCCATGCGCCCCCAGTACACAGATTCCCGACGTGGGACCTTTCCCTGGTACTCAAGGCGTTGACAGCCCCTCCTTTCGAGCCGATGAGGACGATTCCAGTACGATTGCTCTCCTTAAAGACTGCCTTTTTAGTGGCAATTACGTCGGCACGCAGAGTGTCGGAGCTGTCGGCCCTGTCTACGCGCGCAGATTTGTGTATATTCCACCCGGATCGGGTGGTTTTGAGGTTAGACCCTACATTTATCCCCAAGGTTAACTCCGGGTTTCATAGGGCTCAAGAGTTAGTGTTGCCAGACTTTTGCACACATGGACAGCACCCTCTCGAGCTGAGATGGCACAAGGTAGATGTTCGGAGGGCCTTAAAAATCTACATCAGACGGACTGGACATTTCAGGAAATCTGAGCGGCTGTTTGTGTCCTTTGGTCAGCGCTCAATGGGTCTGGCAGTGTCAGCTAGATCCATCAGTCGCTGGCTGAAAGAGTGTATTGAGGAGGCTTACAAAGCCCGGTCTCAAGTTCCACCAACCGGGGTAACAGCGCATTCCACTAGAAGTGCAGCCACTTCGGTGGCTTGGAGAACTCAGGCGTCCATAGAGGACATTTGCAGGGCGGCTACGTGGGCGTCTCCTTCCACCTTTATACGCCATTACAATCTGGACTCAGTAGCTTCAGCAGAAGCTTCGTTTGGGAGACGGGTTTTGCAGCAAGTGTGTTCAACTCCTGCGACCGTAGCTCAGCCTTTTCCCTCCCATGGGCAGTAATCTTTGGCATATCCCATGTTGGACTCTCCTTCCAGATGCAGTGGAGAAGAACCGTTGTACATACCTGAACGGTCTTCTCGATGCACTGGAAGGAGAGTCCAAACCCACCCGGCATGGTTGTTCGCCAGGTCACCGGAGTTGGGAGCTAAGTTAAAAAGTTAAACAGTTATGAGGTTATATGGTTATTGTTCAATAAACAGGTTTTCCTTAAACTGGCTTCGTTTTTAAAACTGAGGTATTGGGGGCTGCTAAGGGGCGGTGACTACCTCATATTTAAATATTTAAATTAACTCAGTCTCTACCAATAAGATTGGTGAATTACCCATGTTGGACTCTCCTTCCAGTGCATCGAGAAGACCGTTCAGGTATGTACAACGGTTCTTCTCGTGTACTTAGATGACATTCTTATCTACAGCCAGAATCTCCCTGACCATGTCAAATTGGTGAGACAAGTTTTGAAGAAACTTTTGGCTGCTAAGCTCTATGTAAAACTTTCCAAATGCGAATTTCACCAGACGTCAGTAGACTATTTGGGATACTGCATATCCAGAGAAGGCATCGAAATGGACCCCGCCAAAGTGAAGGCTGTGTTAGATTGGCAAGCTCCTTGCACACGCAAACAACTACAGAGTTTCTTAGGCTTTGCAAATTTCTACCGGCAATTCATTCCAGCTTTCGCTGAGGTTGCCTTGCCCCTAACCGAACTACTAAAGACCAGGTCAGTACCCACTAAACCCAGACCGTCTCAGCCAATCAGGTGGACGATGGAATGCCAAAAGGCTTTTGAAAAGCTCAAAAGACTTTTTGCAAAGGAGCCAATCCTGCAACATCCTAACCCCGAATGGAAGTTTGTGATCCAGTCAGATGCCAGTGACGTGGCAATAGCTGCGGTGTTATTACAAGACAATGGAAAAGGACAGTTACTGCCTTGTGCATACCTTTCAAAGAAGCTAACCCCCACCGAGAGGAGGTGGGCCATTTGGGAGAAGGAAGCATATGCTGTACGTGAAGCTCTGGGGACATGGAGGCAATTTCTAGAAGGCGGAGTTATTCCTTTTGAAGTATGGACAGACCACAAAAACCTCGAAGCATTAAAGACTCCTTGTAGGCTCTCTCCTAAGCAAGTACGATGGGCCCAATATTTCAGACGTTTCAATTTTACACTGAAACATATCCCAGCTGGGAAGAATTACATGGCTGATGCTCTGTCACGAAAACCACAGTACAATAGCAAGAGAGAGGAAGAAGTATATCTAATAATCCCATGTCTCTCCCCCTCTCCTGAAAGTGAGGAGAAAGCTGCACCTGTCCTCACCTGAGACCAACTCAGGAGACAGTCTCCCCCAGGAAAAGGGGAGTGGGAGAAAAAATTGAACCACAAAGAAATCCTAACACATTTACAGGTTGCATGGAGTGCCCCGCAGGATCATATCAGATTGGGGGGTTCAATTCACTGCCAAATTCTGTAGAGAATTTGTTCGCACCATTGGTTCCAGCCAAGGACTTAGTTCTGCGTTCCACCCTTCCACAAATGGAGCAGCAGAGAGAACAAATGCCCTAGTGGAACAATCCTACTACGAAGTGGATTCTCATATTTTTAGAGGAAATTTACAGTACCTAATTCATTGGAAGGGGTACTCTCTATCAGAGGCTACCTGGATAAAGAGTTGGGATGTCAAGGTTGATAGGTTAGTCAGGCAGTTCCATGAGAATTACCCGTATAAGCCAAGGGTTCCTGGAGGGAGGAGGTAGAATGTTTTGGAAGCGGTACTGCCCAGATGCTTCACTCAATTGTTCAGGAGATGGGGGTTTGGGGAAGGGGGGGTCCGCCTGTCAGGCCTCCTGACAGAATAACAGTAATAGGGAATGGGAGGAGAGAGAGAGAGAGAGATAGATGTTGGAACTATAGCACATTCTTTGTGCAGAGCTATAGATCCACTGTACAAGGGAAGCTAGCATTCCTTTCCTGGATTGGTACATGTGATGCACTTGTGGGGGTGGGAACGAAGTTAATCTAAATCACGGAAGTGAAATTCAGTGCTGAAATTATCACGGCAGAATCCAGACATGGCTCTGAAAATAAATGGAACTTTTTGTGTTTACACAGCAGTGGAATTGAATTTATTTTTCCAGATGCTAGCTGGTTCACTGACAACAACATTGCTTAGTTGACAGGACCCGGAGAAGGCCAACTCTGTGGGACCTGATTGGCTGCTGGGATTCGTGCGGCAGAAGATGGTCCTGAAGGTATTCTGGTCCAATGCCATGTAGGGCTTTATAGGTCATGACCAACACTTTGAATTGTGACCGGAAACTGATCAGCAGCCAATGCAGGCCGTGGAGTGTTGATGAGACATGAGCATATCTAGGAAAGCCCATGATTGCTCTTGTGGCCACATTCTGCACGATCTGAAGTTTCTGAACACTCTTCAAAGGTAGTCCCATGTAGAGAGCGTTGCAGTAGTTGAACCTCGAGGTGATGAGGGTATAAGTGACTGTGAGAAGAGTCTCCCTGTCCAAATAAGGCCACAACTGGTGCACCAAGCGGACCTGGGCAAAAGCCCTCCTCGCTACAGCCGAAAGTTGGTGCTCTAATGTGAGCTGTGGATCGAGGTCACCCAAGTTGCAGACCCTCTCTGAGGAGGTCAATAACCCCCCCCCCCAGGGTAATGGATGGACAGATGGAATTGTCCTTGGGAGGCAAAACTCACAGCCACTCCGTCTTGTCAGGGTTGAGTTTGAGCCTGTTGACTCCCATTCAGACCCTAACAACCTCCAGGCACCGGCACATCACTTCTGCTGCTTCGCTGACTGGACATAGGGTGGAGATGTACAATAGGGTATCATCAGTGTATTGATGATACCTCACCCCATGACCTTGGATGATCTCACCCTGCGGTTTCATATGGATATTGAATAGCAGTACCGACTCCTGAGGCACCCCACAAGGCACAGACCTAGAGGTCGACCTCTGACCCTTCACTAACACCGACTGCGACCGACCGGAGAGGTAGGAGAACCACTGTAGGACAGTGCCTCCCACTCCCAGCCCTTCCAGCCGGCACAGACGGATACCATGGTTGATGGTATTGAAAGCCACTGACAGGTCAAGAAGCACCAGGACAGAGGATAGACCCCTGTCCTGAGGCTGCCAGAGATCATCCATCAGCGCGACCAAAGCAGTTTCTGTACTGTAGCCAGGCCTGAATCCTGACTGCTGAGGGCCTAGATAATCGGCTTCTTCCAAGGACCGCTGGAGCTAGAACGACATCACCTTCTCAACAACCTTCCCCATAAAGGGAAGGTTGCAGACTGAACGATAGTTGTTAAGTATGGCTGAGTCCAGGCAAGGCTTCTTCAGGAGGGGATGCATGAGTGCCTCCTTGTAGGGAGCAGGGAAAGACCCCCCCCCTCAGAGAAGCATTGACAAACTCCTGGACCCAGCTCCATGTCACCTCTCTGCTGGTTGAAACCAACCAAGAGGGACACAGATCCAGTAAACAGGTGGCAGAACTCAGAGCTCCAAAGGCCTTGTCCACTTCATCAGGTGTCACCAGGTTAAACTCCTCCCAGACAGATGGACAAAGACAGGCCCCAGTTACCTCAACTGACTCATTGTCAGACGACACTGCTATCCAATTGGAGTCAAGTTCCAAAATCTGAGTGACTTTATCAGCGAAAAATGAGTTGTCCTCAGCACTGCTCCACAAGGGCTCCCCAAACCCCCTCTGGTTAAGAAGGAAGTCAGTCACCCTGAATAGAGCATCCGGGCGGGATTCCACTGATGATGATGATGATGATGATATTATTATTATTATTATTATTATTATTATTATTATTATTATTATTATTATTATTTAGATTTATATGCCGCCCCTCTCTGAGGACTCAAGGATGCAATCAAGGCGGCATGATACGTGTATCTTGCCACCTTGAGCGCCACTTTGTAAGTCTTAATACGAGCTCTTACAAGTGTTCGATCAGTCTAAGATTTACTTTTCCTCCAATGCTTCTCCAGATGTCTCTTCTGGCATTTGAACACCTGGAGTTCCTCAGTAAACCTAGGAGTTCTCCAGGGTCTAGTGCCACAGAGAGGTCGCAATGGCACAATCCAGTCAAGAGCCTCCATCACAACCCTATTCCAGGCCACGGCAAGAGACTCTGCCAAATTGTGTACAAGTGAATCTGATAAAACCCCAAGCGCCCTCTGAAAGCCCTCTGGGTCCACCAGGCATCTGGGGTGGAACCACCTAATCGGGTCCACCCCCTGTGAAGGAGGATTGGAGCCTCGAAATCAAGCTGTAGTAGAAAATGGTCTGACCACGACAAAGGCAAAACATCTGAGCCCCTTAATCTCAGACCATCACTCAATTGCTCCAAGAAAAATATCATGTTGGGTGCGTGTCCACCCTCATGAATCGCACCCTGAACTACTTGAATCAGGTTCATGGCTGTCATGGTGGCTGTGAACTCCTGTGCCAACCCAGAAGATTCACAGAGTGACGGCAGATTGAAGTCCCCCAAGACCATGAGTCTGGGGAACTCCACTGCCAACCCGGCTACCTCCTTGAGCAGCACAGGCAGGGCTGTTGACATGCAGCTGGGAGACAGGTACGTGAGCAACAAGCCCACCTGAACCCCTAGGTCCAGCTTCACCAAGAGGGACTCACAACCTGCAATCTCGGGAGCAATGAGTCTACATAGGCAAAAAGTCTCCTTGGCTATAATTGCCACCCCTCCCCCCTTCCCTGGGATCACAGCTGGGCAAATTTCAAAGAGAGGAACTCCTCCCTCTGGGCCCAGCCAGGTTTCAGTAACACATACCAGGTCAGCCTCAAGTCCCGGATGAGGAGATCCTTGTTTACCACTGAGCTGGCATTGAGTAGCAGCAGCTTGAGCCCTGGGCCCAGATTACACTCATCACCAGTGCCCCAGATTAAGCTCATGGGGCCAGAACAAGGGATCACTTTCAGGCAGCGATCTCTTCTTCCTCCAGAACGGCTTGCCCCATGGCTGTTGCCATATCTGCCTCTCCCCAGCAGCACTGGGATCTTCTGGCCTTCTACCATGCCAGAGATAGGCTCCCCCATCCCTCCTGTCTCTCCTTCGCTAGATATGCTAACCATCCTATCTATACTATATCCATTCATGCCATAATCATTCATTCCATACATACAGTCCCACTCATCGCAGATATCTCAGGAATCCATCACTAAAAAACCCTAATAATTTAACTAAAACAGTAAAAAACATTAAAAACTAAAAAAAACCTATCAACAATTAATACTATAATTACTAAAAGTAGATACTAAAAAACTGTAAGTACTAATTATTGAAAATAGCAAAAATAACAAAAGTATAGGGAATAGTCAATTAGCTAGCAGTTCTTTGATCTAATCAGCAGCAAGATGGTGCCAGACTCCAAGTTCTTGAGCTCTTGATTTCAACTCATTCTGTTCTGATAGTAATTTTTAATATGTAACAGTATTACTTGCCTGAATCAAGTTTGAATACATTATTGCTTCCAAAGGTGAAAACCATTTTGGAGTCTGCAAGTATTTCCCCCCCCTTAATTTCCAGCCATTTTTGAATTAGTATGCCTCTGATATAATGGTTTTTGGAGTATCTGTGTATTTTTTCTTCATTGTTCCATAGGTATTTATGCCATCCATATTGTAGGTCGCGTCCCTCAATGATTAATAATCTCTTATTTACTAATACTATCAAATCTTTTAACCATAAAGTAGTGGCAGCTTGGTAGTATAATTTCCAATTTGGTAGACCCATGCCTCCTCGATCTTTTGCATCTTGTAACAGTTTATATTTAATTCTGGTTTTTTTCCCTTTCCAAATAAATTTCCTAACCAATTTATCCAATTCATTATAAAATTTTTGTTCGTTTCTAATTTTGAGCTGTCTGGAATAGGTAAAGAACCTTTGGGAGTATGTTCATTTTAATTACTGAAATTCTACCTAACAGGGATATTTGTTATTTAGACCTCTTCACTAAATCTTTCTGGATATCCTTTAATAATTTTTGATAATTATCTTCTTTTATCAAAGTACATTTAGCTGTTAACCAATTTCCCAAATACTTAACTTTTTTAACAGACTTGATTCCTATGCTTTCTTCTAGTTCCTCTATGTATTTTTTGGACAGGTTTTTAGTTAACATCTTCATTTTATCCTTGTTGATTTTGAGCCCCGCTACTCTTCCAAATGTTTCCATTTCCCTTAATAATTCCAGTCCAGAAATTAATGGATTAATAGACTAAGTCATCAGCAAAAGCTTGTGTTCCTTAATTTTCAAACCTCTTATGTCTGGATTTGCTCTCACAGTGTTCAATAAAATTTCAATATACAATATATATAATAACGGGAAAATTGGACAACCTTGTCTGATTCCTTTTTCAATGTTAATTTTATCTGTCTTATCTCCATTTATTATTATATTAGCTGTTTTGGCCTAAGTAAATAATTTGTATCAATTTATTGAATTTATCTCCAAAATGCATCATTTTAATTAATGTCATTAGAAAATTTCGGTTTACATTATCAAAGACTTTTTGTGCATCAATAAAAAGCAAGGCCAATTATTTGTCTGGTCTTAATTCATAATATTCTAACACATCTAACACTGTTCTGGTGTTATATCTAATATGACGATTTGGAAGAAAGCCATTTTGGTCAGGATGAATCAGGACATTTAATACTGTTTTTAATCTTTCTGCGATTATTGAAGCAAAGATTTTGTAATCGGCATTAAGAAGTGAGATAGGTCTATAATTTTGGATTTGACACTCATCTAACCTTTCTGGAGTAGTATATGCTCCCCCCGCCCAAGACTTCAGTAACTTGCCTTCCTTTAAATTTTTATTAAACGATTCTAACAATTTATCTTCATATCCGTTAATAAATGTTTTGTAGAATTCTACTAGGAGGCCGTCCGGACCTGGGGTTTTATTGCTTTATTGTTTTTTTAAAGCTTTTTGTAGCTTTTCTTGGGTAATATCTCTATTTAGCTTACTTTTCATGTTCTCGGTCAAAGTAGGTAGCTGTTGTTTCAGGAAGTAGTATTTAACCTCTATCTCACAAATTTCCTCTTTTTTGTACAACTCTTGAAAAAAGTTTTGGGTTATTTTTTTTCTTTGCTGTCTCTTGTTGTCTTTGTCCCTGACTGTCTTCAAGATATTGAATTACTTTTCTGGCTTTCTTTCTCCTGAGCCTATAAGCCAACCACCTCCCCATTTTATTAGCGTGTTCGAAATAATTTTGCTTCATTGCTTTAATATTAAGTGTTAATTCTTCCTGATTAATTAATTTATTGTATGTAATGTTAAATATCTCACTTCTTTAAAATTTTCATTTGCAGGATTTTCCTGTCATTGGGTTTCTATCTCTCAAAGTTCTTTTTGCAATTTATTAATTTTTTCTTTTTGTAAGTTGTTTTTCCGTATTTGATAGGTGATAGATATGCCTCTAAAATACGCTTTCATCGTATCCCATACGTTATATGTAGATGTGTCATCGCCTAGATTTTCTTTAAAGAAGAGGTTTAATTATTTTCCATTTTAACCAAATACTTCTTTTCTTGTAGTAAATTTTGATTTGGTTGTCTATCTATTCCTGCTTTGACATGATTTTCCCAAACTTAATAAAATCGAAGAGTGGTCTGACCAATTATTATTTTGTATTTCCCCTTTGGTTATCTTTGAAAGCAGACTTAGATTGGTCCACGCCATATCTATGTGGGACCAGGATTTGTGAGGATGTGAGAAAAAAGTATACTGTTGGCTTTTGGGATTTAATTTTCTCCAAGTGTCATACAAATCAAATTCTTTGATCATGGCCATACATGAATTTGGAAGCTTTTGTTTAATGTGGTTTTAACTTTTCCCTTTATAGTCTAAATTAAGATCAACTATGGCATTAAAATTGCCTAATATGCAAATGTTTTGCCAGCTAAATTTGTTAATTTTTTAATGTAATTTTGAATAAAAGTTTTTTTGTTTCTGATTAGGTGCATAAATTTCTACTAATAAAATTTTCCCTTTATCTGCACAAATATCCACCATTAATACTCTTCCCTCAGTATCCTTATAAATTATGCTGGGATTTAAATAATCCTTAATATACAACATAATACCATTTTTCCTTACCTGGGCCAAGACACAAAATATTTTCCCCAATTTTGAACATTAATTTATTATATTACTGTTTTATTATATTACTCTTTTTTTCTTGCGTACAAATAATATCCAAATTTAGTTTAGAAAAACATATTTTCTCTTAATTAAAGAATTTAAGCCATTAACATTTACAGATAAAATTTTTGTTTCACAACCTATAATCTGCCTATCGGTTATTTGATTTGCTGATGGCTCTAGACCAGCGTTTCCCAACTGGTGTGCCGCGGCACACTAGTGTGCCACGAGACACAGCCAGGTGTGTCGCGGAGCTCCTAGGGAAGCTCCAGCTGGGCGGGGCGCTGCCGGTGCCGGGGCGGGCTTTCCCGAAACGGATGGAGAATGCCCTCTCTCGCAGCCCCCTGGCTGGGAGTGCTTTTGCTGCGAGAGAGGGCTTTCTCCATCCATTTCGGGAATGCCCGCCCCCCCCCTCTCGCGCACACGCCGCTCCCCTTTTCTCTCAGCCCTCCCTGGCTTCGCTTCTCAATCCCTCCCTCCTTCCGTCTTTCCTTCCCCTCAGCCGTTCTGTCTGGGGGTCTCCTGCTCTTCCCTTCCCTGCCTCCCAGGCTTTGCCTTCACCACCCCACCCCCTTTTTGGTTGGCAAGGAGTCCTTTGCCGCATCCTGCAGTTCGCACTCGGCTCGAGGCCGCTTTCCCTGGCTGCGCTTTCTCTCTCTCTCTCTCTCTCCTGTGAGCCGGGGGAAGGGAAAAAACAAACAAAAACTTCTTGCAACGGGCCCGCCCGCTCGTGCCCGCGCTCGTCCCTTCAGCAGCGAGGGAGGGAAGTCAGAGGGCGAGGGAGCGAGCGAGTGCTCTTGTCCTCGGTGCCCTCTGCAGCCTGCCTTCCTTCTTCTTTGCCGCCGCTGAGGGACGGAGAGAAGGATAGAAAGGAAAGAGGGATGGAGAGAGAGAAAGAAGGGAAGGAAGGAAGAGAGAGAAAGAGGGAGGGAGAAATAGAGTGAAATGGAGGAAGAGATATTTTTTTTGTCCAAACTTTTCTTTAGCCCCCCACCCACCCACCCCCACCCACCCATTCAGTGTTCCCCGGGATTTTGAAAATATGAATAATGTGCCGCGGCTCAAAAAAGGTTGGGAAACACTGCTCTAGACCTTGTTTCCACTGGGGTCCTAGCCCTGGCTCCTTCACTTTCCTGTCTTGCAAGTTCTCCGGATTCCCTAACCTTCCCCTCCTCTGTTCTCAATCCTATTGCTACCTCTTCCAAGTTACAAAGATTTCTTCTCTATTGAAATCTCCATTTTCCATCAATATCATCTCGTGGAGTTCTTGTGCCTTGTCTATAGAGTCTATCTTATATATTTTCTCCTTCCAAGTAACAAACATTCCCTTCGGGACCAACCATCTAAAAGGGATGTTATTTCTGTTCAGTTGTGTTGACAAGAATTGGTACTTATGCCTCTTCTCTCTTATTCTGCGAGGAATTTGTTTCAGGATTAGAATTTCTTTTCCTTTATATCTCAGTGATTCCCCTCTGACAATATTTAAAATTTCATCTCGTAACTTTCTTGAAATGGATGTTTGACCCTTCTCACGTAGCTTGTACTAATTCTATAAACTTCTCCTTACTCATTTCCTCTTTAGGCTTATCTAGTACAAGGCCTACAATTTCAGTGATCAGGTTTGGGATGTTCTCATCTCTAAATTCCTCTATGTTCTGTATTCATAAGATGAAAGCTGATTTTTCAAGTTCGAGATGAAGAATAGCCTCTTCTAAATCGTGGTTAACAACTTCTAGTCTGTCTTCTGTTTTTTTCATTTTCCTTTGATTTCTGCTGTTTTCTTCTTCACCACTTCTATCTCTTGTTCATTTCTTGTTAGAACAGCTTGCATTACTCCAATTTTCTCATACATTTTACCCATGTTGGGTTTCAGTTCACTAATTTCCTCTCTCACTCTGTCAATACCTTTTTGTGGTGTTGTCTTGCATTTTTAGAAGTGTTTCCTGTAATGTGTTTAAGGTAACTTCAAGTTTTTGAGGTGATGTTTTCATTTCTGCGAACATACTTTCTAGAAGACATTTTCTTTTAGTAATTTAATTTTAGTGATTGGTAATTTAATTTAGTGGTTTAATTACTAAAAATGCAGACTCACAGTTTTTAGTCCTTTAGTCTTTTTGTGTATCCAGTTGTCCAATATATCCAATTATTAAAAGAAGAGGATGGGGATCAAACACAATTTAGTTGCTTAAATGTTTAATTTTTAAGAAGGCCTTAGAGGAAGTATGAAAACTATACTTGAACAGAGCAAGTTCCATGTTTCAAAAATTAATCTGCTCTACAAACCCATGCGCTAATATAGATTATAAATATTTAAGTATTTAAATTACAACCAAAAAATTATAAATACTCTATCTTACAAGCTCTATAAATTATTAACTATATAAGTACAGTATTTAAATATCTATTTTAAAGTCTTTTAAGTCAATCAGTTTTTTTTAATGAAAAAGTGGAAGATAGTAGTAAATAGAAAATATTTAAATAGAAAATATTTAAATTATCAATTAATATGCCAAGTATATTAAAAAAATAATCAAATAATCAGTTAAATATGATGTTCAATATATATTAGAAATTCATTAAATTATATTAGCTAGAGATGTATTCGCTGTCTTCGCTGTAAATAGTTCTAATAGTTCAAACTTAAAGAGAAAAGAGGTAATCAATTATAAGATACAGATTACATAAATTTACTAAATTAAACATTCAAGAGTTCCAAAGGGAATATCTTTCCTTTCTTCTTCTATCTTCTTTTCTTCTTCTTCTTTTTTTGGAGGGGGATGGAACCGGATAGAGTTATTCACAGCATTTCATCTGGGTTCACCAACAAATGTAATCTCAAAATTTTAGTTCAAGGAGAAGAAAAAAGAATGTCCAGTCCAGACCCACAATTCAAAATCCAAAGTCACCAGTCACTGTGTTATGTCCAAAGTCCAAAATCCAGGGTCCAAAGTCCATATTTCAAAACCCAAAGTCAGAAATCACGATCCAGGGTAAATTATCTGAAATAAGTTGATCAAGGGCTTTTACTTCAATATTTCTTCCAGGAAAGACAAGCAGAGAAAAGGACCAGAAGTAAGGAGCTCTTTCAGTTTAAAGTTGATCCGTTTTAATTCTAATTTTTTTAAATTAAGCGAATCTAATCTAAAAGTCCAATTAATCAAAATAGTCCAATTAATCAAAATAGTCCAAATTAATCAGTTAATCAGATCAATGGGGTTAATTAATCAAGAAGAAGGTTATCAAAAAGTCTCACCAATGTTCTGTTTAAGGGAGAAAGTTTTTCCCTCAGTTCACCACAGGCTCTCTCCGAGTAAAACAGGAAACTCCACAGCTCTGTACGTTTGCTGCTAATCACACCGCCCCTCAAACCGTTCAACATTTGTGCTCCATTCGTCCAAATCTACTTTCTACTTTCACTTTTTATAATCCTATGAGTATTCTCCGATATTTGGCTTCTGTATTAAGGTAGTTTTGCCAAAGTTTTGCAATGGGGTTGTTCGTATCCCTTTAAACTTGATAAGGGATCCATTTTGTTTCTAACTTCGTGTTAAGATGGTTGATCATTGCGCCTTGGTGTCGGTCTTTTTTAAAAAGGCCGAACTCTTTGAAATCGATTGAAGAGTGATCTAGGTGTCATACAGGAGATCGCCTTTCTCCCTCCAATGCCTGAAGATCTCCTCTCTCTATTGGTCCATTTTCCTCTATCGGACCTTGCCAAAAGAAGGCCACAGGTTCCAAAGAAACGAGTCAGCATGGAGGAGCAAGTTACTGGCTGCTCGTGGCAGCGCGGCGCCCAAACCGGAAGTCTCCAGCTAGAGTTCTTAGTGCCTTTTTACAAATGCTTGTGGAGGGACGCCTTCTCAGAGCCTCTGTGCTAGCCAAAAATCAGCTGGCCAGCCCACACATGCACATTGGAGCTGAAATAGGGCAACAGTTCGTGTGCCAGCAGATATGGCTAAGCGTGCCACCTGTGGCACCTTTGCCATAGGTTCGCCATCACTGCCTTATGCAGTGGTAAAATTCATTGTATCCTGATTTTTAGCCAGATGCCTTAGCCTCTAAACCAAGTCTAATACACCATTATGTATATATGAGTTTATGTACTGTATTTAACATGCAAGAAAGTAGTAAGCTGTTATTGGACCCTTATACTGTGATTAAAATTCCTGCTTTAGATCTGATAAAATTGTTAAAACAATTTAAATTCATCATTCTGTTATCTATTTCACGCAAACATCTGGTTGAACTGGAGTACATATGAATATTTATAAATTTCATGTAGACGAATCTGTGAGATCCTCACTAAAAAAGCAGGGTGGAGAAAAATATGATCAATTCAAAACTATTAATGATTACTTCCAAGAGACTGGATATCACTAGATGAAGGATGCTGTTAATTAAAAAAATGGCAATCAAGAAAAGGGATGGTTAAAAGAAGGAAAATAACAATGGCTAATAAAATAGAATTGTTAATAAAAATCCAATCTCTTGGGAGCATCTATACTCACTGTTAAACAATAATCTATTTTATTGGATTGGGTAGCATCTTTAAGAAGTGTGCATAAGTACATCTTTGTACCTACCCCCCCCCCCCCCGTCTTATTGTCCAAATTTACTTGTACTTACTTTGCTTACGCTTATGCTTACAGGTGAAACTCAAAAAATTAGCATATTGTGAAAAAGTTCATTTATTTCAGTAAATACAACTTAAAAAGTGAGACATAATATATGAGAGAATCTCATTACATGCAAAGCAAGGCAATTCAAGCCGTGATTTATCATAATTGAGATGATTATGGGATACAGCATAAAGTATCTTGGTCTTCCACAATACTTCAGCAGTACCATGCCACGCCACATTGGGGCAGTAATTGCTGCAGAAGGAATCCAAACCAAGTTCTGAATACATATGCATGCTTTCACTTTTTAGAGGTCCGATATTGTTCTATGTACAATCCTTGTTTTATTGATCACATGTAATATTCTAATTTTCTGAGATGATGGTTTTGTGGTTTTTATGAGCTGTACCCCATAATCATCTCAATTATGATAAACCACGGTTGGAATTATCTTGCCTTGCATGTAATGAATCTGTCATATATTTCGTTTCATCTTTTACTGAAATAAATGAACTTTTGCACGATATTGTAATTTTTCGAGTTTCACCTGTATACCAAAACCCACTATCTTGTACATGTTTTTGACAAATAAATAAATGATAAATTGTATCTAGAGAAAAACCGTCCGTGAGGTCACATATTCACTCATGTACTGTATTTATAGCACTTACTACAAGTGTACTATTGAGAGATTTATTACCTCCACCCCTTGAATTATTCTAAACCCAGAGTCTATCCCAGCAAAAAGCAAAATACTGTAATGATTAACACCGAGGCGGTGACTCAGGAATCACCACAGCAAAAGGGAGGCTCCCATCTTAAAGATCTTTCCGATTGTCGCCCCGCCTAAACCGGAAGTGAGGCTAGCTGGAAAGCGTCGTGAGAGAGAGGAAGCCGACAAAACCGTAGTCGGCTCCTGTCGTAAAGGTCCTGTTCAGCCTTTCTCGTGAGTATTGGTCCCGCTTAAAACGTGCATGATGCGATGCGATGCGAATGAGGGCTTTGAAACCCAAACGGCAGAAGTCTTACTGTAATTGGGAACGAGAAGTAATTTATGGGATGTTTCTTTTCTGCTGATGTTAGAAAACCAGGCTGCCGATCAGGAAAGCCTTGGTCAGAGCATAAATGAAAAACAGCCAAGCATCTAGCAATAATGTGTCAAATTTTTGAACAATTTACACCATAACGAAAGCAGGAATTGATGTTTTGAAGTAGCGCTCTAAACTCTCAGAGCTGAGAATGGCGCCTGCTATCGCAATAACGTAACCGATGGCGGGCGCCTAACTCTCCCAATCATCCTTAAAATATAATCTAAAGAGCTTTTAAAATCCTATGGGGTCTTTGGAAGGATGAGTGGACACTGTTAGGAAGAAACAGTCTAGGCCAAGGGTAGGCAAATTTGGATCTCCTATGACTTCTGGACTTCAACTCCCAGAATTCCTGAGCCAATCATGCTAGCTCAGAGATTCTGGGAGTTGAAGTCCACATGTCATAAAAGAACCAACTTTGCCTACCCCTGGTCTTAGGCTCTTTAGAAAATACTGAACTGGCATAACATTAAAAAGTTCCAATATAGGAGAATATTTGTAGCTCAGGGTTGACATGAGGGATCCTTGGTACTGTCAGAGCTTGTTGTTTTCTTGCAGATGTTTCATTTGTTGTTACCAAACAAGTAACATCATGGGTGCTAATAATGTTACCTAGTTTGGGTAATAAAACGTCTGCAAAAGACAACAAAACTCATAGAGCATTAAGGACCCACATTGCTTTTTATGTCTTCAGTTTCCACTGCATCAGGCTTCCTGGAATTTGAGACTAACTTTGCCAAAGGATCTGATCAAAGTCAGCATATGGATGCTCACAGTTTATATATAAGATCCATCTAAACTTCCTGTCAGATCACGGATTATGCCCATCTGTCCATACTGAATGACCACAGAACAAAGTCAGAGCTGATTTTTGTTGTTACCATAGTTAAAAAAGCTATGGCTCTGAAGCATAATCTTTCTTGAACATTCTCTGGGATATGGTATACTGTACATCAAGATTGCATCATTCTTTCCCTCCCTCCTTAGAGTTTATCACAGAGTTGTTGACTGGTGCTACCATGACAAAATTTATCCAATTTGAAATCACGCAAAATATAGGGGATAGCTCTTTTATATTGATAAACTATAATTTAGTTTATAATTTATGTAAACTACAGTATATTCTGAACATAGAATGGAATGGTTGTTTGTGATTCCTACAATCTAGCTGCATTTTCCAAGATGAATATTTAAACCAGTCTATCTGCATCGTGGTTCTATTATAAGTCTAGGAGGTGGCACAATGTTATGTATTTAAAACATTTAACAATCATGGGATATGGCCAATACAGTATATTACTCAAAATGGTAAATAAATTATCATATAGAAAGACATAAGGAATTCCTGTCTTCTATCAGTTGTGCTAGGCAGTGATGGTGAAACTATGGCACGGGTGCCACAGGTGGCACGCGGAACCATATCTGCTGGCACGTGAGCCATTGCACTAGCTCAGCTCCAATGTTCATATGTGTGGCGGCCAGCTGATTTTTGGCTCACACAGAGGCTCTGGGAAGATGTTTTTGGCTTCCAGGGAGCCTCCAGGGGGATGGGGGAGGGCATTTTTACCTATCCCCAGCTCCAGGGAAGCCTTTGGAGCCTGGGAAAGGTGAAACACAAGCCTACTGGATTCACCAGAAGTTGGGAAACAGGCCATTTCCGGCCTCCAGAGGGCCTCCAGGGATTGGGGGAAGCTGTTTTCACCCTCTCCAGACATTGAATTATGGGCAGGGGCACTTGCACATGTGCAATAACGCATGCATGCATTCTTTCGGCACCCGAGGAAAAAAATGTTCACCATCGCTGTGCTAGGGTGTTATTTAAAAAGTGATCATCCTGGTGCAATACAATTGCAGCATAGAAAATATAATATACAGAGCAGAATGCTGAAATATTCACAAATGTTCTCAAACAAACACACTATTCAAGTTTCAACTCTCTTTTGGTATGCACAGCTCTATAGAACAAAGCCTTCCTTGATGCTCATACTGGCATTCACTGGTAACCGGAGGGCATGATTTTAAAAAATTGAGGTACTGTTCAATGCTACAGGGATGTCATCTATATTTTGGCAACTATATGGAGTCAAAGTTTTAAACAAAGATTATAAATCAAGATGAAAATTACTATAAATCACATGGAAGCTAATCTTTGATATATAGAAGCAGTCCAGATACTAAGCTTGGCTAGTACTTGGAGAAAAGATCAACAAATCCCAGGGCTATTAGACTAGTAAGTAAAAATGCTTCCTTACAAGTATGGATTCACATAGGCATTAGCATGACTGGTGGGATTCTTTATGTTTAATAACTGTACTTTCCCCCCCCCCCTCTAGGAATGTTACCAAGATGTCTACACATTCATTGCTGTGTGAGAGAATTATCCTGGCTAAGGAGCTAATTAAAAGAGCAGAAGCTCTTTCCATATCCCTAAAAGATGGCATAGAAGGTGGAGCAAAACTTGGCAGTAAATTAAAGGCAGAACTAAAATTCTTGCAGAAAATAGAAGCTGGTGGAGTATGTATCAAAGAGTCTCATCTGCAGAGTACAAACCTCACTCATCTGCAAGCTGTCATTGAATCAGCAGAGAACTTGGAGGGTATTGTTGGTGTTCTCCATGTTTTCACTTATAATGACTCCGTTGGTAAAAAACAAAATTTGGTGGTAGATGTAGTTGCAAATAATGGGTATGCTTGGGTGAAAGCAATTGGTCGTAAAGCTGAAGCTCTGCATAACATTTGGTTGGGTAGAGGCCAGTATAGTGACAAGTGTATTATTGAACAAGCAGAAGATTTCCTACAAGCAAGTTATCAACAACCAGTACAATATTGCAGCCCACACATTATTTTTGCTTTCTACAATGGTGTGTCCAGCCCAATGGCAGAAAGGCTAAAAGAGATGGGTATATATGTGCGAGGGGATATTGTTGCTGTGAACCCATCAATGGACTGTCTTAAAGAAAATCACTATTTAAGTTCTAGTGAATCTGACAATGGGGATGAATGCTTTCAAGTGTCTAAAGTAGATCGGGGTATCTTAATAGCCAGTGTTGCATTTCCTACAATGTTGAAAATAAATACATGCAGTAGGGTTAATTTAGACATTACTACTCTGATTACATATGTCTCAGCCCTAAGCTATGGGGGCTGTTACTTTATATTCAAAGAGAAAGTTTTAACTGAACAGGCCTTACATGAGCGATGTGACAGTGTTCTCCCACGAATGGAGGAATTCATGAAGGGCAAAGAATTGGTTGCTTGTGAATCTGCCATTAAAGATTTTCATATTATTTTAGAAACTATAGGAGGTCCTGGAGAAAAACGTAGAGCTGCATTACTTATGAATAGAATCCATGTGGTTCCAGACCAATTCTCTGAATGTGCCTCAAGATTAGTCCTTAGCTCTAAAATCAATAGCCGTTCTCTGATCATCTTTGGGACAGGAGATATTTTAAAAGCCGTCACTATGACAGCAAACAGTGGCTTTGTTCGGGCAGCAGCAAATCAGGGAATAAAGTTTAGTGCGTTTATTCATCAACCAAGGGCATTGACAGAAAGCAAAGAAGCTTCTGCCATACCTTTACTAAAACATTAAGATGGTTCTAAATATTGTTTCTAGCTGAAGGAATGTTAGAAATTAAATAGTGTAATTCATATAAATATTGATGTTATGTGGCCACAATTTATTCATTTGATTGAATTGAACTGAAATAAACTTAGGGAAGGTAAATTCTGTTGTGTTTCATTTACTCATGTATAACTTTGTATAAATGTTATACACCTTTTCCATGCCAGAATGCTTTCTTAGAGCAATTCCACATTTTATCTTGAGGCTGATGCAGATATGCACAGTATAATAATCTTGGTGCAAAGGATTGTATTGATCAGGGGTATCAAACTCAATTTCATGGAGGGCTGCATTGAGGGTTGTGGTTGATCTCATGGGAGAGGGCATGGCCAGCTTCCACTGCTGCTGTGATCACTCTCCTTGACAAGGTTGCTCATGGTGTGTGTGGTGGTGGTGGGAGCAAAGTGTCAATAGGATGGAAGACGACCAGGAGAGATCAGGAGGAAGAGACAAGGGGATGGCAAAAGGCATCGGGGTAGGATTTTCCTCAGACCTTTCTTTCTTTCTTTCTTTCTTTCTTTCTTTCTTTCTTTTCCTTCCTTCCTTCCTTCCTTTCTTCTTTAGTCTCCTTTCTTTCTTCTTCCTTCCCCCTTCCTTCTCTTTCCTTCCTTGTTCTCTTCCCCTCTTTCCTTCTTTTTCTTTTGTCTTTCTCTTCCCTTCTTCCTGTGCTTTCTTGGATGCTCAAATGGATAAGAGGAAACATTTCTCAATGCCTACTTGCCTTGTGATTAAATGCCACTTTTGCTAGTAGATTGTGGCCACTTAAAAGACTAAAAACAAACCAGAATCAATTTATCCCATACTTGCAGTTCAGCAGTAGCAGCAGCAGCAGATGCACCGGGCTGCTGGGGACTTTTCCTTCCTTCTTTTCCTGGTCGCCTCATTGCTGAGCTTTCCGCTCTTCCTGCACTGGAGTCAAGCTGCATATCAGCAAATGGGGAGAAAAAGAGATGCCCTGTCGGGAGAGGGGAGAAGAGGAGGAAAGAAACTCTTGCTTCTGCTGCTCCGGCTTAATTCTCAACAACATTTATGATTTCAGCTCAGAGGATCAGGCTGAAGCCATAGATTACAAAGATCCTTGCAAAGCCAGTATGAGAAAGGGATAAGGGGGAAAGGAGGAGGGAGGACACACACACACACACACACACACACACACACACGTGTGACAGGAGCACTTCAAGGTTCTTCTTTGGGGAACTTGGGAAATCATACTTAGCCAGGCTAAGAATATTGCCTTTCCTATTTGCCTGCTGCTCCCTGGAATCCTTGTTATTTTGACACAAAAGGGAAGGAAGGGAAGGCCAGGGGATCTCTGTGAAATGCACATGGCTTGGAGCTGCTTGAGGAGCATGGGAAGACTTAACTCGCCCCCACTTCTGCCTTTTCACATGCCTGGAATCCTTGCTGCACATGGGGGGACTTCTCAGGTTGCTGAGGTGGTGGTGGGGACAGAGATAGCACCTGCCACCCATCCCCTCTCCTGCAGCAGCCCGAGAAGCCTTGAACATGTGCTCTTTTTTGCACTCTGGAGGGGCTTCCCTAAACCCTTTGGAGTGCAAAAAAATGCACAACAGCAAACCAGAAATACATTTTTCTGAACCTCCGGTTTTTCCATTGGGCAGTTTTTTCCAGCTGCCAGGCTTCAGAAAGGCCTGTGCGCATGTGTGAGGGGGCAGTGCAGAGGGGGTTGTGCATGCGAGGGGGGAAGGGAAAGGGTATAGGCACCTGCATACATGCTAGCACCCCTACACTTGCCCTTTTTGGCATGTGAACCTAAAAAGGTTCACCATCACTGATCTAGGGTAAAGATTACTTATTTAGCTCTTCTATTGTTCTAGCCACGCGCCAAGGTGCACTGGTGGCAGCCTGCTGGTGATGTCACAAAGAGATCACAGGTCGGTTACTGGTCTCTAGGCATCACCATCTCTTTTCTTTTTTCTTATTTTCCTTTCTGTACATGTGGAAAGGCCAAGTTTCCGGCATTGCATGTGGTCATCATCTTGTTTTTGGCATTTTTATTTAAAAAAAAAATATTTTTGTGGGTTTTTTGCACTGCATATGCATTTGTGTGGCCATGAAGCATAGCCATGCAGTGCGGGAGGAAGCTAACCTGCAGAGAGGTAAATTGGAAACTTGGAACCCACCTTTGTCCTGCGCCCCAGTAGGTGCTGCCTCTTCCTGTCTAAGGTAAGTCATGGTCATGCTAGGCCCTCCCACCCAATCCCTGAAGACCTGGGCCCCTCCTGGCCACTCTGGTAATTGTATGTTGGGCTCGGGTGGATTCAAATCAAGCTGCTCAGCTTTTTATTATAAAAATGCTCAGCGCTTGGCTTGCAGCAAGGACTCCATCCGACAGACAATTACTGGAGCGGGTGGGGTGGTCCATTTACATGGATAGGTGGTGATCATGAGGAAGGTGATCGCTTGCTCTCCGTGGAGTTCCCCCACCCCCTCTGGTAATTGTGTGTCAGGCAGATTCCTTGCTGCAAGCAGAGCTGAGCAGTTTGTTTGTTTATTGTATTTATATGTCACTCACTCCAAAAAGGACTGAGAGCAGCTAACAGTAATTATAAATACAACAGCAATAAAGAGCAATAAAAATATAACAATAAGATCAACAATGCAGTAAAAAATATCATAAAATCATACATACTTGCAATCAATGCTAATTCTAGGCCTGCCAGAAAAGCCAGGTTTTAATGGCTTTCCAGAAGACCGGTAGCGTGTGCGAATCTGGGGGCAGTTGATTTCAAAGGTTGGAGCTGCCACAGAGAAGAATCTTCCCCAAGGCCCCACCAACTGACATTTTGTGAATGGGACCTGGAGAAGGCCAATTCTGTGGACTCTTATGAGGGAGGAGATGGCCCCATAAAGAGTCTGGCCCTGAGCCATTTAGGGCTTTAAAGGTAATAACTAACACCTTAAATAGCATTGGAGACCAACTGGCAATCAATACAGTTCATGTAAAGTTGGAGTAATAAGGGCGTACCTTGGTACACCCGTTATTTCATGTGCCACTGCATTTTGCACCAGCTGAAGTCTCTGATCACTCTTCAAGGGTAGCCCCATTTAGAGCGCATTTCAATAGTCAAGACGAGAGGTATTGAGGGTGTGAGTGACTGCAAAGTGCCTCCTGGTCAAGGTAGCACAACTAGTACACAAAGCGGACTTGTGCAAAAGCCCCCCTAGCCACAGCTGAGAGATGTTGCTCTAGCCTCAGCTGTGGATCTAGGAGGACACCTAAGTTGTGAACCCTATCCGAGGGGGAAATTGCTTTCCCCCAGGCACCAAAGATGGGTAGATGGGATCATCTTTAGGAGGAAGGACCCACAACCGCTCAGTCTTGTTGGGCTTTGTTTCCTACCACCAGGCAAGAAGGTGGGCTGCCCGGGGTTGATGGGATTTCCCCACCTCGGGAATGGTGCTGCAAGCAAAAGGAGGTGGGGAGTCCCATTTGCTTGCCACCCACACTGGGATTCCCGGGGCGGGGCTTTGACATCACAGCAAGCAAATGGGACTCCCCACCTCCTTTTGCTTGCAGCACCATTCCTGAGGCGAGGAAATTCCATCAAACCCCGGGCAGCCCACCTTGCTGGGTGGCGGGAAACAAAGCCAAAGTGGAGGGCATCCAAGCGGGGGAGCTGCTGCGTGCACCGGGGCAGGTATTTTGGGCTCGGAGGCAGTGCGGGTCTCCCCCCCCATTGCGCCCATTGCCCAGGGCAGCCTTAGCTCACCCTGGCGCTCTTTGGAAAGGGGAGGGTGGCGGGTTCTGTGTTTTAAGACTTGTGGACTTCAACTCCCAGAATTCCTCAGCCAGCCAACCTTGGCCACTTTAAAACTTTGTGGACTTCAACTCCCAGAGTTCCTCAGCCAGCCAGCCTTGGCCACTTTAAGACTTTGTGGACTTCAACTCCCAGAGTTCCTCAGCCAGCTTCGCTGAGTCAGAGCCTTCCCCTGTCCCCTTCCCGCCCACCATGGTGTTCGAGCGAACGCTGAACCTGAACACAGACCTTAAAATGTCCTTGTTCGGGTTTGGTATGCCGAACACCGCAAAGTTCTGCACGGACCCAAACTATGCAAATTCGGTTCGCCCAACACTAATCATCAGCGTGACCAAAGCAGTTTCAGTGCTGTAACTGGATCTGAAGCCAGATTGGAATAGGTTTATGTAATCCGCTTCTTCCAAGGTCCGCAGGAGTTGGAGCACAACTACATTCTCTAGAACTTTCCCTACAAAGGGAAGGTTGGAGACAAGATGATAGTTATCCAATGAGGCTGAGTCCAGGAAAGGCTTCTTGAGGAGGGGCCTCACAACTGCTTCCTTCAAAGGTTGCAGAAAGGACCCCTCACTCAAAGAAGTGTTAACAAACACACCTGGAGCTAGTCTTATGTCACCTCCCTACTGGCCAAAACCAGCCAGAAGAAACACAAGTCCAAATAAACGGAAGTGCTCATCGTTACTATGCCCTTGTCCACTTCATCATCACTATCATCATGGCCTTGTCCACTTCATCATCGCTCATCATTCCAATGGCCTTGTCACAGAGTCAAACTCATCCCACACAATGGGACTAAGACTTACCCCAGTCACCTCGCTTGACATTGCCAATTTGAGTCCAGGTCTAACCGAATCTGAGCGAAAATGAACAAATTCCCTCGGCTCTACCCTGCAAGAGATCTTCCAAACCTTTCCACATCAGGAAGAGAATGGGTCAGGTACATTAGCAACCGGCCCACCCAAACCCCTAGGTTTAACTTCAGGAGAAGAGACTCACAGCTGACAATCCTGGGTGTGGGGATCCTGCGAGGACTAAGAGTTTTTCGTACTATAATAGCCAGTCCCCCACCCCTTCCCTGGTGTCATGTCTGGTGCAGCACCTGAAACCCAACTGGGCACATTTCTGAGAGGGGAACACCCCCCTCATAGCCCAGCTAGGTCTAAGTTATACCCGCTAGGTCTGCCTCCTCTTTCAGGAGCATGTCCCGGATCAGAGGGACTTTGTTGGTTACCGACCTGGTAAGCAGCAGCAGCCTGAGACCAGGGCCCTGAAATTCTCTGTCACTGTCTATGAGGGTTGAACTCGAGGGGGCAGAACAAGGAATCACTCTAAGGTAGTGTTCTATCCCAGGCCTACACAGATTGAAAACAAAGGAGGAATCCATGTGCTGATATTTCAAATAAATATTTTTATATAGCAAGCACAGAGGTGAGCTGCTGCCGGAATGCCTAATTGCGCTTGGCCCCATGGGCTCGAGTGTGGGATCGAGCAGAATTATGCTTCCTGCATCTGTGCAGGTAGCAAAATTGCACACGGGCGCGCATGCAGGCACATTTCAGTGAGGTTTTTTGCTTCCCCGCAAAAAAACACTCCTTGCTGAAACGTGCATGCACATGCATCCCTGTGCATGGTTTGGCTACCTGCACACGTACAGGAAGCGTAATTGCTTTTGATCCTGCACTCGTGTTCCAGAGCTGTGGGGCTGAGTGCAATTAGGCGTTCGGGCAGCAGCCCACCTCTGAGCAAGCATCATTTATACAAGCCAAATTCATTCATGTGAATTCATCTTGGCAGCTTCTCAGTGAGAGGTGTTAAAAGATAACAGTCCAGCGGCTAGGCTGCTGCCGAAGATCAAAGCTAATTGTGAATTCCTTTATGAGATAAAGAGTCTTCAATTTCACTGACTTACAATTACAGCTTTCCAGCATCTCCGCAGACAGGGCACTTTTCCTCCAAGGATTTTAGCAAGGAAATAACAGTTGGCTAGCGAAACCTGTCTGGAAACTCAAACATCAACCAACTGCATTACAAAACGTTGAAACTCCACCCTGAATTTCTCATCCACCACCCTTAAATACCAATAAGGAATGGTCAACAATTCCCTAGAATTAACAAACTACTTCCCTTTCTCATACAAGTATTCCTGTCTTTTTCTTAGTCTTCTAAAGTGGGCATCTAGGAAAGGTTCATGGTCCTTCTCCTCCTCCTCTTCTTCTAAGTCAGACCCTACTGTCATTGGCATCTCTGCCACCTCTAGTGGTCCTTCATGTTTATACAGGTCTATTTCTCCCTCACTCTCTGCATCAGCTGGCAAAACCAGTGGCCTAGGATACCAAGATGGGCCTGGCTCATCCTCCTCAGAGTCTATCATTACCAGAGTTGGTTGAAGACCACTCACAACAGGTAGCGAGCCCTGGTTCTCTGTGAGTGGCCTACCCCTCGATTCCCATCATATCTATCTCCCCATTACGACTGTAATGCTCCAGCCCTCATGCTCCCCATAGATCATTCCTCCACAGGTCTCCATCTCCTCCTGCAGGCCCCTGCATTCATATCACAGCAGGGATATGTCCCCACCTGCTTCTGTAAGTCCACTCAGTGGGGGGGGGCACCACCTTCACTCCCAGTGGCCTCATTCTAGCTAACCAGTCAGTCATTCCATTCATCACTTCATCATGTTCTCACTCGCCATCCTCCCCACTTTTCTGGGGCCGCTGCGGCTGGACCTCCGCTTCGGCAGAGGAAGGAGGAGGAGGCACAGTGCGGTTGGTGCTTGAGATGCCACCAAACACCCCTTTTTCTCGCCTGCCACAGTGGGGAGATCCCCGAGTTTTTGCACCCTGGCTTTTCTGTCCACAATTTTCATTAGATATATAATGTTAAAGAAAAAAATTCAGCAACTTTTCACACGAAGTAGAACACTTATGATTCTCATGTGGGTTATAAGTCTCTCAACTGAGAAAAAATATATTTGTCCATTCTGCATCAAGCACTCTGTTCTGATTTGATTTTCTTCTTCTAATGTTCATTCATAGTACTAGGTACTAGATATGTTAATGATTTTTTAAAAAATCAAAATCGGCTTTTTAGAATATTTATCTTTATAAAAGCCATGGATGTTCAACCAATAGTACACAGACCATAAGTAAAAGTAATGCATAGGTAAATTAACAACCACATGTTAAGGTAGAAAACATACTTATAAAAGCAGATGTGAAACAAACATTAACTTTAAAAAACCAATTATAAAAGAATACAGAACTGCAAAGATACCCACATAGTTGAGCTCTAACTCACGTGGATTTATTTGGTTTATTTATCATTTGTCCTTTTTGATAGCCATTCAAATAATGTGAGTTAATCAACTGAAAAAGAACCCAAACACCTATCTGAAAACTTATCTTGGTTAGTAAGCCATTCCCACTCAGTCACATGACCATTAAGCCACACCCCAGGCACATAATCATCAAGCAACTCCCACCTGGTCATATGTCTGGCAAGCAACTCCTACCCATTCACATGACCATCAATCCACGCCCACAAAATAAGTCACACCCACAGTGTGGCAGTAAAAATTTTGGAAACTCTAGCCTGGTTCTAGCTAACTGGCAATCATGTTCTCACCTGCTTGCTTGACATGATCTATCTGTTTGCTGCATATTAACCTGTTTCTAGTTAGCTATCTTTTTTTTGGGGGGGGGGGGTATTCTTTTTTTTATTTTTTTCCTCCATACCTTACAGAAATAAATTCACATACCTTCAAATTAGAATACAATACAATATAGTATCAATTGCCAAATTCTTAATTAAAATTCTTAATTATTTATCTGTTTTGTTTTGGTATACGTTTCTTAATTCCTCTCCCTCCAGATGACTTCCAGCTTACTTTAAAATCCTTTCATTGTGGTGTCGGCTTGGCTTGGTCGTCTTAGGCACAGCAGCCTAGCCAATTTCACCCACTGCCAGTGCGAGACAAACCGGTTCAACTGGTGGGGTATACCGACCCCAAACCAACCCCCTGGCAGCATCCCCTTGCATCCCCTCCCCTTCAGGGAGGATCAGGCTTAGTTTCATGGAAACCAAAGCCCCCCAGGCAGCAGGGATTCAGAGTTTCCCCATGGACCACCAGCACCATTGACTCTGCCCCTCTGTCTGTCCTACTAGTTAGCTATCTTTGAGGTAAGTCAATCATTGTAATTGTGTGCACAAGAAGTTTCAATAAAAATAAACACAAGTCCCAAGCAAAATCTCTGAACATATCCAGAGGAAGAGAGAGATCTCTGAACAGCATACCCAGAGAGAACAGATCTCTGAATATATCCAGACAGAACAGGTGTCTGACAACAGAGGCTTCATGCTCAGGGAGATCTTCCTAACTCAGAACTGCTTTGCTCAGAACCATGTCTCTATGTCTATTTTCCTACATCTGACTCAGGGGCATCTTCAGAAGCCACTACCCTGCTTATTATCATCTGGAATAGGCCCTAAAAAGAGCACCTACAACCTACAATGTTCTCTCTTCATGGTAAGAATGGGTTGTAGCTTATCTCATGTGTATAAAAAGCATGTTCAGAAACTTAAGTATTTAGTGCAGAAAGCAGGTGGGTCCGTTTCTGATACTCAGCTTAGGAATCTGGTAAACGAGAGAGGAAAACAATGTCTTTGTTATACTGAAAGTGTATCTCTAAAGCTCAGAGAATAAGAAAAGATAGGCAAGACATTTCATTCAGAGTCTCATGCAGCAGTAGAAATACTTCAATGCTGGCACCAATGTTGTTATGCTGTTGAAAAGATTAGTTCATTAAATCAGATGATGGCTCAACTTACTAAAGATCTCCCTCCTTCATATAATACTTTGCAAATTGTCACTCCTAAGGCTCCAATGTCATATCCTGAATCTCCTCCAGTAATAAAAAATACTGGTCTGATTTGTAAAATGCTAGAGGAAGAATTAGGGAAAGGTCAAGGTGATTCTCATGAAATTGCTGAAATGCTTGATGTTTGTCCAGTTAATGTAGATGCTAAAATTGTTCTTCCTGCACAACTTTGCAAATTTCTTCTGAATGTGCCTTTAAGGATTTTCAGAAAGTTCAAGTAGCTGGTAAACTGGCACAAACTTTTTCAAACATTCAACAGAAACCTAAAGAAGCATACACTGACTTCATTAATAGCTTGCAGGACACTTTAAAGCAGGGGTCCCCAAACTTTTTACACAGGGGGCCAGTTCACTGTCCCTCGGACTGTTGGAGGGCCGGACTATAAAAAAAACCTATGAACAAATCCCTATGCCCAAACAAAATGGGAACAAATACAATATTTAAAATAAAGAAGTAATTAAATAATTAAGTAATAAAGTAATTTATACTTCTTTATTAACAAGTAAATTTAAACTTAAATCAACAAACTCCCTCCATTTCTCCTTCTTTCCTTCCCTCCCTCCCTCATCTCCATTTCTCTTCCCTCTCTCTTTTCTTCCTTCTCTCTCATTTGTTTCATTTTCCTCTCCCTCGTTTTCTCTCCATCATTTTCTCATTTTTCTATTTTCTCTCTCTCACTCTTTCCATCTATCCCCCTTTCTCTCTTCCTCTCTATCTCTCCCTCTTTCTTTCTTTCTCTGTCCCTCTCTCTCTTTCTCTCTTTCTTTCTCTCACTCATTCTCTTTCTCTCTCCCTCTTTGTATCTCTCCCTCTCTCTCTATCTCCCTCCTATCCTCCCCGCCCCTTGCCTCTGTACCGCCTCCTCGCTCAGCAGCAGACCGCGGTGAGTTGACAGGAGATTCAGGAGCTTATTATATCTATTGATAAAATCTCGTGGGCTGCCGCGGGCCAGATAAATTGCCTCAGCGGGCCGCATCCGGCCCCCGGGCCGTAGTTTGGGGACCACTGCTTTAAAGCATCAGACTAATAACCAAGAAGCATAAACTGAATTACTTATGAAGCTTGCTGAAGAAAATGCTACTTCTGAATGCAGAAAGCTATTATAGGATTAGGAAAGGATCCTGAATTGGCTGAAATGATTAAATTTTTTCAAGATATAGGTTCTCCCAGTTATCAAGCTAATTTGTTAGCTGCAGCAATAATGCAAGACAACAAACCTCAAGGAAATTATTGCAGAGACATTTTAAGGAAGAATGCAGGGCTCTTGGCAGAAGTAATAATTCTCAGACAAGTTCCATATCTGGAGTTACCTAATTCAGGGGTCCCCAAACTTTTTACACAGGGGGGCAGTTCACTGTCCCTCAGACTGTTGGAGGGTCGGACTATTAAAAAAAACCCTTGTGATTTTCTTAATGCCGCCGAGGGGGAGGAGGAGGAGGCGGCGAAGTGGAACAAGTCCCCAACTCCTTGCTGAGTTTTCTTTCTCTCTCTCTGTCTTCCTTCTTCTCCTTTTCTCTCTCTCTCTTTCTTTCTCTGTCCCTCTATCTTTCTCTCTCTTGCTTTCTCTCTCTCACTCTCTTACTATCTCTCCCTCTTCCTTTCTCTCTCCCTCTATCTCTCCCTCTTTCTTTCTCTGTCTCTCTTGCTTTCTCTCTCTGTCTCTCTTGCTTTCTTTCTCTCTTTTGTTCTCTCTTTCTCTTTCTTTCTTTGTCTCTGTCCTTCTTTCTATTTCTTTCTTTCGCTCTCTCAGATCTATATTCTACCATTGCTGTTCTTGGTAGAGCGCATCATCTTAAAACTGATAATGTCCCTACTTACACTTCTATTTCTTCTCTTGATTTTTGTTCCAAATGGAACATTGTTCCCTATAATTCTACTGGTCAAATGATTGTGGAACAATCCAACCACACTTTCAAACAATAGTTAGAAAAACAATTAAAAGGAGTGAAATTCTGTACTCCATGCCTTGCAAATATTCAACAACAACTAAGTAAAGTTTTACTTACTCTTAATCAAATTAATATTTATTTCACAATTTAACAGCTTACATGCATCATTTTAGACACCAAGAGTTGTTGCCTAGGCCAGGGGTAAGCAAAGTTGGCTCTACTATTGACATATGGACTTCAACTCCCAGAATTCCTGAGCTAGCATGATTGACTCAAGAATTCTCTGAGTAGAAGAGTCAGCTTTGCCTATCACTAGCCTAGACAATTGGTTTATTATTGAACTCTACTGGATAAAACCTGGTTGAAGCCTGTATCATTAATAACCTGGGGATGGGGTTTTGCAGCTGTATTTACTCCTACAGGTCCAGTGTGGATCTCAGCTAAGTGTGGGCATCCAGTACATGATGGTGTAGCATCAGAGTTCCAGCAATCCAATACTAGAATGTGACACTCCAGAAAGCACAGCACCCTTCGTCCAGTATGATGCCCTCGAGCACCCAATGTGACATAGGGAGCAGTGAAGAAAGCAACATCAAAAGCTCAGCAGATCTTATGGGAACAAAACAAACCAGAAACTCCCAAGAATTTATGGTGTGCCATCTTTGCAGTTATCACTGCCAATTCACTTCTCATTGTTTGTATTTTTACTCTTTTCCTTCCTTCATTAGCAGTGGAACCTCCCATTGTAACCCATGATTTACATCTGGCCAAACAAGCCAATGTGCCTAACTTTTGTTTAAATAAAGCATATGCTGCTTGGTAATTGTTTCATTCCTGCCTGTACTCCTCTTTTTGCAATTCTTAAGGAAACATCACTAAATAAACAGATGCTTCATGCCCAGAAAGAAGATCTTCCTAGCTTAGAACTGCTTTTCTTTGAAAGCCATGTCTCCATGTCTATGAATCCTACACTGATACACCTCCCACATGAATATAATTTGTGCAGCTCCTTCCTAGTGGCAGATTTATGCACTTTCGTATGAAATACCTGGTGAAATTTGTTTGTCATTTTGCCATTGTGCTGTTTTTTGAACTCTGGAGGATTCAAGGGAAGCTTCCCTGAAGCCCCGGAGGCAAAAAAAAACAACCCAATGGGTGGCAGGAGCTATCTCCAACCCCCGCCCCCTCAGCAGCCTAGGAAATGGAAATACTCAATTATCAATTTATGGTCCATTGTTCCTTTTAAATATTTATATAGTTTCTTAACATCATTCCAATTATACACTGTTGGTCTGTTTATATGCTTGCTAAGAATACCTATACTAGCACTAATATCCGGTTGTGAAACTCCAGCCAAATACATTAATTTTCCTATGGTGCTTCTATACAAATCTTGCTGCAAAAAAGGTTCTCTCTCATCTATGTGATTTGTATATTCGGTTGACATAGGTGTATTTATTATGTTTGCCTCCTCCATATTACATTCTTGAAACAATTGTTTTATCTTATTTTCCTGTGATACACAATATCCTTTATCTGTTTTTTCTATTACCATCCCTAAATAATAAGGAACATTTCCTAACTCAACCAGTTCGAAATTCTTCTTTAACATCTTGACAAAATCTTCATAAATTCCTTCTTCATTATATATCATAAGTATATCATATACAAAGACAATTATTTTAGTATCTTTTATACCCCTTCCTTTGGTATACAAACAAACATCGGCTTTGCTTGCTGTAAAATCCATTCCTGTCAACACTTTATTTAATTTATTATTCCATTTGTGAATTGATTGCCTCAGTCCATAAATGGATTTTTTTCAGCTTACACACTAAACTTTTATCCTTACAAAAAACCAGGAGGTTGTAACATTATTATCTAGGCCCTCAACAGTTAGGATTCAGGCCTGGCTAGAGCATGGAAACGCCTTTGGTCACACTGATGGATGATCTCTGGTGGGCCCGGGATAGGGGTTTATCCTCTATCCTGGTGCTCCTTGACTCTCAGCGGCTTTCGATACTATCGACCATGGTATCCTTCTGCACCAGCTGGAGAGGTTGGGGGTGGGAGGCACCGTTTTATGATGGTTCTCCTCTTCTCTGGTTGGTTGCAGTCAGTGTTAACAGAGGTTCAGAGATCGACTCCTAGGTTCCTCCTCTGTGGGGTTCCTCAGGGGTTGGTTCTTTCCCCCTGCTATTTAATATCTACATGAAACCACTGGGTGAGATCATCCAAGGGCATGGGGTGAGGTATCATCAATATGCTGATGATACTCAGCTATACATCTCTACCCCGTGTCCATTCAGTGAAGCAGTGTAAGTGATGTGCCAGTGTCTGGAGGCTGTTAGGGTCTGGATGGGTATTAACAGGCTCAGACTCAACCCTGAGAAGACAGCGTGGCTATGGGTTCTGCCTCCCAAGGACACTTCCATCTATCCATCCATTACTCTGGGAGGGGAATGTCTGACCCCTTCAGACAGGGTCTGCAACTTGGGCATCCTCCTCAATCCACAACTTACCTTGGACCCTCATCTTTTGGCTGTGGTAAGGGGGGTATTTGCACAGGTTCACCTGGTGCACCAATTGCAGCCCTACCTGGACAAGGAGTCTCTACTCACAGTCACTCATGCCCTTATCACCTCGAGGTTTGACTGCTGCAATGCTCTCTACATGGGGCTACCTTTGAAGAGTGTTCGGAAACTTCATATTGTGCAACCTGCAGCTGCGTGAGCAATCATGGGCCTCCCCAGACATGTTCATTTCTCTCCAACACTCCACGGACTGCATTGGTTGCCAATTGGTTTCTGGATGCAATTCAAAGTTTTGATAATGACATACAAAGCCCTGCATGGCATTGGGCCAGATTATTTGCGGGACCACTTTCTGCCATATGAACCTCAGCAACAGGTTAGGTCCCACAGAGTTGGCCATCTCCAGGTCCCATCAACCAGACAATGTCGCTTGGTAGGGCCAAGGGGAAGAGCCTTCTCTGTGGGGGCCCGGGCCCTTTGGAATCAGCTCCCAACAGAGATTCACACTGCCCTCACCCTTCTCCCCTTCCACAAGAATCTTAAGACTCACTTAAGTCGCCAGGCTTGGGGCAATTAGATCTAGACCCCCTGGCCAATAATTGTGATGTATGGTTGCAATTTGAATTTGTTGATTGATTTTTAATATATTGGTTTTTTTTAGCTTATGTAGTTTTTAATTAATTAGATTTGTCTCTGTTTATATTGTACACTGTGAGCCGGTCTGAGTCTTCGGAGGGGGGCGGCATACATATCTAAATAATAATAATAATAATTATAATTATAATATTCTCCCTAAAGCATTGTTTTTATTTCAGGTAATTCCAATAAATCCGGGAGGGAATTTCTTTAAAGAATTAACCAAGAATACTAAAAAATTTATATGGCAAGGTAAAAAAACAAGAATAAAACAAAGTTCACTAGAAGACCGGAAGGAGAGGGGCAGGCTCGCCCTCCCAAATTGGAAATTATACTATCAAGCAGCAGCTTTATCTTGGATAAAAGAATGGTTAACTTTGGAAAATAGAAGATTATTAAATTTGGAGAGTCATGATTTAATGTTAGGTTGGCATGCCTTTATTTGGTATGAAAAGTTCAAAAATCATTCATATTTTAAAAGACACACAATCAGAAAGGCATTATTAGATGTTTGGAATGAGATTTTAAAAAATCACTTCCTGGTAATACCAGAATGGATCTCACCAATAGAAGCTATATGTCCCCCAAATTAATTAAAAGAAAGTAAAATATGGAAATATAGAGATATACTTGATAATCAACTAAAATTTAAAACAAGACAAGAATTACAGGAAGTAGGCATAGAAATGGATTGGTGGCAATACGTTCACATCAAATCCAGATTCCAAAAAGATGTAAGAATATTTATATTTAAGAAAGATAATAATATATTAGGGAAATTATTAATTCAAAATCAAAGAAAATTGATTGGGAAGGTGTATAAATATTTAATAAATTACAAGACAATAGGTTGGATATTAAAAGACAATGTGATTAGTTGGTGTAAAAACTTAGGAAAAGAAATAGATTTAGATACGTGGGGAAAGGTTTGGATATATAATTGGAAAATAACTAAATCAGTCTCTTTTAAAGAAAATCAAATTAAGATGTTTTATAGATGGCACCTGCCACCCAATAGAATCTCAAAGAGGTTTCCAAATACTTCACCCAATTGTTGGAAATGTAAAACAGAAATTGGCACATACTTCCATACATGGTGGACATGTCCAAAAACAAAGATTTATTGGAATAAGGTGGAAAAATGGTTAAGAGAAATTACAAAGAAATTAGGAAGACCCCAGAATTTTTTTTACTACCGTAGGTATAACAGATATCAGATATAAAAAAGAAACATATTATTTAGTAATCCATATTTTAGTAGCTGCAAGGATTGCCTTTGCCCAGAAATGGAAAGAAAAGGAAATTCCAAAAGACAAAGAGGTCTTTAGGAAGATTATGGAATGTGCAGAATTAGATATGATGATGAGGCGGTTGAATAACCAAGTTGAAACCAGTGTTTCCTCTAATTTTTTGGGGGGTGGGCGGAAAAGTATAGTGTCTGAGCGGCAGTCCCTTTGGGACTGGGCGGCACAGAAATAATAAATAAATAAACAAACAAACAAATAAAAAAAAACCCACCCTGTTTTGCCTCAGAGAATTTCAAAATAAAATACTCTACTGTGTGTCTATAACAGTGAGCTCATAATAGGGCAACTCTATCAATATCAAAATGCCACTTAAATAGTTGAGCTAGTTTCAAACTAGATTTTGATTTTCTTTCTCTCTTCCTTACTCCCATTCTTTTTCTTTCTCTTTTCCTTCCTCTCTTTTTTCTATCTGTTTCTCTCTCTTCCTCTCTTCCTCTCTCTCTCCTTCCCTCTCACTCTTTCCCTCTCGGCTTCTGGGCAGGTTTGGAAAACTCTGAGTTGATGATGATTTTTAAGTGAGCGATTGCTCACTGCTCAGCTTAGAGGGAACTATGGTTGAAACAGAATTTTATAAAACTTGGCAGAAGGTTTACAACTGGTGGAACATGAAAAAAGATTTTTAAAGAAAAGATTTTTAAAGATATTAAAATAAAGTGTTAAATAGTTAAATTTACCAGATAAGTTTATTTTTCTGAATTGGTATAAATTACAATTATATAATTGATTGAAAGTATTGAAAAGTTGAAATTTCTACAATAGCATATATTACATAGAGATATATTATTGATATGTTTACTTTTCTGTATTGATCTAAACTATAATTAGGGTTTTTTTCTGTATTAAGAAGACTTCTACGCTGAGCGGAGCAATTGTAGCTCCTTTCTGTGTTAAATGTTGTACGTTTTGTTATGTCTTTTATTTTGAATATCAATAAAAATAAATAAAATAAATAAATTGCATTCAGAGACCAATCAGTAGCCAATGCAGCTTGCAGAGTGATAGTGAGATATGTGTATACCTTGGAAGGCCCCTAACGGTTCATGTGGGTGCATTTTGCACTAACTGCAGTCTCCAAACATTCTTTAAAGGTATCCCCATGCAGAGGCCATTGCAGTAATTGAACCTCGAGGTAATGAGGACATGAGTGACTGTGAAAAGAGACTTCCTTTCCAAATAAGGCTGGAACAGGTGCACCAGGTGAACCTGTGCAAATTTCCCCCTTGCCACAACTGAAAGATGATGTTCTAGGCTCAGCTGTGGATAAAGGAGGACTCCCAAGTTGCGAGCCCTCTAAGAAGGGGTAAAAAATCCCCCCCCCAGGGTAATGGATGGATAAAGTAATTGTCCCTGGGAAGCAAAACCCACAGCCACTCCATCTTCTTGGGGTTGAGCTTGAGCCTGTTAACTCCCATCCAGATCCTCGCAGTCTCCAGACACTGGCACATCACCTTCACTGCTTCACTGAATTGATACGAGGTGGGAAGGCCTTGCACATGCGTCAAGAGTAGACACTCCCACGTAACGCTCTCCAGATGTGATTAGAGAAAACAAATCTTAACCCTTAACAGCCCTCTCAAACTAAGTGAAAAGTGGACTGAGAGGTAGAGAATTTAAAAGAGACTTGGAAAACCTGCTGAGATCAGCTACAAAGAGGAGTTACAGACCAGAACTTCATTGTTAAAAAAGTGAGTAAAAATGACAAAGGGAAATGGCGACTATTCCAGATCTGGGGGGGAAAATGAATACACTCCTTCAGGCATTTGCAAATGTAGGACAACAACTCAAAGACATGCAATTAGCCATGAAAGAAGTGACAAATGGTATGAATGAATTAAAAGTCCAATCTAAAGATCAGGAGACAAGGATCTCAAGACTTGAGGTAGATAGAAAAAAACAAGAGCAGCGTATAAACAATTTAGAAGACCGGCAGAGAAGATCAAACTTACGTTTAAGAGGATTTAAGCAGGATTTTTTTTTAAAATAATAGTTTAATTCAATTGATTTACCAATGGCTCTTAGAAAACAAAATCACGGTGGATTTGAATGAATTTGAAAGAGTTCATTGGGTCTACAGTCCTCAGAATTCGGGCAATCAAAGAGACATTGTGGTAAGATTTGCCTTGGAGTAGAGGGCTGTAGAAGTTTTTAGAGAGCTTAAACAAACTCCTAATCTCCATTACAAAGGCTCTCCTGTCCGTGTCTTGAAAGACTTGTCTGCTCAAACGCTGCTGGCAGGAAATCAGATGAGACCTGTTGCGAACCTGCTTTTTCAGAACAATGTTCGTTTTACTTGGAAATACCCAGCCACGATTCTGGTCTTCAAAGGTACCAAAACTTATCTGGCAAGTTCTCTGGAGGAGGGAATGGAAATGCTTCGACAGTTGGGAATAAATCCGGATATAAATAATCAGGCAACGTCAACAAAGGAGATAACTGGAGCTGATGGGGGAGAAGGAACAGGAGATGCGACTCATGATTTATCTACAGGAGATCCTACCAGCCAAGAGTCTGCAAAAGAGGAGAGAATCGTTGCATTAGAAAAGGAACTAACTTTACTCTGAGAGAAGGGAAAGAAGAAGGAGGGGTGAGCTACACGTCAAAGGAAGAAATAAGCACTGGATTGTATAATTGGCATTGTTGTTCCCAGCTGATTAGCTTTTTGGGTATTCTCTTTCCTTTCAATACTTAATAAGGGAAAAGGAAGGAATAGAGGGGGGGGGGTTTGAGGGTTACTATTTGTTACTTAAATGGGTAATTTTTTAGAGCGTACTTGAGGGATAGCAAAGCCATGGGTGCCTCTCGGAGCCAATGGAGGTTTTTTCCATTGATTCCCCCTTGGGGGAATGTTGAGGGAGGGGCACTTGGGTGGGGGTTTAAAACTACAAATGAAGAATCTTCCAATATGCTTCGCTTTACAGAGGAGAGAAATATATCTGAAAGGAATGGGTGAAAAGGTCTTGATGTCATTAAATGTGAATGGAATGTCATCACAGAATAAACGTTATAGAATTATGAAACTGGCTAGGGACAAAAAAGTAGATTTCTTATTTTTATCAGAAACACATAAAGGGAGGAAAAGAGAAGATAAATTAACTAATTGTAATGACTGGGGAGGAATATATGAATCTAGGAAGAATACTAAAAGCAGAGGAGTAGCGATTTTAATAGTTCCCTTTGAACTAATTCAGACTAAAAAGGACAAGGAGGGAAGGATGTTGTTTATTAAAGGAAAATGAATAATAAGGTAATAACATTAGCATTAATTTACGCCCCAAATGCAAATACAAAGCAATTTATATTAAATACAAAGTGCAAATTGAATAACTTTGCAGAAGGCATAGTGATTCTGGCAGGTGATTTTAATATTGAATTGATGGCAAGGAAACAGGGAAAAGTAATTTGCCTTTAAATAAATTAGGTATGTAGGATCTTCATGCCGAAGCGACAAATAGAGCTACGTTTTATTCAGCTAGGCACAATAAGTTTAGCTGCATTGATTATATATTAATTAATAAAACTGGGAATACATATCTTAAAAGAGCTGAAACTGAAAGCATTTGGTTATCAGACCATGCCCCATTATTAGCAGTGATTGTATTTGATTTAAATAATAAACAAAAAATATGGAGATATAATCCTCTTGTGTCGGTAAGAGAAGAAGACAAATTGAAATTCCAAAAAGAATTGACTGAATATTTTAAAATAAATGATACGGGAAATATGAAGCAATCAATAATTTGGGACGCACATAAGGCCTTTATGAGAGGGAATTGTATTAGTACCGAAATCTATATTTTAAAAAAAGGGAGGTAGAAAGGAAAAAGCTAATTAAAGAAATAGAGTTAACTCAAGAAAGATTGAGAATCACAAGAAATAGGGAGTGGAATAATTTATTAAAAATTAAAAAGAAGCAACTGAGATTTATGGATGAACAAAAATGGAATAAAATGAGATTGATTGTAAAGCAGAAAATTATGGGATGGGAGAATAAATCAATGAAACAAATGGCAAATTATTTAAAGAAAAGAAAAGAAAAATCTTGCATCGCTGCATTAAATGATAAAAAAGGTGTAATAAAATGTAGTAATGATGAATTGCAAAAAATAATGAAAGAGTTTTATGAAAAGTTATATAAAAAAGATCAGGTCATTCTGCAAAATATAGAGGTTAAGGAGAAACTAATCGAAGAAGACAAACAAATATTAAATGGGAAAATAACAAATGATGAAATTATTAGAGTTATTAATGGGTTGAAACCTGCTAAAGCTCCAGGCCCAGATGGACTTACGGGGGAATACTATAAAACTTATGTGATTCAATTATTACTATATTTGGAGAAATTATTTAATAACATACTTCAAACCTTTAATATTCCACAGTCATGGAAGACATCCAAGATTATTACTATCCCAAAACCAGATCGGAATTTGTTAGACCCAGGATCCTATCGCCCCATCAGTTTATTAAATCAGGATTATAAAATATTTATGAAAATTATAGCAAATAGGATAGAGAGTATCTTACCAAAAATAATTGGTGAAGACCAATATGGATTTGTTAAAGGAAGGAAAATTTATGAACCAATTAGAAATGTTGTTAATGTGTTACACCATGCTACCACTACCAAAAAGAAATTATGCGTCTTAAAGTTAGATGTGTATGAAGCATTTGATAAAGTTAATCATAATTACCTGTTTCAACTTTGTAAGGAATTAAATATGGGATAAAATTTCAAATTATAAAAGAAATTTATAAGGATAATACGGTCTACATTAGGGTAAATGGAAATTTATTTATTTATTATTTGGATTTGTATGCCGCCCCTCTCCGAAGAAGAGAAAGTTAATATTCAAAATGGAACTAAGCAGGGATGCCCACTTTCCCCCATGATGTTTGCAATGGCAATTGAGGTTCTAGCAAATAAAATTAGAAATGATCAAGACTGGAAGGGTTACCAAATTGGAAAACTTGAATTGAAATTAAATCTTTTTGCAGACGATGCCATAATATTGTCTGAAACCCACATTGAAATGATGAAAAAAATAATGGTTTTACTTCAGGAATTTAAAGACCAATCAGGTCTTTCAATTAATATTGAGAAATCAAAAATAATTTGTTTAAATACAGGTCCCAAAGAGCAAATCGAGATACGAAAAATTTCAGGATTGAAATTAGGATGTAAAAAAATGAAATATTTAGGAATTTGGTTATTCAAAAACCCAAATAAAATTGCTGAGGTAAATTACAATTTAATATGGAAAAAAATGCAAAAGCAAATTAAAAAGTGGAAAGATAAGAGTTTGAGAAAAATGGCCAAAATAAGAGCCCTTAAAATGATGATTATTCCAAAAATGTGTATTTATTCCAAGTTTTACCACGTACCTTCCCAGGAGCAAAATTAAGGGAAAGGGATAACAAAATGAATTTTTGGATTGAAGGAAACAAAAAACCTAGAACAAGGAAACGATGGCTGATTGCCAGAGAAAAAGATGGAGGATAGGGGTGCCCGAGTTTAGAATTATATAGAGAAGCATTTCAAATAGAAAGATTAATGGAATTATAATTATTGACAGAAAAGTGGGTGAAACTTGAAAGGGAGATTAATAATATTAAAAATAAAGAGATTTTATTTAAAAAATGGAGCAAAATAAAAATCAATAGATTAGCCGATCCTTTGAAAGCAGATATTTGGTCAAAATGGCAAGGGAAATTAGCAAATAGGAATTCAAAATTATCAACGTTGCATGTTTTGAATATAAATAATGATGTTAACCTAGGTAGAGTTATAAAGGAATTAAATGATAAAGGTATAATGAGAATAGAACAATTATATGAGACAGACGGAAGAGTTAATAGAACTCGCTTTGAATGGTGGTTGGGCCAACAAAAATGGTTGCAGATTAATGCAATATGTAAATATTTGAATAAAAGTAAGAATAAAGAAGCATTTTTGAGAGAAGAAAACTGTCTAGAGAAAATATTGAAAGAAAAGATTAATGATTTAAAAGGACAGGCTAGTAATATTTATAGCATGTTATTACAAGTGGAAGAGGAAGTGATTAAAAGCCTAACAAGATATTGGCAAAATGAATTATGGATTAATGAAAGCGAGATGGAAGAAGTAGTAGAAAATATACATAAGACAAAGAATACAAGAATTAGAGAGATGAGAAGGAAATTTTTTCATAAATGGTATTTCACGCCAGTAAAACTAGCACACTTCCAGAGGAAAGGGAAAGGAAATTGCTGGCATAGTTGCCAAATAAAAGGAGTTTTTATGCGTATGCTCTGGGAATGTGTTGAAGTTCAAAAATTTTGGAAGGAAGTACAAAATGAAATAAATAATATGCTAAACATTAATTGGATAATTACAAAAGAATTAGCAATACTAGTTAAATATGGGGAATTACGAGAATTTAAAGAAATCAAAACAGCAGCTTTGGAAAGCGCTCAAGCAGTAGTGGTATTAGGGTGGAAGGATAGCAATAAATGGACAATCCAGAATTGGTACTGGTACATGGTGGACCACATCCATTTCGAAATTATGGAAATAAGATTAAATAACTTTGATGAAAATAAATTGGAGAAGCTGATGACACGATGGAATAAGGTGAAAAATTATATCTTAAGTAGAATTTATGACAACAATGTAAAAAACAAATTCCAATCACTTTTTGTATGTAAAGAAATGTAAACTGGAGCTAAGGAAGAAATTGAAATTTACTGTAAATAATTTAACCCCCTAAATGATGGTGGGGTTTTTATTGGTGTTGGGCAAGTTTTATTTTAAGTATTTGTTTGTTTGTAATAATGTAATAATTTTTTAAAAAAATAATAATTAAAAAAACCTGAATTGATACGAGGTGGAGATGTACAGCTAAGTACCTTCAGCGTGCTGTTGGTAACTCACCCTATGTCATTGGATGATCTCACCCAGCAGCTTCGTGTAGATATTTAACAGCAGGGGGAGAGGACCAATCCTGGAGGCACCCCACAAAGGAGGGGCCTAAGAGCCAACCTTTGACCCCCTGCCAACACTGACTGCAACCGACTGGAGAGGTAGGAGGAGAATCTCAGAAACCAGAATGTAGAAACCAGCCAGGAAGGACGCAGGTCCAATAAACAGGTGGAGGAGCTCATAGCTCCCATGGCCTTGTCCATTTCATCAGGCGTCACCAGGTCAAATTCCTCCCACAAAACCAGACTAAAACAGGTCCCTGTCACCTCAACTGACTCATTGTCAGTCAAAACTGCCCATGTCTCTCTGGAGCCACTGTCTGGGGTTGCTTCCTGACTTTTCTGTACCAAAAAAGTTGAAGAGGATGGAATACTGAAGAGCAACTTTGGAGCAGGTCAGTCCGGCCAGAAGGAAGCATTGGAAATCTTGAGGTGCAAAATTCAAGAGCTACTAGGAAGCTATGTCATCCCTCCATCCGCCAACACTGTTTGCCCCAACAAAGGAGAATTGGGGGTCTTACATGATGAGATTTTGCTGCTTCCTTGAAGTCAATGACATGCAAGACCGCTCAGACAACAGGAAGTGAGTAATGTTCCTGAGCTATTGTGGACACAAGGTTTTTGACACAGCCATGTCCTTAGTGGACCCAATGTCTATAGAAACAATCGCGTGGTCAGCCTTGCAACAACCTCAACTGAATCATTATGCTCCTTACAGACCTTACAAATTGAACCAAACTACAAATTTCTTTATTAGGCAGAATTTCGGCAATTAACATGAATATACTTCTAAAACTCCTCTATTTATTCCAGACTGCCTCAGTTAAGATGGAAGAAAAAAATTAGATAAACCATATAGGAAGTTCATTTGGAAAGGGAAAAAATCCAGAATTAAATATAAACTTATGCAAGATTTAAAAATGCCAGTGGGGTATGGGTTTACCTGATTGGAAATTAGATTATCAAGCTGCAATTATTACATGATTAAAAGATTGGGTGTTATTATTAAACAAAAGATTGTTAATCATTGAAGGGTATGACCTACATTACGGGTGGCATAAGTATGGAGTGATGTAGATAAAATACATAAATACTTTAATAATCACTATGTCAGGGGAATTCTAATTAAACGTTGGATAGATGTCAGGGAAAAAAATTATATTCAGATTCCTAAATGGCTATTGCCCCTGGAAGCAGTAACACACCCAAATTTATTTTGCTCAAATAATAGAATCACATACAAAAAATTATTAAATGAACAAAATGAACTCAAATTGAGGGAAGAATTGGCAGCAGAAGGACTAAATATTGACTAGTGGCCATATTTTCAACTGCATAATAAATACAGAGCAACCTTGGTAATATTTGGTTTCCAATCAAACTATCAAGAAATAGATAAAATTCTAATAGGCCCAGAGGAAAAAACAATTTCGTGACTTTACAACTGTATGCTTAAAAACAAAATAGAGGATGAGAGGGTAAAAGATGTAATGGTTATTTGGGCCCAAAATGTAGGTCATTCAATTGATTTAGATGATTGGGAAAATTTATGGAATTATAATCTTAAATTAACACTATCTACAGCCTATAAAGAAAATCTATGTAAAATATTTTATCGTTGGCATCTTGCTCTGGTAAGACTAGGAAAAAATTATCCAGGGATCTCTCCTAAATGCTGGAAATGTAAAGTAGAGCTAGGAACATATTTCCACATGTGGTTGACTTGTGCAGAGGCCAGGACCTACTGGAAAAAAATTCACAAATGGATAAGGGACATTACACAAACTGAACTAGAAATGAGCCCGGAAATATTTTTATTAGGAATAACTAACAGATATTTGATTATACATTTGATTACTGCAGCGAGAATCTGCTACACACAAGATTGGAAGAAAGACACTATGCCCACCAATGTACACATCAAAAAATAAATTTTGCTAACATGTACAGAAAGCAATGCCTCTTCAGTACCAGAACCCAAAATATAGTGAGGATCATATGGAGTGAGTGCCTTCTTATGCTCTTGGGCCTTCCAACCATTAGCATCTTTCCGGACTTCTAGTAAAGGTTGAGAATAAAAGGCATGCGCTATAATGGTTCTGCTCCTTCCTAAATAGTTACAGCGAGGATCCACAGATGCTCTTGCATTGCATTGGCATCCTTCAGTCTCAAAGGACCATGGTATTATGCTCTATAAATCATGGAATTTGGTGCTTTCTTTCATTTTAATATCTAATGAAGCTATAGAGGAGATAATTCATCAATTAGAATCAGGTAGCATCAGGAGTGGGCTGCTACCTGGATGGGGGGGGACGCAATGGGGTAGCGAAAATGAAGCTCCATGCCAAAGCACCCAATTTGCACTGAAAGATGTTGAAAGAAAATGCAGGGTATCCTGCATAAGCCAGCATGGTAGTAAAAATTTTGGTAGCCCTTCACTGGGTAGCATCATCTTTTTTTCTGTGTCTAATGGAGATGCAATAGAAGTCTCTTTCCTATGACTGAAGTTTGTCAAAGCTGATCAGGACAAATTTGGGCTCAGATTCAACCCAAGCAAGAAGATGTGACTATTAATTGAGAACCCTATCAATTCTGTGATGATTCCAGCTTTGATTTTTGATAGAATTGACCTCCCCCTGTAGACAGCATGGTCTAGGCCAGTTTGATCCAATAGTATAAGACATCAGTCTAGAAACTGGAAGATCATAAATTCTATTCCCCCATCAGCATAAAAACCAGCTAGGTGGCTTTGTGCCAATCACTCTGTCTTAACCCAACTGCATCTCAGGATTATTGTTGTGGGGAAATACAAGGGGGAAAAGTATTAGCTTTGTTCAATGACCTGTGCATTTATATAAAAAATAATAATAAATGTGGGATAAATAAATACACTGCTTAAAAAAATAAAGGAAACACTTAAACAACACAATATAATTCCAAGTAAATGAAACGTCTTTGAAATGAAACTGTCCACTTTGGAAGCAATACTGATTGACAATCAATTTCACATGCTGTTGTGCACGTCAAACTTTGTACAGGACAAAGTATTCAATGGGGATATTTCATTCATTCAGATCTAGGATGTGTTATTTGAGTTTTCCCTTTATTTTTTTTTAGCAGTATATATCAATAAATAAGAGATATTCCTTGTGGAAAAATCAGTGGAAATGGTGGAAAGGAGAGCCTTCATCCAGTGCTGACCGGTACATTCCTACCTATGTATATGGCTAGAAAACATTCTGCTTTGACATTTCAAGTACTCAGAGTCCTTACCTATTGGAAAACATAATGGAAGGGGCTCGTGATTATCTGTGGAATCCTGCCTGACACCTCTCTCTGTTCTTAAAGTCAATAATCTCTATTTATTATATATAACAATGACAGTTTTGATTTATATAATCCTATTTTCCCCTGCCATTTTTTCCAGATTTCCATAGTCCCTTTCATGGGACCTATTAATTTATTTAGATCGCCCCTATTCCACCTTATAAAAATTTATTCTCTATTCTTCATCCCATTTATCTCTTTTTCCAATTTCACCCATTTATTTTTAAGTAATTGCAACTTCATTAATTTTTCAATTTTAAATGCTTCTCTATACAACTCCAAACAGGGAAATCTGCATCCAACCTCTTTTTCATTAGCTACCATCCCCTTTTCCCTTACTCTCAGTCTCTTATCTTCTTCAACCCAATAATTAAGTTTTTTGTCCCACTCCCTGAACTTTGATGCTGATAAACCCCCTGGCAATACCTAAAACAGTTACATAATCTTGGGAGCTATCATCATTTTTAACACTCTTATTTTAGCCATTCTCTTTAGCTTTTTCTCTTTCCAACTCCTCATCTGTTTCAACATTTTCCTCCATATTTGTCTATAATTCACCTCCTCAATTTTCGCTGGATTTCTCCATAACCAAATTCCCAAGTATTTAATTTTCTTTAGTCCTAACTTCAACCCTGATTCTTTCCTAATTTCTATCTGCTCTCTTGGACCTGTATTTAAACACATAATCTCTGATTTTTCAATATTGATCGATAATCCCGATTCCTGTTTAAACTCTTGCAAAATATTTCTTATACCTTTAATCATCTCCATCGGGGTCTGGTATAATTGCATCATCTGCAAATAGATTTAATTTAATTTCTAATTTCCCTATGTTATATCCTACCCAAGTGTTATCTTGTCTTATCTTATTAGCTAATGTTCCTCTTGCTATTACAAATAACATTGAAGGTAAAGGGCATCCCTACTTGGTACCATTTTGAATTTTAATTCTCTGTGTTCTTTGTCCATTTGCCCTTATATATGCTTAATTCCCTTTATAAATCTCTTTTATAATTCCACAAAATTTGTCCCCCATATTTAATTCCTTACATAATTTATATAAATAGCTATGGTTAACTTAATCAAAAGCTTTATAGACATCTAATTTCAAAATTTCCAATTTCCTTTTAGTAACAGTAGCATGGGGCATCACATTTATTAAATTTCTAATTGGTTAGCTTATCCTCTTGCCCTTCACAAGCCCATATTGATCCTCTTCAATTACTGTATTGTTTGGTGTATAAGATGCACCATTTACTGCAAAAAAGGGCTTTAAAAATTGGGTGCATGTTATGCATTGGAGGCTGCCCGGCAGCCCTCAGCAGGAGGCCAGCAGCTCAGCTCCGGGGATGGGCAAGGTGCTGGGTATTGCACCAGAGCAAAGTCTCTCTTTCCAGGTGGCTACCTGGGGCCTCCAGCTATCAGGAACAAAGTGGGCATGCCGCCCAAGTTAGCTAGCCCTGGTGGAGGCAGTGGTGGCGGTGGCAACTGCTGAGGCAGCTCTGGTGGCTTTTGTTTGAGGAGCAGCTGAGCCCACCAACCAACAACATGGCGGGGTGGGAGCTGATGGAGCCAATCCCCCTTGCGCTGGATGCTCAAGATCAACCTGTGCACCTTCTCTCCCAGCTGGATGCACAGACTTCACCCACTTCTCCTCAGCTGCTGCTGCGCACCCCCACCTCAGCAGCCCAGCGGTGGGCATTCCTCATGGCGTCCCTGCTGGCACAGAACCCATTTCAGATGCCTATGATGACTAGCCGTCCCCATCCAAACTGGGGTTGGTGCCAGCAGGGACTCCGTGAGGAATGCCCACCGCCGGGATGGTGAGGTGGGGGTGCGTGGCAGCAGCTGAAGAGAAGTGGGCGGGCATCCCCTTGGTGCTCTGTGCATCCAGCCGGGAGAGAAGGGCCATGAGGTGGCCCTCATTGTCCGGCGGAAGGGGGCTCGCCTCTATCAACCTCCACCCCAATCTTCTGCCTACAGGGTGTCTTTGGGAGGTTGCAGCAAGGTAGGTGAGGTGGGGGTGCATGACAGCAGCTGAGAAGCAGGCACATGCCCTCTCAGTGCTCTGCACAGTCAATGGGTTGTGTTGGAGAGTGACACGCCCCCATGTCCCACAATCTGGCATCCCATTGCAACATCCAAATTGGGGATGGAAGAAAGGGAGGTAGGTACATAGGAAGGGCAGATCCTGAAACTGTCTGCCTCGGAGAGGCGTTTTGGCTTGTCTGCTCAAAAAGGCTTTGGAGGAAGCCGGAGGGAAGGCAAAGGGAGGGGAGTGTGTGTGTGTGTGTGTGTGTGTGTGTGTGAGAGAGAGAGAGAGAGAGAGAGAGAGAGAGAGAGAGAGTGATAACATGGGGAACCACCTTCGGCGAGAGACCAGCATCTGCCTCCTCCGAAGGACATTTTCCCTACATTCATCTCTCCCGGGAAAGCCTTGTCCCAACTGAGGAGGAAGGCGCTTGGGGAGGGGGCGGCGTTCAGGCTAACATCCTAGAGGGGTGGTGTGTGTGCGTGTGCGTGTGGTCTTTGGTTGGATCCCCCCTTTATTTTCTCGTCCACCCCCTCTGCAAAAGCGCAAACTGGCCTTCCAAGTTTTAGCAAACCAAGAAAGAAAACTGGGTGGGTGGCTAGGCTGTAGGTGGGTGGAGTGTTATCCTCCAGCCAAGAGCCTTCTCTCCTGACTTGTGGAGGAATTCTGGGGGTTGAAGTCCACTAGTTTTAAAACTGTCAAGTTTGAAGATCCCTGAGTTAGTGGTTAGAAGTGCAAGGATCTTCAAACCTGGCAAGATTAAGGCTTGTGGACTTCAACTCCCATTCCTAAGGTAGCATGACTGGTGGAGGAATTCTGGGGGCTGAAGTCCACTAGTTTTAAAACTGTGAAGTTTGAAGATCCCTGAATTAGTGGTTAGAAGTGTGAGGGTCTTCAAACCTGACGAGATTAAAGCTTGTGAACTTCAACTCCCATTCCTTGGGTAGCATGACTGATGGAGGAATTCTGGGAGATGAAGTCCACTAGTTTTAAAACTGTCAAGTTTGAAGACCCCTGAGTTAGGGGTTACAGGTGCAAGGGTCTTCAAACCTGGCAAGATTAAGGCTTGTGAACTTCATCTCCCCTTCCTAAAGTAACATAACTGGTGGAGGAATTCTGGGAGTTGAAGTCCACAAGCTTGAAGTCCTTATCTTACTCTCCCTTTCTCTACCCCACCTCTTTTTGATATCTACTTCCATACGTATACATTGTCCCCTCATATAAGCCTTACATGCATCCCAAACAATTGATTGTTGATTATCGCCTACATCATTAATTCTAAAATATACACATAACTCTGTCTGCAGTTTATCTTTATCTTGTTCATTAGAAGTTATAATTGCATTATATCTCCAAATTGTTTGATTACATTCCTCACCTATTTCCAATTCTGCCAATAGTGGGGCATGATCTGACAACCAAATACTTTTTATATCTACTTTTTAAACTTGTATATTGCCCACCCTATTCATTAATATATAGTCAATGCAACTAAATGTATGATATCTTGCTGAATAATAAGTAATAATAAATACCTCTATTTGGTATATCTGCATGGAGATCCACCATATTAATTCTGTGTATGTACACACACACACACACACACACGCATGCACAGTCCAGAAGGGAAAAAAAGAAAAAAAATCAAAAATTTTCTACCAGTTCTGCATACCTGATCAAATTTTTTCTACCGACTGTACCTGTAAGAGCCCATCACTGCCTAGTGCAGGAGTATCAAACTTGCTACTTACAGGCCAGATGCTACTTACAGGCCAGATGCATTATGTGTTCAGCAGACCCACCCCTGTTTAGTGAAGTGGGGAAAGTTGCAATACATCACGTTACGACAATATAACACCATGAGTTTGACACCCCTGGTCTAGTGGTTGGCTGTAGGTTTGTAACCAAAATATAGTGGTAGTCCTAAGGAATATGTAATTCGACTGGTTATGTCTTTAAAATAATTCTAGACATTTTTCTTGAAGATGGAAGGTTAAAAAAATATGTATATTTTTTAATATATGTTTGTAGAGGAAAATTTAGGAATGTTAAATGTTATGATGAGTTAGGAAGAGGAATCGAAAAGGGAGTTTAATTATGGGATATGAGTTGATTTTAATAAATAATATAAATATAGTGTTGTGGTTGGCTCTGGGCCAGCTCCCGCTCCAAGGACTGTGGGGGTTAGTTTGGGAGAATCCTCACGTTATCAGAAACCAGTTTTACTGCCAACAGCTTTGGATAGTGAAGCTTTTGTATCAAGGGAAGATTCTGGAAGGGAAGATTCTGGGAGTGAAGCAAGATCGGATGATGGGATAGTTACAGGCAGCCCATTAGCTAATTACCCCATTAGTGAGTCATCATCATTAGACTCGGAAGAACAGGGATTCATAGATGCTCGCAGACGCAGGTTTATGACAAGGAGGAAACAACTGCGCAAATATTATAGAAAATAAGGGAGAACATATGTGACTGGGGCAATTAGGCTAATGGGGCTGCTGATAAATTGCCAGCATGGTTGAGAGCATATGTGGGAAATTATCTGTTTGATGAGAAAGAAGTGTGGTTTGCTTTTGAACTGTTTCAAGATTTACAAGGACATTTTTGAACAATTCACAGTTAAGTATAGCGTGAGAACTCTTGAAGGGGGATGGCTGTGATGTCTTCACAGCTGCCTTTTATCTGCTCTGCTTTTGTTTTTGTTTTTCACAGCATTCCAGGCTTGGGGTTTGTGGGAGAGCACTTTTGGGCTGATTTAAAGTGCGTGTGTACCATATTTTCTTGTTGATAAACTGACTTTTTGTTTACTTTACAGCCATGTGTGTTTGAATTTATACTTTGGACTTAATTGGGACTCATAAAGTGAAGCCCGGCATAAAATATATAAGGTCTTGTTTGTTTTTTATTGTTATTAATAACAATAAATAAATGAGATTTTATAAGGGGTTTTAGTTTTCAGAAAAATGTATAAGGAGGAGGAGGCACTACAACTTAGTTTTTAAGTGGTTAGAGATATTCATTCTATTAATATTTGAAGGAATATTAATGGTGAATTCAATTAGAAGACAATTGGTTTATCCGGATGACAAGAGTAGTAAGGTAGGAGTGGATATATGATTATTACTGAAATTAAATAGGAATTAAGAATTTGTTTTTTGATCATATATGACATACTAATGCTATACTATTTTATTGTAACAAAAATAGAAGGTACATTGTATTGTAAGAGTTTATGTGGAGAGGAAAAAAAATAAAAAACTAGGGATGGAAGGCTAGTTTAGACAGTATTATATAAATGCACATAGATCTTTTCCCATCAAATTCCTTATTGGAACTTTTTTCCATCTGCACCTTGTGGCAGCTATTTCATTTATGTTTAGCCCTCCTTTTCACTAGGTATTCAGGAAGAAACTGCCATATTTTCTTGCTAAAAACCATAGAAGGAACAGAGACAAGAGTTCTTTGAATATATTATCATTTCAAAAACTTTAGAAGTCTTTGTTCTCGTGATAGAAAATTGCTGCTTAATTTCCTTGAAGCTTGTGATAATATGATGCAAGAACATTAGAGACGATCTAATCCAAGATAGGTACCATCTCCTAGGGAACACACTCTCGTTTGTTTTACATTTCCATTGGAAATTTGAGAGAATTTATATGCAAATATCTTATTTCATACAACTTCTTCTGAAATAGAGATTCTATCTAATAGTGCAGCAAAACACTTTTTCTGGGAAAAAGTTGCACATCGTCTGTTTATTGAATATTGATGCATCATCTGATATGGCTGAAATTGCTAACTTCTGTTTCACTAAAGCTGAGGGCATTTCAACAAAGCCATTATTTAATCAAGAGAAATATCTCTTTAATGACTTGCTTTTAACATTGCTGCCTGACAAGTATAATTTGGGCTGGTATATATCATAGTTTGCTGCAGCTTTTCATTTAGTTGAGAACATTTATCATGGACAAAGAGCTTGAAAAACTATTGCAAGGTCTCAAAACAGCAATTCTTTCTCTCTCTCACACACACACTCCCTCTCTTTCTGTCTCCCCAACTCTGTTCCTCCTGAGACTAATTTTCACTGTCTTATTTCAATTTTATGTCTCTAAATATTTATGGTAAAAATATTTTATTTTATTTATTTATTATTTTAGGCCACCCTTCTCCTTGCAGACTCAGGGCAGCTTACAACATTAAACAGTAAAAAATTAAAAATACCCCAATAGATAAATAGCAACAGTAAAAACATTAAATCCAATAAAACAACACACAGTCATCAGTGGTATATACTAAAGGAAGGGGTAGAGGACCATCGCTTAATGACCCAAGGCCTGTCACCATAGATGTGTTTTAAGCACTTTTCAAAAGGCGAGGAGAGTGGGGGGTAGTATGAATCTCAAGGGGAGTTTGTTCCAGAGGATTAGGGCTGCAACAGAGAAGGCTGCCCCACGCGGTCCCGCCAGCTGGTATTGTTTTGCTGACGGGATCCAGGGAAGGCCAACTCTGTATGACCTAATCAGTCACTGGGACATGTGAGGCAGAAGATGATCCTGTAAATAATCTGGTCCCAAGACATGTATTACCTTTATAGGAAATAACCAATGCCTAGAATTGCGTTCAGAGATCAATCAGAAGCCAGTGCAGCATCTGGAGTGTTGGACCAATATGGGTGTATTTAGATACACCCATCACAGCTCTCGCATGCTGGACAAATTGCAATCTCTGAACATACTTCAAGAGTAGCCCCAAGTAGAGTGCATTGTATAATCCTACCATCCCTGTCCTACTGTCCTATTGTCTTCTTTTATCATTATTTACTACTTATGTTATGCTTATACAAACTACAATCCTATACTTGTTTGAGAAAACAAACAAACAAACAAATAAATAAATAAAATAATTGAGCCTAGAGGTGATGAGGGCATGAGTGACTCCCTATCCAAATAGGGCCAAAACTAGCACCCCAGGCAAACCTTTTGAAAGCCCCCCTGGCCACAGCTGAGAGATGTTGCTCCAGCCTCAGCTGTGGATCTTCCTAGATCCACAGCTTCCCAACTTGGGAGTTGCGGACCTTCTCTGAGGGGGTCATGATGTTCCCCATAAATTGATGGATGGCCAGATGCCATTGTCCTTGGGAGGCAAAACCCACTCAGTCTTGTCAGGTTTGAGCTTAAGCCTGTTGATGCCCATCCAAACCCTGACAGTTTCCAGGCACATCACTTCAACTGCTTCACTGAATTGGCATGGGTACTATAGCTGAGTATCATCAGTATACTGTGGGAAACTCACCCCATGCCAATCGATGATCTCACCCAGCGGCTTCAATGTAGATTAATATCTAATTTAATAAATTAACATCAGGGGGAAGAGAACAGACCCCTGAGGAACCCCACAAAGGAGGGGCCTAGGAAATTATCTGTGCCCCCCCCCACTAACAGCGACTGTGTCAGACCAGAGAGGCAGGAAGAGAAACACTATAAAATGGTGCCTCCCACTCCCAACCCCTCCAGTCAGTTGCAGAAGGATACTATGGTTGATGATATCGAAAGCCACTGCGACATCAAAAAGCACCAGGTTAGAAAAATATCCTCTATCCTGGGTCCACCAGAAATCATCTATCAGCATGACCAAAGCAGTTTCAATGCAGTAACTGGGCCTGAAACCCAACTAGTAAGGATCTAGATAATTGGCTTCATCTAAGGACTGCAGTAGCTTGAGCATCACCATCTTCCCATAAACCCTCCCTAGAAAGGGAAGGTTGGAGACCGGATAATAGTTGTTTAAAATAGACAGATCCAGGGAAGGCTTTTTGAGGAGAAGGTGCACAACTGCCTCCTTTAACAGGGGTGGGAAGTGCCTCTCCATCAAAGAAGCATTGATCACTGCCTGGATACAAAACCAGCCAGAAGGGACACAAGTACAATAAACAGGTGGAGGAACTCACAGCTCCAATGGTCTTGTCCACTTCTTCAGGCATCACCAATTCAAACTCTTCCCATACAAGTGGGCTAAGACTAGCCCCAGTCATCTCAGTCAATCCTGCCCAGTCAGAGTCCAGGTCGGTCCAACCAATTATCTAGACCCTCAACAGTTGGGTTTCAGGCCCGGCTATAGCATGGAAACTGCTTTGGTCACATTGATGGATGATCTCTGGCAAGCCCAGGAGAGGGGTTTATCCTCTGTCCTGGTGCTTCTTGACCTTTCAGCGGCTTTTGATACCATCAACCTTAGTATCCTTCTGCGCCGGCTGGAGGGGTTGGGAGCGGGAGGCACCGTCCTTCAGTGGTTCTCCTCCTACCTCTCCAGTCGGTCGCAGTCGGTGTTAGTGGGGAGTCAGAGGTTGACATCGAGGTCTCTCCCTTGTGGGGTGCCTCAGGGGTCGTTCCTCTCCCTCCTGCTATTTAATATCTACATGAAACCACTGGGCAAGATCATCCAAGAGCACGGGGTGAGGTATCATCAACATGCTGATGATACCCAGCTGTACATCTCCACCTCAACAAAGCAGTGGAAGTGATGTGCCAGTGCCTGGAGGCTGTTAGGGTCTGGATGGGTGTCAACAGACTCAAATTCAACCCTGACAAGATGGAGTGGCTGTGGGTTTTGCCTCCCAAGGACAATTCTATCTGTCCATCCATTACCCTGGGGGGGGAACTACTGACCCCCTCAGAGAGGGTCCACAACTTGGGCATCCTCTTCGATCCACAGTTAACATTAAAGAACCATATTTCGGCTGTGGCGAGGGGGGGTTGCCCAGGTTTACCTGGTGCACCAGTTGCGGCCCTACCTGGACCCGGACTCACTGCTCATAGTCACTCATGCCATCATCAACTCGAGGGTCTACTACTGTAATGCTCTCTACATGACGCTATCTCGCAAACTCCAGATCGTGAAGAATGCAGCTGCAAGAGCAATCATGGGCTTTCTCAGATATGCCCATGTCACATCAACACTCCGCAGTCTTTATTGGTTACCAATCAATTTCCGGTCACAATTCAAAGTGTTGGTTATGACCTATAAAGCCATTCATGGCACTGGACCAGAATATCTCTGGGACTGCCTTTTGCCGCACGAATCCCAGTGACTGGTTAGGTCCCACAGAGTTGGCCTTCTCCGGGTCCCGTCAATGAAACAATGTCGTCTGGCGGGACCCAGGGGAAGAGCCTTCTCTGTGGTGGCCCGACCCTCTGGAATCAACTCCCCCCAAAGATTAGGACTGCCCCCATTCTCTTGCCTTTCGTAAACTTCTCAAAACCCACCTCTGTCATCAGGCATGGGGAAGTTGATTCCCCTGGGCCGTTTCCACTTTATGTATGGTCTGTATGAGAAGTATGATAGTTTTTATATTAAGGGTTTAAAATTTTAAACTCCCTCCTCTGTTTGTGTTGAGGGTCACTGTAATGAATGCAATACTCGATTTCTTTCTATTTTCTCCATCTGCATGGTTAATGCTTGAGCCACCTTTATGAATGAGCACATAATCATACCCAGCGAGGAATATTGCCCACCTAGACATTTGAGGGGACATAAATGGAGGAGTAGGGTGACCAGTGGCTAGTAAACCTAGGAGAGGTTTGTGGTCAGTAACTAATTGGAAAGGGCGTCCTAATAAATAGTGGTGAAATTTCTTCACCCCTGCCACTAGTGCCAATGCTTCCCTGTCAATCTGGGCATAGTTCCGTTCGGCCATAGATAACGTCCTTGAGAAATAAGCCACTGGGGCTTCTTGACCATTAGGGAATACATGTGCGAGCACCCCTCCACACACCGTACGGTGAAGCATCGCATGTAAGTCTAAGTGGTAGGGTCGAGCTGTATTGAATAACAACACTATTCGATGTCAATAGATTCTTGACAGCTGTGAAAGCTAGATGTTGTTTTTCGCCCCATTCCCAAGCTGCCCCCTTGTGGAGAAGCCGATGAAGCGGCTCAGCTGCGGATGCCTTTTGCTTCAAAAAGACGGAATAAAAATTTAGTAGACCTAAAAAGGCTTGCAGTTCCGCTTTACATATGGGGGCTGGTGCATCCTTGATGGCCTTAATTTTATCGTCTGTGGGGTGGATTCCCTGTGAATCTATGCGGAACCCCAAAAATTCAACGGATGGTGTTTCCCAAACACATTTCTCAAGCTTAAGTCGCAAACCCTTATCCCTTAGACGAGAAAGAACTTGTCTAATTCTGCCATGCAACTGCCCAGGGGTGTCCCCACAAATTAGGATGTCATCAAAATAGGGGACTACCCCTTTAAGCCCACTCAGCAGTCTTTCCATCAACCTTTGGAAAATACCAGGGGCTACACTGACACCGAATTTTAAGCGTGTGCATTTAAAGGCACCCCGATGCGTAACAATTGTCTGTGCCAATGCTGTGGCATCATCCACGGTTAACTGCTGGTATGCCTGGGCAAGGTCCAGCCTTGCAAATAATTTTCCAGCCCCTAGGGTATGCAGTAACTGCTGTACAACTGGTATGGGGTAAGAGTTATGCTGCAACGCTTTGTTAAGGGTCGATTTATAATCTGCACATACTCTGAGTGAACCGTCCGGCTTCAATGGGGTTACTATAGGGGTCTCCCAAGGGGCATGTTCAACAGGGACTAGGATGCCTTGAACCTGCAGCTTCTGTAATTGTGCATCCAGCTTCTCTAATAAAGGCAGCGGCACCCTCCGTGGTTTTAAACAAAGGGGAGGGACATTAGGATCCAATGAAAAAGAAATAGGAGGACCCTTATACGTGCCCAAACCCTCTTGAAATACCTCTGGAAATTCGTGGATGAAATTAGGTGCCCCCCAGGTGGTTATTTTGTGGAGGCCAGTGACAGCCAATCCCAAGGGAGCCATCCAATCCAGTCCCAAAAGGGAATGATTTGCCCCTTCAACAACTAAAATTGGTAACACATGGTGGACATTTTTAAAAGTGACAGGTATTCTAATTCTCCCCAATACCTGAATAGGGTGTCCCTGAAAGTCATTAATGGTAATGTCCAACGGCTTGAAAGAGTCTGGAGACAATGCTGGCACATAGAGCCGCAACTTATGCCACGGCATTAAAGTGAACTTTGAGCCAGTGTCAAGTTCCATGTGGCAAGGCAGGTGATTGAGGAGGAGCGGGACAACAATTTTATTGGGGGGGGGAGAAATAGGTGTCACAGTCGGAGTATGGTTTATTACCTCGGGGGGTCCACGGACGTCTGCTTCCTCTGCCTTGCTGTCTGAAGGGACGATAATAGCGCTGAGAAGAAAAGGTGGGTAGCAATTCTTGGTTGCCAGAGAGGTCATCCGGTAGAGTGGCCCGGCAGACGGCGGCAATATGGCCTCGCTTGTCGCAGCGGCGGCAGAAGGCATCCTTGAAGGGGCATCTGGATCTCGGGTGCTGGCCGCGGCATCCGGCACAGGGCTGGAACGGCTGATGGGGCTGTCTCGCTGGTGGTCCCCGTATTTGACAGCAGTAGTCTTCATAGGCATCGAGGTCTTGAGGATGGTAGTCGAGGGGACAATTCCCTGGGGTGCGATGAGCGTCAGAAATTTTATAAACAGTTGGCAGCTTGTCGTTGGATTTGAGGTCAGCTGCAGCGGCTTCGGCTACCTCAGCTGTTTGAGCAGCTTTGATGACATCCTGCAGGGTTGAATCTTCCGCTGCCAACAGTTTGTTCCGAATTGTGACATTTCGCATGCCAAAAATGATGGCATCAGTCAATCGAGCTTCAGGATTTTCGAATTGGCATTTAGCTAAAATTGTCCTAAGACGAGTAGCAAATTGGTTGATAGACTCTCCCTCAGCCTGGGCTGTGCGGGAGAACTGATGCCTGTAAACCCGTGCAGGCTTTGTGGGTTTAAAATGAGATGCCAATTTCTCTCTCAACGTGTCCCATGGCACGGAGTTAGCGGGCTCAGGATCAGTCAAGGTGCCCGCTAAATCAAAAATTTGAGAGCCACAGTAGTTAAGAAACAGGGCTCGTTTTCTTCCGTCTTCAGCATCCTTCATTCCTGCTGCCTCAAGGAATATTTCAAATTTTGCCATATAGGCAGTCCAGGTTGACCTCTCGGGGTCAAACAGCTCAGGAGGTTGGATGATCGATGGGGTCGACATTATGATTTTTTGTGGGGGAAAAAAATCACCTCTAGACCCTCGTCACCACTGTAATGAATGCAATACTCGATTTCTTTCTATTTTCTCTTTTATTCACAGCAGGAGGTTAACAAGCGGCTGTAACACTTTCGCTTAGCCGCGCTTCCAGCAGAAAACGCGTAAGACCAGAAGCCGTCCTATTTATAACATTCAGCCCAGCAACAAGCCGCGGCTGACAGCTATCCGATCTTGGCGCCAAATGCAACAACCAATAGGAAACGGGTAAACAGTTTACATTACTTTAGATGATTTCTGCTTAACAACAAGTATTAGAAATTTACCTAGATACAATTCCTTTTAATTAACTGCGGACATAACAGTCACTAAGTGTGAGGCAGGCTTTGAGAGAAAATGCAGAGGATTTGACAGAAAAAAGACGATCCCAAGCCTCTTTTCACCCCCTCGTCCATTCATGTTGAGAGTCCCCAAAGTGGAGTGGGAAGGCTTTGAGAGAAAAAGGGGAGGAGGTCTAATTATCCTTCCCTATTTGCAGAGAGAGATCGGCCAGGACACACTCTGGACATCTAGACAATCCCATGCCTCTTTTCCTCTGTCCTCCATTCATGTTGAGTGAAAATGGGGGGAGCGGCTTTGAGGGAAAAAGAGGAGGAGGTCTAATGATCTTTCTCTATTTTCAGAGAGAGAGAGAGAGGTCAGAACGTGCTCTGGGCATCTAGATGATCCCATGCCTTGTTTCACCCCCTCCTCCATTCATGTTGAAAGTCCCCAAAGCGTGTGGGGAGAGGGCTTTGGGAGAAAAAGAGGAGGAGGTTAATGATCCTTCCCTATTTGCAGAGAGAGAGAGAGAGAGGTCTATTCACACATGGGCATCTAGACAATCCCATGCCTCTTTTCACACCCTCCTCGGTTTGTGTTGAGGGTTCCCAAAGTTGGGGGGTAAAAGAGGAAGATGTCTAATGACCCTTCCCTATTTACAGAGAGAGAGGTCAGGACACGTTCTGGGCATCTAGACCATTCCATGCCTCTTTTCACCCCCTCATGCTTTCATGTTGAGAATCTCCAAAGTGGGGGAGAGGATTTGACAGAAAAAGAGAAAGAGTTCTAATCATCCTTCCCTATTTGCAGTGCGAGAGAGGTCCGTTCACGCTCTGGGCATCTAGACAATCCCATGCCTCTTTTTACTCCCTCCTCTGTTCGTGTTGAGTGTCCCCAAAGTGGTGCTTCAAAGTGGGGGCTTTGAAGGAAAAATAATGATCCTTCTCTATTTGCAAAGAGAGAAAGAGAGGTCAGGACATGCACCTGGCATTTAGACGATCCCATCCCTATTTTCACCCCCTCCTCCTTAAACAGAATTTGAGACCAGGGTATAAAGAATAAATTGGAATTACTGCTTAATATGTAAATGTATACACTGCTCTTAAGTTGAAGACCTTCCGCAAGATGTTGAAGACCTATCTATGTCACCAGGCATGGGTGGACTAAGTATCTCTTCCCCCACCACCAGCTCTTTTTTTTTACTGTAATACATGAGAAGGGTGTGATTGTGCAGTACCGATTGTTTTTAATATTTATGGGTTTTAAATTTAGCTTTTTATCTAATATTGGATTTGTATTCTGTATATTGTATTATTACTGTTGCGAGCCGCCCCGAGTCTTCGGAGAGGGGCAGCATACAAATCTAATAAATAAATAAATAAATAAGTTAAAATGGTATATAGAAAATATGCCCCCATTTTGGTGTAGGAGTATGAATGATTTTGGTGGTGGGCACTTTGAGTATTGAGCACACTGTTATGTGTTGTGTGAATGTTTTAGTGTTATATTGTTATTATAAAAATCAATTTAAATTATTTTTTAGAAAAGCAACAAAATGGTTGAACTTAGAATGGAAGAAAATGTTGCAGAATATTATCAACAGATGGTGAACATTTCAGGAAGTTATGAAGAAGGAAACAATGTTATGATTGAAAGTGGACTGATCAAAAATACATTATGACTTACACATATTTAACTAGTGGTACTGAAGAGGAAATTGATGGGGGTAGAATAATAAGAGAATTGAAAAATGATTTGGTTGATGAATGGGCTGATGGTCACATTTTCATTATGAGTATATTGATGTTAGCACTAATAAGAAATGGGGCTGATGTGAGCAGAGACACAGTAGTTGGCTGATTAAGGAAGAAACCAACATTGAGATTGATTTTTTTTTAAAAAAGGGAAGGTTGTGATCAGTAAAGATTGGATACTTAGTGAAGAGAAAGAGAATGAAGAAAAAGAAAAAAATGAATAAAAAGGTGGTACAAAAAGATAAGGAAGTTCTTGATTTTAATCAAGAGGATAAGCAGTTTGACAAGGGATAGTTGGTTTTTGATTATTCTTTGATAATAATTTCTTTTAATTTTTTCAACTAGCACTAGTAACCATACTAACACTAAACACAAATGTCTAAATTTGTGTTTAGTGTTAGTGTGGTTACTAGTGTTAGTTGGTTATTAAATAAATACATTTGTGTGTATTATAAATGCAATTTAATAATGAGTTTGATGAGAATACTGACAAGGATTGATGATGATTATAACATGTATCAATGGTTTCCTTTTCTGTTTCTTCATTTTCTTATTGTTTTCCTTTTTTTCCTATTACATATTTTATTAGGTTATGTAAGCGTTTTTAGCTTTTAGAAAAATGTATAAAGAGATGAAGGAAACACTATGGCTTAGCGTTGAAGATAGCAAAGAATTGTTGGAATTAAGTACCTGAAGGAACATTAATGATTAAATTAACATACAAGAAAATTAGTCTATCTGGATGACAAAATTAGAGACATTGGCAACATGGAAAAATGGTGTATAACAAAATCAAACAAGTATGAATTTAGAATTTTCTGTGATATATGTTTTACTAACAGGACACTTCCTTTTATTGTAATGAAAATAGATGATATATTACATTGTATGATTGTATGTGGGGAGGGGGGAAATTAAATCCCACCCCCCAAAAATCTGTCAATTTTCAATATCATCGTTGTTTTTATATCCATAGCTTCCTGTAATCTTCTCCATCTGTTCATCTTGTTCTGCATCATCTTCTTCTCCATTTCTATATCTGATGTCTTTATTACAGTTATTACTGAGAGTCTCCTTTAAGTCCAAGACTCCCTGTGTATTTCTTCTAATTCCAGCTGTAAATTCAATACAATCTCTTGTTACATCTTTACACTCTTTAATATTTCTTTGAAGATCATTATAGAGATACATTAACTCCAGAATCTCCACCTCCTCCATATTCTGAACAAGCAACTTTATATAATTCTAGCTGTCTACCAATATATTTCTAACAGCCTTAAAACATCACTTTCATCTATTATCTATGCAGAAATATTTTTAGTATTTAATATAGTTTTCTCTTTCTCTCTCTCTTTTATTTTTTGGAGTTCATTTAAAGTTCAAATTCAAAATTCAACAGCAACAACAAAAATATTTCTTTTTGTTTCTTCTTTATCACATTTTGTAGAAAAGAAAAACATCAGCACTCTGTTTAAGCCAATTAGATTCTTGCTTCAAGGTCACAGCTAAACAAGCAAATGCTAATAGAGAAGATATGCAATCCCTTAGGAATCTTCAACCAGCAGATGGCACTACAGCACAATCCCAAAGTCCCAAAGTTTATTTTAAATTTATTTTAAATCTAAAAAGAAAAATTAAAGCTTTTTAAAATTTAAGTCCAAAATATAAAATCCATCTATATGGGTTTTAGTTATAGCTTTCCAAGTCCTCAACCCTGCTGTAAGACCCGAAATCAAAGTTTGAGACCCTGTAAAAATATTTCCCTGCATATCTGAAACTTGAAATTTCATGACTTTTCATAATTTCAGGGGTTCTCTCTATGAGAATTTTTTTGGGGGTGGGGTGGGGGGTTTCTTTCTTGCTGGAAAAAAAGTCACACTTGTACTGTTCCTGGTCACCCTGACCCGGACCGAAAATTCTTCATTTAAAGTGCTTATGTTTGGTCAATTTGAAAACTTTTTTCACTTGGAAAGTAGTCTGAACATTTCTGCACACAATGATATGAAAATTGAAATGAAAAAAATTATGCATATTGCTTTATTTTGATTATAAAAGGCAGACCCCCCCCTTTATTTGTGAAGTTGTTTTTCAATTTATAGATAGTTTAGCTTGCAAAATGTATTCAATTTTACTAAAGTTGGTGTGAGATTGGTAGTTTGAACATTTCTGAACATAAGAAAAATATAAATGAACTGAAAGAAATGATGCTTATTGGTTTTTTTAAAATACTGTACGAAATAAGGCCTCCCTTCCCCCTTGGCTGCTTGCAACCATTTTCACTTTATATTTTTTTAGGCTCCAAATCCGAAATATTTTTAATATCTTAGGCATTCATTTACTCAATTTAACATTGCTGATCATCATAAAAATATTTGTGGGGGTGGGGGCTAATTTTTTTCTGGGCAAAGAAAAAAATCACGTTGAGTCTGTTTCGGGTCATATACGACCCGGACCAAAATGATTTTTTTTTAGGTACTTGAATTTGGTTTTTTGAAAACTTTTTTTTACTGGGAAACATGTTTGAACATTTCTGAATGTAATGATATGAAAATTGAACTGAAAAAATTGAGGCTTATATTTTTATTTTGATCAAAATTCTCCCCCCCATTCTTTAAAAAATTCGTGTCAATTTATATTTTTTTAGGCTACAAATCTCTAAGGAATTTCCCCCCAAAAGTTTTGATATACTAAATTGAACATTCCTGATCATAAGAAAAATAGAAATGAACTGAAAAAAATGATTCTTATTTGTTTATTTTGGCCACAAAAGGGCCACACACACCCTCGGCCTTGCTGTTTGCCATTATGTTCACTTTTTATATATATTTGGCTAGAAATATTTGAAATATCATTTTGAAATGCATGCATATGATATCCAGACAACTACCTTTATGAAAGAAATCCATTTTACTAAAAACAAGTATGTAAGTTTGAAATTAACAGCATAATTTTTATATAAATTGAAATAATTGAACACGGGAGGGGGGAGACTTTTATGTGCAAAATAAACAAATATGCATCAATTTTTCCAGTTCAATTTTCATATCATTATGTTGAGAAAAGTTCAAGCTACCAATCCCACACCAGGTTTAGTAAAATAGAACGCATTTTGCAAGCAAAACTATCCATAAATTGAAAATAAATTCACAAAAATGGGGGGGGCACATTTTATCAGCAAAATAAGTCAATAAGCATTAATTTTATCATTTCAATTTTCATTTCAATGTGTGCAGAAATGTTCAAACTTGTTTCCAAGTGAAAAAAGCTTTCAAAAAGACCAAATATAAGTACCTAAAATGAACAATTTGCGGTCCAGGTCAAATAGACCCGGGAACTGTACATTAGAGAGTTTTATTGAACAGCACAGCAGGGTTAAAAGTAAATTGAACACTTCCGATTACTAATTAGCCTCTTCCCTCACCTTTCTCTGTATTTTTACTTTGTTAATCAAAATAAAAGTTCTAAGAATCCCCCCCCCCCCAGCAAAATAGATCACCATGACCTTAGGCTCCTTTTCTCTTCATCCTCCAGCACAACACTTACATTTCCTTTCTTCCCAGATGATATCCAACTTTCCAATTCAATCATTCCATAATGAAGTCACCATGGCTAGGACAACTGGAAAGCCAATTTCACACTGCTGCTGGTGGAGCCTCCAGGCCAGCTCTCTGTTGCGTATGCTGACCCCAAAACAGATTGCTGCCCAAGTCCCCTTCTTCACCTCCATCCTTCAGGGAGAATCTGGTCTGATTCCAACAGAATCAGAACCCCTAGGAGATGGGGATTCAGGATCCCCTGAGGAGTGCGGGGAACTCTGTGTAGTTGACTATGCTGCTCTCATCCTTCAAGTATCTGTCATAGAAATACCTGTACAATAGAGTCACTTGGATATCTGTTTCCAGTAGAGACTTCATGTAAATGCCCTCCACCCCACTGCACTATGAGAGAGAGTTCTATTAATTGATTGAGAACCAGTCAGCAGGGGATGCTTGGCCTAGCAGTTCTTGTTTGGCCACCCTCCTGAGCTCAGAAAGACTGTTGCTGATACTTGTGGTGGCTTATATCCTGGTCCCTACATGGTCCTTGCTAGAGACTCACCCTAGAAGATGTTCCATCAATTATATGACCAGGCAAAGAACTTCACTTGTGGTTTGTGGTGGCTGCTTCTGCTATCCTGTCATTAATGATGGAACTGATTAGTGTCAGTGGACATCCAGCTGACTTCTTCATTGTGCCCCCAGTAGTTTCACCACTTGGCCTGATTTCTGGATCTAGATCAGTGGTTCTCAACCTGGGGGTCGGGACCCCTTTTGGGGTCGAATGACCATTTCAAAGGGGTCACCTAAGACCATGAGAAAAGACAATTTTCCCATGGTTTTAGGAACGAAAGCTTCTATTCTATCGCTTTGGAACATATTTTTACAATCTGACTAATCGGGCTTTTACAGTGGGGGTGTCCCTCTAAACTTCCTGCCAATCAGCTTAAAGCTCTATTGGGAGAATTGGTGCTAGACTTATAGTTGCCTGAGGTGAATGCTGTTACCAGGCAGATTGGAAATGCTTGGTGGCGTCTGATTGGCTCAGACGCAGGACAGCTCTTTTGGCGCGAGCCTTAAGAGTATAAATAGAGCCGAGTTTCTCATTGCCGGCTGGTGAGTTCCCAGCTGATTGTCACTTGCCGAAAGAGCTGAATAAAGGGAACCACTGTTTAGCACTTCGTCTGGCGTCTCAATACTTTTCACTGGCGACGAGAACCGGAGAGAACCTACAAGCAAGATGAATCCTTCGCAGATCGGCCGAGCACCCGACTACTTCGACCCCGAAAAGGCGTCTTGGGAAGCCTACATGACCCGCTTCGAAATCTTCCTGGAAGCCGCCGGTATGGGGACCGCCGAAGACGACAGAAAGCGAGCCATCTTCCTTAACTATTGCGGCCCCGAAATTTTCGATTTGGTTCAAACGCTCACCGATCCGCTTCCAGCCAAGAACGTGCCGTGGCCAGACTTACAATCCAAGCTTGCGGGTCACTTCAAACCCACGAAGCCGGCTGTGGTATACCGCCATCAGTTCTCCAGGATGGCCCAACGAGAAGCTGAGTCTATTAATCAATTCGCCACCAGACTCCGAACGGTACTGTCAAAATGCCGTTTTGACAGCCCAGAAGCTCGACTAACAGACGCGATCATATTCGGCATGAAAAACGCCACAGTACGCAACAAACTCCTCACCGAGGACGAACCTACTTTGCAAACCGTCATCAAACTCGCCCAGACAGCCGAGGTCGCCGAAGCGGCTGCCAAAGACCTCCAAAGCCACGTCAACAAAGAAACCGTCTCCAAAATCTCCTCCGCAGCTGACCCAGCCGACGACCTCAACCCTCCAGCCGCCGCCGACGACACATGCCTCCTGCTTCCGAGCGACCCCTCAAGACAACCGAGATACCCTCGCACACCAGCCCCATGCCCAGGTTGCGGGGAAATCATCCGCGACTTCGCTGCCCTTTTCGGGACGCCATCTGTCGCCGCTGCAATCGGCGCGGTCACATCGCTGAGGCCTGCCGGGCTCCCCTGCCTGAAGAAACCTTTTCCGCTCCGCGCCAACAGCGTTTCTCCTACCAGGCTCCACAAGCCCGTGAAAACCGGCCTCCTAGATCTTTTTCCCGGAAAACCAACTCAGCCGCTAACCGCGACTACAACAGAGGTAACTGTCAAACTTACGTAAATTGCGCAAATACAACGCAAGGCACCAAAATCATTATTTCTCTACTTCTAAATGGCAAGCCTTGTGATTTAGAACTGGACACCGGGTCTAGGCACTCTATTATGCCTTGGGACAAATTCAAAATGTATATGCCAAATGTTTGTAAATCTAAGTTAACTCAAACTGCTTTGATTATAAGGGATTTCCAGGGACATGTCATCCCTGTATTGGGTAAAGTTGATATTCCTGTACAATTCAAATCTGTTAAATGTTCCCTACCTTTGGTAATTGTAGATGGGGCAAGGCATTCCCTCCTTGGGTTAACCTGGATGCCCCCATTAGGAATTGAGATCTCTGGCATCTGTTTGGTTCAGTCCCCCTCTGATACCCCAGATTTTGTACATGAGTTTCCTGAAGTGTTCAGCCCCACTTTGGGAACTTATAAAGGGGACCCTATCTCTTTCTCCATAGACCCAAAGGTTCCACCCATTCGCCTGAAGCCACGAAGGGTTCCTTTACCTTTACTGCCTAAACTAGACCACCAGCTAGACCAACTTATTGCTCAAGGAATCCTAGTCCCTGTAGAGCAAGGGCCATGGGAGACTCCAATTGTCACACCATTAAAACCAGACGGTTCGCTAAGAGTCTGTGCGGACTATAAATCTACTATTAATAAGGCCCTTCAGCATCATCCCTATCCCATACCAGTAGTTCAGCACCTCCTACACTCCCTAGGAGAAGGAAAAGTCTTTGCAAAGATCGATCTTGCTCAGGCATACCTGCAGCTTCCGGTCGATGAGCCTACCTCTTTGGCTCAGACAATTGTCACGCACAGAGGTGCTTTCAGATGCACCAGATTGCAATTCGGGGTAAGCATAGCCCCTGGGATATTTCAGAGTCTAATGGAGCGAGTGTTAACGGGTCTTGAAGGAACCATACCCTACTTCGATGATATACTAATTTCAGCTAAATCCATTCCCCAATTAAACCAGAGAATCAGGGCTGTGCTACAACGACTCCAATCCAAAGGGCTCAGAGTAAAGGCAGACAAGTGTGTATGGGGCACCACTAGCATTGAATTTCTAGGGTATAGAATAGACAGTCAGGGCATCCACCCCACAACTGAGAAATTAAAAGCAATTACCGAAGCACCTGAACCAACCAATAAGACTGAACTACAAGCTTTTTTAGGTCTTCTGAATTTTTATTCCATTTTTTTGAGACAGAAGGCAACGGTCGCAGAACCCCTCCACCGACTCCTTCAGAAGGGAATTCCCTGGACCTGGGGCAGACCTGAACGCGAAGCATTTTCTCTAATAAAGACCTTATTGACTTCTAATAGTGTGGTGGTGCAGTACAGTTCAGTCTTGCCCATAAGGCTTACATGCGATGCTTCGGCTTATGGGGTGGGCGGAGTATTGGCCCACGTGATGCCAGACAACACTGAGGCACCTATAGCTTTTTACTCTAGAACGCTGACCCCTTCTGAACGGAACTATAGCCAGTTGGATAAGGAGGCCCTGGCTTTAATTGCTTGCATTAAGAAATTTCATAATTACTTATTTGGAAGGAGGTTTGAATTAATAACTGACCACAAACCCCTTTTGGGACTGTTGCCTTCAGATAAACCGACCCCTCCGTTCATGTCCCCTAGACTGATTAGATGGGCTCTTTTCCTCTCCAGTTATCAGTATACCTTAGTACATAAGGGAGGGAAGTCCATAAGCCACGCTGATGGACTAAGCAGGTGCCCTTTGGCACAAAGAGGGGAAGACCCAGTTCCTTCTGAGGATGTACTCCTATTAGAAATAGAAGAAACCCCTCTAACTTCAGCCAGGGAAGTGGCTGAGCATACCAAGTCAGATCCCATTCTTCAAACAGTAATAAATTGTATACACAGGGGTTGGCATGGGGGACCAGAGGAGGGGGGACTGGCAGACTTTAAGACAAAGCGACTAGAATTGTCCTACTTGAAAGGATGTGTACTATGGGGGGATCGAGTTGTCATTCCAACTACACTTAGGAAAAAGGTACTGACTATGTTACATGTGGGACACCCAGGCATTGTCAGAATGAAGGGTTTGGCAAGGGGATACCTGTGGTGGCCGGGCCTAGATCTCGATATTGAGCATTGGGTAGCCCGGTGTGACCCCTGTCAAGAGTCACGGCCAAATCCCCCTCGAACTGCCCCCGTTGAATGGGGAGAGCCCACTGGACCTTGGTCCAGGATACACATAGACTTTGCTGGCCCCATAGGGTCCCAGTATTTCCTGGTTGTCGTAGATGCTTTTTCTAAGTGGGTAGAGATAGTGGCAATGCAAAATATAACAACATGTGCCACTATTAAGGCTCTGTATCATTTGTTTGCAACCCATGGGTGTCCTGATGTCCTTGTTTCAGATAATGGGCCACAACTGACTGCACGACAGTTTGAGGTGTTCTTGAGTAATCTTGGGGTCAGGCATGCGCTAATCTCCCCTTACTCCCCATGGGCTAATGGGTTGGCTGAACGTTATGTACGTGTGGCGAAAGAGGCGCTGCGCAGAGCAGGCCCTGGGGAAATACAAAATAAATTAGACCAATTCCTGTTAATGCAACATATTACTCCAAATGCTGCCACCCATAGAAGCCCTGCAGAAGTCTTAATGGGGCGGAAACTAAGGTCTCCTTTAGACAGGTTACACCCTCGCTATTTAAATACCATGGGTCAAGGTGAGATGTCTGTATTACCTGAAAGAAGCATGTATCTAGGCCAAAATGTATTTGCCCGGAATTTTGATGGGGGAGTTCAATGGGTAAAAGGGAAAGTCCTACAACAAAAGGGACCTAAAACATATTTAATACAATTAGAGGATGGCCGTATTTGGAAACGGCACATTGATTACTTAAGAGGGCGGATTAACTCTGAAAATACGCAAACCGCCATTGTAACCTCTTCCCCCAAAGCAGACTCTTATGCACAACCAGAATTATTGGATGTAGATTTGGGCTTACCAAGGCTGGAACGATTCCGAGACACCAACGAGCCACCTTCGTCCTCCTCCGACATCGATTCAGCTTCCATCCGGACATCGCTGCAGGCCGGAGCCCCCACTCGGGCCCAGCCAGGCTCCGGATCCGACAGAGAGCCAACCTCCACCAACGAAGTCCCAGACTCAACTGATCTGCGCAGGTCTGAGCGAGCCTCGCGCAGACCCACTCGATTGGAGGACTTCATCACATGGCTCAACTGATGGACAGTTGGCACTTGACTAAGGAGGGAGGGGTGTTGAGTATGTTAATATGCCATGTAAATAGTTGCCTGAGGTGAATGCTGTTACCAGGCAGATTGGAAATGCTTGGTGGCGTCTGATTGGCTCAGACGCAGGACAGCTCTTTTGGCGCGAGCCTTAAGAGTATAAATAGAGCCGAGTTTCTCATTGCCGGCTGGTGAGTTCCCAGCTGATTGTCACTTGCGGAAAGAGCTGAATAAAGGGAACCACTGTTTAGCACTTCGTCTGGCGTCTCAATACTTTTCAGAACTGTATTAAGGTGTCACGGCATTAGAAAGGTTGGGAATCACTGATCTAGATGGTCTCGTGCCCTAACTCCTATGGGCAATTCTGGATGCAGGTCAACCATGGTTTTCTTGTTCTCCATCTTTTCTGCTCTTACTTTCCTTATGAGTTCAGAGTACTCCAAAGCAATTCTCTAGCCTAAAGCCTTTATCTAAGTCTGTGCATGATGTTACTTGCAGAATATGCACATCCTGGCTGATCTATCTTTGTGAGCTCCATCCCTTTTTTCAATATGATCTGATACCACAATTGGGTATGATTACCCAGATGGTCTTTCTGTTGGGTTTCACCACTCCAATACATGCTTACACTGTCTTATGGTCAAGTCACAGATTGACTGACTGGTGTGTAACCTTTTGATGACAAAAAGGGGGATGTACTCTGCAGACTATATAAACACAGCAGAGTAGATGTCTCCCCTCTCTTTTTCCCTATTTGCCTTGCTGATCCTTCTTCCACCTCCTTCTATCTCCCTGTGTGCTCCATTGTCCTCAGCTGAGGACACATGTGTGAGATCAATCCAAAGGTATCCTCACACATAGAAGCATCCAGAAGTTATTGATATTATTCTGAAATATAAGCATATATGCCTGCATTATGTAAATGCATGAATCAACATAATTGTAAGTAAAGATTGCAGTTTATTTCATCTTTATGAAGGAGTGATCATTCATTACCAACAAATGGGATTCTAAGCCATACAATTGATTTCTTGCCATGCTGAATCCACTGCAACTTAAGCCAGCTGAACTCTGCTAATACTAGTAATATTAATATTAACCAAAATACCCAACAAAGCCCAACACTTTCACCCTTCTTTGATACATATGCTTGAACTGGTGTGCCAGTCCAGTGATGGTCTCTTTTGTCCCAAATGTATCTTGGAGTATGCAGAGGTAGTCATTTGCAGAACCTCTGCTAAGCTTTAGAATTCCTATAGATTCCACAGAATTCCTTTTCTGCCTGTATGGCTTGTTCCATCCATGCTTCTTCCTCCTCTTCCTCCAAGGCCTACAGGTTGCATCCTGAAAAGACATGTAGTTTCCGATACCTGGCCCCCAACTGGTAGCTGTCTGTTGGAGTGTGCCTGTCCAAGGCTGGAGGAGCCCTACCCTGAGTCTCCGTGTGATAGGGACGAGTGCCTCTTCTTTGGGCCTGAGGACCCACTACAAGTGTGGCTATATTTCTGCCCACTGATCCACTGTGCAGAGGGTTTGTGTGAATCACCTGCACCCTTATGTCTTCTGTTAGCTGTATGCTCTCATCCATAAAGCAAGCTGGGACCCTCTTCTGCCATTGTACTGACACATAGGAGTGGGAGGTGTCTCTGTCCACATTCATGACCACAATAGCTAAACTCTGATCTGGAAGGACGGCCTTCACTGCCTGCCAAATCTGCTCCTCTGTCCAAGCATCCATAGAATTACCAATTATCACTTCTGATCCTATCTTGTTATTTTATTCCTCACACTACTTAATAATGCTGTTTTTACTGTTTGGCTCTCCATAGCAGCAACCTGTGAGGTGAATTGGGCTAAATGAGAATGACTAGGCTAAGATCAACTTGGTTTTTTTCATGCCTAGGACAGGATTAAAATTGAGTGACCAGATTTTCAGATTGAGAAAGAGGGACACCATTGAGTGAGGGGGGGGGGGGGGCTAAAAAAAAGTTTAGCCAAAAAAATTAGCAAAATAAATTTCTCTCTCTCTCTCTTCCTCCCTCCCTTTCTATCTATTTATCTCTCTCTCCCCCTCCCTCTTTCTCTCTCCCTTCATCATTTTCTCTCTCTCTCTCTCTCCCCCTCCTTTCTTTCTCTCTTCCTCTCTTTTTTCCCTCTTCCTCTCTCTCTTCCTTCCTCCCATTTTCTCTCTTTCTCTCTCCCTCTATCTTTTCTCTCTCTCTCTCTCTTTCTCTCTCTCTCTCTTGCTTTCTCTCTCTCTTGCTCTTTTTTTCTCTTGCTATCTCTCTTTCCCTCTCTCTCTTTCTCTCCCACTCTCTTGCTCTCTCTCTTTGTCACTCTCTTTCCCTCTCTCTCTTTCTCTCCCCCTCTTGCTCTCTCTCTCCCTTTCTCTCTCTCTCTCTCTCTTGCTTTCTTTCTCTCTCTCTCTTGCTCTCTCTCTCTCTTGCTCTCTCTCTCTCTTGCTATCTCTCTCTTTCTCTCTCCCACTCTCTTGCTCTCTCTCTTTCTCTCTTTTTCCCTCTCTCTCTTTCTCTCCCACTCTCTTGCTCTCTCTCTTTTTTTATACTCTTTTTCCCTCTCTCTCTTTCTCTCCCCCTCTTGCTCTCTCTCTCTTGCTCTCTTTGTCTTTTCCCCTCTCTTTCTCTCTCCCTCTCTCCCTTTCTCTGTCTCTTACTCTCTCTCTTGCTTGCTTGCTTTCTCTCTCTCTTGCTCTTTCTCTTGCTCTCTCTCTCTTGCTCTCTCCCTCCCTTTCTTTCTCTCTCTTTCTCTCCCTTTCTCTCCCTTTCTCTGTCTCTTACTCTCTCTCTTGCTTGCTTTCTCTCTCTCTTGCTCTTTCTCTTGCTCTCTATCTTGCTCTCTCCCTCCCTTTCTTTCTCTCTCTTGCTCTCCTCCACTCTTGCTCTCTCTCTCTTGCTCTCTCTCTCTTTCTCCCTCCCTTTCTCTCTTTCTCCCTCTTTCTCTCTCCCCCTCTCTCTTGCTCTCTCTCTCTTTCTCTCTCCCTCCCTCCCTTTCTCTCTCTCTCTCTTCCTCTCTCTTCCTTTCTTCTCTCTCTCTCTTTCCCCCTATCTGACAATGGCGGGCACCTGCACTACTTCTCTCACCTGCTTCCGAGGCAACGCCGAGCCAGAGGCAGAAGTAGAGTGCGCCCATTGGAGTGAAGGTCCGTCAGAGAGGAAAAGTGCTGGGAAGGAGCCATCTCTATTTGCCACTCTGTCTGCCTGCCCCAAGCACGGGCTGTCAGAGAAGGGGGGGCAAATACCTCGGCCATCCTTCCCTTTCCTTTTCCACTCCTTTGCTGTCGCCGGTCGTGCTGGGGGCTGCAGGAGAGGCACAGGTGGAAATGGGACACCAGATGGCACAGTGGACACACTGGCCGCTGCCACCACTGCCATTCCAGGCACTGCACTTGCAATGGGTGTGCCCGCAGTGCAGAGTCACTGGCTCATGGAGGAAACACGGGCAGGAAGAGCAGCCCAGCGAACAAGCTGGACATTGAAAGGCAACCCAACCAATAAGCTGCCGACTGGACTTGCTGGACCTCTGCATTGGTCGATTTTGAGTAGCATGGAAACTGAGCTTCCTTCTTTGCGGCTTCTGAGTTTTTTCCCCGCACCACCGAGTAGAATCTACCAGGGAAAAAACTAGTTGGCGGCTTGTTTGAAAAAAAATGGGACTTTTTAAAAATGCCCCAAGATGTGGGAAAAATAGCTCAAAAGCGGGACTGTCTCACGGAAAGCAGGATTTCTGGTCACCTTGGATTAGAATTCACTTTCTCGCTTTCCAATCAGGTGCCTTAACCACTTCAAAGAGTCTATCTTGAAAGACCCCAGGGTTAGTAGAAGTTTATTGATTAAATATTCTTATTAATGCCAGTAATATCTGATGAGAGAATTCAGTATTCTCTATGGGAAAGAAAAATAGTAATGTTTCTAACAAAAATCCATATACAGTGGTACCTCAAGATACGAACCCCTCGTCTTACGAACAACTCGTGATACGACCCCGGGGTTCAGAAAAAATTTGCCTCTTCTTACGAACTTTTTTCGAGTTACGAACGCCAAACCCGAGCTTCCGGGTTCGGCATTCGGAGGCTCCTGGGAAGCCGCCCGGCTGTTTTAAAAGGTGACCCCCGGGCTGGGGGGCTTCCCAGCACCCCCCGAACCCCGAACCCGGAAGTTCGGCAAAAGTTTGGGGTTCGGGAGGTTGCTGGGAAGCCCCCCAGCCCGGCTGTCACCTTTTAAAACAGCCAGGCGGCTTTCCAGGAGCCTCCCGAAGCCGAACGCCAAACCCGAACTTCCGCGTTCAGCGTTCGGAGGCTCCTGGGAAGCCGCCCAGCTGTTTTAAAAGGTGACCGCCAGGCTGGGGGGCTTCCCAGCACCCCCCGAACCCCGAACCCAGAAGTTCGACAAAAGTTCGGGGTCCGGGAGGTTGCTGGGAAGCCTCCCAGCCCGGCTGTCACCTTTTAAAACAGCCGCACGGCTTTCCAGCAGCCTCTGAATGCCGAACGCGGAAGTTAGGGTTTGGCGTTCGGCTTCGGGAAGCTGCTGGGAAGCCGCCCGGCTGTTTTAAAAGGTGACCGCCGGGCTGGGGGGCTTCCCAGCACCCCCCCGAACCCCGAACCCAGAAGTTCGGCAAAGGTTTGGGGTTCGGGAGGTTGCTGGGAAGCCCCCCAGCCCGGCTGTCACCTTTTAAAACAGCCGGGCGGCTTTCCAGGACCCTCCCGAAGCCGAACGCCAAACCCGAACTTCCGCGTTCAGCGTTCGGAGGCTCCTGGGAAGCCACCCAGCTGTTTTAAAAGGTGACCGCCGGGCTGGGGGGCTTCCCAGCACCCCCCCCCGAACCCCGAACCCAGAAGTTCGGCAAAAGTTCGTGGTTCGGGAGGTTGCTGGGAAGCCCCCCAGCCTGGCTGTCACCTTTTAAAACAGCCGGGCGGCTTTCCAGCAGCCTCCGAACGCCGAACGCCAAATCCGAACTTCTGGGTTCGGCGTTCGGAGGCTCCTGGGAAGCCGCGCAGCTGTTTTAAAAGGTGACCGCCGGGCTGGGGGGCTTCCCAGCACCCCCCCGAACCCCGAACCCAGAAGTTCGGCAAAAGTTTGGGGTTCAGGAGGTTGCTGGGAAGCCTCCCAGCCCAGCTGTCACCTTTTAAAACAGCCGCGCGGCTTTCCAGCAGCCTCCGAACGCCGAACGCGGAAGTTCAGGTTTGGCGTTCGGCTTCAGGAAGCTGCTGGGAAGCCGCCCGGCTGTTTTAAAAGGTGACCGCCGGGCTGGGGGCCTTCCCAGCACCCCCCCGAACCCCAAACCCGGACGTTCGGCAAAAATTCGGGGTTCAGGAGGTTGCTGGGAAGCCCCCCAGCCCAGCTATCACCTTTTAAAACAGCCGGGCGGCTTTCCAGGAGCCTCCCGAAGCCGAACGCCAAACCCGGACTTCCACGTTCGGCGTTCGGAGGCTCCTGGGAAGCCGCCCAGCTTTTTTAAAAGGTGACCGCCGGGCTGGGGGGCTTCCCAGCACCCCCCCGAACCACGAACCCGGAAGTTCGGCAAAAGTTCGGGGTTCGGGAGGTTGCTGGGAAGCCCCCCAGCCCAGCTGTCATCTTTTAAAACAGCCGCGCGGCTTTCCAGCAGCCTCCGAACGCCGAACGCCAAACCCAAACTTCCGGGTTCGGCGTTCGGAGGCTCCTGGAAAGCCGCGCGGCTGTTTTAAAAGGTGACAGCTGGGCTGGGAGGCTTCCCAGCAACCTCCCAAACCCCGAACTTTTGCCGAACTTCCGGGTTCGGGGTTCGGGGGGTGCTGGGAAGCCCCCCAGCGCGGCGGTCACCTTTTAAAACAGCCGGGTGGCTTCCCAGGAGCCTCCGAGTGCCGAACGCGGAAGTTTGGGTTTGGCGTTCGGCGTTCGGAGGCTCCTGGAGAGCCGCCCGGCTGTTTTAAAAGGTGACAGCTGGGCTGGGGGGCTTCCCAGCAACTTCCCGAACCCCGAACTTTTGCCGAACTTCCGGGTTCGAGGTTCGGGGGGGTGCTGGGAAGCCCCCCAGCCCGGCGGTCACCTTTTAAAACAGCCGTGCGGCTTTCCAGCAGCCTCCTGAAGCCGAACGCCAAACCCGAACTTCCGCGTTCGGCGTTCGGAGGCTGCTGGGAAGCCCCGCCGCCCGGCTGTCACCTTTTAAAACAGCCTGGGGGCTTCTCGGCGGCCTCCCGAACGCCAAACCCGGAAGTTCGGGTTTGGCGTTCGGCATTCGGGAGGTTGCCGTCAGACTTCTATGTTTCTATGTTTCTATGTTTCTATGTTGCTGTGAAGCCCCCAGGCTGTTTTAAAAGGTGACAGCCGGGCGGCAGCGTTTTTTTGCGGGGGGTTTTTTTTGGTTGCACGGATTAATTGACTTTACATTGTTTCCTATGGGAAACAATGTTTCGTCTTACGAACCTTTCATCTTACGAACCTCCCCCTGGAACCAATTAGGTTCGTAAGACGAGGTATGACTGTATTTTTATTTGTTGTTTTACATGTGTGCCTTGTCTTTCTATATCAGTGATCCCCAACACCCAGGACATGGCCCACTACCTGGCACTGGTCTGTTCTGAACCAGGCCACACAAGCAGCTGGCCCACAAAACTCAACTTGTGTGTGAGTGAGTCAATTTGCATGAAAGGTGGGATAGCATCACACATGCACACCAGTGATGGGCTCCTACTGGCACAATCAGAACCGGTAGAAAAAGTTTGATATTTTTTTCTTTTTTCCCCTTCTGGACTCTGGGTATGTTTTTCCTATCACAGTAAATGAGGTTGAATGTATATAATTTTAGAAGAGCTGTGCATACGTGTGTGTACGTATACTTTATATAGTAGATAATGTATATTTTTGTGTGCCTGTGTGTATATTTTGAATGCTCAGTAATAGTGGGGAAATTGCATCTCTTTGAGCCAAGGAGAGGCCAGATAACTTAACCCTAACCCAAATCCTTGATGTGAGTGATGTCAAGTTGGCCACCTTTAAGCCAGTCACATGACTTTTAAGCCACCTCCGGTCACATGATCGTCCAGCCACTCCCACCTGGTCACATGGCTGGGAATCCATGCCCACAAAATAAGCCACGCCCACAGTGTGGTAGTAAAACTTTTGCAACCCTTCACTGATGCACTCAGTTGTACAACTTGATTTGCACAAGCAATGTGTATACGTGCATGCTCATATGCCAATCTGCATAGCCAGTTACCCCCTCCCCCTCCTGCTGCCAAACTGTAAAGTTTGGAAATCTTTGTTCTATATGTTGTTATAAAAATAGGAAAATAAAAATAGGATAAAAGGATATATTTTCTTCTAATCACAACATCAAATTCAATAATATAATAAAGCTCAAAGGATGAAATCTTTTTTTAGAAGTCCATTAAGTGGATTTCCAAAAATGAAGGGATCTTTAAAGAATCTCTTCAGCAGTTCTCAACATTTATGTGCATAACTCAATATTTCCCAGATAGCTATGCCCCAAGTCCTATAAGGTTACAAAGGTTCAAATCAACAAAATAATGTTGGACTTTTGACTACTCATGAATGCTCTGAACATTCATTGGACCATTTTTAAGATATGAGAAACAAAATGGATCCCTGGACATCCCACAGACAAATGACCATAAATGTATAAAAGTGCTGCCACACCATCACCTTTGAAACACATCCCCCCCCTTTTTTTTGGCCCGAAATATGGCAGAGGCAAATTATGTCCCCATGGGTCTGAGCCTCCTTACCTGGATTTGGCAGTTACCTGGGAGCTTGCAAAGAAGTGCAGATGAGTCTCCAGCTCTGAGATCTGTGAAGAGCCATTAGCCTCCTGCAGCTCATTTCAACAGCATTAGGAGCCAACTGATTCTGCAAACACCTGAGCCTTCCCAAAAGCTGATTCAGGATTCTGAAACTGTCCTGCTTCAGTAGCAATATTAGGAGTCCTCCATTACCACGTGGTTCATCAAGTTAACAAAGACCAAGAGACTTCCTGAGGTCTTGGAAGTGAAAGCTTCTATCAACTTCAAAAGTCACTTAATCTGGCAGCAACGCTCCAGCTCCCCCTAGTGGTTGCGAAGGATACATCTGTACTCTACCCAATTGCTATACAGTGATCCCCCGGTTATTGCGTCCCCGACCATTGTGAACAGGCTAATTTGCGATTTTTCAACCCGAAAGTCAAAACACCATCTGCGCATGCGTGCCCTTTTTTCTATGGGCACGCATGCGTAGAGGGCGCCAGGCAGATCAGCTGCTGGGCGGCTTCCCTAGGTCTTCCCCCTCTTGGCGGGCATCAGCGAGGAGTTTCCCCACCGCCCACGCAAACTCCTCGCTGCTGCCGCTTCGCTCAGCCGCTTCCCAGCTGAGTACTCAGCTGGGAAGCGGCCCGAGCGAACGGCTTGTCCGCAGCCTGCCTGCCCCCGCGCCCGCGGCTCGCGCGCCCTTCTCCCGCCCATGCCGTTCGCTCGGGCCGCTTCCCAGCTGAGTACTCAGCTGGGAAGCGGCCCGAGCGAACGGCTTGTCTGCAGCCTGCCCACGCCGTTCGCTCCCCCTCTTGCTGGCGGGAGGGCGAGAAGCCCTCCCCAGCACCTGCTCGCCCGCCCTTCGCCGCTCGCCCGCCCTTCACCCGGCCACCCGCCGTTCGCTCGCTGCTCGCCCGGCCACCTGGGTTCGGGGGGGTGCTGGCAAGCCGCCCATGCCGGCGGCGACATTTTAAAACAGCCGCGCCGCTTTCCAATGAGTCCCGAAGACAAACGCGGAAGTTTGACGTTTGTCTTCGGGACTCATTGGAAAGCGGCGCGGCTGTTTTAAAACGTCGCCGCCAGCATGGGCGGCTTCCTAGCAGCCCCCCAAACCCGGGTTGGGGGTCCGGGGGGGTGCTGGCAAGCCGCCCATGCCGGCGGCGACGTTTTAAAACAGCCGCGCCGCTTTCCAATGAGTCCCGAAGACAAACGCGGAAGTTTGACGTTTGTCTTCGGGACTCATTGGAAAGCCGCGCGGCTGTTTTAAAACGTCGCCGCCGGCATGGGCGGCTTCCTAGCAGCCCCCAAACCCGGGTTGGGGGTCCGGGGGGGGTGCTGGCAAGCCGCCCATGCCGGCGGCGACGTTTTAAAACAGGAACCCCAATCTTCGGCTCCTCGCTAGCGCTGCGGGAATAAAAACACCATCTGCGCATGCGCAGATGGTGTTTTTACTTCCGCAGCGCTACTTCGCGAAAACCCGATCATTGCTAGGGGTCCTGGAACGGAACCCTCGCAATGATCGGGGGATCACCGTATAGCAATGAAGCTATATCAGCAAACAATAACCCTGTGTCCAGATATGCCAGCTAAAAAAAAAAGACCCAAAACTCCCAGGAAAATAATCCTGATAACTCCAGCAACCTTCGCTTTAAATGCAACGACTCAATTAATATACAAGAAGGATCTAAAAAATGTCACTCCTGCAACAAAGCAGCTCATCATACCTGCCTCAACATAAATAAACATATTGCAGCTTTTCTTCAAAATTATTCCTCGTTCTACTATTTCTGCCCATCTTGTATTCCAAAACCTGACTCCTTCAGCAACACATCTGATGACATCCTCACCCTAATAGCATTCTCTAAAACACAACAAGCATACATAGAAAACATTGAACCTTGGCTTGCCTCCATAGGAAAAACCATCTAAGATTTGATAAATGCTAAACCACCAAAACAAATATCTTACACCACTCCACCACCACCAGTTTATTCTCCACCAAGGCCTCCACATCCGCTAACTCCAAACCCAACTGCCGACATCTCTACCCTCGTTAAAGATGCCATGGAGCCTGAACAAAAGCAACAGAATGCCATCCTATTTGGCCTCGAGGAAAATGGGGAATCTGATCTAGCAAGTGTACGTAACATCATTCGCAGCCCACATCCTCGAACAATTGTCCCTGATGACATCTTAGAGGTCACTAGAAACGGCCCTGTACTTAGGTACAGTGATGGATCAATGGCTCCCCGATTCTGTAGAGTTGTTTGTAAAAGTGAAACTACCAAACAACAGTTCATTAAGACTATGAACTCCACCGCCAGAAATAACACCAATTACAGCAAACTTAGATCCAGACCAGATCTATCTCTACTTCAACGCATCCGCTCTCGTGAACTTCGGGCCGAACTTAAGAGACGTCAAGATCTTGGTGAAACTAACTGATACATAGATTACCACACTGAATGCATCAAAACCAAGACCCACAATCCTCCCTTCATCTTTCAGCCATCCCACACTTCTATCCCTACCATCCCTTACCAGCAAACGGACATCCCTAACACTTCCAGCCATGAATAGGGAAGCGCCCCCTTACTACTTCAAGACAATCCAATTTCAATCCAACTCAACCCTATTTCAATCCAAAATCCAAAATCAATCTTAAATGTAAACTAATCAATGCAAGAAGTATAACCAACAAGTTGCCAGAATTCCTTCTATTACTAAACACCAACATGCTTGACATAATCTTTGTCTGTGAAACATGGCTAAATTCATCCTATCCTGACTTTATCATCACATCAAATAACTACTTTGTTTTCCAATCTGACCGAGAATCCCGGAGAGGAGGTGGTGTAACTATATTCTATAAAAAAACACTCAATCTAAAAAACATCCAAATTGCACATGATCTTATCCTCCCTGAAACCATTATATGTGATCTTTCCCTGAATAACACACTCCGCTTCCTACTATGCTACCGAGCTCCTGACTACGACATCACCCATGCAACCAAATTAGCTTCACTACTAACATGGGCAACCTCCTGCTCCTATCCCACTATCTTCCTTGGTGATCTCAACCTACCACACATCAACTGGACCCTAAATGAATGTAGCACGGAACCAATCCATACTACTTTATTCAATGCCGTCACCAGCCTGGGACTTGACCAATTAGTATCAAACAATACTAGACTCAACAACTGTCTTGACCTCATATTCTGTAATAGCAAAAGTGCTATCTATGGATTGCATGTAAAGGAACCCTTTTCTAACAGCGATCATAGTATGATTAACTTCAATCTCAATCTATATCAACCTAACACCCATCTGAATAATGAGACACCTAAGTACAATTTCAGGAAAGCCAACTATGAACTCATAGATGCCAATCTCTCAATTCTTAACTGGCAAACTTTATTTTCAAACTGCAACACTATTGATGATCTCTACAACACATTCTTACTCCAAATTAAAAGACTTATCAGACTACATGTACCACTAACATCAACCGAAGGTAAAAGGAAAAATAATTTACCTATCTCAATAAGGAAACCACAAAAAAAAAAAAAGATCTCTCTGGCGTAAAAACAAAAAAGGCCAAGTAACCAACTTCAAAAGCCGCTACAAAAGCAGAATGTCTCAACTATCATAGCAAACAAGAGGAAAACCTCCTTTGCACTAAATCTAACCGTGCCTTCTACAACTTCGTCAACAACAAACTCAAAGACTCTAGACCTATCCCACCTCTCATTGGACCCAACAACAAAGAATACCATGATGGTCCATCCAAAGCCAACCTCTTCAACTCTTTCTTTGTCTCTGTCTTTGTTAACAGCAACGGCTCATCCCCCATCTTCATAAATCACATCTCTAACCCACTCAATGACCAAACCCAAGTCGACTTCACTGTAGACCATGTTGAAAAAGCAATACGAGATCTCAAACCTTCCCTATCTGACGGTCTTTGTGCATACTTCCTAAAACAGCTTTCCTCTGCTATAGCCGAACCTCTAAGCATTATATTCCAAAAATCCTTCAGGACCAGCACACTTCCCAAGCTATGGTTAAAAGCACTAGTCATCCCCATCTTCAAAAAAGGGGATCCTTCTCTCGTTGATAACTACAGACCAATATCACTATGCTGCGTCTCATATAAAGTCATGGAATCAATTATAAATCAATCAATTACTCTTCACTTAGAATCTAATAATCTACTCTCTAACAAACAATTTGGATTCAGAAGGAAATTATCCTGCAACCTACAACTACTTCACTGCAAAAACATATGGACTACCCACCTAGATCAAGGAAAATCTATTGATGCAATTTATATCGACTTCTGCAAAGCCTTTGATTCAGTGGTCCATGACAAACTACTCCTAAAATTTAAATCCTATGGCATCTCAGGATTCCTCCACAGCTGGATTACAGCATTCCTGTCAAACAGACAACAAGTTGTCAAAATTGGAAGCACTATTTCCACCCCGTCCCTGTTAAAAGTGGTGTTCCCCAAGGCAGCGTACTAGGACCTACTCTTTTCATTCTCTACATCAACGACCTCTGCAATCATATAATAAGCAACTGTGTTCTTTTTGCTGACAATGTAAAACTTTTTAATACCACAGACAACACAACTATTCTCCAAAAAGACCTTGACATCATCTCAGATTGGTCTAACACTTGGCAACTTCAAATATCATCTAGCAAATGCTCTGTTCTTCACATCGGCCAAAAGAATCCGAACCTCGTATACAAACTAAATAAACAAAATCTGACAAACAACCCCCACGCAGTAAAAGACCTTGGAATACTAATATCAAATGACCTAAGTGCCAAAGCCCACTGCAACAATATTGCCAAAAAGGCTTCTAAAATTGTCAACCTGATCCTACGTAGCTTCTGCTCCGGCAATCTCACACTACTCACCAGAGCTTACAAAACTTTCGCCAGACCCATCCTCGAATACAGCTCACCTGTCTGGAACCCACAGCAAATTTCGGACATCAACACCCTAGAAAAGGTTCAATGATACTTCACCAGAAGAGCCCTTCACTCCACCACTTGAAACAGAATACCCTACGAAAATAGACTTACAATCCTGGGTCTAGAAAGTTTAGAACTATGACGCCTTAAACATGATCTAAGTATTGCCCACAAGATCATATGCTGCAACATCCTGCCTGTCAACAACTACTTCAGCTTCAACCGCAATAACACAAGAGCACGCAACAGGTTCAAATTTAATATCAACCGCTCCAAACTTGACTGTAAAAAATATGACTTTAGCAATTGAGTTGTTAAAGCATGGAACTCATTACCAGACTCCTTGGTGTCAACCCCCAACATTTTTCCCTTAGACTTTCCACAGTTGACTTTCCCAGATTCCTTAGAGGTCAGTAAGGGGCAAGCATAAGTGCACTATTGTGCCTTCCATCTCCTGTCCAATTGTCTCTCCTATATTTTATATATCTTTTCTCCCATCCATATATCCTTTCTCTATTCTTCATTGATGTATTCTATTCTCATATCTCTTCTTCTATCCCTTCCCTGATATTTACTACTACACATTTTTATTCTCCTTAACTTTCAATTTGTATTGGACAAAATAAATAAATAAAATAAATAAATAAACATCCCCAAAAATGAAGAACACTGTTTGCCAGTTCCATTTTGGCACGTTTCTATGATTGATGTTATGCAATGGACAGTGAAGGGCTACCAGAATTTTTACCCATTGCCCACCCCTGGCAGTGTAGCTAAAACTTTTAGGATAATTGCTAAGATCACTCTTTTTCCTTCCATCTGGTACAGGACATTCACCAGGGCATTTTAAGTGAAGGAGTGGGGGGGAGGGTAAGAGACAAAGCCTTCACCCACGAGAAATCAAGTTCAGCAAAGAGGACTGATGGCTGCCAGAACATCAAAATTTGTACCTTTGTGAATAAGAGTTGATATGAGTTAATGCCACAGACATTAATATTTTTCTTCATGCTTTTATCAAGCAGTACAATACAGCTGGGTTTTCAGCACAAAGAGGGCTCTTTCGGTGTTCAATATGATAAAAGAAAATTGCTGTTACATTTAGGATTTTCCAAAAACCCTTCTTTTTCATTTCCCCCCTTTCTTTCTTTTTTTTAAATAACCAAGGACAAGTTTTGGATTGGCTATAATTTAACAGTGTCCTTTTGACATTCATGGAATTTATAGGCATTCAACTAGGCAGACTATAGCCTTCTGACAGATGTGAGTCTGAAATATCCCAGAGGTATATATTGTACTTATGAAATTTGCTTCTGCTTTTCACTGTTAATTCTAGGCCTTTGTTGGCATACATAATTGATTAATCTGGGTTTTGAGATATTTAACACATTTCTTCTTTTTAATCCAAAAGCATAAGAAATCCTTTTCTTAATGATTTATAGAGTTGATTACTTTTGGTGTATATTCACGGTGGCTTTTTGAAATTTCTCCTCTATCATACTTTTGGTAAAATTAATTCAGTTAACAGCCCTGAATCAAAGAGGAAAGAACAGAATTCTCAATGTGGTAAAGGAAGAGAAATGAATTATGTGAATTTGATATGGGGCAAAGTGACTAGAAAAACAACAGTACAATATAAATTCAAACTAATTGAAACCAGAATGCAGACATTTCAACTGCAGTGCCATTTGCTATTTTCTTCTAAGAAAACAAGGTATTTTACCCTGGTAGTTTATTTAATATTGGAGTCTCCTTTTGATATTTGAGCCATTAATAAGAAAAAATGCATGCTCATTGCTTAGTGGTGCCATCAACATTTAAACTGTTTACTTGTGTGAATCTATATTTTTTTCAAACAATACTCTTAGAGGCCTTACCTATCTAATGAATAAAATAGTATTTTTTCTAATTTTTTAAAATAAATTAAGTCTAATAGAGAGAGAGGAGGGAGGAGATGGAGGGAGGGAGGGGGGACAGACATCATATTCTGTTTTGGAGTAAGCAGTGTGAGTGCAGAAAAAGAAAGATAATAAATGAAATAACTCTTAAGTAAATCTAGTTTACCTCAGCTTATTTTACCAAACCTCTCTATATTTTTCTATCCTTATTTCCCCATATATTGGTTCCAATTTTCACATATTTTATGCTTGTTTCCTTTGTTTTGAGGATCTCATAAATTTCATCCAATCTTAATTTTAAACATTTATGGGAACATTTGTCAATACATTTGAATTGCAAGATATCCTGCAATTTCTTTTTATCACTGGTTCAATGTCTGCTTTAAGCAAATTCATTTTACCAGATATTTTCAGAAAATATTACCCTAGCATAACGTGAGGAGAGCATATTAGTTTGTATCTGTGGGTATTTATTTATATTACGTCTTTTATTTTTATGTTTCTCATAAAATCACATAGTTCCTAATAATAAATGTATGTCCTATTCAAAGGTGTTACAAAAAAAATTGGAGGCAAATTTGGAAAATCAGTACAATAAAAGCTTTTTTTGAAAACATGATTTACTTTATCAAACATTACAAAATATTTTTTCCAAGTCCACATAGGTAAAAATAAAGTATTATTAGAAGATGCTATTGAGACAAAAATGAGAATGTTAGCAGAAGAAACAACATTTGATTAAGATATGAATTGTTTTATGGATAGGAGTATATTCATAAATTTGCTATAGATATTTGGTGATCAGATAAACTCATTTTTTAAAAGGAACTTTATTTTGCCTTTCCACCATCGCTGTGCTCCAAATTTACCGTGATAATGCTCTTCACAAAGTTTTTAAATTATATCTATCTAGCACAAGAAAATGCTGATTATGAAAAGAGATGAGGGCAACAAAGCATTATTCTCTTTTCTGGAAATTCTGATTCCCATCCTCTTAACATACTTTTTCATTTTAAAATTGAGTTGGTCCCAATTATTTATTTATTATTTTATTTATTTATTATTTATTACTTAGATTTGTATGCTGCCCCTCTCCGAAGACTCGGGGCGGCTCACAACATGTAAAAAACAAATCATAAGCAATCAGGCAAATTTAAAATATTTAAATATTTAAAAAACCCCATATGCTAACAGTCACACACACAGACATACCATGCATAAATTAAACGTGCCCAGGGGGAGATGTTTCAGTTCCCCCATGCCTGACGGCAAAGGTGGGTTTTAAGGAGTTTACGGAAGGCAGGAAGAGTAGGGGCAGTTCTAATCTCCGGGGGGAGTTGGTTCCAGAGAGTCGGTGCCGCCACAGAGAAGGCTCTTCCCCTGGGGCCCGCCAACCGACATTGTTTAGTTGACGGGACCCGGAGAAGGCCCACTCTGTGGGACCTAATCGGTCGCTGGGATTCGTGCGGCAGGAGGCGGTCTCGGAGATATTCTGGTCCGATGCCATGAAGGGCTTTAAAGGTCATAACCAACACTTTTATTTATTTTATTTATTTATTATTTAGATTTGTATGCCGCCCCTCTCCGCAGACTCGGGGCAGCTCACAGCAAAATACAACAAATCATGACAAATCCAAATAAATTTAAAATATTTAAAAAGATTTAAAAAGAACCCCATTTACTAACATACACACACACACACAAACATACCATGCATAAATTAGACATGCCCGGGGGAGGTGTTTCAGTTCCCCCATGCCTGACGACAAAGGTGGGTTTTAAGGAGTTTACGGAAGGCGGGGAGAGTAGGGGCAGCTCTAATCTCTGGGGGGAGTTGGTTCCAGAGAGTCGGGGCCGCCACAGAGAAGGCTCTTCCCCTGGGGCCCGCCAACCGACATTGTTTAGTTGACGGGACCCGGAGAAGGCCCACTCTGTGGGACCTAATTGGTCGCTGGGATTCGTGCGTCAGAAGGCGGTCTCGGAGATATTCTGGTCCAGTGCCATGAAGGGCTTTAAAGGTCATAACCAACACTTTGAATTGTGACCGGAAATTGATCGGCAGCCAATGCAGACTGCGGAGTGATGGTGAAACATAGGCATACCTAGGTAAGCCCATGACTGCTCTCGCAGCTGCATTCTGCACGATCTGAAGTTTCCGAACACTTTTCAAAGGTAGCCCCATGTAGAGAGCATTACAGTAGTCGAACCTCGAGATTATGAGGGCATGAGTGACTGTGAGCAATGAGTCCCGGTCCAGATAGGGCCACAACTGGTGCACCAGGCGAACCTGGGCAAACGCCCCCCTCGCCACAGCTGAAAGATGGTTCTCTAATGTGAGCTGTGGATCGAGGAGGACGCCCAAGTTGCGAACCCTCTCCAAGGGGGTAAATAATTCCCCCCCCCAGAGTGATGGACGGACAGATGGAATTGTCCTTGGGAGGCAAAACCCACAGCCACTCCGTCTTATCCGGGTTGAGTTTGAGTCTGTTGACACCCATCCAGGCCCCAACGGCCTCTAGACACCGGCACATCACTTCCACTGCTTCGTTGACTGGGCATGGGGTGGAGATGTAAAGCTGGGTATCATCAGCATACTGATGATACCTCACCCCATGCCCTTGGATGATCTCACCCAGCGGTTTCATGTAGATATTAAATAGCAGGGGGGAGAGGACCGACCCCTGAGGCACCCCACAAGGGAGAGACCTCGGAGTCGACATCTGACCCCCCACTAACACCGACTGTGACCGACCGGAGAGGTAGGAGGAGAACCACTGAAGAACAGTGCCTCCCACCCCCAGCCCTTCCAGCCGGTGCAGAAGGATACCATGGTCGATGGTATCGAAAGCTGCTGAGAGGTCAAGAGCACCAGGACAGAGGATAAACCCCTGTCCCGGGCCCGCCAGAGATCATCCATCAATGCGACCAAAGCAATTTCCGTGCTGTAACCGGGCCTGAAACCCGACTGCTGGGGACCTAGATAATCGGCTTCTTCCAAGGACCGTTGGAGCTGGAGTGCCACCACCTTCTCAACAACCTTCCCCATAAAGGGAAGGTTGGAGACTGGACAATAGTTATTAAGCACGGCTGGGTCCAGGGAAGGCTTCTTGAGGAGGGGGCGCACGAGCGCCTCTTTATAGAGTGTTGGAAAAACTCCCCTCCCCAAGGAAGCGTTGGTAATCTCCTGGACCCAGCTCCGTGTCACCTCCCTGCTGGCCGAGACCAACCAAACATGCTGCATTGGATTGTGGTATCATTACATATACTTTAAACATATTGCATATTACATATACTTTAAACATATTGCATATGTTATATAATATAATCCTGACCCAAAACAATACTTTTACTTTCTGACCCTTGAGAAGTATAATGGCTATGTTTAAGATATAACAATATAATAATGAAGATATAAAAGCTAGAAAATATAAAAGCATAAAGTAGGTAATTCTGCATTCTGTTTTCACACTGTATTCATGTTCAGATATGTACCCACATGCTAGTCTGCATCAGTGTCAGATCCACCATATTCAGCTTGGCACTGCACTGGTGTCCTGCTATCAAAGAACCAGAGAGGAAGGAGGGGGATGACAACAAATGGGGAATAAAACTGTATGCATTGTTGTGTGGAAATTTGGAAGGGGGGATAATAGGTGAGGAAAAGCAGATCAACATAGAACTGGTTCATGCCAAAGCATCTTGAAGGTTGTTTGCCTTGAGAGTGGAAAGTTACCAACCCAAACATCTCAATGTTTCCATAACATCCTGGCAGCATTGGGCGCTGAAATTTGATGAAAGAGTTCACATGAGACATTTGGACAAGAGAACAGAAATTTTTCTTCTCACTGGATATACCAAAAACAATTTGCAAAGCATGATCCTCTCTTGCAAGGAAGAGATACTGGACAGAAGCTAAAAGGCAGGTTAATATGCCTAATGAAATACCTCCCATTCCTACACTAGATAATCTAGCAGGGTGGGCTACAACCTATCACAGAGATATACACAATTCCTGCCTAAATATGGTCTACATCAGTGTTTTTCAACCAGTGTGCCACGGCACACTAGTGTGCCACGAGACATGGTCAGATGTGCCGCGAAGAAGGAAGCTCAGATTCCAGTCTCACAACTTTTTGCTGAGGGTGCGAAGAGCAAAAAGTTGCAAGACTGGAAGCTGAGCTTCCTTCTTTGCGCCTTCCAAGTTTTCTGGCAGCTGCAGTGCCCTGCCCAGCTGGAGCTTCCCTGGTGGTGGTGGCAGGTGAGCTTTGGTACCTGGTGGGAGGGCGCCAGCAGTGGGAGCGAGAGGGCACCACCAGCAGCGGCACCAGGCAGTAGCTTTGGGGGGGCGGCTGCGAGCAATTGGCAACAGCGTACACCACACTGGCAACAGCGGCATCGGGCAGTAGCCGCGGGGCAGCGGCAGGGCAGTTGGCTGCGAGCGGGAGCTCCAGGGTGGAGGCACCGATGGCAGTGGCTGGACATGTTGCTGGATGCTGTATATGCTGGCGCGGGGGGGCTGGCACTGGTCCGCTGGCTGGGCCAGGATGGAGATGCCAGCCTCATGCCCATGCCCAGTGCAGCACCAGCATGTACGGCATCCAGCAACACGTCCAGCCACTGCCGTCGGTGCCTCCACCCTGGAGCTCCCGCTCGCGGCCGACCGTCCTGCCACCACCCCGTGGCTACTGCCAGATGCCGCTGTTGCCGGTGTGGTGTATGAGAGAGAGAAAAAGAGAGAGAGCAAGAGAGAGAGAGAGAAAAAGAGAGAGAGCAAGAGAGAGAGATCAAGAGAGAGAGATACAGAGAGAGAGTAAGACAGAGAGAAAGAGAGGGGGAGAGAGAAAGAGAGAGAGAGAGAAAGCAAGAGAAAGAAAGGGAGTGAGAGAAAAAGAAAGCAAGAGTGAGAGAGAAAGCAAGAGGGTGAAAGAGAGAGAGAAAGAGAGAGAAAGAAAGCAAGAGAGAGAGAGAAAGAGAGAGAAAGAAAGCAAGAGTGAGAAAGAAAGAAAGAGAGCGAGAGAAGGAAAAAGAAAGCAAAAGAGAAAGAGAAAGCAAGAGAGAGAAAGAGAAAAGGAGAGAGAAATGAGAAAAAAGGGGAGAAAAAAGAGAAATGAGAAAATGGTTGAGGCAGAGAATGAGAGGAAAGAGAAATAAAAGAGAAAGAGAAGTGACTGTTGATTTAAAGCACATGATAAAAGCACCCAAAGAATAAGAGAGAAACCCCCCCAGCCCCCACCTGTTTTTGGAAATGGTTCAAGCGTGTGTATACACACATACGCACGTGCACACACAGACACACAAGGGGGGAGGAGACAGGGATGGAAAATGAGAGGAGAGTGTCTCAGTGTCATTTTGTGTCATTTTGGTTGGTGGTATGCCCCAGGATTTTGTAAATGTAAAAAATGTGCCGTGGCTCACAAAAGGTTGAAAATCACTGGTCTACATCATGTTTCCTTTCTCCTTATTTGGTTTATCATATGTCCTAAAGATATATGAGTAAGGTAAACAGTCCTTCCACAAGAGCAGCAGATGCTTATCTTCTTTAAACAAAACCTAAACAACAGACACTTGTCTTTTTAAAACAGAACCTAAAGAGCAGACACTGATCTTCTTAAAAAAACTATTTTATACATCATGGATTTTCCCTTCAATTCCTTCATTTCTCTTCTTTGTTTTCTTTAATACAAAACTATTTAAAATTTTGTTTTATTTCCAACAGCTTGCTTTTTTTCTTCATTACTCGTTTTCTCTTCCTGAATAGCTTGCTGTTTATTCTCCAGTAATTTCAACTTGTCCCCAATCTCTTTCATTACCATTATAGTTTTAATTGATTGTTGACTGGATAAAATGCTTTTGATGGAACTCTAATTAGGGGGATAAGACAGAGTAACAGCATTAGTCCAATCAGTATAATTCTCACCATAAATGTGGCTTGTTTCCAGTTTCTAAAAATCCCCCCTAAAAATCCATCATCATCTAACACTCCTTCCCAGCTTTGAATGGGTACATATGTCAAATTCATCATCCTATTAGTAATTTTTTCTATTACTTTTCCATTATCATCAATGTGGAGACAACAATTACTCAAATTAATATTTCCACATACCCCTCCCTCAGTTGCTAATAGATAGTCTAATGCCAACCTATTCTGGTATATTGCATTCCTTAATTGCATTTGAGTTTTTGATACCATCCTTAAAGCTCTGGCCATTTCATTGGTTATTAACTCTAGAATGCATGTAGCCTAATTATTCTATTCAACAAATAAATAGGCATCCTGTGTTCATAGGTACCACCCTGTGCCATGATGCTGGACCATAATATTGGATAATTCTCTCAGGTGGCCACTCATCATCTCTTCAATCTTCTAGTTTAATATGCCTGACATTCAATTCTCTCTTTTTCTTCTTCCCATATATAGGATGGCTCAGTCTTTCTCCTTGTACAATGGGTATCAGGAAGAAGGAAGGTCTAATTTCCCCTAGCATACCCTTGCCATCTCTCAGGCAAAACAGTGTAAGCATATTTTTCTCATATCCAATAAAGGCATTGCAACTTGATTGTAAGTTGGATCCAAGGCTTGCTTCATCTTATTAGTCCATAGATTATTCTCGGGCATGGTGATATTCTCAGGCCAAATCTTATTAGTTCCAGCAGTAATATTTAAAACTATCATTGTTTCACAAGGGACATATCCAATATTAGGGCCTTGGGGATCTATTTGGTTTACACATCACCTACTCACAATAGGATTTTGAGCATCCACTGACTTTCTTCTTGTGTAATGTGTATTGTGTATGCTTATATTCCATTCTGCCGCTTCCCAGGGCCTTTGGTCCCCTACATTTCATCATCATCATTTATTAGACTTGTATGTCGCCCCTCTCCAGAGATTCGGGGCGGCTTACAACAGTAATAAAAACAGTACATAATGACAAATCTAATAATTAAAATCTAAAATAACGATAGTACATTTAAAAGTCTAAAAACAAGGAACCCCAATATATAAAAACATACATACATATTTGTTCCTCCACACACGTAACAACTGGACACATTTAACGTCTGAGAGATAATTTCAGCAAATGTTAAGAACAAATTTCTGGCTATCTCTGGTACTTTGAAAAGTTTTTTAATCTCTTCCCAAAAATCTGGGAAGAAGGTCATACTTAAATGGGTTTCTTTCTTCTACTAACTTACTAATTTTTAAATAAAATAAACGTCCAGGGTCAATCCCAGATTCATATATTCTTATTCTGTGTTGGCTTCCCCATTTACTTATAAACTCTTGTGGATTATTTATGGTAAAATTAGCATAATTACACTTATTGCTCTCACAATTACTTTGCACATTTACTTTGCACATTTACTTTGCTAAGGTGTCCACTGGCTCCAGGGTTAGTATTCCATGTGGCCCATGCTACACAATTCCAATAAGGACAGTATTTTTCATCAGTATTAAAACACTATTTGTTAGTCTCCTCCCATTTTTTAGGGCAGATATATTTGTCATTATATATGTATGTTCTTTGCCAGTCCATATTCCTATATCCAGTGGGTACCTTGGCCAGCTGGCAAGCTTCTTAAAAGTTTGAAGTTTTACTAGTAGGATTTCTTATTCACACTTTAGAATGAAGCTTTCATTGATCATTTCCCTCCTTTACTTCTAACCAATACTGAACTGGGTTTTTCTTTGGATCATAACATGTCATTTTGTCTTGTTGCTTTCATACACGATATGTTATATCCTTAAGTTGATACTGAAAATATTTGCTTTGGTAAACCAAAGTTTGCCCTATCTTATTCCCTATTTTATACTGTTTTTATACACCTTTGGCAATCATTTCCCTTCTCCTTTATTTCTTTTCCTTCATTTGCACATTCTCTTCATCAGTCATCCGGAAGCTCCCTATTTTTAGTATTCTGATTTATGTTGTTCTTTTAGTGTCCAAGGCAGACCGGCCTGTGCATCCCATAGGTAAATCTGAATACACCTGATTTCCACATTTTATGTTGACTGGAATCTTGAGAATAAAGATGGATGGGATAGTCTTATTCCACCATCCACACATTGCCCATTTTTGTAATTCTGCATTCACCTTTCATAATGGATCCTCAGCTCCAACTGTAACTTAACACCCATATTCCCAAAATTCCTCCCCGAGGCCACCCCAATGGCAATGGTGTGTCTCATCTTTGAGCTATTCAGTTACCATATAAGTGCATCTCTTTTTGTGCTCCCATCCCATTTCTCCTCACTGTCCACCTTCTGCACTTATACAAATCTGATAGCCCTCTGCTTTCCCTATTATCAACCCTTACCCATCCTTCATTTCTCTTCTTGTGGGTGTATGGGCATCCAGGCTGAAAGGGAAAAATAAGCATTTTATTTTCTGGTTATCCACAACTTCAAGGGTCCGACAGGTTGGCTTGTCTATGTATGCTTTTCTTCACACAAGTATAATGAGTCCAGCCTCGTTCTGCAGTTCTAACAGCAGGGTCTGTAGTCAGCAGCATCTGGGATGGGGTTTCTCGCATAGGTTGGAGTTTCTCAAGCTTCCAATGTTTTATTAGGATCCAATCGCTGAGTTCAATGGAATGGACTTTAAAACTGAGGGTGGGTGTTTATATGAGTAATCCACATAGACCTATAAAATTCAAAAGACTTTGAAAGTAACTGCAAATAACTTATCAGTCCCTTATCTTTAGTAGGCAAAGTTCCTTCTCACACATCATTTCCCCTTAATGGTATTCCAAACATCATCTCATATGGTTTTAGTACCGTGTCCTATCAGGGTTGCATTTGGATTTTAAAAGGAGTTATGGGTAATCCTTTAATCCAGTTCAAACCAGTTTCAAGATATAATTTCATTAAAGAATTTTTGATTTCCCCATTCATCCTTTCAGTTTTCCCAGAACTGGCAGAGTGCCAGGGACTATGTAAATCCCATCTTATTCCCAAATATTTCATAATTCCCTGCACAATCCTTCCAGTAAAGTGTCTACCTTGATCTGAGTCAATTTGTTGTACTAGCCCGTACCTGGCTATAACATGTTGTAACGGTAAGCTTGTTACTATTCTAGTTGTTTCATCTACACACAAAAAAAGCCTCCACCGGTCCTGTCAAATGATCCATTATTATCAGTAAATATTTAAATCTTCCCACTTGTGGCATTTTTGTAAAATCTATTTGTACATTTTGAAAGGGATATAATGCAAGTGGTCTTCCTCCTTGTTGTCATTGTCTTACATAATTCTGATTTACCCTTTCACATATTACACATTTATTCACCACCTGTAGTGCCATAGTATATATTTTTATCCTGGTAAAAGTTTTTGATACTGCATCTATCAATCGTTGAGTTCCCCAGTGAGTCCCCTCATGTAATCTTTCCATTATTCTCCTAAAATAAGGTTGGTTCAATACCTGTCTTCCATCCAGGAGGAACCATTTCCCATCCTTCCCCTCCTGTCCTCCTATCTATTTTAGTTTTTTCCTGTTCAGCTTCACTAAATATCGAAAATCCTTCAGAATCTAATAATTGAGGAATCAGAACAAACACTCCTTCCTCCTCCCTGCAGCTTGAGCCTCTATATCCATTAATCTGTTCCCTTATCTTCTTCTTCCCCCCGTTTGATGTGCTCAAATATGAATTACAGCAATTTCCTGTGGGCCTTTTAGGCTTCCAAAACTGATTTATTAAAACAGAACTTATCAAATTTTTCCCTTGTCACATATCTCCTTTCTTTCCAAATTTTCCCGAAGGTGTGTACAACTCCAAAAGCATATTTTGAATCTGTGTATATGTTTACTATCTTTTCTCTACTGCTAGTACAGACCAGTGATTGGGTAACGTTCCTTTTCCAATCACTGACTAAGCTTTTCCTCTAATAATGGCATATTGGAATGATGTCATCCCACTACTTTTGAACATCCATCTATATAAATATTTTTTCCCTTCCGGAGTGGTTCATCTTGTAAATCTGGTCTCACTTTAGTTACTAGTTTAACTATTTCACTACAAACATGTTCACTCTCTTCTTTCCCTGAGCCTTCTGCACCCCAAGACATAAATTAAGCAGGCTTAACTGCTGTGTTGGTTGTTAATATCAAAACTCTATGGTCTAATAACATACTTTCATACTTAAGTAGTCTGGAATCAATGAGCCATCGTCCAGCCTTTTGTTTTAATAAATTTCCTATTTGGTGTGGATTGCTCACTATCAGTGCTCCCCACTGAGTAATCTTTTTCTCTACTCAAAGACAAGTGAGCCATCCTCGATTTAAAACCTCAAAGAGGTAGGCTACTTGGGTTTTTTTGCCGTACCATTTCTGCAACAACCCCCCATTCGCTGTCCCCTCCTGGACATTTACAAACAAATGAAAGGGTTTCCTCATATTTGGTAAATTTAATATGGGGGCTTTGGTGAGAGTATACTTTAAGAGTTGGTAGTTTTTATCTAATTCCTTGGTGCACTGAATTCTTTCTGCTTTTTCAATTACTAATTCCCCATATAGGGGTTTAGCATATATTACATAATCTTCAATCCAGTCTACAATATCCCACTAAAACAAGGAATTTTGTCAGATCTTTTAGTTTTATTTGGTCTTGTTCGTTGCAAGATGCCTTTTATTCATTCAGGAGTGATTCTTCTATTTCCTTGACTAATAATGTGCCCCAAGTATTTGACTTTCCTTTCCACAAATTGTAATTTATTCTTTCCTACACTCAACCATTCTTGAGCCAGAAAATTTAACAATTCTATAATCCTATTCTTCACATCAATCTATTTCTCTCCCGTTACCATCAGGTCATTGATGTACTGGATCAGTCGGGTTTTCTTGTCAATTTTCAATTTTTCTAGAGTCTTTTCTAAGACCTGCGCAAACAAATTTGGAGATTCTGTGAATCCCTGGGGTAACACTGCCCACCGATACTGTTCTTTTCTCCCAGTAATTTTATTCATGGAAAATTAGATGGTACACTGTGTTGTTTGAATGTATGTTAAGAGAAATTTTTTTAAAAAATTACCCCCCCCCAGATAGTCTTTCCTTCCTCTGTCCCTCCATTCATGTCATTCTTCCTTCCTTCCTTCCTCTCCACTTCTTTCTTTCCCTCCCTCTCTTTCCCTTTTCTTTCTTTCTCTCCACTTCTTTCTCTGTTTTTCCTCTTTTCCTTCTCTCTCATTCTCTCCTTCCAGATGTCTCTCATTTCTGTGTCCTCTCCCTCTCTCTCTCCCTTCACTCTCTCATTTTTTTCTCTCTCCTCCCTTGTGTGTCCAATCACATTGGGCCAATAAAGAAATAAAGGAGGGATCATCCCGGAGCAGTTTCTGTTGGCTCTGAAATGGGGAGGCTGCACTGAGAGGTCTGGATCCTGGGCATGTTGGAGGGAAATGGGGAGGGGTGAAGAGACGTGTTGCCAGGCAGTTGGCTCCAGCCCCTTTTACCTTTTTTCCCTTTGGCCAAGACAACGTCCCCCCCTTCCGAAGTTTCACAACTCCTCTCATTGTCTGCGCTGACCGCCAAGCAATGGACCTGCAAGAGGCCATAACACCGCGCTCTCTCTCCCCTACCCCCTGCCAAGAGAGCTAGGAGAGCTAGGAATGTTGAGAGAGGCCCGCCATTATGAGCAAGCAGAAGGCAGTGCAGGACAACATCCAGTGGCGTATCAGGAGCCCAAAGAGCGGAGTGAATAGCCCGGCCCTCACCAGGCCCTGGGAGGAGCTTCTCTAAGCAGAGCTAGAAACTGCCCTGAGATGAGGCCCGACTGCCATTCCTGGCCTGGAAAGTAGGGGGCATTGAAGGGGGGACCCGGCAATGTAGGGTTTTTTTTAACCTGTTTTAAGTGAGCAAGTCAATCATTCACTGCAATCAATAAACAGGAAACACTTTTTTTAATTAAAAAAAAAGGCCATAACACTGCCAAGTGGGGGAGGGAAGTGGGAGGAGTAAGAGACCAACCGGAGTTGCATCACGCGAGCCCTGCAGCAGGAGGACTTCATCGTCACCTGGCCGGGGATGACCTCCCCACCCACTTACCCCTGTGCAGCCTGGGCTATGCTGAGGAATGGCTTGGAAAGAGGGTCCAAGGCACATGGAGTTACGGCCAGGGATACTGGGGGCAAGGTGTCCCCTCGGCACATCTTGGGAGTCTCACAGGGGTGGAGCCCAGCCAGAGAGAAGTCTTTTGCATCTGCAAAATCTCTCTCTGGCTGGGCTCCGCCCCAGTAGGACTTCCAGCCACGTTTGAGGGGGGAGCCCAAGTTTTTAACCAGCCTTTTAATCAGCCTTTTAAAACCAAATAACCCTCCCCGTGCACGGCATCCCTAGCCTGGGATCCCCACCCCCTGTCCCCTCTGTCACTCCCCCCCTCAAACCCAATCCGGATCTTCTTCCTCTTCAGCAGATCTTAGCGGCAGATCTTAGAGGCGAGCGAGTGAGCGATCTGGGATGGCGTGGGGATTACGCATGCATCAAAGACTTTTCTAGACACACCAACACGAGCTCTGATGTGATAAATTGAACAAAGGGGAAAATCTTCCTCAAAACATCATAAATTTTTCTTGAAGATAAGCAGAGGCATAGAGCATTTACAGAAGTTCAAAGAGAATCTAAGATTTGTGGTTTTAAGGGAAGATGGATCTTCTTTCGCTATCACGAAGTGAGTACAATAAATCTCAATAAAATGGCTGAAAGGGCTGACCCTAGCCTCGGGAAAATTGAAACAAAACTGGATCAATTGCTTCAGATTGCTACTGGTTTTGAACAAAGATTTCTGCGAGTGGAAACTCTGTTGGAAAATCTTTCCTTAGATATTAAAACAATTAAAAAGGAGCAGATGAGTGAGCTGAAAAAAATTGGAATTTAGAGCAACAAGTTAAAAGTCAGGATGAGATTTGTAAGCAATTGAATTATAGACTTGCCAATTTGGAAGACCGTCAAAGGAGGAGAAATGTATGTCTGTGTGGGTGTAAACCAGATTTTGCTCCAGGCTTGAAATTAGCTGAAGCAATTCTTGGTTAGATGAAAGCGCAGGGCGCCCAAGTTATTTTTGATGACATAGTGCATGTTCATTGGGGCGTTCCATGTAGAAACCAGGAGAGGCAAAGAGACATTGTTATGGCGTTGGCCAGTGAGAAGAAAGCTGATATTATCTATAAGATTTGAAAAGTTGTGCCGGCCTTAATCAAGATAGAAACCAGATAAGAGTTCTTAGAGATCTCTCCCGGAAAACTTTGAGAGCAAGAGCTGCTTTACACCCAATTTCAAGCCATCTATGTCAAAGTGGGAAAAAAGTTTACCTGGGGTTTTCCAGCTGCCATTTTGGTGTTCCAGGAAAATAAGATGTTTAGAGCACAATCATTGGAGGAGGGAAAGGCATTATTGAACCAACTGGGTATTGAGTTTGGAGAAAGTGGAGCACAAGAAGCAGAAGTGTGGGAGAGTGGAGCAGTTGGAGAGCCACAAGGAGCAGAATGAGGAGAAGATTATTTCAGCTGTTGCAGTACCCCAGACGAGGAGGAAAGGCAAAGGGAGGAGCAGCTGAAGGAGTTGACAGGGCAGGTGGAGGCCATTAGAAGGGAGCAGAAAAGAACAAGAATCGAACGTAGGAAGAAAGTGAAGAAGTTAAGAGTTGAAACTGATATTAGCATTGAGAGACCCTAGTGGAGGGGTTACATATGGTAAAGAGCAGCTAGAGAAGATAATGAGAAAATATTATGAGGATTTGTATGGAGTGTCGAGGGATGGATTTTTAATGAGGTAGACTCGGCTGGCAGGAATCAAAGTAAAACAAACTTTATTTAGAAAACAGAAAGTAAAATAGAGTGTGCCAGGAGCAGCACTTTATAAGCAGCTGTAACATGGCTGAACACAGAAGAATACAGATTGGAATGCATGCCTACGTAAGCAGGCGGATGTGACATGTAGGAAAGGATAAGAATTGTGGGAGTGATGTATGAGGGGGTGTGATCAGAGGGGAAACACACATTAACTCTTTAACTACTGAATGTCTCTGTTGGCTGGCAATTCTCAGCGTGACACCCCTTCTTTGGTAGTCATCAGGGACATTGGTTCACATAAGGCACATTTTCTCGGAGAGGTATTCGTGTTGGTCAGCTGGCAGTGGTTTATTCAGCATGTCAGCGATCTGTTCATTTGTAGGCACATATTGTAGTTTCACGAATCCTTGTTGCACATATTTTCTTGCATTCTTATATCTTAAGTCGATGTGCCATGAATAGGCTCCCACATATTCAGCTTCAGCAATGAATTTTACTGAAGTATTGTCCTCCATAATAACAATTGGCTTCATTGGATCAGCCCAGATACAATTAATGAGAGCAGAAACATTGATTAAATCATTACAACAGTCAGAAACACAAGCATATTCGGACTCAGTGGAGGAACAAGAAATAAATTTCTGCTTTCTAACTTTCCAATAAATTGGACAACCATTCAAAAACATTATAAAACCAGAAGTACTTTGACGAGTTTCAATGTCACTCGCCCAATCGGAATCTGCATAGCAAATCAATTGTTGTGTTCTGGTTCCAGGAACAATTTCATGTCCATCGTGTGCTTCATGTATCTGAGCAATCTCTTTATGCATGTCCAATGAAATGTAGTTGTGTTGCCTACGTGTCGTGACAACAAGTTCACACTAAGTGAAATGTCGGGTCTTGTCCAACTGCTAATGTATAACAGTGACCCAATGACTGAGCGATAAAGTGTTTGGTCCTTAAACAAAGGACTGTTTTGGTATGTCAACTTGTAAAAGTCTGTCTGCATTGGAGACCGACATGGGCGTGCATCAGCCATGTTGCATTGTTGCAAAAGTTGATCAATCTTGTTTGATTGTGAAAGGCTAAACCCCTTCTGAGTTTTCTGAATCTGAACTCCTAAGTAATCATGAATGTGTCCCAAGCTTTTCAGTGTAAAGTGTTTTTCTAAACCTTTTGCAAAAATCTCACTCATACGTTGATTTGGACCAATGTAAACAATGTCATCAACATAAACAAGAACAATTTCATAAACATTACCTTGCCCTTTTGTAAACACGCATTGATCAGAGTCGGACTTAATAAAGCCCATTGAATTTAGCTTGTCAATTAGACATCTATGCCACATTAAACCAGGATTGTTTCAATCCGTACAGACTCTTTTGCAGGCGCCAGACACGTCCTTGCTGGTCCTGGAATCCAGGTGCGCCTTTCACGTAGATTTCTTCATCTAGATCAGCATTCAGATAAGCAGTTTCGACATCGAACTGGAAAACTTCTAAATTCAGGGCAGCGGCAGTTGTTAAGGCGATTTTGACACTTTCATTTCTGACAGTAGGTGAATAAGTATCGGTGTAATCATCTGGAAAAGTCTGAGAGAAGCCTTGTGCTACTAATCTTGCTTTGTATAGTTCCTCACCATTTGGCTTTCGCTTAATTCTGTAGACCCATCGTGTACCAATAACTCTTTTGTCCTCTGGAGGGTCAACGTGTTTGTACACCTTAAGTTTCTTTAAACTGTCAAGTTCAGCTTGCATGGCATCATACCATTTTTCTTGTTCAGGTTCAAGTAAATGTCTTATTTGGTAAAAATTATCAGGAGGAAGTAAAACATTGTTGCAAATAACAGGAAACAGTTTTTGAGCTACTTGCGCTTGATATCTCTGAGGAGGAACTCCTTTTGTGGCTCTCTTGGAACATCTTAGAACCGTGGTCCATTCATTTTGGTCATCTCCATCTTCATTTACATCGCTAGGAACATCATCTGCGACTGGTGAAGACTGAACACCAGGAACTGCTGAAACATCTGGAACAACTGGAACATCTGGAACAGCTATCTGAGAATCAGGTTGCGCTGTACCTTGAACATCTTTAGGAAAATAAACTGAAGTATCATTACTGTGTATTCTGGACCAATTTGTATCTTCCTCAAATTTTGCTGAATTGGAAATAACACCTCTGTAGTTAGAGTCAGTAAATTTGTAGTACTTGGAACTTTAATCAAAACCTATAAATCTCAGTCTTTCTGCCACTGGACCACCCTTCTTTCTCTGAGCCAGTGGAATGTTAACCATGGCATATGAGCCAAAAATGTGAAGGTTTTGAATGTCGGGTTTCTTCCCATAAAACATGTAGTACGGAGTTTGTTTTAAAACACTGCTCCAAGTACGATTAACAAGGTAGTTTGCATACCTTAGTGCTTCTCCCTAGTAAGCATTGTTGAGATCAGCGTCTTCTAGGAGACAGCGATACGTAGTCTGTAGAACACCTTGGTGTCTCTCAACAATCCCATTGTGCTGAGGCGTGTAAGGGGCTGAAGCTTGGTGCCATATTCCTTTGCGTCTCATCCAGTTCTGGAATCGTTGAGACATGAACTCACCGCCACGATCACTTTGGATTCTTCTGATACGGACACCGAATTGATTGTAGACCCGTACAGCAAAGTCTGTAAAGATCTGAAACGTCTCTGATTTCTGTTTCATTAGATACACAAAACCATATCTAGAAAAACTATCAACAATTGTTAAGAAATACTTATTGTTACCCCTAGTAGGCCGAAATGGACCGACAATGTCGGTATGAACCAAATCGAAAATGCGTGAAGACAAACGAAGGGCATGCTTAGCAATGGGGGAAGCTTTTGATTTAGATTTATTACAAACAAAACAGTCGAGATAAATAGGACAATTACTATCGACTTTGAAACCATTCACGCACTCGGGCATCTTGGATAAGACATCATATGAAGCATGGCCCAAGCGACGATGCCAACGGTGGATGCACCTGGAATGAAAAGCTTTATTTGTTAGTACAGGTTTAGCATTTGCAACATTATGCGGAACACCTTGAGATTCATTGGCTTTATGAGCCTCTGATTTTATAATAGCAGCAGGTTTTCTCTCTGGGCCTGCACTTTCATGGTTTGGAATGCTTATACTTACATCTACCAGTGAACGAAAATTTGGCTTCAGGTAGAAAACACCACCAATCGGAATGGCATATGCGACAATAGTTCCATTTCTAATAAGATGGATATCATAGTTCAGGAGCATAGCTTTGTAGCCTAAGTCTTTGTTTAGGCGGTGAAGGCTGAGTATGTTGCTTTCAGATTTTGGAATGTAGAGAATGTGTGGAATCATCTGGTCCAGTTCATCTAAGTAGATAGTTCCTTCTCCTTCGACTCGGGATAGGTTATTTGAGAATCCATACACCTCCTTTATGTCAGACTCATGTAATTCAGTAAAAAGTTATCTTTGGTGAGTAATGTGAAAAGCAGCTCCGCTATCTAAAGTCCATAAATGTTTTGTGCTGTACTCACAATTTGAATCAGGAACATTTTTAAGAAGCACGGTATTGATTGTAGAGTGTGATTCGCCTTTGGAATCTCGTTGAGCTGATTTGGAGTTACTGGGACTCCTACGTTCCAAATTAATGACTTCTTCTTTTGATGGCGGCAAGGCATAAAATTGCACTTGAGTTGCAGCCGGCATCTGTTGCTGTAGTTGAGGACGTGGTGCCAATAATGGCTGAGTCGACTGAAGTGGGATTTGCGCCGGTTGCACGGGCGTTACAGGAACTTGAGGCGGTTGTACCTGTGAGAATTGCACCCCTTGACTTGGTTGGGGTACTTGCTGGAAAAATGTCTGTTGAGGTACAAACCTTCCCTTGTCTGCAGAATAGAATTGTCCTGCTGAAGCTTCTTTATTTATTTGGAAATCTGAAAAGAAATCCTTTTGGCGTAAATCAACATTTTTCTTTGGAACTTGAAGCAGTTGTATCTGTGAGAATTGCACCCCTTGACTTGGTTGGGGTACTTGTTGCAAAAATGTCTGTTGAGGTACAAACCTTTCTTTGTCTGCAGAATAGAATTGTTCTGCTGAAGCTTCTTTGTTCATTTGGAAATCTAAAAAGAAATCCTTCTGGCGCAAATCAACATTTTTCTGGCCATCTAAATTTTCTGGTGACCTGCATTGCTTAAAATGGTCACTGGATGACATTTCTGAGCCTTCTGGCAATAAAATAACATTTTGGTGCAGTTGCTTAATTTGGCCACCAGGTGGCGCATTTTGGATCTGGCTTGGAACTGAGACAAATTCCTGAGGATAAATTGAACTGGGTATTTTCTCAATTTGGCCACTGGGTGGTGCTGCACCTAGTTCCTTGAATGCTAAGGAATACATGACCTCATCATACTGTCTTTGTACAAACACCATATTTCTCCTTGGCAAAACATTAATTGCATGCTTGTTATCTGATCAAGTTTAATCTGTTTTCTGATTAATTCAGCACTATAAAAGTCTATAAGATCCTTCTTATGCTGTGGTAAATCATATGCATTCTTGTCTAGCTTCAATTGTAATAAAGATTTCTGCATCATATTAATTTCAAGCCTCAAATTATTTGCTAAAACATTTGCAGTCTGCATATTAATACATTGTAAGAAAGGCTGACATTCTTTTGAAGCTGACTCGGAAAGCTTTGGCAGAGCTCCAAGGATATTTTGCATAGTGTCTTGCTGATAAGAATTTGTTTCTGTTTCAGTGGCTTCAATAGTGCATTTTAAATTAGCCTGCGTGCTTCGCTCAAGATTCAAAACATTTGTTTTTTGTAATGCCACTGGATTAATATTGCTTGCATAATTCTTCAGAGGACACTGTTTTTCACAGAGAAATGCTTTTTGCTTTGCAGAGAAGTTAGGAACATCAGGGACAGTTTGACTGTCTTTTAATTCTGGCAAGCAATAAATTTTTGTAAAAGAGTCATTGTTAGAAGCGTCATTGTTACTCACATTTTGCTGAGCTCTATCTGGAATCAGAGATAAGATTCTTTGAGAAGAAATTCCTTGTGCTTTGGAAGCAGGCATAGTGTTTCCAGCAGGAATGTTGTTTTGAGAGAAGCTAGGCAGCTGTTGAGCTGAAGTTGTGAATCTTTCTTTGGAGGCGTCTCCTGCCGAGGTCTCCATGTTTGTAAATCTTTCTTGCAGGCATTTCTGCCTGATTAGTTTAAAAATAAACAACCATCGTCTCTGCTTCCATGTCGAGGGATGGATTTTTAATGAGGTAGACTCGGCTGGCAGGAATCAAAGTAAAACAAACTTTATTTAGAAAACAGAAAGTAAAATAGAGTGTGCCAGGAGCAGCACTTTATAAGCAGCTATAACATGGCTGAACACAGAAGAATACAGATTGGAATGCATGCCTACGTAAGCAGGCGGATGTGACATGTAGGAAAGGATAAGAATTGTGGGAGTGATGTATGAGGGGGTGTGATCAGAGGGGAAACACACATTAACTCTTTAACTACTGAATGTCTCTGTTGGCTGGCAATTCTCAGCGTGACATGGAGAGGAGTAGGTAAATATAGGAGTCCTTAACATTTGGAAAATAGTAAGTGAAGAAGATAAACAAATATTGAATGCAGAAATTTCACAAGATAAAATTGCTAGAGTAATTAAAGGGTTAAAACAAGCCAAAGCACCGGGCTCGGGTGGGTTTACAGGAGAATTTTATAAAACTTATATGAATTAACTGTTGCCACATTTGGGGAAACTGTTTAATAATATATTGTTAACTCATGATATCCCGCAGACATGGAAGACTTCAGAGATTGTTACCATCCTGAAGATTGATCGAGATTTAAGAGAGCCTGTGTCCTACCATCCTAGTAGTTTGGCAAATCAAGATTACAAAATATTTATGAAGATATTGGCAAACAGACTCAAAAATATTCTACCAAAAATAATTGAAGAGGATCAATATGGATTTGTGAAGGATGGGAAGATAAATGAACCAATTAGAAATGTAATAAATGTCATGCACCATGCTACTGTTACTAAAAGGAAATTGGGAAATTTGAAATGAGACATTTATAAAGCTTTTGATAAAGTTAACATAGTTTACAAACTATGTAAGGAATTAAATATGGGGGACAAATTTTGTGGAATTATAAGAGAGATTTATAAAGGGAATGAAGTGTATATAAGGTTGAATGGACAAAGAACACAGAGAATTAAAATACAAAATGGCACCAAACAGGGATGTCCTTTATCTCCAATGTTATTTGTAATGGCAATAGAGACATTAGCTAATAAGGTAAGACAAGATAATACTTGGGTAGGATATAAAATAGGGGAATTAGAAATGAAGCTAAACCTATTTGCAGATGATGCAATTATACTGACCCCGATCCCGATGGAGATGATTAAAGGCATAAGAAATATTTTACAAGAGTTTAAACAGGAATTGGGATTATCGGTCAATATGGAAAAATCAGAGATTATGTGTTTAAATACAGGTCCGAGAGAGCAGATATAAATTGGGACAGAATCAGAGTTGAAGTTAGGATTAAAGAAAATTAAATATTTGGGAATTTGGTTATTGAGAAACCCAGCGAAAATCGAGGAGGTGAATTATAGACAAATATAGACAAATATGGAGGAAAATGTTGAAACAGATGAGGAGCTGGAAAGAGAAAAAGCTAAGGAGAATTGCTAAAATAAGAGCATTAAAAATGATAGTTCCTAAAATGATGTTTCTGTTTCAGGTATTGCCATGAGGTTTTTTAGCATCCAAGTTTATAGAGGGGGATAAAAAACTTAATTATTGGGTTGAAGAAGATAAGAGACAAGAATAAGAAAAAAGTGATTAATAGTGAACAAAAAAGAGGGTGGATGGGGAATTCCTTGTTTGCAGCTGTATAGGGAAGCATTTCAAATTGAAAGATTAATGGAGCTGCAATTATTTGAAAATAAATGGGTGAAATTGGAAAAACAGATAAATGGGATTAAGAATAGAGAATTAATTTTTATAAGGTGGAATAGGAGCGACTTAGATAAATTAATAGGTCCCATGAAAGGGACTATGGAAATTTGGAAAAAAATGGCAGGGGAAAATAGGATTATGCAAATCAAAACTGTCATCGTTATATGTAATAAATAGAGATAACGAAACAAATCTAAATAGGATTATAGGAGAGTTAAAGGGAAGAGGGATAATTAAGATAGAACAGTTATATGAGAAGGATGGGAGGCCAAGTAGAAATCGTATAGAATGGTGGTTGGGTAAGGAAAGATGGCTACAAACAAATGCAATATGTAAATATCTGAATGAAAGGGAGAATAAAGAAGCACTATTTAGGGAGGAGATAGAGTTAGAGAAAATAATAAGAGAAAAAATCGATAATCCTTATTCCTGTTTAAACTCTTGAAACATATTTCTTATGCCTTTCATAATCTCCATCAGGGCCTGGGTCAGTGTAATTGCATCATCTGCAAATAGATTTAATTTCATCTTTAAATCCCCTATTTTATATCCTACCCAAGTGTTATCTTGTCTTATCTTGTTGGCTAATGTCTCTATTGCAATTACAAATAACATTGGAGATAATGGGCATCCCTGCTTGGTGCTGTTTTGAATTTTGATACTCTGCGTTCTTTGTCCATTTACGCTTATATATGCTTCATTCCCTTTATAAATCTCTTTTATAGTTTCGCAAAATTTGTCCCTCATGTTTAATTCCTTACATTATTTAAATAACTGTGGTTGACTTTATCAAAAGCTTTATAAATTTCAAAGTTCCCAATTTCCTTTTAGTAACAGTAGCATGGTGCATGACATTTATTACATTTCTAATTGGTTTGCTTATCTTCCTACCCTTCACAAACCCATATTGATCCTCTTCAATTATTTTTGGTAAAATATTTTAAAGTCTGTTTGCCAGTATCTACATAAATATTTCATAATCTTATTTTGCCAAACTAATAGGATGGTAGGACCCTGGCTCTCTTAGATCTCGATCAATCTTCGGGATGGTAACAATCTCTGAGATCTTCCATGTCTACGGAATATCATGAATCAGCAATACATTATTAAACATTTTCCCCAAATGCGGCATTTCCCAAGTGAACCCATCCAGACCCAGTTCTTTGGCTTGTTTTAACCCTTTAATTACTCTAGCAATTTCATCTTGTATAATTTCTGCATTCAATATTTGTTTATCTTTTTCACTTACTATTTTCCCAACATTAAGGACTCCTATATTTACCTGCTCCTGATAATATTTTCTCATTATCTTCTCTAGCTGCTCTTTACCATATCTAACCACTCCACTGGTGTCTCTCAATGCCAATATAAATGATTTTTCTTTCCACTTCTTCAAATATCTTGCCATTTGTTGCATTGATTTTGTCCCCCAGCTCAATATTTTTTGTCGCATTGTCATTCTCATTTTATTCCATTGGATCTCATCATACACTTTCAATTATTTCCCTTTCAATTTCAATAGGATAAACCATTCCCTGCTCATAGTTAATCTCAAATGCTCTTGTATCAAATCTATTTCTCTTATCTTACTCTCCCTTTCTCTACCCCATCTTTTTCTTATATCTGCTTCCATACATATACATTGTCCCCTGTATAAGCCTTACATGGATCCCAAACAATTGATTGTTGAATATCGCTTACATCGTTAATTCTAAAATATTCACATAACTCTGTCTGCAGTTTATCTTTATCTTGTTCATTAGATGTTACCACTGCATTATATCTCCAAATTCTTTGATTACATTCCTGACCTATTTCCAATTCTGCCAATAGTGGTGCATGATCTGACAACCAAATGCTTTTTATATCTACTTTTTAAACTTGTATATTGCCCACCCTATTCATTAATATATAATCAATGCAACTAAATGCATGATATCTTGCTGAATAGTAAGTACCTCTATTTGGTATGTCTGCATGGAGATCCACCATATTAAGTCTATTTAAATGTAACCTCTTGCTATTTCCAATCCCATTTGTTAATTGCATATTAAAATCTCCTGCCAAAAACATTGTGCTCTCCATAAAGTTATCCAATTTTCTCTTTGTGTTTATTATAAATTGTTTTTTTTTCACATTTGGGGCATAAATTGCCACCAGTGTCAATTTAGTTTGATTTATTTTCCCTTTAACGAACAGCCACCTCCCTTCTCTATCTTTCTGAACTCCAACCTCCTCAAATAGAACCCTCTGATGAATAAGACTTGCAGTACCTCTACTAATTTGCGTTCCTCGAGATTTATATACCCATTTCCATTTTCTATCATTAACCAATTTATCTCTTCCTCCCTGTCTTTTATACATTTCTGTCAAAATCATAATGTCCACCTTTTGTGCTTAGCCATCCTCAATATTCTATAATGTTTCAAGTCCGATCCCAAACCATTCACATTTAAAACCATTATAATGCACTCACTCATAATATAAAAAAATAACCCCTTTCCCCTCTTGTTTTGCTCTTGGTTTACTTATTTTCCCCTTCTTCATCCCAATCACCCCCCTCAAAGTGCCTCCCCCCATGCTCCCCCCAGAAAGGAGGGAGAGGACAAGAATTTTCCTTGTCCAATCATGAGGCACCTCTGCTGATTACATTCCTATGTCACTGAGCTCCCCTTGCAACCACTTTTTAATATATTTTGGAAAAAAGCACACACCTGCCTCCCTCCTTTATTTAACCATTGAAAAGATATCTTCTTTTACTTTTTTCCTATCTCTCCCCCAAAGAGAATAAAAATTGACAATAATTTCTGAAAACATCTCCAAAAAGAGGAGACAGAGTCAGTTTCAACTCTTCACTTCTTCATTCTTCTCTCATGTTGGGCTCTTGGTTTTCTCTTCTAATGGCCTCCACCTACCCCAACAACTCCTTCAATTGCTCCTCCCTTTGCCTTTCCTCCTCATCTGGGGTACCATAGCCACTGGAATAATCTTCTCCTGCTCCTTGTGGCTCTCCAACTGGTCTTGGCCAGCAGGGAGGTGACACGGAGTTGAGTCTAGGAGATTTTCAATACTTCTTTGGGAAGGGGGTCCTTCCCGGATTCCTACAAGGAGGCACTTGTGCACCCCCTCCTCAAGAAGCGTTCCCTGGACCCATCCATTCTCAACAACTATTGTCCAGTCTCCAACCTTCCCTTTATGGGGAACATTGTTGAGAAGGTGGTGGCACTCCAGCTCCAGCGGTCCTTGGAAGAAGCTGATTATCTAGGCCCTCAGCAGTCAGCATTCAGGCCCGACTACAGCACGGAAACTGCTTTGGTCGTGCTGATGGATGATCTCTGGTGGGGCCGGGACAGGGGTTTATCCTCTGTCCTGGTGCTTCTTGACCTCTCAGCAGCTTTCGATACCATCGACCATGGTATCCTTTTGCGCCGGCTGGAGGGGTTGGGAGTGGGAGGCACTGTTCTTCAGTGGTTCTCCTCCTACCTCTCCGGTCGATCACAGTAGCTGTTAGTGGGGGGTCAGAAGTCGACCTCTAGGTTGCTACCTTGTGGGGTGCCTCAGGGGTCGGTCCTCTCCCCCCTGCTATTTAATATCTACATGAAACCGCTGGGTGAGATCATCCAAAGGCATGGGGTGAGGTATCATCAGTACGCTGATGATACCCAGCTTTATATCTCCACCCCATGTCCAGTCAGTGAAGCAGTGGAAGTGATGTGCCGGTGCCTGGAGGCTGTTAGGGTTTGGATGGGTGTCAACAGATTCAAACTCAACCCTGATAAGACAGAGTTGCTGTGGGTTTTGCCTCCCAAGGACATTTCCATCTGTCTGTCCATTACCCTGGGGGGGAAATCACTGACCCCCTCAGAGAGGTTCCACAACTTGGCCGTCCTACTCAATCCAAAGCTCACATTAGAGAAACATCTTTCAGCTGTGGCGAGGGGGGCATTTGCCCAGGTTCGCCTGGTGCACCAGTTGCGGTCCTATTTGGACCGGGAGTCACTTCTCACAGTCACACATGCCCTCATCACCTCGAGGCTTGACTGCTGTAACACTCTCTACATGGGGCTACCTCTGAAAAGTGTTTGGAAACTTTAGATCATGCAGAATGCAGCTGCAAGAGTGATCATGGGCTTCCCTAAATATGCCCATATTACACCAACACTCAGCAGTCTGCATTGGTTGCAGATCAGTTTCTGGTCACAATTCAAAGTGTTGGTTATGACCTATAAAGCCCTTCATGGCATCGGATCAGAATATCTCCAGGACCGCCTTCTGCCGCACGAATCCCAGCAACCAGTTAGGTCCCAGTGTTTGTTTGTTTGTTTGTTTATTTATTTGTCCAATACACAATGAGGGTTTTAGTGGGTATACAGTGATCCCTCAATTATCGCGAGGGTTCTGTTCCAAGACCCCTCACGATAATCGATTTTTCGCGATATAGTGGTGCGGAAGTAAAAACACCATCCGCGCATGCACGCCCTTTTTTCCATGGCCGCGCATGCGCAGATGGTGTTTTTACTTCCGCACCTGGGAAGACCCAGGGAAGGTTCCTTCCGCCACCCAGCAGCTGATCTGCTCGGCAGCGCCGCAGCAGCGAGGAGCCGAAGATCGGGGTTTCCCCTTTGCGTGGGCGGCGGGGAAGACCCAGGGAAGGTTCCTTCGGCCGCCCAGCAGCTGATCTGCTTGGCAGTGCCGCAGCAGTGAGGAGCCGAAGATCCGGGTTTCCCCGCCGCCCACGCAAAGGGGAAACCCGGATCTTCGGCTCCTCACTGCTGCAGCGCTGCCGAGCAGATCAGCTGCTGGGTGGCCGAAGGAACCTTCCCTGGGTCTTCCCCGCCGCCCACGCGCCGCTCGAGAGCAAGAGGGGGAGAGATAGAGAAAGAGAGAGAAGAAAAGAAAGAGATGAGAGAGGGAGGAAGAGAGTGTGAGAGAGGAAGAAGCAAGATAGAGAAAGAGAGAGAGAAAGAAAGATGAGAAAGGAAGAGAGTGACGTCATCGGGTGGGAAAATATTTTTAATTAATATTTTTTGAAAAATCGCGATATAGCGTTTCACGAAGATCGAGATCGCGAAAATCGAGGGATCACTGTATATCTATATATACATAGTAAAATACATGATGAAGGTTATAGAGGAGATACTCATAGTAAAATATATCTAAGAAATAATAGAAAAGAAGGTATAGTAATAGAACATATCAATGAAAGAATAGAAGAAGAGATATAGGAAAAGAAGAAAGGTATAGGAGATATAGGAGAGCAATAGGACAGGGGACGGAAGGCACTCTAGTGCACTTGTACTCGCCCCTTAATGACCTCTTAGGAATCTGGATAGGTCAACCATAGGTAATCTAAGAGTAAAATGTTGGGGGGGTTGGGGATGACACTATGGAGTTCGGTAATGAGTTCCACACTTCGACAACTCACTTACCGAAGTCATATTTTTTACAGTCAAGTTTGAAGCGGTTAATATTAAGTTTAAATCTGTTGTGTGCTCTTGTGTTGTGGTTGAAGCTGAAGTAGTCGCCGACAGGCAGGATGTTGCAGCATATGATCTTGTGGGCAATACTTAGATCTTGTTTAAGGCGTCTTAGTTCTAAACTTTCTAGGCCCAGGATTGAAAGTCTAGTCTCGTAGGGTATTCCATTTCGAGTGGAGGAGTGAAGGGCTCTTCTGGTGAAGTATCTTTGGACATTTTCAAGGGTGTTAATGTCTGAGATGCGATATGGGTTCCAAACAGATGAACTGTATTCGAGGATGGGTCCGGCAAAAGTTTTGTAAGCTCTGGTAAGTAGTGTGAGATTGCCAGAGCAGACGCTACATAGGATTAGGTTTACAACTCTTGAAGCCTTCTTGGCTATATTGTTGCAGTGGGCTTTGGCACTTAAATCTTTTGTTATTAGTATACCAAGGTCTTTAACCGAGTGGGGATTATCTGTGATAATTTGATTATTCAGTTCGGATTTGGAGTTGGCCTTCTCCGGGTCCCGTCGACTAAACAATGTCATTTGGTGGGACCCAGGGGATGAGCCTTCTCTGTGGTGGCCCTGACTCTTTGGAACCAACTCCCCCCAGAGATCAGAATTGCCCCCACCCTCCTCACCTTTTGTAATCTCCTTAAAACCCACCTCTGTCGTCAGGCATGGGGGAACTGAGATAACTTCCCCAGGCCTATATTGTTTATGTATGGTATGTTGTGTGCATGTTTTTTAAATTATGGGGTTTTAGTTTTAATTATTAGATTTGTATTGTATATTGTTTTGCTATTACTGCTGTGAGCCACCCCAAGTCTATGGAACGGCATACAAATTTAATTAAAAAAATAAATAAATAAACTGCTCCACTTTCTCCTCCTTCTTCTCCTTGTGGCTCTCCAACTGCTCCACTTTCTCCGAACTTGATGCCCAGTTGATTCAATATTACCTTTCCCTCCTCCAATGATTGTGCCTTAAACATCTTATTTTCCTGGAACACCAGAATAGCAGCAAGGAAAGCCCAAGTAAACTTTACTCCACTTTGATATAAACAGCTTGAGATTGGGCGTAAAGCAGCTCTCTCTTTTAAGGTTTCCCGGGAGAGATCTCTGAGGACTCTTATCTTGTTACCATCTTGATTGAGGCCAGCAGAACTTTTCAAATACTTGTAGATCATCTCAGCTTTCTTCTCACTGGCCAAGGCCATAACAATGTCTCTTTGCCTCTCTGGATTTCTATATGAAACATCCCAATGAACACATTCTATGTCATCAAAAACAATTTGAATACCATTTGCTTTCATCCAATCAAAAAACGCTTCAGCTAATTTCACGCCTGGAGCAAAATCTGGTCTAAAACCATGCAAACGTAAATTTCTTCTCCTTTGACGATCCTCCGAATTGGTAAGCCTATGGTTGTACTGCTTGTATTCATCGGCTTGGCTTTTAACTTGTTGTTCTAGTTTTCGAATTTTCCTAGCTGACTCTTCTGCTTCTTTTTTAACAATTTGAATATCTTGGGCAAGGGATTCTAGCACCCCTTCCACTTGTTTAAATCTTTCTTCAAAGCATCCAAAAATTTGAAGCAGTTTATCTAATTTCACTTCAAGTTCCCCCCCCACGAGGCTTGGATCTCCACCCTCCACCACTTTTTCCCTTTGTTGTACTCACTTTTATGAAAGTGAAAGAGAGTCCGACTTCCCTTGCAGCCGTAAATCTTAGATTCTCTTTGAACTTCTGTAATTACTATACAACTCTGCTTATCTTTAAAGGAGATTTATAGTGTTTGGGGGGATATATTCCACTTTTTTCAGATTCTCATATCGGAGCTCCCATAAGAGTGTTTACAGCTGTCTGTGATGCATGCGTAACCCCAGCAACTCCAAATCTCGACCAACAAATGCTCTGTGCTCCACATCGGCAAAAAGAACCTGAACTCCAAATATAAACTGAATAAACAAGACCTTGCAGATAACCCTCACTCGGTAAAAGACCTCAGAATACTAATATCTAATGACCTAAATGCCAAAGCCCACTGCAACAACATCGCCAAAAAGGCTTTAAGAGTTGTTAACCTAATTCTACGTAGCTTCTGCTCCAGCAATCTCACACTACTTACCAGAGATTACAAAACCTTCACCAGACCCATCCTTGAATACATATCATCTGCTTGGAACCCATACTGCACCTTGGACATTAACACCCTTGAAAATGTCAAAAGATACTTCACCAGAAGAGCCCTTCACTTCTCCACTCAAAAGAGAATACTCTACAAAACTAGACTTACAATCCTGGGTCTAGAAAGCTTAGAACTACATCATCTCAAACATGACCTAAGCATAGCCCACAAGATGTTTGCTACAATGTCTTCCCTGTCAATGACTACTTCAGCTTCAACTGCAACAACACACAAGCACACAACAGATTCAAACTTAATATTAACCACTCCAAACTTGACTGCAAAAAATGCAACTTTAGTAATAGATTTGTCGAAGCATGGAACTTTTTACCAGACTCTGTAGACCTCTCTAGACTTCTTAGATTCCTAAGAAGTCAGTAAGGGGCGTGCATAAGTGCACCAGTGTGCCTTCTGCCTCCTGTCCTAATGTCTCTCTTATATTTCTACTAGCTCCTTGTATATGAACTCTATTATTCCCAATGATTATTTCTTCTATATTATTCCTAATGTCTTTCCTTATATTGTTTCTAATGATGTATTTTACTATAATTATATCCTCTGAAATCTACATTATGTATCTACATTATGTATTAGACAAAATAAATAAATAAAAATAAAATGAATACCTATATACCTATAACCAATTAAGATGTTCCGCCCCAGAGGCCTGATGGACCCAGAGGGCTTTCAGACAGCGCTTGGGGTTATTCCAGAGGCACTCATCCACAGTTCGGCGGAGTCTCTTGCGGAGGCCTGGAACAAGGCTGCAGCGGAGGCTCTTGACCGGATTGCGCCTTTGCGACCTCTCCGTGGCGCTAGACCCCGTAGAGCTCCATGGTTCAACGAGGAGCTCCGGGAGTTGAAACGCCAGAAGAGACGTCTAGAGAAGCGACGGAGGAAGAGTAGGTCTGAATCTGATTGAACACTTGTAAGAGCTTTTATTAAGACTTACAAAGTGGTGCTCAAGGTGGCAAGATGCACGTATCATGCCACCTTGATTGCATCAGCGGAATCTCGCCCGGCCGCTCTGTTTAGGGTGACCCGCTCCCTTCTTAACCAGGGGGCAGTTGGGGAGCCCTTGCAGAGCAGTGCCGAGGATTTTAACACGTTTTTCGCTGATAAAATCGCTCAGATCCAGGCCGACCTCGACTCCAATTGGAAAACAGAGTCAACTGACAACGAGTCAGTCGAGGTGACTGGGGCACGTACTTGTCCACCTGTCTGGGAAGAGTTTGATCTGGTGACACCTGATGAAGTGGACAAGGCCATTGGAGCTGTGAGTTCCGCCACCTGTTTACTGGATCTGTGTCCCTCCTGGCTGGTCTTGGCCAGCAGGGAGGTGACACGGAGCTGGGTCCAGGAGATTACCAATGCTTCCTTGGGGAGGGGAGTTTTTCCAACACTCTATAAAGAGGCGCTCGTGCGCCCCCTCCTCAAGAAGCCTTCCCTGGACCCAGCTGTACTTTATAACTATCGTCCAGTCTCCAACCTTCCCTTTATGGGGAAGGTTGTTGAGAAGGTGGTGGCGCTCCAGCTCCAATGGTCCTTGGAAGAAGCCGATTATCTAGGTCCCCAGCAGTCGGGTTTCAGGCCTGGTTACAGCACGGAAACTGCTTTGGTCGCGTTGATGGATGATCTCTGGCGGGCCCGGGACAGGGGTTTATCCTCTGTCCTGGTGCTTCTTGACCTCTCAGCGGCTTTCGATACCATTGATCATGGTATCCTTCTGCACCGGCTGGAGGGGTTGGAGTTGGGAGGTACTGTTCTTCAGTGATTCTGCTCCTACCTCTCCAGTCGGTCGCAGTCGGTGTTAGTGGGGGGTCAGAGGTCAACTCCAAGGTCTCTCCCTTGTGGGGTGCCTCAGGGGTCGGTCCTCTCCCCCCTGCTATTTAATATCTACATGAAACCGCTGGGTGAGATCATCCAAGGGCATGGGGTGAGGTATCATCAGTACGCTGATGATACCCAGCTTTACATCTCCACCCCATGTCCAGTCAACGAAGCGGTGGAAGTGATGTGTCAGTGTCTGGAGGCTGTTGGGGCCTGGATGGGTGTCAACAGACTCAAACTCAACCCTGATAAGATGGAGTGGCTGTGGGTTTTGCCTCCCAAGGACAATCCCATCTGTCCGTCCATTACCCTGGGGGGGAATTATTGACCCCCTTGGAGAGGGTCCGCAACTTGGGCGTCCTCCTCGATCCACAGCTCACATTAGAGAACCATCTTTCAGCTGTGGCGAGGGGGGCGTTTGCCCAGGTTCGCTTGGTGCACCAGTTTCGGCCCTATCTGGACCGGGACTCATTGCTCACAGTCACTCATGCCCTCATCACCTCAAGGTTCGACTACTGTAATGCTCTCTACATGGGGCTACCTTTGAAAAGTGTTCGGAAACTTCAGATCGTGCAGAATGAAGCTGCGAGAGCAGTCATGGGCTTACCTAGGTATGCCCATGTTTCACCATCACTCCGCAGTCTGCATTGGTTGCCGATCAATTTCCGGTCACAATTCAAAGTGTTGGTTATGACCTTTAAAGCCCTTCATGGCATTGGACCAGAATATCTCCGAGACCGCCTTCTGCCGCACGAATCCCAGCGACCGATTAGGTCCCACAGAGTGAGCCTTCTCCGGATCCCGTCAACTAAACAATGTCAGTTGGCGGGCCCCAGGGGAAGAGCCTTCTCTGTGGCGGCCCCGACTCTCTGGAACCAACTCCCCCCAGAGATTAGAACTGCCCCTACTCTCCCTGCCTTCCGTAAACTCCTTAAAACCCACCTTTGTCGTCAGGCATGGGGGAACTGAAACACCTCCCCCGGGCATGTACAATTTATGCATGGTATGTTTGTGTGTGTGTTTGTTAGTAAAATGGGGTTCTTTTTAAATATTTTAAATTATATTTGGATTTGTTATGAATTGTTGTATCTTGCTGTGAGCCGCCCCGAGTCTGCAGAGAGGGGTGGCATACAAATATAAATAATAAATAAATAAATAAATAAATAAATAAATAAATAAATAATATATTTCACCACTGTTTTGCTGTTGGTTGCACTTTTCCTCCCCATTCTTTTTCAGAGTTTTAGTTTTAACTTTGGAATAATTTGATTTAAGATCAATTATTCTCCTCCTGTAAATGGATTTCCTAATAGGGTAACATTAGAACAAGAAATTTGGAGAGTGAAGTGGGCTTGCATGAAAGACCTTTTCTTATAGGATTTAAATCAGGTGTATTCATTAGAATCTGAGGCACAGCAGCTTTAAAGTTTTTTCCAGATATTTGCACATGTATGTGCATATATTAAAACATTTCTGATAGACCTACCAGCAAAGTGATTCTGTATGATGCTTTAGATGCTCCAATCTTGGTGCAGAAAAACTCGTATATTCACGCAGCTGCAGTTTGCACTACCTGCAGTCTCTGAACACTCTTCAAAGGTAACCCCATGCAGAGAGCATTGCAGTAGTCGAACCTCAAGGTAATGAGGGTATGAGTGACTGGGAATAGAGACTCCCTGTCCAAATAGGGCCACAACTGATGCACCAGGTCCCCCTCATCCAAAAAATAACTTTCTAAAGTCAGCTGTGGGTTGAAGAGGATGCCCAAGTTGCGGACCCTCTCTGAGGGGGTCAAAAGTTCCCCCTCCAGGGTGAGAGATGAATAGATGGAAGTGTCCTTGGGAGGCAGAATCCAGAGCCACTCCATCTTGTCAGGGTTAAGTTTGAGCCTGTTAGTACCCATCCAGACCCTAACAGCCTCCAGACTCCAGCACATTACTTGCACTGCTTTACTGAGTGGACTTGGAGTGAAGATGTATAGCTGAGTATCATAGAAACATAGAAACATAGAAGTCTGACGGCAGAAAAAGACCCCATGGTCCATCTAGTCTGCCCTTATACTATTTTCTGTATTTTATCTTAGGATGGATATATGTTTATCCCAGGCATGTTTAAATTCAGTTACTGTGGATTTATCTACCACGTCTGCTGGAAGTTTGTTCCAAGGATCTACTACTCTTTCAGTAAAATAATATTTTCTCATGTTGCTTTTGATCTTTCCCCCAACTAACCTCAGATTGTGTCCCCTTGTTCTTGTGTTCACTTTCCTATTAAAAACACTTCCCTCCTGGACCTTATTTAACCCTTTAATATATTTAAATGTTTCGATCATGTCCCCCCTTTTCCTTCTGTCCTCCAGACTATACAGATTGAGTTCATTAAGTCTTTCCTGATACGTTTTATACTTAAGACCTTCCACCATTCTTGTAGCCCGTCTTTGGACCCGTTCAATTTTGTCAATATCTTTTTGTAGGTGAGGTCTCCAGAACTGAACACAGTATTCCAAATGTGGTCTCACCAGCATTCTATATAGCGGGATCATAATCTCCCTCTTCCTGCTTGTTAGACCTCTAGCTATGCAGCCAAGCATCCTACTTGCTTTCCCTACTGCCTGACTGCACTGTTCACCCATTTTGAGACTGTCAGAAATCACTACGCCTAAATCCTTTTCTTTTGAAGTATTTGCTAACACAGAACTGCCAATACAATAGTCAGATTGAGGATTCCTTTTCCCCAAGTGCATTATTTTACATTTGGAAACATTAAACTGCAGTTTCCATTGCTTTGACCATTTATCTAGTAAAGCTAAATCATTTACCATATTGCCGACGCCTCCAGGAATATCAACCCTATTGCACACTTTAGAGTCATCGGCAAATAGGCAAACCTTCCCTACCAGACCTTCCCCTATGTCACTCACAAACATATTAAAAAGAATAGGACCCAGAACAGACCCTTGTGGCACACCGCTTGTAACCTGACTCTGCTCAGAATACTCACCATTCACAACAACCCTCTGGTGTCTATGCTTTAGCCAGCTGCAAATCCATTGAACTATCCAGGGATTAAGTCCAATCTTCACTAATTTATCTATCAGCTCTTTATGTGGAACCGTATCAAAGGCTTTGCTGAAGTCCAGGTAGGCAATATCCACGGCACCACCTTCATCCAACACCTTTGTGACATAGTCAAAGAAATCAATGAGATTAGTCTGACATGATTTGCCTTCAGTAAAGCCATGCTGATTTGGGTCCAATAATTTATTGTTTTTTAGGTGCTGATTTATCCTCTTTTTCAGTAGAGTCTCCATCATTTTAACGACAACTGATGTCAAGCTAACTGGCCTGTAGTTACCAGCTTCTTCTCTACTGCCCTTCTTGTGGATAGGCACAACACTTGCCATTCTCCAATCCTCAGGAACATCTCCTGTTAACAAGGATTGGTTAAACAAATCAGTCAGGGGGGTAGCAATGACAGATCTGAGTTCTTTAAGAACTCTGGGGTGGATGCCATCTGGACCCATTGCCTTATTTATCTTTAATCGTTCAAGTTCTTCTAAGACATCGGCTTCTAAGATCACTGGAGCTGAATCCGTACAGTTGGAGGCAATGCTATATCCCTCTATAGTATTATTTTGTAAGGTGTCTTTTGAGAAAACTGAACAGAAGTAGCTATTGAAATGGTCAGCGATCTCCTTATTCCCATTAATGCATGTATTTTTCCCGGTACTAAGCTTCATGATGCCGCAGTTTTTCTTCTTCTTATCACTAATATATCTGAAGAAGGTTTTACCCCCCTTCTTTAGAGATTTGGCAATTTCTTCCTCTTTTGAGGCTTTAGCAGCATATATTATCTGTTTCGCCTCCTTCTGTCTCATTTTATACACCTCCCTATCAGCTATACTTCCAGACTCTTTATACCTCCTATAGGCAGCCTTTTTTTCATTGACTATAGTCCTTACATCATTGCTAAACCATAGCGGTTTCTTCTTCCTTTTACCTTTAGTTATTTGTCTTACATACAGTCCAGTGGCTTTTAAGATGGCCTTTTTAAATACAGTCCACTGGGTGCTCGCTCCTGCCATTTTATCCCTCCCCTTTAATTCATTATCTAAATATTCCCCCATTGCATTAAAATTTGTTTTTCTGAAATCCAATACTTTGGTTGCATTATAGGATTGCTCACAATGAGTTTTTACATCAAACCACAAACATAGATGGTCACTGCAACCTAAATTTTCTCCCACCTTGACATCTGAAACCCAATTCCCATTCGTAAAAACTAAATCTAGAATATTCTCCCCTCTAGTTGGTGTCTTAACCAGCTGTGCCAGAGCTGCTCCTGTAAAGGCCTCTACTATATTCTTACTTTTGCATGTAAGGGCACTGGGGATATTCCAGTCAACATCAGGCATGTTGAAATCACCCATAACCACAATATCTCCCTTTACTGCCATTTGGGTAATTTCATCCACCATCTTGTTGTCATATTCCTCAGATTGCCCTGGAGGCCTATAGATCACCCCAATTCTAATGACAGAACCGTCTTTATTTTGCATGCAAATCCAGAGGGTCTCTAGATCTTGACATGTATTTTGAATTAGTGTTGTTTTTAGAGTTTCTTTAACATAAATGGCTACTCCACCTCCCCTTCTCTCTATTCTATCCTTCCTATACAGTGTATATCCTGGTATGGATATTTCCCATTCATTAGAATCCTTAAACCATGTCTCAGTTATGGCAACCAGGTCCAAATTATCTCTAGATATTATGGCCATTAATTCACAGAGCTTGTTGCTCAAGCTTCGAGCATTCGTGCACATTACACGAAGAACATTATTTTCATTATTAGTTTGCCCCTTATCATCAACAACTACATCTATTTTATTTGCAGCTCCCTTTTCATAAGCTTCCAAAAACTGCTTTATCCTCATTGGTCGGGGACAGAAATCACCCACATCAGTTACATCTCTGTCCCCTTTACCTAGTTTAAATGCCTGTCCAAAAAAGTTCTGAATTCCTCACCGAGTACCTGGGTACCTCTGTATGATGGATGCAAACCATCCCTCTTAAACAACTCCCTATTAGACCACCTACTGACATCATGACTTACATAGCCAAAACCTTCAGCTTTACACCACTGCTTTAACCACACATTAAACTCTATGATACACGTTGTTTTATCCTCTTGGCCACAAACCGGTAACACCTCTGAGAAAGTCACTGAATCTGCTATTTTACCCAGCTCCACACTTAGACATTGAAAATCTCTTTTTACTACATTGACATTTCTCTGGGACAAATCATTTGTGCCAAGATGCACCACCACATCAATGTTATTACCTTTACTCACAGCCTTGACAATGTTTGTAATCCTCCTCCTGTCCCTGCTGGCAGTGGCCCCTGGGAGACACCTCAGCACCTTCACCACGTCCTTACTCTGTCCCAAATCAACACCTCTAACAGTCGAATCACCCACAAGAAAATGTGTCCTCTTTATATTTCTACTAACTGCACTTGATGGTTTGGTGACATTTACAACAACTTCCCCTTTGAATATCCCCTCATTCTCTGCCTGAGGGGCCTTGCTAATATCTCCAACATCCTTACTATTTAAATCCGCAAGAACAGTATAGGAATTCGATAAAGAGAGACCAAAATTACTATGTTTTTGCTCAACTGCACGCAATCTTCCTGAACCGACAGTTGTCCAAACAGCCCTCCTCCTCGGGTGGCGCTGTGGAAGTGGAGGCTGGACACATGGCTGCATTACAGCACGTGGCTGGGACAATCTTTCCACTTCTGACTGCAAGCTACAAACTAAGGACTGCAATCTAGAGATCTCGCCATCTAACCTAGATGTCCTAATGCAAAGAGGGCAGTACCCCAAGTTCCACAAGGTACTACGGAAGACAACAGCCAAACAAGTGTTACACTGCACCAAGCCAGTCATCTTAACAATGTATTGAAATACAAGTACTTAACAATAAAATCTACAACCCCTATTGCTACCAAACTTTGCTGATTTTGGTTTACCTTCCTCTCCTTCTCTGTGATCTGAAGTGCAAATTAAAATGGCTTTTTCCTGTTTTTATCCTTCCCTTTGTCTGTTCCAGCCAGTTAAATCTCTCCCTTCTCCTTGAATTCCAAAAATGCAAAATGCAAAAAGTAAAAAAGGACTACCTTCCTCTCCTTCTCTGTGATCTGAAGTACAAATTAAAATGGCTTTTTCCTGTTTTTATCCTTCCCTTTGTCTGTTCCAGCCAGTTAAATCTCCCCCTTCTCCTTGTATTCCAAAAATGCAAAATGCCAAAAGTAAAAAAGGACTACCTTCCTCTCCTTCTCTGTGATCTGAAGTACAAATTAAAATGGCTTTTTCCTGTTTTTATCCTTCCCTTTGTCTGTTCCAGCCAGTTAAATCTCCCCCTTCTCCTTGTATTCCAAAAATGCAAAATGCCAAAAGTAAAAAAGGACTACCTTCCTCTCCTTCTCTGTGATCTGAAGTGCAAATTAAAATGGCTTTTTCCTGTTTTTATCCTTCCCTTTGTCTGTTCCAGCCAGTTAAATCTCTCCCTTCTCCTATCATCAACAATTCACTCCATGCCCTTGGATGATCTCACCCAGCAGTTTCATGTAGATATTAACCAGCAGAGGGGAGACGACTGACCCCTAAGGAACCCCACAAAGGAGGGATCTAGGAGTCAACCTCTGACCCTCCACTAATACCAAATGCGACTGACCAGAGAGGTAGGTGGAGAACCACCTAAAACGGTGCCTCCCACTCCCAACCTCTCCAGTCGGCATAGAAGGATATCATGGTTGATGGTATCAAAAGCCACTGAGAGGTCAAGGAGCATCAGGGTAGAAGATAAATTCCTATCCTGGGCCTGCCAGAGATCATCCATCAGTGTGACCAAAGCAGTTTCCATACTGTAGCCAGGCACGAATCCTGACTGTTAAGGGCCCAGATAATCAGCTTCATCCAAAGACCGCTGGAGTGACATCACCTTCTCCACCATTTGTGGGGTATGAATGTTTGTCTGGTGGTGGGGACAATCACTGAGCACTTGTTATATGTTGTGTGTGTGTTTTTCTTATATTATAAAAAACAATAAAAATATTTTTTTTAAAAAAGAGTGATATCACCTTCTCAACAAACTTCCCCATAAAGGGAAGATTGGAGACAGAATGATAGTTGGATCCAGGGAAGGCTACTTGAGGAGAGGGTGCACAAGTGCCTCCTTGTAGAGATCTGGAAAGGACCCCTCCCTCAATGAACCATTGACAATCCCCTGGACCCAGCTCCATGTCACCTCACTACTGGCTGAAACCAGCCAGGAGGGACATGGGTCCAATAAACAGGTGGCAGAACTCTCAGCTCCTATGGCCTTGTCTACTTCATCAGATGTTACCAGGTCAAACTCCTCCCACACAACAGGACTAAGACGGGCTTCTGTCACCTGTACTGACTTGTTGTCAGCCAACACTGCATTCCAATTGGAGTCAAAGTCTGTCCGGATCTGAACAATTTTATATGCACAAAACTTATGAAAGTTCTCAGCACTACCCTGCAAGGATTCATCAATTTCCCCCGGTTAAGGAGGAAGTGAGTCACCCTAAAAAGGGTGGTTGGGTGGGATTCCGCATATGCAATCAGGTGACATTATACCTGCCCTGAGTGCTACTTTGTAAATCTCCATATGAGCTTTTACAAGGGTTCAGTCAGATTCAGATTTACTTCTCCTCCAACACTTCCCTAGACATCTCTTCTGGTGTTTCCCCTGGAGTTCCTCAGTGAACCAAAGAGATCTCCAGTGTCTACTACCACAGAGAGGTTGCAAAGCTGCCCCGAGTCTACAGAGAGGGGCGGCATACAAATCTAATAAATAATAATAATTTTAAAAAATAAAGGCGCAATTCAGTCTAGAGCTCCCACTGCCACCAAATTCCAGGTTGCAGCAAGGGACTCTGACAAACTGAGTACAAGTGAGTCTGGTAAAACCCCAAGTGCCTTCTGAAAGCCCTCTGGGTCCATCAGGCGCCTGGGGCAGAACCACCTAGTCAATTCTGTCTCCCTGTGGGGAAGGATTGGAGCCTTAAAATCAAGCTGCAGCAGGAAATTATCTAACTATAACAAAGGCAAAATCTCTAGCCCCCTTAATTTCAGATCATTACTCAACTGCTCTGAGAGGAATACCATCTTGAGAGTGTGTCTCCCCTTGTGAGTCGGATTCTGAATTACTTGAGTCAGGTCCATGGTTGCCATGGTGGCCAAGAACTCCTGCACCAACCCAGAGGATTCGCTGAGTGATGGCAGGTTAAAGTCCCCCAAGACAATAAGTCTGTGGAACTCCACCACCAGCCCGGCTACCTTCTTGAGTAGCACAAGCAGGGCTGTCAACATGCAGCTGGGAGGCAAGTACATGAGCAACAAGCCCACCTGAACCCCTAGGTCCAGCTTCACAAGGAGGGACTCACAACCTGCTATCTCAGGAACAGCGAGCCTACATAGGCTGATGATCTTCCTGGCTATAATAGCCACTTCTCTCCCCCCACCTTCCCTGGGATTATGGCGGCTGGTGCCACACCTGAAACCTGGCTGGACACATTTCTGAGAGTGGAACTCCTCCCTTTGGGCCTAGCCAGGTTTCAGTCACACATGCCAGATCGGAGCAAATCCTGGATGAGGGGAGCTTTATTTACAGATGACCTGGCATTAAGTAACAACAGCCTGAGCCCAGGGTCTGGATTTTGCTTGTCACCAGTACCCCAGGCTGAGTTCATAGGGCCGGAACAAGTGATCGCTTTCAAGCAGCAACCTCTAGTTCCACAAAAGTGTCCTACCCCATGTCTCCCACCATATCTTCCTCTCCCCAACAAGACTGGAATATTCTAGCCCTCTGCCACCACAGAGATGGGCTCCCTCATTCCTCCCACCTCCAGCCTACCAGGCAACCTGGCCCTTCCATTTATCTCACTCATCTCAGCCATCCTCTCCATTCAGTCATATCCATTCATCCATCACTAAAATTAATCTCCCTTAATTTAATTAAGATATAACAACAAAAGTGCATATTCAATTCACCATGATAGCACCCACTTATTCATTCTATTCTCACTATTCACAGTCCTCCCTTATCCATACACCAAACATCATAAAATCCCACCCCAATTAAAACTGTTGTACATACTCCTGGTCAGTTGGAGGATGATGAAGAACTTGAGGACTCGGATACAGATAGTGTTTATGAATTAGTGGTGTGCCTGGGGTTACAGGTAGTAGAACAGGTGGGAGGCCAGCCACAGGATGTTGCTATGAGTCCAGAATCTAGCGAGGAAGAATCAGACGTTCGCTGGGTCAATCCTAAATTCAGAAGGGTCCAAAAATGTAAGGAACAGGTGTTTGGAAGAAGATATTAAGGGGAGGAATGGGTTAAATATTGGAGTGATGTATTTGGTACATCAGTGGGTCAGTGGGGAAGAAGGGTGGAGTTTCAATGTTGTAGGGCTAAAATGAAAGGTGTTTCTGTTCAGCTCCAAAGCAAGCAAATGCATTCTGTGTTATTTTACAGTCGTTTCTGCTGTTTTTGAATCATGCTGTGAGTACATAAATCTTGTTAAACGGAGGAGGCCGGGAGGACTGCATGAGGAATGCAATTAAGAAAGATAACGGGAGGAAGAGGAATGTGCTAGTGTGAACTGTATTTTGAATACGGAAGGGAAGAGAATAAAGATGGAGTTTCTTTGTTTATGAAATACTGCATTAAGTAAGAGTTATTTGTAATCGCTAAAGTTCTACCAGAAACCAGATCAAAAACTAGATAAAAACCACCCAATTAATTTACTCTAGCATTAGCATATAAGTATAATAAAAACTAGTTCCTCAACACCCATCCCACAATTAAATACTAGATCAAACACAATCCACTAAACCTCACCCAATCTAAAAATTAATTTAAAAAGGGAGAAATATAAAAAGTAGATATTGCCTCGTTTCCCTCTCACCAGAGAATGCCCCATCTCCACCAATATGGATATCTATCAGAGATTTATATTCCTGATAAAATACATCAGAAAAAGTAACTATGAAATTTAAGAGTCTGATTTTTTTTAAATGAAAGCAACACTCCAGCATTTCATATTATGTAATGTTTGAATTGAAAGAAGTGTTATTTGCAGTAGATATGCCAGACCAATTGGAGATGATCAAATGCTGATATTGATACTGTACTGGCCATTCAAGGATTCATTTTCTTGAAATGTCTGCTTGAGAGTCCTTCTATTGAAATTTGAGAGAATTGCTTTCACAGTGGCACACATTATTGTTTCAGGAATGGACTGAAGGTGATGCTGTGAAGTCTGATCTTCATAAGCTTGATCTTCGAGTTTCTAAAGAGGGGAGGCATACAAATCTAATAAATTAAATTAAATTAAATTAATTATCACTTCTTAAGTGGTGTACTTCCATGCTGTAGCACATAAGACAAGTGGAATATGGACTCTTTTGCTGACATATGGAAACATATAGCAGGGATTTTAGATAGCATCTTGTATGTGTGAAATATGGGTTTCTCAATATCAAATAATCTCATTATGCAGCCAATTTAAGAACTTGCCTGATTTTACAAGGTTGACAAATTATCTGCTAGTTAGTATTGTGGTTGGATAGGTACTGTGTTTCCCTGAAAATATGACATGTCCTGAAAATAAGCCTAAACCTTATGTTTGGAATGGGTGTACATATACTCCCTTCCCCAAATAAGTCCTAATGAAAGGGTGGCCATGGCCAGACAGGAGGCAGCTCTTCCCTTCCCTGGTCACCTCAAGGCTGCTGGACCTCTTACCCATGGCTCACTGATCAGTTGATCAAGTGAAGGCTGGGAATTCTGTCTCTCCAGGTGCCTGGAGATATTTGTTAGCCCCAGCTCTGACCACAGTGCTAGGCAACCTTGCAATTGAGGGTCCTTCTGTTCCACAGCACACCTTGTGGCTATGGAGCAAGCAGTGATCATGAGTGCCACCCAGGCTGCCCCATCCCCTGCCTAACCTGCCACCCAAAACTGCATCCCATCATGAGATGTGTATCTTATTGGAGTCTGGCAGCTTCATGATGTCTCTTGGCCAGTCTGTTTAGAGAAACAATTTGCACACTACAGAAACTCTTCCTGCAAGGGTGAGCAATTAACAACTTCTCGTAGTGAGAAGAGTGCCAGGTGTTTTCCTAAACAGACTGGCTGAGAGACACCACAGAGCTGCCAGACTCCAGTAAGATGCATTTCTCACAGCCCGGCCCACCTCCTGCACCCCAAAAATAATAGGAATCTCCCCTGATAATAAGGCTAAGGCCATATTTTGGGGGTCAAAATTGTTGTGGTTGGCTCTGGGCCAGCTCCTGCTCCAAGCACTGTGGATGTTGGTTTGGGAGAATCCTCAAATTATGAGAGACTGGTTTTACTGCCAATAGTTTTGGACAGTGAAGATTCTGTGTCAAGGGCAGACTCTGGGAGTGAAGCAGAATCAGATAGTCAGGTAGATGCAGGCAGCCCATTAGGTAATGACCCCATTAGTGAGTCATCATCATCAGACTCAGAAGAAGATGGATTAATAGATGCTTGCAGGCACAGGTTTATGATGAGAAGGGAAAAACTGTGCAAGAAGGGACAACACCTGTGGCCACCGTTCCCTGTAGACTGCGCACACCTGCACCAGTGCACCCCAAAATGCCCCCGTACACCTTTTTCCAAGGGTGCGCATGGAGCCGCGGCCGCGGCCGCCCCCCACCCCTCTAACCCCCTCGCATCCATGGCTACTTGCCGCTGCCGCCCGCCCGATCTGCCTCTCTTTCTTCTCCGCTTCCCGCCTTGGGGCGTGGCTCCTCCTGCAGCGGGAACGCCTGCCCCGCCGCTCTCGCAGTCCCTTCGCCGAGAGCGCTTTCATCCCGGGCTCTCAACGAGGGGGCTGCAGGAGAGGCGGGGCAGGCGTTCTCACAGCGGGGACCAGCGAAAGTGATTTTCAATGTCAGGCATGCTCTCTTCCCATCCCCCTGTCAGCCCGCCCGGAACATTCAAAGTAAGAAAAACCTTAACCGGCCATTGCTGTAAGAACGCCTGCCTCGCCTCTCCTGCAGCCCCCTTGCTGAGAGCCTGGGATGAAAGCGCTCTCAGTGAAGGGACTACAAGAGCGGCAGGGGGGTGCGTGCGCTCCCCATCCCCCTGCCAGCCCACCCAGAACATTCAAAGTAAGAAAACCCTTTTTCTTACTTTGAATGTTCCGGGCAGCTGCCAGGGGGATGGGGAGAGGGCGCGCCGCCCTGCGTGCCTGACATTGAAAATCACCTTCGCCGGCCTCCGGAGAACGAGAGAGAGTGAGAGCGATAGAGCAAGATAGAGAGAAAGTGAGAAAGAGAGAGAGAGAGAAAGAGGGGGGAGAGAAAGAGATAGCAAGAGAGAGAGAACGAGAGAGAGAGAGTGAGATAAAGAAAGCAAGAGAGAAAGAGTGAGAGAGAGAGAAAGAAAGAGAGAAAGAAAACAAGAAAGAGAAAGTGAGAAAAAGAGAGAGAGAGCAAGAGGGAGAGGGAGAGAAAGAAAGAGAGAGAGAGAGAGAGATGAGAGAGGAAGGAAGAGAGTGAGAGATAGGAAGAAAGCAAGAGAGAGAGAAGAGTGGAAGGAAGAGAGAGAAATGATAGAAAAAAGGGGAGAAAAAAAGAAATGAGAAAATGATTGAGGCAGAGAATGACAGGAAAGAGAGAGAAGCAGAGAGAGAAGTGACTCTTGATATAAAGCATATGGTAAAAGCACTTAAATAATAACAGAGAAAAAAAACCCAGCCCTCACCTGTTTTTATTAATAGTTATGTTTTTTGGTTTTGCTGGTTGTTTTAGTTTTAATAGTAATGGATTTGGGTTTTTAAAAATTATTAATTTCTTTTAATAAAAAAGAAGGGATTTTTTTCCTTATTTATTTATTTATTTATTTATTTATTTATTTATTTATTTATTTATTTATTTATTTATTTATATGCCTCCCAGTTCCAAGGGGACTGCCGCTCAGACACTATACCTTTCCGCTCACACAAAAAAAAATTTAGAGGGAACATTGCCTGTGGCTGGGGCAATTTGGCTAATGGGGCTACTGATAAATTACCAGCATCACTGAGAGCATGTGTGGGAGATTATCCATTTGGAGAAGGACGAGTGTTGTTTGATTTGTACTGTTCCAGGATTTACAAAGACTTTTTGGATATTTCACAGTTAAGTGCATTTTGTGGACTCTTGAATGGGGGTGGCTGTGACGCTTTCACAGCTGCCTTTATCTGCTCTGTGTTGTTTTTGTTTCTTGCAGCATTCAAGGTTTGTGGTTTGTGGGAGAGCACTTTAACTGTTGAAAGTGCGTGCGTACAATACTTTTGTTTTGATAAACCGACTCTGTTTACTTTACAACAGCGTGTGTTTGAATTTACATTTCTGACTTAATTCACGTTCTTGACGTAATGTGAAGCCCGGCATAACAGTCTTACTTTTTGGGAAACAGTAGTAAATCCAGGAAAAATCATGATGCCTTCATTTTGTGTCTGTTATGATTGCTGCTTGACAAATATAAATTGGGCTTCATTCTTGTAATTTTCCCAATCTAATTCTCTTAGAATCTTTAAGACTGCCTGTTGCATCTTAAATCTGAATGCTTGCTAGGTGTCCAAATTGCTACATAGCTTTTCAAATTTAACATCTTTTAAAAGAAACCTTTGTTTTCTGCCTCTACAATTGCTTATGAAGAGTAATTGTATTCAAAAAGTATTCAAAAGTTCGGAAACTTCAACTCGCTCAAAATGCAGCCGCACGAGCAATCTTGGGCCTTCCAAGAAATGCCCATATCTCACCATCACTCCACAGACTGCATTGGTTAAAAATTGGACACAATACAAAGTGTATGCCCTACATGGCATAGGACCAGATTATCTCTGAGACTGCTTTCTGCCGCATGAATCCCAGTGACCGGTGAGGTCCCACAGAGTTGATCTCCTTAGGGTCCTGTCAACCAAACAATGTCAGCTGGTGGGCCCAGGGGAAGAGCCTTCTCTGTGGGGGCCCCAACCCTCTGGAATCAGGTCCCTATGGAGATTCGCACTGCCCCCACCCTCCTCGCATTCCGGAAGAGTTTAAAAACTCATCTTTGCTGCCAGGCCTGGGGTTCCTAAGATCTTCCCCTGATCAATGAATGCTTTAGTTTGATTGTTGAATGAATGATATTAATGCTTTTTTTCTTTTTAATTAGAATTTTAAAGACTGTTTTTTAATGTATTAATTGGATTGCTATTATTCTTGTTTTTCTGTATATGCTGTGAGCCGCCCTGAGTCCTAGGAGAGGGGCAACATACAAATCCAATTAAATAAATAAATAATAAATAAATAAATAAATAAATAAATAACAGAAATTGAATTTTGAACAGGGGAGTTTCTCTGCTGTGATGGCTCATAAATGTGTGCATTCAGTTGTCAACACATTTGAAAAGTGACAATTGACATAAAGAGGCTGATTGGAAGTAATAGAATATTATATTTCCCTAAAGGAGAAACATGCTCTTAGAAAACAACTAGCACCTTTCTTAATAGCCCCAACAGAATTGGGCCAAACTATTTACAAGACAAAAGGCCTTCAGATCAGGATTATCCTTCAGGGCAAAGCCATTCAGCTGTTACTGGGATTTCCCTGAGCTTCCCCTCAGTCAGATTCAAAGCAGCATTGGCAAAAATGAAGGGAATCCCAGCGAGGGGAGCCTCAAGGAAATCCCAGCAACGCAAGAACGGGTGCTTCGGCTGGCAATGGAAGTCCAAAGTCTTGCATTGCTGGGATTTCCCTGAGCCTTCCCTCACTGGGAAAGCCCACCTCTGGACTACCGTTGCCAGCCGAAGCGCCTATTCTTGCGTTGCTAGGATTTCCCTGAGCCTCCCCTCACTGGAATTCAAAGCAGCGCCAGCAAAAATGAAGGGAATTCCAACTGCAAGTGATCATCCACCCAGCTGCACAAGTGCAAACCACAGCCCAGCTAGTCCCTGCTCAACCCCCTCAATTCCATGTCCCTTTTGATGGGGACCCCAAGAAGCTATCTTATTTCCTACAGTTTGGGTGTAGGTCGACCAGTTCGGAGCCTAACTTCAGTTGGGTAGAGCTGAGGAACTTGTTCAATTTCTGGCAGATAAAGTTGCTCAGATTCAGATGGATCTGGACTCTGATTGGGCAATATCGGCTGAGATGACAGGGGCAGGTCTTAGTCCCATTGTGTGAGATGTGTTTGATCCTGGGAGCAGTAAGCATCTCCACTTAGTTATTGGCCCTCCTGGCTGGTCTCGGCAAGCAGGGGGGTCACACAAGGCTGAATCCAGGCTCTGGTCAGCACCTCCTTGAAGGAGGGGTCCTTCCTGCAACTTTTAAAGGAAACAGTTGTAAGGCCCCTCCAGCTGAACTGAAGAACTTCCATCCTGTCTCCAATCTTCCCTTTGAGGGAAAGGTTATAGAGAAAGTGACGATGCTCCAGCTACTCTGATCATTGGAGGAAAGAGATTATCTAGATCTTTTCAATTTAGCTTCAGCCTGGCTACAGCAAAGAAACTGCTTTGGTCACCCTGATGGATGATCTTTTGCGAGCCCGAGATAGGGGTCACTCCTCTATCTTGGTGCTACTTGACTTCTCAGCTGCTTTCGATTCCATTGATCATGGTGTCCTCCTGTGATGGCTAAAAGAGTTGGGAGTGGGAGGCACTGTTATACAGTGATTCTCCTCCTATCTTTCTGATCAATCATAGTCGGTATTGCTGGGAGGGCAGGGATTGACTCCTGAGGCACATCTGTGGGGTGTCAGCAATATACTGACGATACCCAACTATATATCTCCACCCCGTGTCAGTTCAGGAAAGCGGTGGATGTGATGTGCTAGTGCCTGGAGGCTGTGAAGGTCTGGATGGGAGTTAACAGACTCAAACTCAACCCTGACAAGATTGAATGGCTGTGAGCACTGCCTCTGAAAGATTACACCGATTATCCAACTTTGGGGAAGGTATGGCCATCACCACAGTGCTAAAGAGTTCCCCACACTCCACTGGGAAACTCTGATATCCACGTTGTTTTGGAGACCTGGTTCGACCAGAACTGGTTCAGAACCACTTTGGTGGGGTGGTGAAGAAGAGAGGTACCTGCTGGAAAAGTGGGGAGGTGGCAACCTCCCCAGGGATCCAGCTCTGTCCTCTCGACCTGCAGCAATGGAAGATGAAGGTATGTGTCATCCTAACTCCGGCAGCCACAAACAGCAGGATTTAAAATGAAAAGATTGGTGTCACCTGGGAATAAGATTTCAAAGTGCAGTGCTGGAAAGCCTGAAGAAGTAGAAATTGTTGAGTGATTGGGCCAAAAGAAAATTTTTAGTAAAGTACTTCAACAGTTTAAAGGGGAAAAGAAAGAGACTGGAAACGAAGGAGCAGCTAATGTAGCAAATGAAGACTATGGAATAAAATAAAATTAATTAAAAAAGAACTGTAACTAAGTCCAAGGATCACAGAGTTTTACCTTAAAAGATCTGAAGGAGATATAAATAACAGTTATGATTATAATAAGCTGAGGAAAATCTTTTTAGGAGTTGGATTTGTTTTTTAAAACGGAAAAGATAAAACCGGAAGATTAATTTAGAGCACTATTTGTTGGGTGGAGAATCTGAGGCTGTGGAATTACACTTTTGCGCAGTAGTTGGACGATTTAAAAAAGACAGTTTGGGATTTGTGTGGTGTATACAGAAGGTTTTTTGATTTGGTAAAGGCAGACTTTCCAATATAACCAGAATTTGTTGAACAGGAGGATTGGGATCTCAGAAATATGGAAGGAATTAACTATGTGGAAGTGATAGAAATTTTTAAAGAACTGTTAGATGACTGTAGTAGAAGTTGGGGAATTGAAGTAAGAGAAAAGGGCAAGGAGAGAATCCAAGAGAAACCAAACGCAGAGGAGGAGATTGTAGAAGAGGAGATGATTAAGGAAAATATCAAGACATATAAGGAGGAAGAAAAAAATACTGGAAATGAAATGAAGATGTCAATGAACATAACTGTGAATATTATTATGATTGTCACCTTGAAAACTATGAATATATTGAGAGCTGTAATAAGAAAAGAGAAGAAGATATTAAAAATGTTTGGGTTGACTTCAGGGGCAGCGCTTTGTCGATGCAGAGCTGAAGGGTGAGCCGCTGCTCTCCCAGCACGACTTTTTCTGTCTTTAAATCTTTGGAGAGGGGCGGCATACAAATCCAAATAATAAATAATAAATAAATAATAAGATCGGGTGCCTACCTTGGAGGGGAGGGCACCGTAAGTGGAGGTGATGCTGTACCCGATGAATGGACTACAATCCTTCATTGGAGTAGGCAATTAAACCTCCTGAACCTGGTGGAGAAGACGCTAGTGTTAGCTAGCCCGAAGACATGGCCGCCTCCTAAACATCGAGGAGGGGAAAAATGAGATCTGTAACCAATGGTATCCCACCCAGACAATTATTTTCTTGTGGAGTCTTCTTGGAATCTTTCCGAGGATCTGATTGATTGGAAAGACAGAGAAGCTCTAATCTGAAGCAAGCGACACCTTAGAGGGTCTGAGTGATGAAACAAATAAGGCCGGTGAGTCTGCAAAGAGGGAGGCATGACAGGCAATTCCCTTGCTGTGGTGAAGATACAGGAAAGAATAAAGAGACAGATCACCAGAAATTAACTTGGATCTATAATGGAGCTTTTGTATCTGTGAGGGTAAACAGCAGATTGATGGATTAACAATTGAGTGATCAGAGTTGGTAGAAAGGGAAAATTTTGTATTTGCAGGATTATATACCGATGCGGAGAAACAACGACGGGAACTGTCGCCATTTCATCTTTGTTACTTCCACCTTTCTCTGTCGTGCTGTGGACCATGGAGGATTTAAAGAATATCACATTATCCTAACTTCTTTTTTCAGGTTTAACTCTATCTGTTCTATTGAGCTGAGTACAGTGGACAAAGGAGATTTATATGAAATTGGACTAAATTTTGATTTTAGACTTAAAACATAATGGGAACATTAAATTGGACATAAATTGGACATAAAGAAGGAAAAATTTAATGAATTGAACTTTAATAATTAATTCCTAATAATTGGATTGGAAATTGTATTATTGAGGAAAAAGACAGTAAATTAATTGTTTACATTTAGGAATGATTGAAACTTTCTTATTCTATATTGATTAACTTTTAGAATATTGGACTAAATTATTACTATCATTAATATTATTATTATTTTCCCTTCTTATTAAATATTGAACTTTAATCAACTTTACTTGAAGATAAAAATGCTGGAATTTATTGGATCTCCCTTAAGAAAGTTAAGAATTTGATGAACTTTAAGTTACTAAATGTGAAATTTTTTGGGTTTTTTTCTCTTCTGAAACTATACTATAATTATACTATATAGATGCCGATTATAAGTTTTTGGAATTGATATTTAGTTGCATACTGGCTTACCTGATTAGATATATTTTTTAAGAGAATATGGAATATATATATATATATATATATATATATATATATATATATATATATATATATATATATGTAGATTGTTCTGAGTTTGGGTTTTGCCCTGTGTAATGTTTTGCATGTCTATGCGACGTTTCGGCGAAATCACATTCACCATCTTCAGGCTGAAGATGTATATATATATACATATAAAAATTATTATTATTATTATTATTTAAATTTGTATGCTGCCCATCTCTGTAGACTATATAATATAACATTAATTTTGATATTGATATTATTGGAACCATTAATATATATGTGTATTTCTTTATGAAGGAATTATATCTGTAGTATAGCTTTATTATTAATTAATTAAATAATTAAGCAGAATTAGATCTTGCACTTCTCTTTGTATATGTATAAACTGCATAGGTATATAAATTGATTGGTGATATATTGGTAATAGATATAATATCATTAGCATTACTAAATTTAAAGGTTAAAGCTTAAAAATTGAGGTGTCAAACAGAATTTTGGTGCAGGAAAATTAATTGACTATTTGGTATTGATAGCAGAATAGATTAGAAGTATTGATCCTTCTTGTCTTAAAGGAAATATTGAGAACAATTGATTAATACAAAGTTGTAACAACACATCTGCTGGTTGATTTGGGATCAGTATATAACAATTGAGTTGTGAATTGATGGTTATTTATCTGGGAGGTATTTTTTTAAGGAGAGTTTTTTTAAAACTTTAAGGAGAAGGAATGGCAACTCAACAAACAGTAACCAAGTCAATTAGAAAGAGTAACCTAACTCTATCATCCCCAACGGTACATAAATCCTCTTCTGCCTCTAATCTTACTACAATTGTGGGCAAAGGGCAAACTCCTACTTTACAAACACTACAAAATTCATTAGACAAAATTCAGGAGTTTATGTTTCAACAGCAAGAGGCCACAAATAAAACTCACAAGAAACAATTTTGCAAAACCATCAGGAAATAAAAGAAAAATTTGAAGAGGTGCATGAGAATTTTGCTAAACTCAGTGCTACAATAGAAGGAATGGAAAAGACAGTAGACAAACATGAGACTAAAATTAAAAAGATTGAAGAGATAACAGAAGATAACAGATTAAGATTAAATAAAAGTGAAGACGAACTTAAAAAGGCGAATAAGGCTCTGGAAGCAGCCATTGCGCAGCTTGAATTTGAAAACCCTTCCTTCTATTTAAGGCTACAAAACGTACCAGAGGGGAAAGGGGAGAACCTATTTGTGACAGTTGTTGAAATTTTTGCAGAGGAATTGAAAATAGACGAGGATGATTTGATAGACATATAGATGAGATATACCAAATGCAAATGAATTACACCCGACATCACCAATTCCCTAGGGAGATCCATATCAGATTTACTAAGAAAACATTAAGGGATGAAATTTATAAAAATACTAGAGGTGTATTATCTTATAGAGGAAAAGATATCATGGTATTAAAGCAAATACCTAGAAGGATCTGGGAGAAGAGAAGGGATTTCCACTATTTTACAGCTAAATTAATAAGGAAAGAAATACAGTTCAAGTGGCTTGTGCCAGAAGGGGTGATGGTCATTTGGAAAGGAAAAAAGATTGCAATAGAGACATTAGGACAATGATCAATTTATTTTAGAACATTTAAATAAGGAAAGGGAAAGTAGCACAGAATCAGAGACAGTAAGCCAGGAAGAAAGAGAATCAGAAGAAGAGAGAGTTAATAAACCAAAAAAAGGAAGAGAGGACAGAAACTAGCTGGGAACTAAGAAGTAGTAAAAGAACAAAATAGCCAATAGGAGAATGTATCAACAGATTAAATTATTTTCTGTAAACATTAATGGATTGAATTCACCAAAAAAAGAGGACAAGTATATAGTAAATTAAAGAAACAGAGTGCAGATATTATTTGCCTCCAAGAAGTGCACGTAAAAAAATGACAAATCAATTTTGGAAAAACCTATGCTAGAGAAGTGAATAACTTCCCTAGCATAGGTTTTTCCAAAATTGATTTGTCATTTTTAGGGAATGACTTTCCTAAAAGGGGAAAGAAAAGAGGAATTGCAGTTTACATAAAAAATTGATTAAACCCCACAATGATTGACAGAAATGAGAAAGGGAAGATTTTGATAATAGAAATAGTATTTAACGAGAAAAAGATAACATTAATTGTGATTTATGCACCTAACATTGACCAAAAAGCTTTCTATAAAAAACTCCATCAAAAAATAACAAAGAAAACATTTGTGTGGCTGGAGATTTCAATGCAGTAGCAAATTTTGGAAAAGATTATAAGGGAACAGAAAAAAAGAAAAAGAAAAAAGAATTACCAGCTGAATTTAATGATATAGTAGAGGAATTTAAATTGAATGATGTATTGTGGGAAACTCATTATGATGAACAAAAATATACTTACTATTCTTACCACCACAAGTCCTGGACCAGACTTGATATGGTATGGATGGATATAGGGCTTCAAAAATATATTTTAACAGCAGAAATCAAACCAAATTTCTGGGCCGACCATAATCCAATAACTCTTACAATTAAAGAAGAACATATTAAAAGACACAGGTGGACAATGAATTCTAAAATAATAGAGAAAAACCAATACAAACAGTTTATAGACAAAAAATTAAAAGTCTTAGAAAAAATTGGAACAACGATACATCGATACAGAATATATGCGATACGATAAAGGCTTTTGTCAGAGGACTAACAATTGCATATATAAATAAAAAGAAAAAAATTAAAAACTAACCAAATGAGGGAAAGCCAGAAGGAATTAGGGGAGTTAGAAACCAAATTACTAAATGACCCAGAGAATGTGGAAACAAAACAGAATACCCCTAAAAAGCATTTGGAGACCTGATACAGAACAGAGCCGTGCAAGCTATTATGGGTGTACCTAGATATACTCATATAACACTGATACTCCGTGACCTGTACTGGTTGCCAATTGGTCTCCAAACACAAGGAGTTGGTTATCACCTATAAAGCTCTACAAGGCTCAGGACCAGACTATCTCCAGGACTGCCTTCTACCACACACCTCACATTGACCAATAAGAACCCACAGAATCGGCCTTCTCCAGGTCCGTCAGCCAAACAATGTTGGGTGTCAGGCCTCCAGGGAAGAGCCATCTCTGTGGTGTCTCTGGTCCTATGGAACCAACTGCCTCCAAAGGTTCAGATCCTTCCCATCTTACTGGCCTTCCACAAAGCTATAAACACCTGACTCTTCAAACAGGTCTGGGGCCATTGAGTGAGTGAGATATTTCCTAGATCCGGCCATGAATGATGAATGATAATGAGAATATGTGTATTTTACTAAGGTTTTTAATTAATGTTTTTATGTCATTTTTAAGAATTGTTGTTGCTTGTTGGAAGCCACCCAGAGTCCTTTGGGAGTTGGGTGGCATATAAGTACAACTAATAAAATAAATAAATAAATAAATAAAGATTTCTGATATACTAATTATATAGGGGTCCATAAGGGAAATGCTACAAATGGCTTGACTTATTTTCCAGTATCAGACACCATACTAGGATTGACCCTGGAGGCTCTTGACCGGATTGTGCTGTTGCGACCTCTCCATGGCACTAGAGAGCTCCATGGTTCAACGAGGAGCTCCGGGAGTTGAAATGCCAGAAGAGACATCTAGAGATGCGATGGAGGAAGAGTAAATCCGAATCCAATCAAACACTTGTAAGAGCTCATATTAAGACTTACAAAGTGGCGCTCAAGGCGGCAAGATGCACGTATCTTGCCGCCTTGATTGCATCAGCAGAATATCGCCTGGTCGCTCTGTTTAGGGTGACCCACTCCTTTCTTAACCAGGGGGGAGTTGGGGAGCCCTTGCAGAGCAGTGCAGAGGATTTTAACACATTTTTCACTGATAAAGTCGCTCGGATCCGAGCGGACCTTGACTCAGATTGAATAACGAGTCAGTCGAGGTGACTAGGGCCCGTACTTGTCCATCTCTCTGGGAAGAGTTTGATCTGGTGATACCTGATGAAGTGGACAAGGCCATTGGAGCTGTGAGTTCCGCCACCTGTTTACTGGATCCGTGTCCCTCTTGGCTGGTTTCAGCCAGCTGGGAGGTGACACGGAACTGGGTCCAGGAGATTGTCAATGCTTCTTTGGGGAGGGGGTCCTTCCCAGCTCCCTACAAGGACGCACTTGTGCGCCCCCTCCTCAAGATGCCTTCCCTGTACCCAGCCATTCTTAACAATTACCTTCATGGGGAATGTTGTTGAGAAGGTGGTGGTGCTCCAGCTCCAGCGGTCCTTGGAAGAAGCCGATTATCTAGGCCCTCAACAGTCAGGATTCAGGCCCGGCTACAGCATGGAAACTGCTTTGGTCATGTTGATGGATGATCTCTGGCAGGCCTGGGACAGGAGTTTATCCTCTGTCCTGGTGCTTCTCGACCTCTCAGCGGCTTTCGATACCATTGACCATGGTATCCTTCTGCTGGAGGGGTTGGGAGTGGGAGGCACTGTCCTTCAGTGGTTCTCTTCCTACCTCTCCGGTCAGTTGCAGTCGGTGTTAGTGGGGGGTCAGAGATCGACCTCTAGGCTTCTCCCTTGTGGGGTGCCTCAGGGGTTGGTCTTCTCCCCCCTGCTATTTAATATCTACATGAAACCGCTGGGCAAGATCATCCAAGGGCCTGGGGTGAGGTATCATCAGTATGCTGATGATACCCAGCTGTACATCTCCACCCCATGTCCAGTCAACGAAGCAGTGGAAGTGATGTGCTGGTGCCTGGAGGCTGTTGGGGTCTGGATGGGTGTCAACAGACTGAAACTCAACCCTGATAAGATGGAGTGGCTGTGGGTTTTGCCTCCCAAGGACAATTCCATCTGTCCATCCATTACCCTGGGGGGGGATTATTGACCCCCTCAGAGAGGGTCCGCAACTTGGGTATCCTCCTCGATCCACAGCTTACATTAGAGCACCATTTTTCAGCTGTGGGGAGGGGGGCGTTTGCCCAGGTTCGCATGGTGCACCAGTTGCGGCCCTACCTGGACTGGGAGTCACTGCTCATAGTCACTCATGCCCTCATCACCTTGAGGTTCGACTACTGTAATGCTCTCTACATGGGGCTACCTTTGAAAAGTGTTCAGAAACTTCAGATCGTGCAGAATGCAGCTGCGAGAGCAATCATGGGCTTCCCTAAGTATGCCCATGTTACACCAACACTCCGCAGTCTGCATTGGTTGCCGATCAGTTTCCGATCACAATTCAAAGTGTTGGTTATGACCTATAAAGCCCTTCATGGCATCGGACTGGAATATCTCCGGGACCGCCTTCTGCCACACAAATCCCAGCGACCAGTTAGGTCCCACAGAGTTGGCCTTCTCCAGGTCCCATTGACTAAACAATGTCATCTGGCAAGACCCAGGGGAAGAGCCTTCTCTGTGGTGGCCCCAACCCTCTGGAACCAGCTCCCCCCAGAGATTAGGATTGCCCCCACCCTCCTTGCCTTTCGTAAACTCCTTAAAACCCACCTCTGCCGTCAGGCATTGTGGAATTGAGACATCTCCCCCAGGCCTATATAATTTATTCATGGTATGTTTATGTGTATGTCTTGTTTTTTAAATAAGGGTTTTTTAGATATTTTTAAATATTAGATTTGTTGTACATTGTTTTTATTATTGCTGTGAGCTGCCCCGAGTCTACGGAGAGGGGCGGCATACAAATCTAATTAATAATAATGATAATAATAATAATAATAATAATAATAATAATAATAATAATTACAGAAAATTTGCAAAATAGAAACACCAAAATCTGATCTGGCACCAGTAGAAGCTCCAATAAGATCTGGAGTCACTGCACAACTGGAACCTGATGATAACTTGGAAAGACAGCAAGAAGCTGCAAATGAAACACTTGACACTATCACTCAAAGGCAGCAGGAACTTAAGGACCAAATACTTGCTCATGCAGGGTCCAATGCAGAGCGAAAGAGACTACCAGCCTTAAAAAACATAAGCAAGAAACTATTTGTCGCACTGATGGAAGATATTAACTCTGCACTTGCAACTGTCAGTGTAACTTCAATTGAAGAATTGAATCAGCTTGCCTACAGTACAGCTGTGATAGTAACTGAAGAACTAGGGTTACTGCAACAGAAACCAATCGGAAAACCAACTGGAAAACCAAAATGGAAAATCAGACTAGAACTGAAAATCAGAAGCTTGAGATCAGATGCAAGTAACTTGAAGAAAATTAAGGAGCAGAAACTGAACAATCAGAAGATCAAAGACTATTTGACAAAAAAGTACTGGCTTAGTACAAGAAAGAACAAGGAAGCTCTGGAAATTGTAAAGCAGCAGATAACAGTCGCAGCCAGGAAAATTGAGTGATATGAAGCTAGGATCACCCAGTACAGGCAGAATCAAACATTTAAATCCAACCAGAGGCAGTTCTACCAGAACCTGCATCAGCAAACAGATAAGAAAATTGAAAAGCCAGAGGTGAAAATAACAACAAAGTTCTGGAAAGATCTCTGGGAGATCAAAAAGGACTATAACAGGACTGCTGGGTGGATAAAAGAGTTTGAGAAGGAATTCTCAGGGAGCAATATGCAGCAGCTGGAGATAACACCTGAAATGATTGCAGAAAGAGTGAAGAGAGTGAAGAACTGGACATCCCCTGGCATTGATCAGGTGCATGGTTTTTGGCTGAAATACCTGACCAGCCTGCATGCAAAAATGGCGAATTGTTCAACAAAATGCTGCAGACAGGAAATATTAGTGAATGGCTTACAACTGACAGAACATATTTAATACAGAAAGACTCAGCAAAAGGAGCCATACCAACATGTTTGCCGACCATGCTCAAACTGCTGACAGGTGTCATAGCTGACACAATTTAGGACTACCTAGAAGAAAATGACATCATGCCAGTGGAGCAAAAGGGCAATAAAAGACGAAGTAGAGTTACGAAATACCAGCTCCTAATTGATAAAATGATTTTGGAGAACTGTAAAAACAGGGAAAAAACCCTATACATGACCTGGATTGACTACAAGAAAGCCTTTGACTCATTGCCACACAGCTGGATTATAAAATGCCTGGAAGTCATTGGAGTCAATGAAAACATCAGGAAATTAATAGAAAAGGCGATGTAATATTGGAAGACTGAGCTTTTTGTTGGGAATGAAAGCTATGGACTGATCAACATCAGAAGGGGCATCTTCCAGGGGAACTCTTTGTCCCCATTGCTATTCATCATCGCTATAATCCCGCTGTCACTCATCCTACAGAAAATAAACCTAGGCTACCAAACTGCTAGGAATTCACCAAAAATTTCACACCTGCTGTATATGGATGATCTGAAGTTGTACGGAAAATCAGAAACTGAGATACAGTCACTAACCAACACTGCGAATCTTCAGCAATGACATCAGTATGGAGTTTGGCCTGGATAAATGTGCCACAGTGGCACTGAAAAGGGGGAAAATCACTGAAAGTAAGGGCATTGAAATGCCAAATGATCAAACCATCAAGTGCCACCAGCCAGAAGCCAACAGATACTTGGGCATCTTGCAACTGGATAATATCAAGCATAGCCATGTGAAAACTGTGAGCAGAAAAGAATACATCCAGAAGACCAGAAAAATTTTGAAGAGCAAACTGAATGTTGGCAACACTATCAAGGCTATAAATACGTGGGCCATACCTGTCATTAGATACATAGCTGGCATAGTGAACTGGACTCAAGCAGAGCTGCACAACCTGGACAGGAAAACCAGAAAATTAATGACAATCCATCATGCACTACACCCCCGCAGTGACGTTGACAGGCTGCATTTACCTAGGAAAGCAGGTGGCAGGGGACTTTTGCAAGTGAAGCAGACAGTGGAAGAAGAGAAGCAGACAGTGGAAGAAGAGAAGCATACATTAGCTGTCTATGTGAAGGAGAGCAAAGAGTCAGCGTTGATGGAGGTCAACAATAGGAAGCTTCTCAAAGTGAAGCAAGCTAAGGACCAGTACAGAAAAACTGTAACTCAATGTCATATGGACAGCTGGCGGAACAAAGCATTGCATGGCCAGTTCTTGGAGAAGATTGAAGGCAAAGTGGATAAAGAAAAGACCTGGTCATGGCTTACAAGTGGAACACTCAAAAAGGAGACAGAAGGACTAATATTGGCGGCACAAGAACAGGCCATTAGAACACATGCTGTCAAAGCCAGAATTGAAAAATCAACAGACGATCCAAAGTGCAGACTCTGTAAAGAAACAGATGAAACAATCAATCACATACTCAGCTGCTGCAAAAAGATCGCACAGACTGACTACAAGCTGTGGCACAGATGATCCACTGGAACTTGTGCTGGAACTACCATTCACCAGTGGCAAAGAACTGGTGGGATCATAAGCCCGAAAAAGTGGTTGAAAATGAGCAAGCAAAACTACTGTGGGACTGCCGACTTCCGACTGACCGAATTCTGAAGCATAACACACCAGACATCCTGACTGTCGAGTAAAAGAAAGTATGGATCATCGACATCGCAATCCCAGGGGACAGCAGAATTGAGGAGAAGCAGCTAGAGTAATTAGTGAAATACGAAGATCTAAAAATCGAGCTGCAACGACTCTGGCCTAAGCCAGTGAAAGTGATCCCAGTGGTACTTGGCACGCTGGGCGCAGTGACAAAGGATCTCAGTGGACATTTGAAAACCATTGGAATTGACAAAATCTCCATCTGTCAATTGCAAAAGGCTGCTTTACTGGGATAGGCAAACATAATTCGCCGCTACATCACGCAGTCCTAGATGCTTGGGAAGCGCCCGACTGGTGATGAAATACAAAATCCAGCGTAGTGATCTCGTTTGCTGTGTTGTATTGATACAATAATAATAATAATAATAATAATAACAATAACAACAACAACAACAACAATAATAATAATAATAATAATAATAATAATATAACAATAACAACGTAATACTGCATGTGTGATCAATAGAGTTTGTAACGCTTCCCAATCACCTAGGACTGTGTGATGTATAATAATAATAATAATAATAATAATAATAATAATAATAATAATAATAATATAACAATAAAAACATAATACTGCATGTGTGATCAATAGGGTTTGTAACAAATATTTGTTTGTTTGTTTGTTTGTTTGTTACCTGACTTTTTTGTCTCTGAATAGTAAGCAATAATAAATAAAAATCTAAACAGAACAGCTGGCTTGGGGAATAAACAAAACAGAATGCACAAGTAACTTTTAAAAGCTGTATACAAGGAACTTCTACCTGCTCAAGTTCTAGAACAGTGAAGGCTAATCTATTTGTCCCTGCATGCCGAATGTGCCGGCACAATGCAATGCAATGCATGCACAACTCTTCTGCACTCCCTGCTCCCTGTGCACCCCGCCTTCCGCACATGCACCACAATCTCCTGCATGTGCCCCATGCATGCGCTTGTGACCCCATACATGTGCACATGATCCCTCCGTGTGCCTCAACACCCATGCATGCACACATAATCCTCTCTGCTCCCTGTGCATATCTCCCGCATGTATTCCTCCCCCTGCGCATGCGTGGCAGAGACCTGGAAACCAGCTGGCTGGCAGGAAGCACATGCACAGGCATGGTGGAGCTGAACTGGGTGACAGCTTGCATGCCCGCAGTGGGTTTTTCGTGCCACCTGTGGCACATGTGCCATAAGGTTGCCATCATGATCCTTGGATCCTGACCATACAGTCAGGTTTTAAGAATTCTTTTAACAAGGATCAGAGTGGAAGTCGAAAGAATATCTGGTGCTTTTGTGGGATATAAATTTCTGACTCCCACCATAGGACTTTTATTTACAGCAACTCCGTTTATATGACTTTTAATTAAACTACTTTTATTTTATTTAGAAATATATTTCTCCCCTAAATGCATGGCAAGAAGGAATTATAGTTATTTGCTTAAATGAAAATGTGATGATTATTTTTTCTACTACTCTTAGATACTTTTGTGCGTACAATTTGTATTTTTTCTGCGGACAGTCTAAAAGCTAGAAATATTACAATATACTGTATTTCATTCATTCATTCAAAGTTTTGGTTTAGGAACTGTATAAACAAACAAACAACAACAGAGTTGGAAGAGGACTTGGTGGTCTTCTAGTCCAACCCCCTGCTTAGGCAGGAAACCTTACACTACTTCAGACAGATGGTTATCCAACATCTTCTTAAAAACTTCCAGTGTTGGAGCATTCACAACTTCTGGAGGCAAGCTGTTCCACTGATTAATTGTTCTAACTGTCAGGAAATTTCTCTTTAGTTCTAAGTTGCTTCTCTCCTTGTTCAGCTTCCCCCCATTGCTTCTTGTTCTATCCTCAGGTGCTTTGGAGAATAGGTCGACTCCTTCTTCTTTATGGCAACCCCTGAGATATTGGAACACTGCTATCATATCTCCCCTAGTCCTTCTTTTCATCAAACTAGCCATGCCCAGTTCTTGCAACTGTTCTTCATATGTTTTAGCCACCAGTCTCCTAATCATCTTTATCACTCTTCTCTGCACTTTTTCCTAGAGTTTCAACATCCTTTTTGCATCGTGGCAACCAAAACTGAATGCAGTATTCCATGTGTGGCCTTACCAAGGCCTTACAAAGTGGCATTAACGCTTCACATGATCTTGATTCTATCCCTCTGTTAATGCAGCCTAAAGCTGTGTTCGGGGTTTTTTTGGCAGGTGCTGCACACTGCTGGCTTATATTTAAATGGTTATCCACTAGGAGTCCAAGATCCCTTTCACTACTGTTGAACAATGTACCACATATATGTACCTGTGCATTGTTTTTCTTGCCTAAGTGTAGAACCTTACTTTTTTCACCATTACATTTCATTCTGTTAGATAGCGCCCATTGTTCATGTTTGTCAAGATCCTTTTGTATTTTGCACCTATCTTCTGGAGTGTTGGCTGTTCCTGCCAGTTTGGTGTCATCTGCAAATTTGATAACTTCCTCATCTATCCCCTCATCCAAGTCATTGATGAATATGTTGAAGAATACTGGACCTAAAACAGAGCCTTGGGGTACTACACTGCATATCCCTCCATGTAGATGTAGTTCCATTGAGCACCACACGTTGAGTGCAGTTGGTTAGCCGGTTTTGAATCCATCTGGTGGTGTTGCTGTCCATCCCACATTTTTCTACTCTACTTAGTAGTTGTTCTACCCCTTTGTTACACAGATTGCAAATGCTCACAACACCCTTCTTTAACAACTTTTATTCATAACATTTTTTTTTTCAAATTATCAATCATTTCATTTCCAGCTAAGTTCATTAGCTCTTGGCAACTCTGCATTCCAATCTCAGTTCTACTTTAATGGCTCCAAGAGCCGCACCAAAGGCTAAATCATAATTGTCCCACATAGATAAAATTCCACATACATCATGAACTTTGACAGCTCCCCCAAAAGTTCAGATAACTTACATCTTCTCAGGTAGACGTTCTTTCATAGCTAGAAGCTGTGATTTCTGAAGCTTCATCAGAGCACCTTGGAAGAAACAGTTTCTATGAGAATAGATGAATTCCACAAAGGGTTTACCCAGACTCCCATTCTTTATATAGCTCTAGTGACGAATCAGCCACTCTAGACTACCCATAGTATATAATCACTTCCTTTTTCCTTACAATTTGTGCTGTCTGCTCTGGAATCTTCTAAATCTAGGATTTAACAATGGTTCATTTTCATAAGGTCTCCCTCTTCCTTCTTAGAAATAGTCTGCATTAACACCTCTTCACCTCATCTACCTCCCCTTCACAAGACCATGGGGTCAATGCATCCAGAAGGCTCTGGTTCTTCCTCGTCCTCATCATCCGACATTATCAAAGTTGATCTAGGCTTATTCACAACAGTAGTAGGTTATGTTCTACTTACTTATTTTAGTAGTAGGTTATGGTATACTGCAACCGATATTTGGTGTGCCTTTATTTTGCCATGTATAAAAACAAACTTGAATATATATAATAGCATGTGGGGGAATAGTTAAAAGAGTTAACTCAGAGTTAATATAAATATAAATAGTTATAATTAGAATCATAGAAACATACTATTTCCTGTATTTTATCTTAGGATGGATATATATTTATCCCAGGCATGTTTAAATTCAGTTACTGTGGATTTACCAACTACGTCTGCTGGAAGTTTGTTCCAAGCATCTACTACTCTTTCAGTAAAATAATATTTTCTCATGTTGATTCTGATCTTTCCCTCAACTAACCTCAGATTGTGCCCCCTTGTTCTTTCCTATTAAAAACACTTCCCTCCTGAACCTTATTTAACCCTTTCACATATTTAAATGTTTCAATCATATCCCCACTTTCCCTTCCCTTTCCAGACTAAACAGATTGAGTTCATTAAGTCTTTCCTGATAAGTTTTATGCTTAAGACCTTCCACTATTTTTGTAGCCCATCTTTGGACCCATTCAATTTTATCAATATTTATTGTAGGTGAGGTCTCCAGAGGTTTTTGCTAACACAGAACTGCCAATACAATACAGAGGGATTCCTTTTCCCCAAGTTCATTATTTTACATTTGGATACATTAAACTGCAGTTTCCATTGCTTTGACCACTTATCTAGAAAAGCTAAATCATTTGCCATACTACAGACGCCTCCAGGAATATCAACCCTATTGCACACTTTAGAGTCATCGGCAGATAGGCAAACCTTTCCTACCAAACCTCCCCTTATGTCACTCATAACCATATTAAAAAGAATAGGACCCAGAACAGATCCTTGTGGCACACCACTTGTAATCAGGCTGTGCTCAGAATACTTGCCATTAACAACAACCCTCTGATATCTAATCCTCAGCCAGCTTCAAATCCACTGAACTATTCAGGAATTAAGTCCGATCTTCACTAATCTATCTATCAGCTCTAAAGTCCAGATAGGCAATATCCACAGCACCACCTTCATCCAACACCTTTGTGACATAGTCAAAGAAATCAATGAGATTAGTCTGACATGATTTGCCTTCAGTAAAACCATGCTGGTTTGGGTTCAATAAGTTACTGGTTTTTATGTGCTAATTTTTGAGAAGAGTCTACATCATTTTAACTACAACTGATGTCAAACTAACTGGCCTGTAGTTACCAGCTTCTTCTCAACTACCCTTCTTGTGGATAGGCACAATATTGTCCATTCTTCAATCATCAGAAACATCTCCTGTTAAAAGGGATTGGTTAAACAAATCAGTTGGGGTGGGAGGGTGGGGTAGCAATCACAGATCGGAGTTCTTTAACAACTCTGGGGTGGATGCCATCTGGACCTATTGCCTTATTTATCTTTAATTGTTCAAGTTCTTCTAAGACATCGGTCTCTGAGATCACTGGAGCTGAATACCTACAGCTGGATATCCATCCATAGAATTATATTGTAAACTGTCTTCTGAAAAAACTGAACAGAAATAGTTATTCAAATGTTCAGTGACCTCCTTATTCCCATCAATGTATGTATTATCTCCAGTACAAAGCTTTGTGGTGCTACAGTTTTTCTTCTCCTGATATATCTGAAGAAAGTTTTATCCCCCTTCTTCACAGATTTGGCAATTTCTTCCTCTTTTGGGGCTTTAGCAGCATATATTATCTGTTTTGCCTCCTTCTGTCTCATTTTATATACCTCTCTGTCAGCTACACTTCCAACTCTTTATACCTCCTATAGGCAGACTTCTTTCATTGACTATATTCCTTACATCATTGCTAAACCATAGAAGTTTCTTCTTCCTTTTACCTTCAGTTATTTGCCTTACATACAGTCCAGTGGCTTTTAAGATGGCCTTTTTTAATACAGTCCACTGGACGCTCACTCCTGCCATTTTATCTCTCCCCTTTAATTCATTATTTAAATATTCACCCATTTCATTGAAATTTATTTTTCTGAAATCCAATACTTTGGTTGTAATATAAGATTGTTCACAATCAGTTTTTACATCAAACCACAAGCATACGTGGTCACTGCAACCTAAATTTTCACTCACCTTAACTTCTGAAACCCAATTCCCATTTGTAAAAACTAAATCTAGAATATTCTTCCTACTAGTTGGTATCTTAACCAGCTGTTCCAGAGCTGCTCCTGTAATGGCCTCTACTATATTCTTATTTTTGCATGTAAGAGCTCTAGGAATATTCCAGTCAACGTCAGGCATGTTGAAATCATCCCTAACCACAATATCTCCCTTTACTATACAAATCCAATAAACAAACAAACAAACAAACAAATACTGCCATTTGGATAATTTCATCCACTATCTTGTTGTCATAATCCCCAGATTGCCCCAGAGGCTTATAGTTTACCCCAATTCTAATGACAGAACCTTTAGTTTGCATGCAATTCCATAGAGTCTCCATCTATTTACATGTATTTTGATTATAATTATAAAAATAAATAATATAGTTAAAATAATTATCTCAGCCAATTCTGAGTATTATATTTATTAAAGCAAATCATATTTGTTTTAAAATGTAGTTTCAAGTAACCTTGTCCATAAAATATATTTTTGTTTGCTTCTTTTTCACATATAAATTCTTTAACTTTCTTTCCCAAATTTATTTTAATAGCTTCAGTAGCTACTTCAGTAACTTCACTGGATTTAATCTTTACACTTTAAAGATATTAATAATTGTATTCAGTGATGTTGAAGCTTAAGAATCTGGATCTTAAACTTGGAAAAAGTTAGGGATGAAAGTATGTCATCCTGATTTTCTTGAAGGCAAATGTTGATGTATTTAATGACCTTTTCAAGTCTGTATTATTAAAAGAATTGAAAAATAGATCCAACAGATAATGCTACTGAAGCTGAACATCAATTTGGCTTGTAAGGCTTTTAAATTAAAGCAGACTTGGAAAGCCAAATTTATTTAGATTCAGCAGTGTACTAGTTCTCTTACATGCTTATGAAGTTTACTGCAGCATTTGACAGAGCTAGGACAGATTATATTTGTGTGGTCCTGGACAAGGTCTTAGTCAGGACCCTGGTTTTAGGCTGCTGCTACTCAATACCAGATCAGTTACCAACAAGCCCCCTTGATCGGAGATCTTCTTTTGGAGGAAGGGGCTGACCTGGCTTGTGTGACCGAGACCTGGCTGGGACCCAAGGGAGGTGTTCCTCTATCTGAAATGTGCCCAAACGGATTTTTGGTCTTACATCAGCCATGACACCAGGGAAGGGGTGGTGGTGTGGCAAGACTCTAAACCCTCACAAGGTCCCTGCCCCTGAGATTGTCAGGTGTGAGTCTCTCCTTTTGAAGTTGGACTCAAGGGTTCAGTTGGCTTGCTGTTAACATACTTGCCTCTCAGCTGTGTTACAACCCTGCCTGCACTGCTCGAGTGTGTGGCCGGGCTGGCGGTGGAGTTTCCAGGCTCATGGTCCTGGGTGATTTTAATTTATTGTTACTCAGTAGATTCTCTGATGCAGTACCGGAGTTCATGGCTTCCATGACAACCATGGACCTGGCCCAAGTAATTCAGGGTCTGACTCATGAGGGTGGTCACACACTCAACCTAGTATTTCTCTCGGGGCAATGGAAGAAAGATCTGGTATTAAGAGATATAGACATCACATCCTTGCCATGGTCAGATCACTCCCTGCTGAGGCTGGACTTTGAAAAGCCAATCCCCCATCACAGGGAGGCAGAATTGATTTGATGGTTCCACCCCAGGTGCCTAATGAACCCAAAAGGAAAGTTGGGGAAATACCAGACTCGTTTGTCAACAATTTGGCAGAATTCCTGGTGTTGACCTGGAATAAGGCTGCTTCAGGGGCTCTGGACTGGATTGCGCCTTTGTGGAGATCTCCTTGGTTTATCAAAGTACTCCGAGAGATGAAATGCTGAAAGAGATGCCTAGAGCAACAATAGAGATGTAGTAACTCCGAATCAGACTGAACACAATGAAGAGTTTTTATTAAGACCTACCTTGTGGTGATAGAGGTGGCAAAATGTGCACATTTTCCCGCTCTTATTGCAAATTCCCGCCCAGCCGCCCTGTTTAAGGTGACCCATTCCCTTCTAAACAAGGCAGTGGAGCCCTTGCAGGGTAGAGCTAAGGAATTTGTTCAGTTTCTTGCAGATAAAGTCGCTCAGAATGACCTGGACTCCAATTGGGCAATTCAGAACAAAATAACAGGGTTAGGCCTTAGTCCTGTTTTATGGGATGAATTTGACTTGATGACACCTGATGAAGTGGACAAAGCCATGGGAGCTGTGAGTTCCTCCACCTGCTTATTGGACCCATGTCCCTCCTGGCTGGTTTCATCAAGTAGAGAAGTGGCATGCAGTTGAATCCAGGCATTGATTAACGCTTCCTTGAGAGAAGGGTCATTTCCTCAACTGCTAAAAGAAGTGGTTGTACAACCCTCCTCAAGAAACCATCCTTGGATCCAGCCAGGTTGAAAAACTTTAGACCAGTTTCCAACCTACCCTTCTTGGGTAAGGTTGTAGAGAAGGTGGTTGCACTCCAACTCTGGTGGTCCTTGGATGAAGTCAATTGTCTTGACCTTTTCCAGTCTGGTTTCAGGACTGGTCGCAGCACAGAAACCACTTTGGTTTCATTGATGGATGATCTCTAGCGGGCCCGCAATAGGGGTCATTCCTCTATCCTGGTGCTTCTTGACTTTTCAGCAGCTTTCAATATCATTGACCATGATATCCTTCTACAACAGCTGGAGGGATTTTTTTAATTAATATTTTTATTGATTTTTATAATATAAAACACACACATAACATATAACATGTGCTCAGTGATTGTGCCCACCACCAGACAATCAATCATACCCCATCACCAGTTGGGGGTATTTCTTGTATAAATCATTTAAACCCAAGAGTGAAATGTTTCTTTACGTATTATAGAGTGATTCCAACTTGTTTCTTATAGCTTGGTCTCGGATCCTACTCGACATATATCGTTTTACCTTGTCCTATCGCCCCATCAGCTGTTGCAAATCAGTTTCATTAATCGAATTCATCCTTTTATCCATAATCTCAAATTGAATGTGGTCCACCATATACCTATACCAATTTTGCATTGTCCATTTTGTCGTGTCTTCCACCCCAAGACTATTACTGCCTGAGCGCTTTCTATTGCTGCTTGTTTATTTCTCTGTATTCTCCCATCTCAGTACTTTTTACTAATACTGCCATTTCCTTAGTAATCGTCCATCTTATATTTAATATCCTATTAATATCCTCTTGCACTTTTTGCCAAAAGTTTTGCACCACTGGGCATTCCCAGAGCATATGCATAAACACTCCTTTATCTTGGCACCCATGCCAACAGATATCTTTAACGTTCTGCTGAAAGTGTACAAGTTGGACAGGTGTGTAATACCTCTTATGTAATATTTTCCTTCTCATTTCCCTAACTCTTGTATTCTTGATTTTCCTTGTATTCTCTACTGTATTTTCCATCTCTTGCACCTCTACTTGTATCTCATTTTGCCACCATTTAGTCAATCCTTGGATCACATCCCCATCTGACTTCACTAACATCTTATAAATATTGCTTGCTTGCGCTTTTGTACCCTTAGTTTTTTCTCTTATTATTTTCTCCAGCTCTATCTCCTCCCTAAATAGTGCTTCTTTATTCTCCCTTTCATTCAGATATTTACATATTGCATTTATTTGTAGCCATCTTTCCTTACCCAGCCATCATTCTATACGATTTCTACTTGGCCTCCCATCCTTCTCATGTTCTATCTTAGTTATCCCTCTTGCCTTCAACTCTCCTATACCCCTATTTAAATTTATTTCATTATCTTTATTTATTACATAAATCGATGACAGTTTTGATTTATATAATCCTATTTTCCCCTGCCATTTTTTCCAAATTTCCATAGTCCCTTTCATGGGACCTATTAGTTTATTTAAGTCGCTCCTATTCCACCTTATAAAAATTAATTCTCTATTCTTAATCCCGTTTATCTGTTTTTCCAATTTCACCCATTTATTTTCAAATAATTGCAGCTCCATTAATCTTTCAATTTGAAATGCTTCCCTATACAGCTGCAAACAAGGAATTCCCCATCCACCCTCTTTTTTGTTCACTATTAACCACTTTTTTCTTATTCTTGGTCTCTTATCTTCTTCAACCCAGTAATTAAGGTTGTTATCCCACTCTCTAAACTTGGATGCTGATAGCCTCCCCCCCCCGGCAGTACCTGAAACAGAAACATCATTTTGGGAATTATCATCATTTTCAAGGCTCTTATTTTAGATATTCTCCTTAGCTTTTTCTCTTTCCAGCTCTTCATCTGTTTCAACATTTTCCTCCATATTGATCTATAATTCACCTCCTCAATTTTCGCTGGATTTCTCAATAACCAAATTCCCAGATATTTAATTTTCTTTAGTCCTAACTTCAACCCTGATTCTTTCCTGATTTCTATCTGCTCTCTCGGAACTGTATTTAAACACATAATCTCCGATTTTTCCATACTGACTGACAATCCTGATTCCTGTTTAAACTTTTGTAGAATATTTCTTATACCTTTAATCATCTCCATCGGGGTCTGGGTCAATATAATTGCATCGTCTGCAAATAGGTTTAATTTCATTTCTATTTCCCCTTATTTTGTATCCTGCCCAAGTGTCATCTTGTCTTATCTTATTAGCTAACATCTCTATTGCTATTATAAATAACATTGGAGATAAAGGACATCCCTGCTTGGTGCCATTTAGTATTTTAATTTTCTGCGTTCTTTGTCCATTCACCCTTATATACGCTTCATTCCCTTTATAAATCTCTTTTATAGTTTCACAAAATATATCCCCATATTTAATTCCTTACATAGTTTATATAAATAGCTATGGTTAACTTTATCTAAAGCTTTATAAACATCTAATTTCAAAATTTCTAATTTCCTTTAATAACGGTAGCATCGTGCGTTACATTTATTACATTTATAATTGGTTCACTTATTTTCCTTCCCTTCACAAATCCATATTGATCCTCATCAATTATTTTTGGTAGAATATTTTCAAGTCTATTTGCCAATATCTTCATAAATATTTTATAATCTTGATTTGCCAAGCTGATAGCACGGTAGGACCCAGGCTTTCTTAGATCTCGATCTATCTTCGGAATAGTAACAATTTCTGAAAGCTTCCATGTCTGTGGGATATCATGAGTTAACCATATATTATTAAACAGTTTCCCCAAGTGCGGCAACAATATATTCATATTAGTTTTATAAAATTCCCCTGTAAACCCATCAGGGCCCGGTGCTTTGGCTTGTTTTAACCCTTTAATTACTCTAGCAATTTCTTCTGCATTCAATATTTGTTTGTTTTCTTCGGTTACTATTTTCCCAACATTGAGGACTCCTATATTAACCTGCTCCTCTTTATACAAATCCTCATAATATTTTCTCATTATCTTCTCTAGCTGCTCTTTACCATATCTAACCTCTCCATGATTTTTCTTTCCTCTTCTTCAAATATCTTGCCATTTGTTGCACTGATTTTGTCCCCCAACTCAATGTTTTTTGTCTCATTATCATTCTTATCTTATTCCATTGGATCTCATCATATACCATCAATTGTTTCCTTTTCAATTTCAATAAACTATTCCAATCCCTACTCTTAGTTAATCTTAGCTGCTCTTGTATCAAGTCTATTTCCCTTATTTTCATTTCCCTTTCTCTACCCCACCTCTTTCTAATATCTGCTTCCATACATATACATTGTCCCCTCATATAAGCCTTTCATGCATCCCACACAATTGATTGTTTAATATCACCTATATCATTAATTCTAAAATATTCACATAAGTCTGTTTGCAATTTATCTTTATCTTGTTCACTAGCAGTTACAACTGCATTATATCTCCAAATTATTTGGTTGCATTCCTTACCTATTTCCAATTTTGCCAATAGTGGGGCATGATCTGACAACCAAATACTTTTGATATGTACTTTTTTAACTTGTATATTGCCCACCCTATTCATTAATATATAGTCAATGCAACTAAATGTATGATATCTTGCTGAATAATAAGTACCTCTATTTGGGATATATGCATGGAGATCCACCATATTAAGTCTATTTGAATGTAACATCCTACTATTTCCGATCCCATTTGTTAATTGCATATTAAAATCTCCTGCCAAAAATGTTGTGCCTTCCATAAAGTTATCTAACTTCCTTTTTGTACTTATTATAACTTGTTTTGTTTTTGCATTCGGGACATAAATTGCTGCCAATGTCAACTTCTTTTTATTAATTTTCCTTTTAACAACCAACCAACTCCCTTCTCTATCTTTCTGAACTCCAACCTGTTCAAATAAAACCCTCTGATGAATAAGAATCACCATACCTCTACTATTTTGCGTTCCTCAAGATTCATATACCCATTTCCAATTTCTATCATTAATCAATTTATCCCTTCCTCCCCCTTTTTTATATGTTTCTGTCAAAATCATAATATCCACCTTATTTTGCTTAGCCATTCTGAATACAGTAGTATCTCTAGATACGAGCTGCTCCACATGCGAGTATTCCAAGTTACGAGCTGAGACGCGAGCAAAATTTCTGTTCGACACCCGAGCTCAAATTCGAGATACGAGCCAAGCGTCCACTAGGTGGTGCAAGAATTCAATTTTTTCCAGTTATCTCAGTGCGAAAAGCCAAATCTAAATGCATTCGTTCGAGATACGAATTGATCGACATACGAGCTCGGTTCTGGCACAAATTAAACTTGTATGTCAAGGTACCACTGTATCCTGTAATGTTTTAAATTAGATCCCAAACCATTTACATTTAAACCATTATATTACACTCATTCATAATATACAATAATATCCCTTTCCCCCTCTTGTTTCACTCTTGGTTTGTTTTTCTCCTTCCTTACTCCAGTTACCCCCCCCCAAAGTGCCTCCCCCCATGCTCCCTCCACCAAAAGGGGAGAGGACAAGAAAAAACCTTGTCGAATCATGAGGCACCTACCGTACTGAGCTCCACTTTCAACCACTTTTAAATATAATTAAAGAGAAAAATTCCTCTCCCATCTTCCCTTATCCATTTAAATGATTCCTTCTTTTACTTTTTTTAAAACTTCCTTTACCTTTTTCCCTTCTCCCCCCAACAAAAATAAGAGTTAACACTGCATTCCAGAAACGTCTCTGACGAAATCATTTCTTCGCTTTCTTGTCCCACTGGCCTCTTGTTTTTCTCTGCTCCCTTGTAATGGCCTCCACCTGCCTGATTAACTTCTTCAGCTCATTCTCCCTTTGCCTTTTCTCCTTGTCTGGGGTACTGTGACCGCTAAAATAATCTTCTCCTCCTTCTCCTTTTTCTGCTCTTTTTGGCTCTACAGTCCCCCCTCCTTCTACTCCTCGTGGCTCACTCTCTTGAAACTGAATACCCAGTTGATTCAATAATGCCTTTCCCTCCTCCAGTGACCGAGATCTGAACATCTTGTTCTTTTGAAACACCAAAATGGCAGCTGGAAAACCCCAAGTAAACTTTTTTCCACTTTGATACAGGCAGCTTGAAATTGGGCGTAAGGCAGCTCTCACTCTCAAGGTTTCCCAAGAGAGATTGCTTCATTTAATTTTGAACCTGAAGCAAAATCTGGTCTAAATGTACGCAGACGTAAATTCCTTCTCCTTTAGCGATCTTCCAAATTGGCAATTCTGTAATTCAATTGTTTAAAAGTCTCATCCTGAATTTTAGCTTGTTTTTCCAAACTTTATTTTTTTTCTGCCGCCACCTCTCCTTCTTTCTTAATTGTTTTAAAGTTTAAAGAAAGATTTCCCAAAGCCGATTCCACTTTCTGAAACCTTTGTTCAAAGCCTGAAACAATTTGTAATAGCTGATCCAGCTTCGTCTCGATCTTGCCGAGGCTAGGTTGAGACCCTTCAGCCATTTTATTAAGATTGATTGTACTCACTCGTAATAGCGAAAGAAGTCCCATCTTCCTTAGAAACTCAGATCTTAGATTCTCTTTGGACTCCTGAGAATGCTTTACTCCTCTGCTTTCCTTCAAGAAGGATTCATGATGTTTTAAGGAGGAATTTCACCTTTATTTAATATATCACAATTAGAGCTCAAAAATGAGTGTGTCTAGCCTTGACGCATGCGCAATCCACCCAGCTGGAGGGATTAGGAGTGGGAGGCACTGTTTTACGATGGTTCTCCTCCTATCTATCTGGTCATTCTCAGTTGGTGTTAGTGGAGAGTCAGAGGTCCAACCTTCGGCCCCTATGTTGTGGGGTACCACAGGGGTCTGTCCTCTCCTCCCTACTATTTAGCATTTACATGAAGCCACTGGGTGAGATAATCCATCGGCATGGGGTGAGATATCATTAGTATGCTGATGATACTCAGCTGTACATCTCTACCCCATAACAATTCAATGAAGCGGTGGAAGTAATGTGCCAGTGCCTTGAAGCTGTAAGGATATGGATGGGAGCCAACAGACTCAAGCTCAACCCAGATGAATTGCTGTGGGCATTTCTTCCTACGGACCATTCTAACTGTCCGTCCATTGTTTGGGGGGGGGGGAGTTTGATCCCCTCAGATAAGTTCCAGAACTTGGGTGTCCTCCTGGATCCACAGTTGAGCCTTGATCACCATCTCTCGGCAATGGCCAGGGTGACCTTTGCCAAGGTTTGCCTGGTATGCCAGTTGCGTCCCTTTCTGGATCAGAAGGCTTTATGCACAGTCGCTCAGGCCCTCATCACCTCCTGTCCTGACTACATTGGGCTACCCTTGAAGAGTGTTCGAAGACTGCAAATATTCCAGAATGCTGCCACGCAAACTGTCATGGGTGCATCTTGGTACCCTAATATAACACCTATGCTCCGTGAGCTGTACTGGTTACTGATTGGTGTCTGGTCACAATTCAAGTTGTTGGTTATTATCTATAAAGCCCTACATGGCTTAGGGGCAGACTATTTATGGAATCGCCTCCTGCCATATTATTTTTTTCTTTTAAAAATACCACAAATTGCTGTCTCCAGCTAAGTGAACATAGCATTTGATTCGCTCATCTAAGTAGTTGTCTGAAAAAACAGTTAAATGGGAAGCAAGAAGGGAAAACACAGAGATAACAGATCTTTTTATAATTCTGAGGTGAGGATTAGCTTGTTTCAGTGGTGGGCTTAATATATATGGCTGGCAGGCTTGGAACCAAGAATAGCAGGAATTCACCTAAGTCTGATGAGCAGAGAAAGAGGAGACAAATAAAGATCAGGAACCAGAAACCGTGCCAGATTTAAGGAAGTGAGGCGCTTTGAGGGCAATGTCGAAACAGTAAGAAAGGAAGATATGCGTGGATGGCTACGGGCAGGGCGTTCGTGGCCTGTTCTAATATCCTGGCCTTCCCCGCAAGACACCTGGGGGCCTAAGCAGAAGTACTCTTGTCTTCCCACCTTCCGTTGTCTCCCTCTCCCGCCTTTTTGACTTTATAAATGACACCGCCGAGGATGTTAAGGGGCCGCCCGAAATCGGGAACCGTCAAAGTATCAAGGGAAGAAGTCCTGTCCACGTGGAGACGTGCGCAAAAAAGTTGAGCGAGCTGAGTAAGGCGTGCCTTGGCGCCTCTTTCCCCTTTCCTTTACAAAATCCCGAAGGAGGCGGTGATGGTGATGAGGGCGGTGCAGCAGAACAGTCCGGCAAAAACTGTAAAAATTGGGAGGGAGGAGGAAGAAGGGAAGCAACGGAACCGACAACTTTGCGACCACGTGAGTAGCGCGCTGAATGTTTTCTGTGGGACAAAAAGAGAGGGGAAGGAATTAAAAAAAACCTCTCTCAGGATCCAGCCGCGGCAAACATATTTTTATTCTGGACAAGATAGGGTCGAAAAAAGGGAGTTTGATTTAGGAAAGAGCTGGCAAGATTCTTCTCCGTCCTCTTGCTTCCCCAGTTTGCTATTGTTGAGTCGAATCAAAGAAATGTCACTCAGCGAGTGAGTCTGAAGGGATCGGATTACAGGATCCCTGGAACTGATGTAAAATCTTGGAGAAAAGAGGAATCGGCGTACACAGAAACAAGAGGGCGAGCGTGTAAGAAAGGCAGAAATATAAAACAAGATACTCCCCACCCGCTCCTATTAACTCCTTTTCTCCCTCCTCCTTTTCGTTCTCCCTCCAAAACAGAAGCAAAATGCCCTCTTTCATCCTTGGGGACCAGTGCTGTTGAGAGTTAGCCGCGGCTAACTCTTGTGAAGCAAGAGACGGACGGCAGTTGAGGACCCCGATCTTTTCTTATGGGAAGTTTGGGTCGCCTCTTGATCTCAGCAGACGCAGCGGCAGTAGCAGCAGCTGCAGGTATGTCTCTCTCTCTCTCTCTGTGGAAAGTTCTTTGTTTAACTTGCAGCGGCACCAGACTTTCAGAAAAGAAGCCAGAATATAGTTTGTTTTTTACAGAAGAGAGGGAGGGAGGTCCGCCTTTCCCATTCCATGCTTGATCTCTTCATTTGTTTTTACTCTAGTTTACAGGATGGGAGGCCAGGAGGTTGAAGAATTAAGGATTTCAAGTGGCTGGTGTGTGTTAGCAAGGGAGAGTCTAAGATTGCGATTCTATGCACACTGACTTGGAAATGGGTACCCCTGACATAAAATTTAGTTGAAGCTCTGTCCCGTATGAGTAACTTTGGATAAACAGAGACAAAATCGTGCTGTAGAAGGCAAAACCCAGGCATATTTTTGTCTTGACTTGCCAAATCTGTTTCATTCCAGTATGAAAGATTTGGAGGCTTAACTTTCCACAGTTCTGTTGAATTGCACATTTTGTAGGCTTATCGCAGCTGCTTGGCCTTTTCTAAGGGGGTGAGTGGAATAGACGGGAAATAACATTTATTTTCTTGCCAGCAGTTTCTGTGATGGCTGGAAATTTGCCACATCTGGAAGGTTGAAAGGAAGTGATTGGATCTGATATTATACACAACCTCCAGCTATTATTTTTAGTGCTAGGAAGGATGCCCTTTTATTTTGTCCCATTTCTGAGTTGGAATGCATTATTTGAAAAAGTTTAAGAAAATGAGTGGTCCAAGGGAATAGGAGAGTATTAAAAGTTCTACTTTCAATTTTATCCTTTTTGAGATAGAACAAGGAAGCTTCCTTTCTTCAGCTTAGAATTTGGTGAGTTAAGCTTTTGTAGGCAGGAATCCACTTTACTCAGATGTTAAAATTTCCATTGAGTGCTATTCAAATACAGACAGAAAGCATGAATTACGGTACTTTCTTTCTCTGAATTTTTGGTTCTGTCTTTCAAACTTATTCTATCAGTAAGGAAAGCTGCTAACTGGACAGCTAAATGTATTACACTTTAAAGACTTGAATGAAAAGAGCAGGGTAAATAGTTACAATAAAAAATATTGAGGATTAGATAGGTCTAGGAAGATGAATTCTTATGCTTTTTATTAAATAGGGTATTGTCTTGCAAGCATCACCTAGGCAAAAAAAAGGTAATTAACTCTAATCCCCCAATTATTTGAATCCTTTAGTGCATTGTGTTGATCCATACTTTGAGTTTGGTATTTGTGGTCTTCAGTTACTTTATTTCTACAGATATTTATTAAAACCCTTTCTCAATGCTCAGTGCCAGCTGTCCCAGATTTTCCAGCTGCCACTTTGGTTTGGAATGATGGACTGTTTGCTTCTCAACCCAACAATTCTTTTAAAACCTAAGATATAGGCGACAGTGCATTTGGATAGGCTAATGTTAAACAACTCATTGCTAAATTAGTTAAGTATATAGGATGGGTTGTCTTTTTCTTATTGGCATTAAAGTTTTTTTTTAAAGATATCAGTTTTGATGCTAAAGATTGCAATTTTAATTTCACTTGAATGGGTCACAGAAAAACTCAGCACATTCCAAATCTTTTGAAATACATGGTTCATTAAATTATCATGTGGTTTTAAGAGGAATAATTTTAGTGCCTCTTTTTGTGTTCACATCATGCTAAAGTACTAATAAGAACCCATTTGGATACTCAGAACACAAAGGAATGACTTATTTATAAAAAAAATTATATTTCTGAGTCTGAAATCAGTTAAGCAGCTTCAGCAGTTTGGAGTATTTTATTAAAACTTATAGTTTTAATTTAGAAAATTGCCTTGATGATTGATACTTATAATTGTTTCTTTTAAGCTCTTTATTAAAAAAAATAATTGAATTTGATATTAATTGCAAATCTTAAACAGTATATTGGAGAAGAAACAATTGCAGTTGTTTAAAAGTAAATAATTTAATTGCTCTATGAAATATTGCCTTAATGCTTGGTAGAGTCACAGCTCCCTGTAAAAATTAACCATAGATATATCTAAAAGTGTAAAATGTATAAACTGTTTAAAAAGTGTATTTATGAAATACTGCTGGTAACACAGATTGATAATTTTTAAATAAATTATTTTTCAGCTTAATTAAAAATAATTTTTAGGTAGGATTGATTTGATTATACAAATTTTTTAATTATTTTTTAAGTTTTTGCATGATAATTATTAAGAAAATCCTGTTGTGGTGGATGGAAATTATTATCAGCCAAGAAAAAATATATAGAGAATGAACTTTTAAGAAATGTTTACCAAGGGGAAAATATCAAATCATCAGTAAGATTTATTGTAAAGTTTTAAAGTTTATTACTAGAATTAGACTATGGGATTCCAGTATATGTGATTTTGAAAACCTATAAAATTAAAATAACTGTATTTTAAATGGTGTAATTTATGTTGTATACTAGTGAACACAACTAAAGTCTGCATGTATATACTGTATTTAACTAATTGGAAATGGCTTATAGTATTTTTAGGTATTTTCTGTTACTTTTTAAAGAAATGTTACTTGTCAATCAAACCTACTTGTAAAGAAACAGTATTTTTCCTGAACAAGTTACTCATTCTCAGCTTTTGTTGCAAATAGAACAATCAGAGCATTTGCTTCAAATGGTGAAAAGTTAAGAGTTTGTTGAAAATGATTTGACTTTCTTCTATAATATCCAGCTTTTTTAATTGATAAAGTAGATTATACTTTTTTTATACTGATTTTACTTTTAGACTATATCACTATTGTTATTTTAAAAATCTCTCTGATTTCTTGTTACGGATAATTATTTTCATGCATTGTATCCTGTAAGTGTCTTTATGTTATGGAGAAAACATTTTTAACAATGTTGTCCAAATTATTAATTGAACAAAACATCTGCCAGAAATAATAAGTTCTGATGAGGAGAGGACCAACAAATTATGAAAGGAAATAGTTGAATATCTATTGTTGCATGTATTATGTAGTGAGGACACAATAATGTACTAAGAAGTGGTAGACTGGAAGCAAGAGTAAATCTATGAATCGTGAAATCCTTAGGAAGACCTTAGTAATAGAATGCTAATGATTTTGGACTAGATTATCTCAAAAGTCAGTTTCCTCTACTATCTGCAATTGTAGTAAATCTCCTGAGTTGAAGCAACAATTTGATGAATGCTTTACTATCACTGTCCCACATATTGTGCTGTTTATTTGATTTGTTTTGAAGATAGCAATACATACCTTGCCTGATTGATTTGCAGTGAGGAATTAAGATATTATAATAACTGTTGTGGTGATTTTTACAATAAATACCACTGTTGTAAATAACTTCAAACATCTATTTAATCAAAATATTTCTAAATGTATATCCCTACTATTCATTTTTTACACTTTCTGTTCTGTTTATTTGTAACAAACTGGATATGTTAAAAACAAAATAGAGGGGATGGAATAAACAAACAAAAAATAGGACACCGTAAAACTTTTTAAAAAAGTTCTGTCTGTGTTTTCCTCATCTTTCCTTTTATTTGATGGGTTTGTGCAATAGAGCTGTATACTGGCAAAGACTTTACATGAAAGTTGACACTTTCATGATTTTTTTTCAACTTTGATGTATTGACAGCAAAAGAAGCTGCAAAGCTTTTATATAACTGGAGCAATAGTGCCAAGCAGCAGTCAAATGTCTCTCAGCATTTGTGTTTAACTGCAGAAGAAAAACATGTCCATGGGCAGTTGAGGTTCTTATCAACTCCCTAATCCCAGATCCCAGAAAACCTTGAGGGCATGCCTCAGATCTTGCTGAAATAATTGTAGACTCTCCCACAGTTTGCAGATTAAATATGCTATGTGTTCCTGATTCCAACAGCAGTTTTATGAGTTTACTAAGCTTCCTGTTTTAAGATCTGTTTTTTCTTTTTCTGAAGTTTTTAAGAGCAACTACAAGGCAATGTTTTTTCTGGACTGAGTGGCTCTTTTTAGTTTAGAAACAGATGGGATATATGTCCATAAAAATACACAAAATTGTTATTTTTAAATTAAAAGAGTATTTACACTAAGAGACCATCTGCAACAAAAGAGTTTAGGATAAGATGGAGTCCCAGAGCATTGAGAGGTTTTACAAAGAGCTAGATTAGATAATGTTGATTAAAAATGAAACTTATGTTCAAATTTCACCAGGGAAGCAAAATCTCAATATATTATTCCTCCATGATTCTGAAAACCATGCTGTTTTTACTGCCTTGCCAAAATGACCTTGCCATTACCACAAGACAAATAAAGTATAATTTTTCAAACAATTTACAATCAATATTTTTGTAATTTATAAGTAAGAAAAATAATTTTCAATCTTTTAATTTTTTTAATGCTTGTTCCTTAATACCTGATGAATACTTTAATTCCTAAGCTTAACTCTTTAAATTTATATTTAACAGTGGTTTATTAAAAGAACAAAAATTGTTCAACAAATGTATCAGGTTATTCCCCGGTGAAGTTGAGCCAATTTTATGCTCAAAGGTTATGGAGTAAATGAAATAGTGAAAACCCATTTGTCAAAATACTGCAGGGTTTCTCTTAGTTTTTAGCTCCCAAATTCATTGTCTTCTTGGACCAGTCATTAGTCATCATGTATTAGTGATGCCTTCAGGCACTGCTGCCCACTGTTGCATCTTCATACCATTGTAGCGCTAAAAGTGTACTTTACCAACTTGTAAGTTCTCTCTCTGCTTTTTTTCAAAGTCTCCTTTCTATAGAACTTTGATAAAGTTTCCCCCTCCCTCCCCCCCCTCTCAAGAGACACAGAGAGAGAGAGAGAGAGAAGGAAGAAGGGTAGAAGAAGAAAAAGAAAAAGGAATTGAGTACTTTTTAAGGGCTTTGTTGGATTCATTCTGTAGATTTGTTATCGTACAAGCAATATACAATCATACTAATTTTAGACTGCAAGTAGATTGTAAAAATAAGATACATTATGCTGCTTTCTTCTACCCCATAGAGATTCATGAATACTTAAGATGTTTAGCATTTCTGTACTCACTTAGCATTAAGTTTTAGTGTTAAAATAATATTAGTATTTACCTCTTGGATTTAAATCTATTGTTATTTCTGTGTGGATTTACCTCAGAATAAGTCTCAGGTTTTTTGGAACTTGCTGATAGATATGCTTAAAACTGCAGTCCATCTGTGCAGTTGCCTGTAAGTAAGTCCTATTGAAATCTGTAAGGCTTTACTCAGAATAAAGAGTTGATTTAATATGCAATTCTGTACATAAATTTACTCAGTAATTAACTTGGCTGCATGGCTTGGGGTAGTTTGGTAGAATGTTATGCAATTTTTATGTCTCTGAAAATATTTTATTCTTAGATGGGAAAAAGAATTTTGTGAAATTATTGTGCAATTTGAATTTGAAAAAATATTGTTTTGTTCTTCTCTCTACTTTATCATTGGATTATAGAGAGAAAAATTAAGTCTCTAAAATGATTTGACACCTGTGATTTACAATAAACTAAGTATAAAGCTTGAAGTTTAAAAACTTGAAGCATATATTTCTACAATTGAAATTCTTAGTCTAACTTATGTTCTTTAGTAGAAAAGTTAAAAACATCTGGCCTCGCTTAGAAAATGAAGCCATATCCCATTCTTAATCAAAACATATTAAGTTGGCAAGGCAGAATTCCACAAATTGCATAGAACCAGTTAAAACCAATGTGCCGTTCCAAAACTTCTTTGCTTAACAATATCTTTTTTTTTAGAAAGGTATATGCATAAATCTTCATTGATACATGCCATAAGGAGAATAGTCTGTAGATAACCTTGCAGTTTATATATCAGATACTGCTGCATTTTTAATCTTCAATGAATTATTTTTCCTACCAGAAATGCATTTAAATTTCAGTATAATAGGAACGGTGCTATAAAGCATTATGTCACTAAAGAAAGAGAAAGAAAGGAAAGGAAAGGAAAGGAAGAAAGAAAGATTCCTTGTGCCAGAGTGAAAATATGTATGTGATTGTTTATGGCTTATTTGATGGGAGAATAAATAAAAGCAGAGTAGGATTACTAGCTATCCTACTCTGCTAGACCTATTGTATACTATTTCATCTTTTCAGTCCCCAAATCTGGGAAACTATACCCATTTCCATTAATAGTTATATTAGAAGTTTTAAAGCTTGCTAGGGGCACAGCCAGAAATGCTGACTGTTTCCTTCTAGAGTTTATTCTTATACTTTTCAGTAACCATAATTATAAAAATTATGTTACTGCGAGGACATACTGTTGAACATAAAGGGACTTCTGCATTTCTGGAAAATGCTTAAAAAACTTGAAATACCCCCCTCTCAATTTTTCTCACTATGAGAACAAAATGTTACTAGGTATATCTATGTTTAACAAAAAGACTGATTAAAGCTGAGGGAAAAAGGAAATATTTATAAATGTGATATTTAATAGGTAGATTAGTTAGTTAGTGGTGGTCAGTGTTTAATCTAAATCAGTTTTAGACGAATGAAAGACAAAATATCTGGAATATGTTGATCATCTTTCTTCAAAAAGCCTCTGCTTTTTTTCTTATCTGAAGACTTATAAATTATAAGAATCTGTTTTTTTTAAAAAAAATGTTTTTGCTAAAAATGTCCTAATGATATACTTCATAATTTAATATCTATTTATTATTCCATAATATTCCATTTTTTTCTTTTTATGACCCTATAATACTTATTTGAGGTAGAATCGGGTGTAACACTTTTACTTTGACACATTACCTTTGAACATTGTTAAGTATAGCAACATTTTTCTTTAAAAACAAAACAAAACCAAAGCATAATGTGATTTGCCTATGGTGGTCTGATTTTATGGTAAACCCAGTATGTTCATTTACGAATCCTAACATGTGTAAAAAGGTCTATAAATCTAAAATCTCTGTCAATATCTGCAAGTCTTATTTAGTGTAGAGTTTTAGTTCTTGAAATAATAGGGCAGTGTTCATACTAAATATTCAGTTCTAGTAATGTAAAAAGAGAGTACTGTATATCTGAATAAATACAATTGTACAATATTTAGTATAGTGGTCTCTAACAACTAGATGAGACTTAAGTAATTTTAGACAGGAAAAGTCTTTTAACATATTTACTGTTATTTCCATAATAGTTATTTGAATTACGATTCAAAACGTATTTTTTTAATGTGAGCTGGGAGCGTTAATCCTTTTATCATTCTTTATTGAATTATTTATTTGCTTATCAATCCTAAATCATGGATTGATGATTGCACCTGTAGTGAGTTTGGAAAATGAGCACAATCTGCTTAGTTCACCCAGTTTTGAATTGGCAGGCTCCCCACTAGTCAAATCTTTATTAAAATGTTTCCCTCCCTCTCTCTTTTCCTTTCCAATCTGTGCATATGTAATATGTTATATTTTACAGATTGTATAAAAAACAACACCAAGGAGCAAATTCATGGGAGAGATATAAACCGTTTCAGAAAGGATGTGTTATTTATTAAGCAGCCACTGGAGCAGCATTTCCCCCAAGAGCCAAATAATTTGTATGTTTTCGGGAAGACATGCATCAAGTGGTGCTATTGAGCCCAGTTCTATTATTTTGGTTGTTTAGATTGACTACGGCATTGGTTCTTCTTTGAAATATGCTGTACTCTGAGTCACATGGCACTTAACTAGCCATGTAGATTGAACTGAAATAGATAAACAGATAAATAGAGTACTATAGTAATTTCTTCAACACACTGGCTTACTTAATGCCTTTGACTATTTAAGAAATAGAATGAGAATAGATGATAGGCTTTCTAGGAAAACTGCCACTGCCGCATGCATTGCCTTTTTATATGAGTGCTGCTTTTTTGTACAACTATATGTTCTGGTAGTAATGTCTCTGAATGTCCCTGAATTCTAATACAGGTAAGTTGGATCATTATAAATTCAAGTGGCATGGTACTTGATTTAGTGTGAATTATAAATTGATAACATATTATATTTAATACAACCCAAAATTTAGGTAATGTAAAGCTAGTTTACAGATTGTTTAGACTAGTGCTTGTGCAGTTGTCATTGGGATTTTAAACATTAACAATTATGTACAAATTGGAAAAATAGAAAGTTCTGTTTAAGGAAAGCTCAAAAATGGAAAGTCAGCAGAATACAGGATGTAGCAGGTAAACCTGGATATGGGATTATGCTCCAGCTTGTCCTTTGTTCACTTGTTCATTTATTTTACCTACATATGAAATTACTTACCTAGACGATAAATAGGAATGATATTTATAATTTTTTTTATTTGGCTTTCTATAACTACTCTGATATATTGTTAAAATAACATTTAATTGTAAATAAATTATTTTAATGTTTTATGGTTTATTTCGCTATCCCAGCAGCTGGTGAGGTCCCATAGAGTTGGCCTTCACCAGGTCCCATCAGCCAAACAATGTCTGTCGGGGCTTAGGAAAAGTGCCTTTTCTGTGGCAGCCCCGGCCATATGAAATAAGCTCCCCTCAGAGATCCATACTGCCCACACTCTCCCTCTTTTCCATAAACTTTTAAAGACCCACCATGGCCGGCAGGCCTGGAACCGTTGATGTTTTAACATCCAATGAATGAATATGTGATGAATGATGTATGAATATGTTGTAACTTTTAATTATGAGAATTTTAATATGTAATGTTATTTAGATTTCTATATGCTTTCAGCCGGCCTGACTCCTTGGAGAAGGGTAGCATAGAAATCAATCAATCAATCAATCAATCAATCAATCAATCAAATAATCATATGCAAAAGTTTTAGTTGCCTGTTTTCATTAAAATGTATCTAATTGCTCTTATTGTTTATAGAGTATATATAGTCGAATAACTCAGCCATTTTGTGAGCTTCATTATTGTTCTGCTGGGCTCTCTGGTAGAAGCTTCCCGAAAATTCATGGGTAAAAAATTTCAGACACACACACGTTTGAAAATTCAAAACAATGTCCTTTATCACAAAATTCAAAAGAAACAAAGCACCTTTTTTGTATTGTAAAGAGCACTCTTCCCCCAAACAATCTTGTTGGCTATACAAGTCCCTTAATCAGTCCTTAAGTACTTAGCTAGTAGCTGTGAAGGAACCTCACAGCCCTCCTTCTTCCCACGAAGTGAAACACACACACATTTTACTCTGCTTTGGTGTAAAAGTCGTGAAAAATCCACAAAAATCCAAGGGCATGGGGTGAGGTATCATCAGTATGCAGATGATACCCAGCTCTACATCTCCACCCCTTGGCAGCGAAGCAGTGGAAGTGATGTGCTGGTGCCTGGACGCTGTTGGGGTCTGGATGGGTGTCAACAGACTCAAACTCAACCCTGATAAGATGGAGTGGCTGTGGGTTTTGCCTCCCAAGGACAATTCTATCTGTCCGTCCATCACCCTGGGGGGGGGGAGTCATTGACCCCCTCAGAGAGGGTCCGCAACTTGGGCGTCCTCCTTGATCCACAGCTCACATTAGAGAACCATCTTTCAGCTGTGGCGAGGGGGGCGTTTGCCCACGTTTGCCTGGTGCACCAGTTGCGGCCCTATTTGGACCGGGAGTCACTGCTCACAGTCACTCATGCCCTCATCACCTCGAGGTTCGACTACTGCAGTGCTCTCTACATGGGGCTACCTTTGGAAAGTGTTCGGAAACTTCAGATCGTGCAGAATGCAGCTGCGAGAGCAATCATGGGCTTTCCCAAAAATGCCCATGTTACACCAACACTCTGCAGTCTGCATTGGTTGCCGATCAGTTTCCAGTCACAATTCAAAGTGTTGGTTATGACCTATAAAGCCCTTCATGACACCGGACCAGGGTATCTACGAGACCGTCTTCTGCTGCACAAATCCCAGCGACCAGTTAGGTCCCACAGAGTGGGCCTTCTCCAGATCCCGTCAACTAAACAATGTCGTTTGGCGGGACCCAGGGGAAGAGCCTTCTCTGTGGCGGCCCCGGCCATTTGGAACCAACTCCCCCCAGAGATTAGAATTGCCCCCACCCTCCTCACCTTTCGTAAACTTCTTAAAACTCACCTCTGCTGTCAGGCATGGGGGAACTGAGATATTCTTTCCTCCTAGGCCTTTACAATTTACGCATGGTATGTCTGTAAGTATGTTTGGTTTTTATAATAAGTTTTTTTAAAGTTATTTTAGGATTGGATTGGATTGTTACATGCTGTTTTTATCATTGTTGTTAGCTGCCCCGAGTCTACAGAGAGGGGCGGCATACAAATACAATAAATAAATAAATAAACAAAGTTCAGACACAGCGAGGCACGATCCTGAAGAACTGCCATCAGATAGTCTTCCACAACTGCCAAACTAGCACGCTGCTATTTATAGCAGGAGCTCTTAATTACTGGAGCCCCACCCAAATACAGGTGGCCTCTCTTATCTCCTGTAATATTTCCTCAATTGGTCTCTTTGATGCATAAGTCTGCGCCTGCATGGGTCTAACACTTCATCATCCGAATCAACCAAAGATAATGGTGATTGGCTTCCTGGGCTGTGTGCCAAGCCTCCCTCTTCCAAGTCACCCCCACCTTCTTCGTCCGAGGAAACTGCACTCCCTGACTCTGCCGTCAACAAAACAGGCCTAGGACATGTTGATGTTTCCCCTGCCTCCACCTCCGCATTCCCTGGAGCAGGAGCTGGGCCAGAGCCAACCACAAAAATTATCAGGACTATATAACCAATTTTGTGGTATACATGAGGTACAATGAAAATAAAGACTATTATTATATGTTTATATTATATTGTGAAAGAAACAAAAAGTTCTTATTGCTATACTATTTTTGCTGATAACTTTTTAATACTGTTATATATTTAAGCCTTTCTCCATATAATTCTTACTTGTTTGCATTTATAATTAAATGGCACATAATGTAAATCTGATCTGTATTTGATTCAGTGAAAATCCAGAAATTTAACATTAATTGTAATTATGTGATCTTATTTTATTTATTTATATAATTTGACTTCCATGCCGCCCAATTGCAAAGGACTCAGGGCGGCTTATAACAATGTAAATTACAAATAACTATAATAAGAAGTCAAGAATAAAAACAAACTAAATTCTAAAACCCTAATTAAAACTAAAACAATTCAGCACCATGCGTACCAGCCATTTATACCGATTCATACAAATGGACAAGCTAGTGGTTGATTTAGGGCCCCCATGTCTGCCGGCATAGCCAGGTCTTTGTAGCCTTATGAAAAGCCAGCAGGGTGGGGGCAGTACGGACCTCACGGGAGGAGTTGATTCCATAGAGCAGTGGTTTTCAACCAGTGTGCCGCGGCACACTAGTGTGCCGCGAAGCTCAGAGAGAGAAAGAAAGGAAGAGAGAGAAAGAGCGAGCGAGCAATAGAGAAAGAGAACAAGAGAGAGAGAAAAAGAACAAGAAAAAGAAAGCAAGAGAGAAAGAAAGCAAGAGAGAGAGAGAAATCAAGAGAGAGAAAGAGAGGGAGGGAAGGAGAGAGAGAGAAAGACATAGAGGGAGGCAGGGAGGGAGAAAGAGAGCAAAAAAGAGGGGAAGGAAGGAAGAGAAAGAAAGGAATGGAGAGAGAAAGAAAGATGAAGGGAGAGAAAGAGGGAGGGAGAGAGAAATAGAGCGAAAGGGAGGAAGAGAGAGAGAGAGAATTTTTTTGTCCAAACTTTTTTTAGCCTCCCCCCCCGCTCAATGTGCCCCAGGGTTTCGTAAATGTAAAAAATGTGCCACGGCTCAAGAAAGGTTGAAAATCACTGCCATAGAGCCCCAGCAGCAATAGAGAAGGCCCTCTCCTGCAATCCCGCCATCCTACGGAGAGGGGCGGCATACAAATCTGATTAATAAAAAATAATAATAATAAAAAAAATCCTGCATTGTTTAGCTGACAGGACCTGGAGGAGACCAATTGTATAATTGGTCTCCAAGAGGTATGTGGCAGGAGACATTCCTGTAACTAATCTGGCCCTGAGCCATATAGGGCTTTATAGGTAATAACCAACACCTTGAATTGTGACTGGAGCCAGTGCAGTTTGCGGAGTATAGGTATTATATGGGTGAACCGAGGTGCACCCATGACAATTCGCGCGGCTGCATTCTGGACCATTTGGAATCTCTGAACACTTTTCAAGAGTAGCCCCCATGTAGAGTGCATAGCAATAATCAAGATGGGAGGTGATGAGGGCCTGAGTGACTGTGCGTAGAGCCTCTTGGTCCAAATAGGGTCGCAACTGGTACATCGGGCGAAGCTGGGCAAAGGTCCCCCTGTTCATAGCCGAGAGATGATAGTCAAGGTTCAGCTGTGGATCCAGGAGGATACCCAAGTTGTGAACCCTATCTGAGGGGATCAATGTTTCTCCCCCCCAGCACAATGGATGGACAGATCATGTAGTCCTTAGGAGGAAATGCCCACAGCCACTCAGGTTGAGCTTGAGACTTTTGGCCCCCATCCAGACCCTCAACCTGCAGGCACCGGCACATCACATCCACCGCTTCACTGAATTGGCATGGGGTGATGTATAACTGGGTATCATCAGCGTACTGATGATACCTCACCCCCTGCCATCAGATTATGTTGCCCAGTGGCTTCATGTAGATGTTAAATAGTAGGGGGGAGAGGATGGACCCATGCGACATCCCACAAAGGAGAGGATGAGGAGTAGACCTCTGCCCTCCCCATTAACACCGACTGCAAATGCCTGGAGAGATAGGAGGAGAACCACCATAAAACGGTGCCTCCCATTCCCAGTGCCTCCAGTCACTGCAGAAGGATAGTATGGTATCGAAGGCTGCTGAGAGGTTGAGGAGCATCAGGATAGAGGAATGTCTCCTATCCCGGGCCCGCCGGAGATCATCCATCAGCGCGACCAAAGCGGTTTCTGTGCTGTGACCGGTCCTGAAGCTGGACTGAAAGGAGTCCAGATAATCAACTTCATCCAAGGTCTGCCAGAGCTGGAGTGCCACCACCTTCTCCGTGATAGTTGGAATCAGCCTTCAGATATGGTTTTCCTTGTCCAATCATATTGAGGACTGAGCCTGTCAATCAAAACTCATGATATATATTCCTCCAGTCACCATGTAATATCTCCAGTTTGAGACTCAGTCCTCCATGAGGTAGGACATGGAATTCCTATCTGACTGCTAATAATAAGTAGAAATAAGAAATCTGAATTTAATACTATAGGAATTTCTTCTACTGTTCTTTCAGCACCATTGCCTGCATTTTTAACTCGGCTGAAGAAATTTTTTACCTCAGTGACTGCAGCACTTGTCACACGCTGTACTGCTTACAGTCAGTTCAAGACAAGAATCCAACTTTTCTGATCACAAAGGGCTTGCCATTTCTAATTTGTGGCTGGTATTTGTTTTCTTTGCTTCTCCATGTTATTCCAGGAGCTTGCCCCAGTCACCTCAATTTTGGAGGCGTTGGAGGCTTGCCGCTGCGCCTTTTAAAAAACCCTTCAGGCTGCCGACTGCTATCTCCAGCCTCTCAGCTGATTCCCTCTTTTAGGGGAGCGAAATCCGAGCTGTCACAATTTACCATGACTGATCTGGAGCAAGTCTCTCACCAGCCGATGCCCTGCAAGAAGAAAGCAAAGGTTTCAGAGGTTGAGTGGAAAGCTTCTGTGTCAGTAGAAACGTCTCAGTCAGCCAGAGCGAGGGAACAAAATGAAAAGAAACAAGAGCGAGTGCACAAACCAGATGATAAAACCGGAAAGCACTCTTCTTCTGTACCACCTCTGTTTTCTACATCTTCTTCAAGTATGGAAGGTCAGTCAGTTTTGGATGATGAGAGGGTGTCCCTCATTAATACCAATGTCGGGGGGAGTCTGGTTTTAAAACCCCAGCTCAGCAAGCGCCCCCTCCACCTCAGATGGCTTCATCCTTTGATTCCAATATTCCACCCATGGCAACTGCCCCACAATTACCACTTCTAGTTAGTAACATGCCAGCCTTGCCTACTACACCTATCATTCAGGCAGTGCAGCAACCAATAACTGTTCAGACAACCCAGCCAACAGTATTGGATCCTAAAAACATTCAGAATATCATTGCTAATACTGTACAACAATGCATGGCGGGTTTTCAGCAAATGGCCTGGCAGCCTCTGCTTAGTCAGCCTCCTACGTACGTCTTTTGGAGGCTTACAAGATCATAATTATTCAGATTCTTCAGACAATGAGAGTCAAGTCTCAGCATTAGATGAGACAGAGGGGCAGGATAAAGTTCTCTCAGCTGATGAAGGTTTACCAACAGAACAGCCTACTCCTGCAGGTCTTTTCCCACCAGTCTTATTTAAATCACTTTCCCACAAGGCTAGGAATGCAGCTGACCTGGCCACTCCTCCCGCCACGGGACCTGAAGCTACAGCTTCAGTTTCTCATCACATTTTTACTGTTAGTCCAGGCAGTGGACCTTATTCCATCTCCTCAGCTGTTCATTGATAATGTACAGAAACAGTTCACTGCTCCTGTGGTAGGCCCAACGCCTTCAGCTTTTGACAAGAAGCATTTCAATCTAGCTCCAGAGTTAGCAAGTTTGCTCACACCCCCGACTGTAGATCCTCCTGTGGCTGCACTTCATTCCCTGAATTCCATACCTGGGGAAGCGGAGGAGTTGCTAAAGCTGGAGGATAGACGTTTGGAACAACTCTTGCTCAAGACACATCATAGTTCAGCTTGGGCGGTGTGAGCATCTTCCTCGGCTTCCTTCTTTGCCAGAGCATCACTAATTTGGCTTTGGCAACTACAGGAGCAAATACCAACTTCGGAAGTTCGGCTCCATCAGGACCTGAAGAAGGTGATTGCAGCTTCACAGTTTTCAGCAGATGCCACACTGAGAGCAGCACGTTTTTCTGCCAAGGCGATAGCTTCCACCACATCCAGCAGACGGATCAACTGGCTCCACGGATGGTCCATCGATGCACACTAGAAGTGGCGTCTGGCTTCACTACCTATTAAAGGAAGGCCTTGTTTAGCGATATTTTGGACCCTATTTTAACAGAGACCGAAGATCGTAAGAAGATCATGCCTTCCTTTACAAAAATGTGAATTCCCGCTTTACTCCTTATAATAAACGGCCCTTTCATCAGGCTGACCAAGGCTCCAATTTTCTTTAATGACAGATGTACTAGGGGAAAACCGAGTAGGTGCCCAACAAAAGGGGGTAATTCAAATTCCAAGTTTGCTAGGAGATATAAGTAATCCTTTCGGGAATATACCTATTGGGGGGGCGTTTATCCTTTTTCTCCCACGTTTGGGATTCAACCACTCAAGATTCATGGGTGAGGTCGACTGTTAAGCTCAGAGTTATGTTAGAATTTATATCTGTTCCCCCTCCTTGTTATTTGCAGTGTTCAGTTTCCAACGACCCAGTTAAAAGAAGGTTGATGGAAGTTGCAATCCAACATATTCTCAATATTCAAGCTATTGAACCTGTTCCTAATGAACAGAGAGGTTCTGGTTTTTATTCTATATTGTTCCTGGTTCCTAAATCTTCAGGAGATTGGCGCCCCATTCTGGATTTGAAGCATTTGAATTATTTTATTAAATATAAGAAGTTCAAAATGCACTTCCCGACGTCTATTTTAGCCAATATTCACAAAGGTGACTTTTTAGCTTCTTTAGACCTGTCAGAAGCATCTTCATATTTCGGTGTTTCCTCCACATCGCCAATATCTTCGGTTTTGTTTCGCAGGCCACCACTTCCAGTATAAGTTGCTGCCATTTGGGTTGTCATCAGCACCTAGAACTTTTACCAAGGTTCTACCTGCACTGGAAGCGCATCTTAGGTCTAGGGCTATACCTCTCCAGTGCTATTTAGATGATATTTTAGTTCAAGGTTCACCTTATCCATCACGTTGTCATCTACAGCTTGTGGCAGCTACCATCCAGGAGCACGGCTTTTCTATTAATATGGAAAAGAGTTGTTTGCTTCCATCTCAATCCATTCACCACTTAGGTACAGTCATTGATTCTCTGGAGTGTACCGTGTCCCTTTCCCAGGAGAGACAGTCCAGCATTAGAGAATTAGTGTCATGGATTCTCCATAATCCTTCAGTTTTCCTGGATATTCTTTCATTTCTCTTAGGTAAAATGATATCTTGCTTAGATATTGTTCAATGGGCATGGTTACGCTCCAGAGAACTACAATGGTTCTTGCACCCACCTCAAAAGGCTGGGCAGGGATCTTCCAAGCTAAAGGTAACACTTCCATTGCAAGATAACAACAAGCATTCATTACACTGGTGGGCTTCTCCAGCCATCTCAGTAGGTTCCATTTTTCTACCTTCAGATAGAGTCATAGTCACTACAGATGCCAGTCTGTTTGGATGGGGTGCCCACATTGAAGGGAATATTGCCCAGGTCCCGAAGTTGATAACTGTCCCATCAACCTCCTAGAACTAAGAACTATATTTCTGGTTCTTAAATATTTTGCCAGACAGATTAGAGGTCATCATGTTCTGGTTCTCATGGATAATGTCGCAGCTAAGGCGCACGTTAACAAGCAGGGGGAACTCAATCAAAAGGCCTGAGGCTTGGGCAGAAAAACATCTTCTATCTATCGTGGCTGACAACATTTCAGGGAAAGATAACACTCAGGCAGAGTGGCTGAGCCACCAGGATCTAGATCAAATGGAATAGCATTTGTATCCAGAAGTCTTCAAGTGGGTAACACATAAATTGGGTCAACCACTAATTGACTTGTTTGCAACCCCACAGAATGCTCAGCTACCACATTTCTACTCTTGCGTCCCTTCAAGGGAAGCAGAAGCAACCAACGCGCTTCGAACATCATGTCCGCCAGTTCTACTTTATGCCTTCCCTCCTTTCCCCTTGTTATCCAAAGTAGTTAGCAAGGTGATTCTGCATGCCTCGAACTGATTTTGATCACTCCGCATTGGCCGCGCAGAGCTTGGTTCGCAGATCTAATGTCTCTATCACGAACGCCGCCACTCAGACTACCAACACGGCTGGATCTCCTCAGCCAGGGGGAAATCCTTTATCCTGCAACCAGTGAAATCCTTTCATTGGTTGCAGCTAGCCACTTGGCGGTTGAGCTGGAGGTCCTCCTATACCAACAGTATGACACAGACATAGTGGACATTATCCAAGAGTCCAGACGTCCGTCCACTATCAGGATATACCAGTCCAAATGGAAGGCTTTTTCAAATTGGTGTCTGTCTGTCTGTCTCGTCTTTTTGCATACCTATGCCAAAACTACTCCGGTTTTTTAAAGCTGGGGTTATACAAGGGAATATCACCACGGACCCTCCTGCGATAAGTAGCGGCATTGTCCTCAGTGTTGTCATGCGAACACTTCATATCTTTAGTACCTTCATATCTTTAGCACCTTTCAGTTCTTGACCCATAAGCAATGTTCCCTCTAAGGTGCGCACACAAAAACAACCCCCGCACAGTCTTTTCCAAGGCTGTGCAGGGGAGCTGGGCATCGAAGTTGGAGGCGGGGAACGGCAAGGAAAGTGCAGGGAAATCTTCCAGCTCCGTTCCACTGCCAGCCCACCATGTGCCGGGGGGGCTGAGCACTCCGCTGCAAATTCAAAGAGGCTCGGCACCAGCCCATCCATGGCAGGCGGTGCCGGGGGCAGCAGTGGCTCCCTCTCCTTCCCCACGGCCTGTATCTATTGCCAGCGCCTACCGCTAAGGTGGGGATTGCACCTGGAGGAGGCGGTGAGTGTCTGTGCCTGCTCGCTGAGGCACCTCTGCATCCGAAGCCAGAGAAACAACGGCGAGGAGAACGTCCCCCTCGATCTCATCTCACCCGAGGTAACGGAAGGCCTGATGAAAGCCGAGGCGGGAACCACACAAACACATATACACACACACGCCTCCTCCTCCTCTTTGAGTTGCTGTCTCCCATTTTCAGAATCGGGACTGAATGGGAGTCCGGGGTCGGAGGGTGGATGCTTGTCAGGCGAGTCCTCCGCAGGGAGAGAAGAGGGAGGGTGAAAGAGGGAAAGGAGAGAAAGAAAGAAAAGGGAAAGAGAAGGGAAAAAGAGGAAGGGAAAGAGAAGTGGAGAAGAAGGAAGGAGGGAAGAAAGAAAGAGAGAGAAAGGGGAGAAAGAGAGGGAGAGAGAAAGGGAGGGAGGAAGAGAGGTGGCAAGAGAGTGAGAAAGAGAAAAAGCAAGAGAGAAAGAAAAAGAAAGAAAAAGAAAGAATGAGAGAGCAAGAGAGAGCGAGAAAGCAAGCAAGAGAGAGAACAGGAGAGGAAGGACGGAGAGAAGGAAGGAAGGAAAGAGAAATGGAGGGAAAAGGAAGAAAGGAAGGAAAGAAGGAAGGAAGGAAGAAGAAATGGAGGGAACAAGGAAGGAAGGAATAATGAAATGAATGGAGGGAGGAGGAAGGAAGGACATTTTTGGGGTGTGCGTAAATTTTTTTAAATTTTTCTCTCAACATACAATACAGTGTACTATCTAATTTTCCATAAATAAAATGCGGTATTTTGTTAGTAACTAATATCAATCATCAAAAAAGTTGCAAAAGGTTTTTTTTCTAATGTTGTCATCCAGGTACATTTCTTTTAATTAAATTCTGTCCTTAATGTTCCTTCAAAATGTACGCCAATTATATTTCTAACTGATTAACCATTATGCCAAAGTGCTTCCTTCTTTCTTTATACATTTTTCTATAAACCAGGAAAACCTTGTTTAGCCAATCAGATGTTAACAAAAGAAAATTAAAAACAAAACATAAACATAAAGAAATTTCAGACTTCTTCCACCCCCTCTAAATAGTACGTTTACCTAATTCAAAATTTAAAAATTATTTCAGCCCATCTAACATTTAGCTAATTGATACTTATCTACATTTCTTACTTAATTATTAATTTGAAATTTCAGTCAATTTGAGAAAAGAAAAAAGGGGAAAAATTCTAAATATTCTCTATTTTCAATTAAAAATCATTAACATCATTAATCTCCCCAACCATTCTAAATTCAATTCCATTCATGCATTAATCCAAATCAGTATCACCTATTACATATCTTATTATAATCAATACTTCTAACTTTATTAAAACAGATCAGCAATTCCTAAATTCATATATCTAAATAGAAAAAAATTGTTAAAGTTAAAAAAGAGCAAACGAAACAACACTCCAAGCTCAATCAATCCTTCTCAAACTCCAATTTCTTTAATCAGAGCAGAACTTTGAACTGAACCCTTTTCTTTTCTTTTTGGTATCCCTTTTAATCCCCCTTTCCCTTTTATTCTTTCTATTCTTCCTTCTAGGAAGGAAGGACTTTGTTAGAAAAATAAAGGGGTTATTGGATCAAACTTTGGACACTTGACAACTGATCTGTAGTTATGATGGTGGCAATGTCCCACCATGGGTTATGTGAACATCTTTTGGGATCTTCTGACAAGCAACTGCAGGGATTCACTTAATGACTATGGCAAGAAAGTTGGTAAAGTGAGGCAGAACTCACTTAATAACCGTGTTACTCAGGAGATAGAAACGTTGGCCTCCATTGGGGTCAGAACAGAAGTCGAGGATTATCTGTCTGACCAGTGCACTTTCTTAGAAGCAGATCAGGAGTCCATTTTGAAGCTGCACAGAAAACATCTAGGGGGGAAGGCAGGTTGTCCTTGACTTACAACATTTCATTTACTGACCATTCAAAGTCGTAACGGCCTTGAAAAAAGTGACTTATGCCCCCCTTTTCACACTTATGACCTTCACAGCAGTCCCACAATCGTGTGATCAAATTTGGCTGCTGTTTCATATTTATGTTGCTGTGTCTTGAGGTCACATGACTTTTGCGACCGTCTCACAACCAAAGACAATGGGGGAGGGGGTTGGAGAAGCCAGATTCGCTTAGCAAATGGATTTCTAAGCGATCCACGCCCAGGCATGAAAATGTGCCGTTCAGACATTATACTTTTCCGTCCACACCAAAAATAATTACAGGGAACATTGCTCCCCGGGGGGGGGGGGGGAGGAGACTGGGGCGACCGACAAATATTGGGACTGCCATAGGGAGAGAACTTGGAATAATCCCAAACAAATCCCAAACAAAGTAAAGAGATATATCCTCAGAGTGCTAGTCAATGGCAGTGGCCAGTATTAAGAAGACTATTCTATTATTGCACTTTAAAATCTAGACATTGGCATTGGACCTTTTGAACTTACCCAATATATATATTTAACTTCTTAGAACTTTTATAACTTGAGAATGAACCAGCTTACTAACTAGCTTTGAGAACCAACTAGCTTACTAAGTTTACTAAGCTTGGAGTTTGGCACCCTCTTGCTGCTGCTGTTGTTTTATGCTCTTCTTTTTAGGAACTAATAGCAAATCAATTACATCTAGGCTATTTTTTATATTTTTATTTTTCTGGTATATGTATTATATATTTTTAACTTTTTAACTATTTTTAGGGATTAATGTATTTATGGTATGAATGAATGGGATTATGTTAGTAATTATTGGAATGAATGGAATATTGTGAATGGAAATGAATGGGAGGAGGGTGATAGATGGAATGGGATGGTTGGATGGGATTATAATATGTATGAAAGGAAAGAATATGATATGAATGAAATTTCAGGCACACCTGATGCTGGAAGGGCAGGAGGGGGGGCATTTATCTCTGGGGTGGCAGAGGGTCAAAATATCCCAGTCTTGCTGGGGAGAGGCAGGTATGGCGGAAGCCATGGAGCTAGCCGTTCCAGGGGAAGGAGGGATCACTGCTTAGTAGCAATCCCTTCTTCCGGCTCCATGAGCTTAACTCAAGGCACTGGTAATGAGTGTAATTCTGGCCCTGGACTCAAGCTGTTGCTACTCAATGCCAGGTCGGTGGTAAATAAAGCTCTCCTCATCCGGGATTTGACCCTGGATGAAGAGGGCGACCTGGCTTGTGTGACCGAAACCTGGCTGGGCCCGGAGGGAAGAATTCCTCTCTCTGAAATTTGCCCAGCCGGGTTTCGGATATGGCATCAGCCTCGACCCCAGGGAAGGGGGGGAGGAGTGGCTATTATAGCCAGGGAGAGCCTTTGCCTGTGTAGACTCATTGCTCCAGAGATCGTGGGTTGCGAGTCCCTCCTGGTGAAGTTGGACTTAGGGGTTCAGGTGGGCTTGTTACTCACGTACCTGCCTCCCAGCTGCGTGTCAACAGCCCTGCCTGTGCTGCTGGAGGAGGTAGCCGGGCTGGCGATAGGGTTCCCCAGGTTTTTGGTCTTGGGGGACCTTAACCTGCCGTCGCTCGGTGAAACCTCTGGGCTAGCACAGGAGTTCATGGCCACCATGACAGCCATGGATCTGACTCAAGTAGTGCAGGGTCCGACTCATGAGGGGGGCACGCACCTGACATGGTATTCCTCTCTGAGAAATTGAGTAATGATCTGAGACTAAGGGGCGTAGAAGTGCTGCCTTTGTCATGTAACTTCCTGGCTTCAATTTTTCCCCACCGGGAGGCGGAACTGATTAAGAGGTTCCGCCCCAGACGCCTGATGGACCCAGAGGCTTTCAGAGGGCGCTTGGGGTTATTCCAGATACACTCAGCCACGGTTCTGCAAGAACTGTCTTGCTGAGGCCTGGAACAAGGCTGCAGTGGAGGCTCTTGACCGGATTGTGCCGTTGCGACCTCTCTGCAGCACTAGACCCTGTAGAGCACCATGGTTCAACGAGGAGCTCTGGGAGTTGAAACGTTAGAAGAGATGTCTAGAGAAGCGATGGAGGAAGAGTAAGTCTGAATCCGATCGAACATTTGTAAGAGCTCATATTAAGACTTACAAAGTGGCGCTCAAGGCGGCAAGATGCGCGTACCATGCCGCCTTGATTGCATCAGCGGAATTTCGCTCGGCCGCTCTGTTTAGGGTGACCTGCTCCCTTCTTAACCAGGGGGGAGTTGGGGAGCCCTTGCAGAGTAGTGCCGAGGACTTTAACTCATTTTTCGCTGATAAAATCGCTCGGATCCGGGTGGACCTCAACTCTGATTGGAAAGCAGAGTCGACTGACAATGAGTCAGTCGAGGTGACTGGGGTACGTACTTGTCCACCTGTCTGGGAAGAGTTTGATCTGGTGACACCTGATGAAGTAGACAAGGCCATTGGAGCTGTGAGTTCCGTCACCTGCTTACTGGATCCATGTCCCTCCTGGCTGGTTTCGGCCAGCAGGGAGGTGACACGGAGCTGGGTCCAGGAGATTGTCAATGCTTCCTTGGGGAGTGGGTCCTTTCCAGCACCCTATAAGGAGGCGCTTGTGCGCCCTCTCCTCAAGAAACCTTCCCTGGACCCAGCCGTACTTAATAACTATCGGCCAGTCTCCAACCTTCCCTTTATGGGGAGCAATGTTGAGAAGGTGGTGGTGCTACAGCTCCAGCAGTCCTTGGAAGAAGCAGATTATCTAGGTCCACAACAGTCCGCTTTCAGGCCCGGTTACAGCACGGAAACTGCTTTGGTCACATTGATGGATGATCTCTGGCGGGCCCCAGACCAGCATTCCCCGTAAGCTGCACGCGTGCACATGCGCGCACCCCAAAATACCCCTCGTGCACCCTTTTCCATGGGCGCGCGCTCCCCATCCCCCTGCCAGCCCACGGGGGTGTGTGTGGGAGCGGGGAGGTGCCGGCAGTAGGAGGAAAGGGAGCCGCGGCTGCCCCTGCCTCCCCACAGTGCCTCTGGCCCCCTCGCGCTTCTGGCCTCTCGGCCCTGCCCCCCGCCCGATCCACCCCCTCCTCCGCCGCCTCCTGCCTTGGGGCGCGACTTCTCCCGCGGTGGCAGCTGCAGCTTCTCCTCGGGACGAAAGCACTCCCAGCCAGGGGGCTGCGAGATAGGGCTTTCTCCATGCGCTTCGGGAATGCTCGCCCCGCCCCTCTCACAGCCCCTTCGCTAGGAGTGCTTTTGTCCCGGACTTTCAGCAAGGGGGCTGCAGTAGAGGCAGGGCAGGCGTTCCTGAAGCGCTCGGAAAAAGTGCTCTCGCAGCCCCCTCGCTGACAGAGAGGAAGAGAGAAAGTAAGTGAGAAAGAGAGAGAGAGAGAAGAGGGGGGAGAGATAGCAATAGAAAGAAAGAAAACAAGAGAGAGGGAAAGAGCAAGAGGGCGAGAGAGATAGAAAGAGAGGGAGAGAGAAAGTGAGAAAAAGAGAGAGAGAGCAAGAGGGGGAGAGAGAAAGAGAGAGAAATGACTCTTGATTCAAAGCATATGGTAAAAAGCACCCAAATAATAACAGAGAAAAAAAACCCCAGCCGTTTGTGTGTGTGTGTGTGTGTGTGTGAACTCTTGAACCATTTCCAATAGCTCACTTATTATTGGAAATGGTTCAAGAGTTCACACACACACACACCACAGACACACACAGAGGGGGAGGAGACAGGGATGGAAAAAGAGGAGAAGGTAGTAATAATAGTAATAGATTTTGGTTTTGTTTTATTATTAATTTCTTTTAATAAAAAAAGAAGGGAATTTTTTCTTATTTATTTGTTTGTTTATTTATTTATTTATTTATTTATTTATTTATTTATTTATTTATTTATTTATTTATTTATACTTCTATGCTGCCCAGTCCCAAAGGGACTGTCGCTCAGACACTATACTTTTCCGCTCACAACGAAACAAAATTGGGAGGGAACATTGCTCCGGACGGGTTTATTCTCTGTCCTGGTGCTCCTTGACCTCTCAGCGGCTTTCGATACTATCGACCATGGTATACTTCTGCGCCGGCTGGAGGGGTTGGGAGTGGGAGGCACTGTTCTTCAGTGGTTCTCCTCCTACCTCTCCGGTCGGTCTCCAAGGGCATGGCGTGAGGTATCATCAGTACGCTGATGATACCAGTCAATGAAGCAGTGGAAGTGATGTGCCGGTGTCTGGAGGCTGTTGGGGCCTGGATGGGTGTCAACAGACTCAAATTCAACCCTGATAAGACAGAGTGGCTGTGGGTTTTGCCTCCCAAGGACAATTCCATCTGTCCGTCCATCACCCTGGGGGGGGAATTATTGACCCCCTCGGAGAGGGTCCGCAACTTGGGCGTCCTCCTCGATGCACAGCTCACATGAGAGAAACATCTTTCAACTGTGGCGAGGGGGGCGTTTGCCCAGGTTTGCCTGGTGCACCAGTTGCGGCCCTATTTGGACCGGGAATCACTGCTCACAGTCACTCATGCCCTCATCACCTCGAGGCTCGACTACTGTAATGCTCTCTACATGGGGCTACCTTTGAAAAGTGTTCGGAAACTTCAGATCATGCAGAATGCAGCTGGGAGAGCAATCATGGGCTTTCCCAAAAATGCCCATGTAACACCAACACTCCACAGTCTGCATTGTTTGCCGATCAGTTTCTGGTCACAATTCAAAGTGTTGGTCATCACCTATAAAGCCCTTCATGGCACCGGACCAGGGTATCTACGAGACCGCCTTCTGCCGCATGAATCCCAGCGACCGGTTAGGTTCCACAGAGTGGGTCTTCTCCGGGTCCTGTAAACAAAACAATGTCGTTTGGCGGGGCCCAGGGGAAGAGCCTTCTCTGTGGCGGCCCCGGCCCTTTGGAACCAACTCCCCCGGAGATTAGAATTGCCCCCACCCTCCTCGCCTTTCGTAAGCTCCTTAAAACCCACCTCTGCTGAGATATTCTTTCCCCCTAGGCCTTTACAATTCATGCATGGTATGTTTGTGTATATGGATGTTTGGTTTTACAATAAGGGTTTTTAGTTGTTTTAGTATTGGATTTACATGCTGTTTTTTATTACTGTTGTTAGCTGCCCCGAGTCTACGGAGAGGGGTGGAATACAAATCCAATAAATAAATAAAATAAATAAATAAATACAGACTGGCAATACACAACAGGGAAAGAAGCCAAAGAAATCCCATTATCATCTGTCAGCATGACTAAGGCAGAAACAAGAAATTTAATTACAGGAGGGAAGAAAGGATGTGGGCCTATTACACGTGCAATGACCTAATTGAGTGACTTACATAAAAACAAGCAGCTCTTCAATGAGGATTTTACGCTCTGACAAAGTCAGTAGTTTAGTAGTTTTTTAGTAGTTTAGTAATTTTAAATAAATTTTAAACAATCATAATGGCTATTGCCTCTTCATTTAGAGACAAGTATGCATCTAACGTCTGTGGTTAAAAGAAAACAGAAATGGGGACAGGCCTAGATATTTGAGTTAATATCATTACAGAGATACTAAAATATCAGCAAGATGAAAGGCTTTGATTAATTAAGACAAAAAAGAACAGAAGGAGACAAAAAGTAAAGATAAGCTAGAATGGAAAAGGAATGAAAGAGACGAAAATAAGAGTTATTGTAAGAGGGTTGGTAGACTAAGTGCTACAGTCCCCAGAAGAGGCACATTCACCTCAAAATTTTTCAGAATATGTAGAGTGTGGAGATAATATCAAGGACATAAATATTCCCCAAAATTTTGAGAATTTATGGAGTCTTCCAGCAAGAGAAGTAGTGGATTGTTCCTATGTGAAAGAAATAATTGTATACAGATATAATTAAGTGAAAGCAGTAAACTAAAAGATGGCATTGGGAAGAGCTGCAGTTGTTAACAGCTGTGGGAAACATGGACAATAGTGCTTGATACTTATATTTCAACTTCTTAATCTTACATATTTAAAAGAAAGATTCATTTTCAAAATATTCTTATGCAAATATGTTACAAATCTACAATATTTGTTAAATATTATTTACAAAAATATAAATATTAAGTCAATGACATGAATGTAAAGAAATAAAAAATCAGTAAAGTCATGTCTCTTGTCCAGTCATGTCCAGGTTTACGGAATGTAGCTCATTTCTCTTTCTTTGCTGAAGAGGCCTAGGATTGTCCTAAGATACTTCCGTGGTCATTTCCCATTGAAGTGGTACCAATTTGCATGCTTTCTAACTGTTAGGTAGGCAGGAACAGGGGAAAATAATGGAGATAACTCCATTGTGGACTGCTCGGGTCATGAATCTGTTCTGTCAGCTTTCTAGCTGACAAGCTCAGCGTCTTAAAGTTTATAAAAGAAATTATATACATTAAGTTTTCTATGCTGATTTCAGCCTTTTCAGCCTTATAGCTCTTGTAAAAGTTCAGGATAAGAGTATAAAGTTAATAAGTTAAAATTAATTTGATGGAATTTATGAGTTGGGCTCTGTGTTTTAAGGGCCAATATGCCTTTTAAAAGAGAAACATGGCAGGGTTTTTTTTTTGCCTGATCATTTTCTGCTTTTTGAAGGAAATCTGACAGCTGTGTTTGTTAATTCAGATATTTGTGTGAAGAGAACTGAAGTAATGAGAAGTCATCATGGAAGTTCAATCCCATTGCTCTGCCAAAAATGAGAAGAAAAAGGTTGAGAATCCCATAATAAAATACTCTGCTCGAACAAGGGTCAGTGAGAAAGCTGCAGCCTCCAGCACAACATCTAATGGTAAGTAACATGCAAATTGAATTATTTGACTTGGATTCAATTCTTGTTTTCAAATAAAACTAAAGTTAATAAGCAGGGATTTTATGGATGGGGGAGGAATGGGAAAACCTACTTACCAGAATGAGACCTGTTCTGGAATCAGATTTTAAGGTTTTCCCCCCCAAATTAATCAGTTTGAGTGATTAATAGTGATATTTATTATGGAAAATTCCTGTTGTGGTACTTTTTAAAATAATCATAATGGGAAAAATATAAAATACTTGGTATTTTACTATGGAAATTATTTATCCTGGTTAAATAATAGTTTAATATAAAAGAAATAACAGAAGCCCTGTCAAAAATTAATAAGAGGTTTTCATCTTCTTTGAAAAACAAAAAATAAACAATTCTCATCCATTATAAATACCCTCTCTACCAAATCTGCATATCTTGGATTGCTTTAATTGCGGAAGAGAAAACAATTACATTTCAAAGAAAACAAGCTTAGTTTTAGAAATTTGAATATGTAATTTACAGAAATTGCTTTGGACTACATTACAATACTGTAAGATAAACCACGGGCAGAATGATTAATAGAAGAGATTAGGGGATTTGCAGTGTAAGATATCAGATAGTGCTTGATTTTCTTCTTTCTGCTTGAATTTCCTTCATAATTTCATCATAAAACTGATGAATCTGTTTTATAAAATTATTATTTCTTTTTCTTACTTGTGCTTTATAATAACCAACATAAAATGAAATTCAAATTCAAATTCAAGGGTCCCTCCCCCAAAGGGGTTTATATTATATCAAATGGATTAAATTAATTTAAGCTATGTATTGTCTAAATATATTGGTCCTAACAGTTGTAGGAACTTTGAAGTATTGTATAATGTTATTGAAGGTTTTTAGATCGAATATATCTATCTCTTTATCTTTACTTTGGGAACCACTGCTTAGGAAGACCTTACTTCAGTTTTGGAAAAGCAAAGTCCCTATCTTTTGTAGCCCTAAGCACTGTTGACTCTAAAGTGTGCTGCCGTGCGCCCAAAACTAACCCCCCACGCACCCTTTTCCAAGGCTGTGCAAGAAGCTAGGCGTTGGAGTTGGGGGTGGGGAACAACAAAAGTGCCGAGGCTGGCAAAAGTCAGTTTAAATGTCAGGCGCACATCCGCGCGCACTCCCCATCTCCTGCCACCCTGCGGGGGGGCAGGGAGGCGCCAGCAGTAGATATACACGGAAGGAAAGGGAACCGCGGCTGTCTCCCAGGCGCCTCCGGCCTCCTCGTGTCCCTGGCATCTCACCGCTGCCCCCCGCCCAATCCGACTCTCTCTCCGGCTTTCTCCTCCTCTGCCTTCCACCTTGGGGCACGGCTTTGCCCGCAGCAGTGGCTGCAGCGGTGGTGACGGCTGCGACTTCTCGTCCTCATCCGGCCGCTAGTGAAGGGGCTGCAAGCGGGGCGGGGCAAGCTTCCTCGAAGCGCTCAGAGAAAAGCCTCTCACAGCTGGAGCGCTTTTGGAAAGCCTGCCCTTATTTTCAAAATAAGAAAAACCTTCCCCGGCCTCCAGAGAAGAAAGGAAGAGAGAGAAAGTGAGAAAAAGAGAGAGAGAAAGAGGGGGAGAGATAAAGAGAGAGAAAGAAAGCAAGAGAGAGAGAGAGAAGAGAGGAAGGAAGAGAGAAAGAGAGAGGAAGAAAGCAAGAGAGAGAGTGAGAGAGAAAGCAAGAGAGAGAAGAGAGTGTGTGTGAGAGAGAGAACGAGAGAGAGGAAGAAAGCAAGAGGGAGAGAGAGAGAGAAAGAAAGAAAGAGAAAGCAAGAGAGAGAGAGTGAGAGAAAAAGAAAGCAAGAGAGAGAGAGAAGAGAGGAAGGAAGAGAGAGAGAAAGAGAGGAAGAAAGAGAGAGAGAGTGAGAGAGAGAAAGAAAGCAAGATAGAGAGAAGAGAGTGAGAGAGAGAGTGAGAGAGAGGAAGAAAGCAAGAGGGAGAGAGAGAAAAAAAGAAAGAGAGAAAGCAAGAAAGAGTGTGAGAGAGAAAAAGAAAGCAAGAGAGAAAGAGAGAGAGAAAGAAAGCAAGAGAGAGAGAGAAAAAAAGAAAGAGAGAGAGAGGAAGGAAGAGAGAGAGAGAAATGATAGAAAAAAGGGGAGAAAAAAAGAAATGAGAAAATGACTGAGGCAGAGAATGAGAGTAAAGAGAAAAACAGAGAGAAGTGACTCTTGATTTAAAGCATATGATAAAAAGCACTTAAATAATAACAGAGAAAAACCCCCCAGCCCTCACCTGTTTTTGGAAATGGTTCAAGAGTTCACACACACACACACACACACACACACAAGGGGGGAGGACAGAGGGATTGGAAAAAGAGAGAAGTGAGAGAGGGAGGGAATGAGAGAAAAAGGGAGGAAGAGGGAGAAATGAGAAACAAATGAGACAGAAAAGAGGGAGTGACAGGAGAGGTACCCAGAAATGAGAACAGTGGTAGAAATTTGAGGAGGGATGATTGATTATTAAATATGGATTGACTATGGAATATTGGTAAAAGATATATTTAGGTGTTTAATATTAGGATGTATTAATTTTAAAAATTGGGTTAGAATTTTAGAACTATACAGAGTTACATAGGTAAAATTAATGGAAGATGCATATGATAAATAAGGGGTTTATGATATGTACTGTATGATTTTATGAGTTTGCATTATGAATTTAAAATATACTTGGAAATGTAGAATATTGATGAAAGTTAATAATAGTAAATGCTAAGTGCCTGAAAATTAATTGAGCTTGGAAATATTGAATGAAATTATGGAAAAGTATAATTTATGGAAATATATTAATTGATGCATTGGTGTTCAGATAGATTTTCATAGTATTACTAGATTACTATAATGCTATGATAAATATTTAAGAAATGAAGGTTTTAAAGCATGGATTAATTAATAGTTGTGTTTTTGGTTTTGCTGGCTGTTTTAGTTTTAATAGTAATAGATTTTGGTTTTGTTTCATTATTAATTCCTTTTAATAAAAAAGAAGGGAATTTTTTCCTATTTATTTATTTGTTTGTTTGCTTATTTGTTTGTTTGTTTATTTATTTATACTTCTTTGCCGCCCAGTCAAAAAAGGGACTGCCACTCATACACTATACTTTTCTGCCCACACCGAAAAAAAATTAGAGGGAACATTGGCCCTAAGACAGTGATATCAAACTCGGTTTCATTGAGGGCTGCATCAGGGTTGTGTTTGATCTCAGAGGGCTGGGGGCAGTGTTCCCTCTAGAAAAGTATAATGTCTGAACAGCACATTTCCATGCCTGGGCATGGATCGGTTAGAAACAAAAGGGGGGTCACGTGACCTCAGGACACAGCAACGGTCATAAAAATGAAACAGCAACAAAGTTTTGATCCTCCGATCATCGGGCTGCTACGAAGGTCCTAAGTGTGAAAAAGGGGCATAAGTCACTTTTTTCAGGGCCGTTGCGACTTTGAACGGTCAGTAAATGAACCAATGAGGCCAACGTTTCTAGCTCCTGAGTAAGATGGTTATTAAGTGAGTTCTACTTCACTTTACCACCTTTCTTGCCACAGTTGTTAAGTGAATACCTGCAGCTGCTTGAACATCCCAAAAGATGTTCACATAATCCTGGGACATGGCCACCATCATAACTAACTTGTCAAGTGTCCAAAGTTTGATCCAATAACCCCTTTATTTTTCTAACAAAATCCTTTCTTCCTAGAAGGAAGAATAGAAAGAATAAAATGGAAAAGGGGATTAAAATGGGATACAAAAAAATAAAAAAGAAAAGGGTTTGGTTCAAAGTTCTGCTCAAATTGAAAAAATTGGAGTTTGAGAAGGGTTGATTAAGCTTGGAGTATTGTTTTGTTCCCTCTTTTTTAATTTCTATTTTTCTATTTAGATATATGAATTTAGGAATTGCTGATCTGCTTTAATAAAGTTAGAAGTATTGATTATAATAAGATATGCAGTAGGTGATACTGATTTGGATTAATGCATAAATGGAATTGAATTAAGCACTTTGGCATACTAGTTAATAAGTTAGAAACATAACTGGTGTACTTTTTGAAGGAACATTAAGGAGGGAATTCAACTAAAAGAAAATGTATGTACCGTATTTTTCGCTCCATAAGACGCAGTTTTTTTCCTCCCAAAGTAGGAAGAAAAATCAGCCCCATCTTATGGAGCGAAGATGCAGGCAGGGAGGGGGAGGAGGCTGCGAACTCGGAAGCGCCATCCCGCCGGCTGGCTGGCTAGCTGCTGCCTGGCCCCCTCCGCACCACCAGCGGCGCTCCCCCCGCCAGCCAGCCAGCCAAGCCCCGCGCCCGCCAGAACCGGCTCCTTGCTCTTCCCCCGCCGCCCGCCGTGTTTGCAGGAGATGGGAAGGGTCGGGCGGCCCGCCAAGGCCAGGAGGGACCCCGCTGCCCCCCCTTCCCTCTCTCCGCCCGCCGCTGAGCCTCCTTGACGCCGAGAGGAAATGCCGGCAAAGGCTTTTCTCAGCGGAGGTCTTCAATGTCGGGGGCGCACGGGCGGTTGCGTGCGCTTTCTATCTCCCTGGTAGCCCACTCGGAATACAGTATTCAAAATAAGAAAAGCCTTTGCCGGCAAAGGTTTTTCTTATTTTGAATATTCCGAGTGGGCTAGCAGGGAGATAGGGAGCGCGCGCAACCGCCCGTGCGCCCCTGACATTGAAGACCTCCGCTGAGAAAAGCCTTTGCCGGCATTTCCTCTCGGCTTTTCTCAGCGGAGGTCTTCAATGTCGGGGGCGCACGGGCGGTTGCGCGCGCTCCCTATCTCCCTGCTAGCCCACTCGGAATATTCAAAATAAGAAAAGCCTTTGCCGGCAAAGGTTTTTCTTATTTTGAATATTCCGAGTGGGCTAGCAGGGAGATAGGGAGCGCGCGCAACCGCCCGAGCGCCCCCGACATTGAATATCACCTTCGCCGGCCCCGTCACCGCTGAGAAGAACGGAGAGAGAACGAGAGTGAGTGAGAGCAACAGACAGCAAGATAGAGAGAAAGTGAGAAAGAGAGAGTGAGAGAAAGGGGGGGAGAGAAAGAGATAGCAAGAGAGAGAGAGAACAAGAGAAAGAAAGAGCGTGAGAAAGAAAAAAAGAGAGAAAGAGTGAGAGAGAGAGAAAGAAAGCAAAAGAGACAGAAAGAAAACAAGAGAGAGAAAGTGAGAAGAAGAGAGAGAAAGAGGGGGAGAGAGAGAGAAAGAGAGGGAGAGGGAGAAAGAGAGAGAGGGAGAGGGGGGAGAGAAAGAGAGAGGGAGAGGGGGGAGAGATAGCAAGAGAGGGAGAGAAAGAGAGAGGGAAAGGGGGAGAGAGGGGGGAGAGAAAGAGAGAGGGAGGGAGAGAGAGGAGATAAAGGAAGAGGAGAGAGAGAAAGGAAGAGAAAGAAAGAAAGAGGGATAGAAAGAGAGAGAGTGAGAGATGCTCAGTGAGCCTTTCTTTGAAGTTGCCTTTCTTTCTTTCTTTCTTTCTCTTTCTTTCTTTTTCTCTCTTGCTCTCTTGCTCTTTCATTCTTTTTTCTTTCTCTTGCTTTCTTTCTTTCTCTTGCTTTCTCTCCTTCCTTCCCTCCTTCCATTTCTTTCATTCCCCCTCTCTATTTTTATTTCTCTTTCATTTTCTTTCTTTCTTGCTCTTTTTCTTTCTCTCTTTTACCTTCCCTTCCTCTATTTCTTCTTTTCTTTCTCCTTCCTACCTTCTTCCCTCCCTCCCTCCCTCCAGTCCTTCCTCTCTTACTCTCCCCTTTCATAAGTTTCCTTGCTTCCTTCCTCTGTTCCTGTCCCTTCCCCCTTTCTTTCTTTCCTTCCTTCCTTTCCTCCCTCCATTTCTTGCTTTCCTTTTCCTTCCTCCCTTCTTTCCTCCCTCACTCCCTTCTTTCACTCCTTCCTCTCTTCCTCTCCCCTTTTTGGCTTAAAATATTTTTTTTCTATTTTCCTCCTCTAAAATCTAGGTGCGTCTTATCAGCAGGTGCGTCTTATAGAGAGAAAAATACGGTAACTGGATGACAAAATTAGAAAAAAAAACTTGCAACTTTTGGGATGTATTAGTTACTAAGAAAATACTGCATTTTATTCATGGAAAATTAGATGGTACATTGTATTGTTTGAATATATGTTGAGAGAAAAAATAATTATCCCCCCCAAAAAAAGTCCTTCCACCCTCTTTCCCTCCATTCATTTCATTCTTCCTCCTTCCTCCCTCCATTTCTCCTTCCTTCCTTCCTTCCTTCCTTCCTTCCTTCCTTCCTTCCTTCCTCTCCACTTCTCTCTTTCCCTCCCTCTCTTTCCCTTTTCTTTCTTTCTCTCTCTTTTCCCTTTCTCTCATTCTCTCCTTCCAGGTCTCTCATTCCTGTGTCCTCTCCCTCTCTCCCCACTTCACTCTCTCATTTGTTTATCTCTCCTCCCTTATGTGTCCAATCACACTTGGCCAATAAAGAAATAAAGGAAGGATCGTCCCAGAGCAGATTCCATTGGCTCCAAAACGGGGGTGGGGGGAGACACCCGTCCGTGTTGGAGGGAAACGGGGTGGGGAAGAGACATGCTGCCAGGCACTTGGCTCCAGCCCCTCCCGCCTTTTCATCCTCCCTCTCCAAAGCTTCGTCCTCCCTGTCCAACCCCCCCCCTCTCCAAAGTTTCACAACTCCTCCCATTGTCTCAGCACTCACGATGGACAGCTCGCATCTCTTTTGACTACCGGATTCTCCACTTCAAAATACAGGAAGTGGTGGGGGGAGGCAATCTTCCAGGCCCTGCTTTAAATCCCCTCTGGAGGCTTTTGAGACTCCTTCACAGCGATCGGGTGGTTGCTGTCAGCAGATGGCTTTGCTGGCCGTCGCTGGTCTTGACGTCAGGGGGCTCCTGCTGCCCTGACCGCTGTGCTCCCCTTGTGCCATGGGGGGGGCACGTGCAAGCCCCTTGCCTCCACCACCTCCTTTTCCACCGCCCTGCTGCATGAGCCCGTTTACAAGGGGCTGGTGGAAGACCCAATGTCGCTTTTGCTAAAGGTAGGGAAAAAAAAGAGTATAAGTGACATCGGATTTTCCACCAGCCCCTTGTAAACAGGCTCAGGCAGCGGGGCGGTGGAAGAGGAGTCAGTGGAGGCAAGGGGCTTGCACGCGCCCCCCCTGCGGCACAGGGGCTTGCTGACATCAAGGCCGCCCGGGGAAGCGGCATGCAGCGACAGAGCTGGAGAAGCCGGGCGGGGCTTAGAGCCCAAGGGGCGCCGGCTCCATCGCGCTGGCATGGAAAACTCTGGACTGAGTTTGGTTTTCCCCTGCGCCCCATTGGGCTGCGTGGGTTAGAGGGAACATTGGCGGGGGTGAGGCATACGTATGAGGTGTGGTCATGGTGGCTGTGGATGGGATGGGCATGGCCATAGTGATTATGGCAGGTGATGCGTATGGGGAGGCACCTATGGTAACCAAGTGCTAAGGCAGGACTTCCCTGAGAATCTCCCTCACTCTCATTTTAAAGGTAATCCTAGAGTTACATTTGTAACCCAATAATTCATTTGATTGAATCACATTAATCCTGCCCTGCTTTCCCCAATGCATTTGTTAATCAAATGTGCAGGTCATTAAATGTGCATGAGGTAGTAGGCAAGAGCATGAGGAGGCTATTGCTGGAGCAGACCAACCAAGGCCTCCCTCAGTCCACAAAGATACCTCATGCTCTCCTGAAGTCCCCACAATTGCTTCCCCCCACATCATGTCCCCACAGACTGGGCCTGCTTTGCTCCCACCGCATTTCTCATGGATTACTTACTTTTTGAAGATCTCCAGAGCTTCAGAAAAGGCTAACCCACTGGCAGAGAAGACAAAGTATTATTCAGATGATGGCAAATCTGTAAGAATATGAAATCTAAGGAAATAATTTTCACCAGTTCCTGATAAAAGACTTTGGCTAGGCCAGAGCCATGTGGCCAGGGGAGCTCTGGTAATAGAAAAGGCCTCCTGCTTCAGGGATTGAGGCAGCAGCAGCAGCAGCAGCTAGTCAACAAGGAGTTTGCTTCTTTTGTCTCATCAGGCTGAATTGGAAGCCCCTTGTTGATTGACTGCCACACCCGAATCCCTGAAGTTGCTCATTCAAACTAACCAGTCAGCAGCAATCAGGAGGCTGCTCCTCGCTGGCCAGAATGGCCCCAAACTAAGGCTGTAGGCCCTCATAGCAGAAAAGTTATTTAGAGGGGAATATCTGTTTGCCTTATTTCTCACATTCTTACAGCTTCATGGGCCTCTAAATTAAAGACTTTGGCTTCTCTGTCACGTGGATCAGCCTCTTTTGGAGCTCTTCAAAAAGTAATTTCAGTAAAGCCATGGGAAATAGGGAGGGAAGGTCCAGATGTGGCCCATGGAAGTTCCATTTTGGCCTGTAACAAGTCTGGGGCGGCCTCTCCAAACAGAGTCTTGAAAAGCTAGATATGGCCCATAGAGGTTCCATTTTGGCCTGAAACGGACTGGGGACTATGTTCCCTCTAAGCTGCGCAGTTGGGGACTTCCAGGTGAGGAACGAGCCACGTCAGGTCGATGTGGATAGAGCTCCGTCCCTGTCGATCCTTTTTTCACGATTGGGGGATCGCAATTGTGATTTGAGCGACCTTGGAGGGTTCAACCTGGAACAGGGGGTCGTCTGGTCCTGAGGGGCTGTATGCCACTGCCCCAGAGGGGGAGAACAACCCCGCAGCCCCAAATTATGAAGAACCGCGCTACGGCTGGGTCGCGGCCATAGCGGCTTGCTCACGAAGGAGGGAGCATTAATAATCCACAGAAGTCAACGGAATAAAGATCATCAGAAAAGAAGAAAGCAAGCACAGAACAAGGTATACTGTTTTGTTTTTCATAACAACAAGGAAAATAAAAGAACTAGAAAATAAAAAAGGTGAACAAAGAAAAGTTTTTCTTTCTCTCTAAGTAATATCCTTGGGCATAAATACAAGCTACAACCAGATCTATTTTCTTTCCTAACTTTACCTATTTACTGTTTTTACAAACAACTAAACTCTAAGAGAAAGATATATCCTTTAATACTTCTCATCCCTGGAAGAACAACAAATTCAATTTGTAATAGGGGATGAAATTTAAATTAAAGGGGAATTTAATCGCCTGAAAACACTGTATTTGACTATAACTGATGACTTCCGGCTATAGAAGAATGATCTGTCTTTTAAAAAAAATGGAATTTTAAAATTAAATATATCAAGAAAATATATTTGACCTTGGGAAACACTGATAAACCTTTTTAAAATTTTTAACTTTATTATGAGATAAAGCAACTTAACTCAACTTGATTCTACAGTATAAAACGGACTTTGGTGATTTGGAGGATTTCGTAGAGGGACTATTTTACAAACAGCTGCACTGTAGGAATAATGGACCAAAAAGACTAGACATTTCCTTTTTTTCATTTTTATCACTCATTGTTTCTTCCCCCCCTTTTTTTCTTATTGATAGTGATAGAGGGTTGTGGATTGAGTTTAGGTTTTTTTCCCCTCTTTTGGGACTTGGATTTTGAGTTGCTTCGCTCTTAAGGACTAAAAAACAACTGAATGAAGATATAAGACTTTAAGGACCTAAGGACTTAAAAATGACTTGAATGACTAAATTTTGAAAACCTTATTTTTCTTTTTTTTAATTACCTGGGATTATTTATATTGAACATATTACTTAAATGCTTATTGTTTTTCATTTTTTTTCTTTTAGATTTTTACATTTACATTTTTAATATTTTTATATTTACAATTTTTACATTATATTTTTCTTTCCTTTTTGGATACATCACATATTAGGGTTTTCTTTGTTTCATTTTTATTACAGATAGTTAAGGTATAGAATGAGGTGTTAGATTTTTTTTATTTCCCCCCCTCTCGATCTGATGTACCCCAAATTTTTTTTATTGTTCTTCTCCTTTCCCTTATCTTTTTTCTTTTTTTTTCTCTCCTGTGGATATTTTCTATCAATTTCAGATTAACTGATTAATTATATATTACTTTATTCTTTCTCTTTTTTTATTTTTTATTTCCTAATATATTTCTCAATTATATTTTATTTAATTTTATTTTTCTAAATTTTACTTTACACATCAATTCACAGAGAATTGTATAGATTGAATGCTTGATAGTATATGCTTGATATATTGATTTATTGCTGAGAAAAGAATTAATTAATTTAGAGTGTATTTTAAAAATTGTTAAAACAGTTTAATCTTCTTTATTTTTTCCCTTCTATTAAGTCTTTTGTTCTCTTGATTAATTATAGTACTCCTCCTTTGAGTGTCTAGCCCTTTCACAGTAATTTTTATAATATTATTACTTAGTCGTTTGAAATAATATAATCTTGCTATTAATTATTATATTTTAATAACATAGAAATAAGTTAAGACATTGTATAAAATTTGATTTTTGGCTGTAAATTCTTGGAGACATGAAAGGCTTTTCTAGGTCACAAAGTACGACTACTATCACAACAACAAAAAAACCAGGCATCTAGACCAACTTCTACTCCAAAAGTATCTCCAGTATCATCCCCACTACAACAAAGATCAATAACAACAATGTTGGCCAAGGATAAAGAAAAAGAAAAGGAGAAAACTTCTATGGAATTAAACTTTCAGACTATCCAAGATACTTTGGCCACCATTCAAGATTTCATGCAGAAAACCCAAATCTCAATGGATACAAATAGAGAAGAAGTGAAAAAATATCTGGAAGAAATGAAAAATGAAATGGGCGATCTGAAAACCGAAATTGCTGATTTCAAAACAGATGGGAGATGTTAAAAGCGAAATAGGAGAAGTAAAAGGAAGTATGGAGGAGATGGATGGGAACATAAAAGTTATACAACAAAATTTACATGAGAATGAAAAAAAGAATGAAAACAATGGAAGATAAAGTTGAGGCTGTAGGACAAAAGATGGAAGATTTTGAAGAACACAGTTATGTAGTTAACAGAGGCTTCGAGGAAGCAATAACCAATTTGGAATTACGATCCGCTTCACATGGACTGAGATTTCAAAACATAAGTGAGGAGAAAGATGAAGACCTAACAGCAAAGATGGCAGAGATAATAGGAGAAATTTTACAGATGGACCCACAAGATCTTATAAGAGAGATAGATGAAATTTACAGAGTCCAGACTGGCTACACTTGCCGACACAACCTAGCAAGAGAGGTCCACATCAAGTTCTCCAGAAGAATAATCAGAGATGATGTTTTGAAGCAGGCAAGAAACCAAACATGGAAACACAAAAGGAAAGATATTATAATTTTGAAACAACTTCCTAAAAGAGTGAGAGAAAGTAGAAGAGAATGCTATTTCCTCACAAGTGTATTAATAAAAGAAAAAATAGTTTCTCCAATGCACTTGCAAGGAGAGTCCAACGTGGGTAATACTCCAGTCTGATTGGTAGGGACTGAGTTTAATTTAAATATTAGACAGGCACCGCCCCTCATCCCCTCAGTCTTAAAAACTCAGTCGCAGTAAAGGGACACTGAGTTTTTTTCTCTCACTTTCTCTAGGAATTCTGAGAATTATAAGTATTGCTTTATTTTAACTGTATCTCTCTTTCTATTTCTTTTGGGAAGAAGAAGGATTACTGAGGTCCCCTCTTTGCAGCTTTACTTCTGAAGGGTTTTTTCCCCTCAGAGTTGCCGCCCCCCCCTCCCAGAGGGAGCCAAAAGTGACAGATTTGGGAGCTACCGGGTCCCTGACCTTTGCCGTCATACCCGGAAAGAGGAGGAGGTTGATGCCGGGGGGGGGGTGGGTCCGCCGCCCCCAGCGAATATACCAGACCGCGATCGGCACGATGTGGACTCTCGTCGGGAGAGGGGGGGGCAGAATAGGTCCCAAACTGAGGCGGGAAGCCCAAAACAGCCGTTGCTGAGGCAATGGTGCGGCGGCCATCTTGGAATGCCTCGGAGCAGGCTAATAATCCAAGATGCACGTTGGAGCTTCGGGCGGTTGCCAAGGCAACAGAACGCCGGCCATTAAAAAAAAAGAAAAAGACGCAAACGGCATAAGTGGCTTCCTGCGTGCACGTCACACAAGCAACCACATAATCTGCCCAGTTACACGCAGGCGTGGTCAGGGCTTTGCTTAATCACGACGTGTCTGAGGAGAGCAGAGCATCATAAACTCCTAATTATTTTTACCACCATGAGTGTTTTAAAAGGGGAAGTAATTATGGCTGACCAAACAGCAGAGGATCTGGCAGTCGCTGTCAGACCCCAGACTCCCCGGGAAAGACTAAATTAGACAAACCTAAGACTAAAACATCTCAGGGCTCTTCCCTCAGGGAAGCAGAAAAAAGGATTAAGGCCCTTGAGAAACAGTTTGAGGCAACGCAGAAACAGTTACTCCCTGCAGCCTCCCCTTTGCAGATTAGCCTTCCTTCGGCTCCTGCACCTCCGGCCTCCCCCATGAACATGACAGGGGTAGCAGGCTCGGCAACGGAAAAGGACTGGTCACCAGACCTCCCACATATTCCACCTCGTATAGCAACCCCTCTTAGCCAGACTTCCAGCTGGCCTAACATCCCACCACCCCCAGCTTTTGTGACACAGTATGGACAGATACCAAATGCCACATTCACTCCAACAGCAGCAGGGCTGCGTACTTTGCAGCACACATGGCAGAACATGCCCCCAGCCCTGCAAGATATCATAGCCAATGCTTATTCCCATGGTTTAGCAACAGGGGACCAGCAATACACAACAGCGGGCTCAGGTATAAGACATAGAGACCCATGGATAGTTCAGGCCCCTCCATCTCTACCTGAATCTATGGAGGAGGAGGACTTCACACCTGGGAGGAGGAACAGTGATGGGGATGCGGAGCTCTCTGGAGAGGAGGACACCCCAGAACCACCAGCCTTCACTGGGCTATTTAAACAGTCTCTGTTTCGTGTACTGTTAAATAAAGGCAAACAAACCATTGAGGCCGCTGGAGAGGGAAAGGAGGCCACAGCAGCAGCACCAACAACCGCTACAACAGGGGGTTTGTTTAAGGTGCGCCAGAAGGAGACAGAAAACATTCCCTCATCTGAACTCTTTATAGAGAATGTGAAACGGCCGTGGAAACTTCCAATGGCAGCGCACGGCCCATCAATTGTAGAGAGAAAGTTTTACACTTTCGATCAAGAAATGGAGGATTTATTAGCACCCCCGACAGTGGATGATCCAGTGGCCAGCCTAGTATCCAATGCGTTGGTTCCCTCGGAATTGGCGGACGGCCTGAAGCCCGAGGACAGGAGGACAGAGACGCTGGTGAGAAAGACACACCAGATGGCGGCATGGACCCTGCGCGCAGCCTCCACAGCTTTGTTCTTTAATCGAGCAACGACCTCATGGATCCAAGAAATACAGTCCAGGGTCAACCCAGAGGACACCCGTCTCAGACAGGATCTAAATAAGCTATTAGCAGCTACAGAATTCTCAGCTGACGCCACAGTTGATGCAGCGAAGTTCGCCTCCAGGGCCATGGCAGCTTCAGTATCTTCGCGAAGGATGATTTGGCTCCGCAGTTGGCAAGCGGATGCCAAGTCAAAATGGAACTTAGCAGCTGCACTCTTTCAAGGGGAAAAATTGTTCGGTCAGTCCTTAGATAAGGTTCTTATCGAGGTCAAAGACAAGAAAAAAGTTCTGCCAAAAATGAGTAGAAGATCTGACAGACGGTTCACCCCTTTCAACTGTAGACAACCCTTTCGGGCAGAGCCCTCTTCAACCTCTTCCCAAGGTTCGTGGCCATATTTTCAGGGCGCCTACACTCAGGGAGCATACCGTTCGGACAGATACTTCTCTGATCGAGGCAGAGGCTCACAACAGGGAAGATGCCCCTCTCGTGGCTCCAACAACAGGGGATACAGACATAACAAATGACTTGGCGGGTCAGTATCCCCTCGGTGGCAAACTTCAGAACTTTGCAAGTGCCTGGGAGACCACCTCCTCAGATGCATGGGCAATAGCCACCGTCTCTCAGGGATTGAGAATTGATTTTTGCCAGCTACCCCCAAACCGATTTCTACCATGTCCATTCATCACAGACCCTCTGAAAAGGGAGCTCCTACGTCAGGAGGTCAGGCACCTGCTGGAGATAGAGGCAATAGAAGAGGCAAGGGGCACTACTCAGTCATCTTCGTGGTAACTAAGTCCTCAGGAGGTTGCAGGTTAATTCTGAACCTGCGCAACCAGAACCTCTATGTGCGATACAAGCGGTTCAAGATGCACTCGCTCCGTTCAATCTTGGCCTCTATACGTCACAAGGACTTCCTTACCTCCATCGATCTCAGGGAAGCATACCTGCATGTGCCCATTCATACATCTCACAGGCAATACCTCTGGTTTTGTTTAGAAGAAGAGCATTACCAATACAAGGCAATGCCATTTGGTCTCTCCTCTGCGCCCAGGACATTCACTAAACTGCTGGACGTCCTTATGGCCAGACTCAGACAAGAGTCACTAAGGATTATGGCGTATCTCGACGATATTATCCTCCTCTCAAAATCGACGGAACAGGCACACCGAGATATGACCTTAACCATCCAAACGCTTCAACAACATGGTATCACTGTAAACTTCGACAAGAGCCACTTGGCTCCGACACGACGTCTACTACACCTTGGCACAGTAATAGACACAAACCAGTGCACTGTATACCTATCACCAGAACGACAGACCAAAATAAGAACTTTGGTGGATTCTGCGCAGAAACACACAAGAATCCCTCTTTCCTTCCTGTCAAAATTATTGGGCACACTAGTGTCTTGTATAGACATAGTACCATGGGCCAGACATCACCTACGCCCCCTCCAGTGGTTCTTGCTACCCCATCAAAAGAGGAAGTCAAGCCACACAAACTGGAGAGTGACCCTCAGCCCACGCCTCAGAAGATCTCTAAATTGGTGGGCATCAACAGCAATTCAACAAGGTTCTTCATTCAAGGGTCACATACCAATCATAATAACGACGGATGCCAGCCTAACAGGCTGGGGAGCACACTCATCCGGACAGATGGCACAGGGCCTTTAGTCACCATGGGAACTTCAAAAGATGAATATCAATTACTTGGAGCTCAAGGCGGTATCTTTAGCCCTACACAGCTTTTACCACTTTGTCCAAGGACAAGACGTACTAATTCTTACAGACAACATGGCGACACGTTCACAAATCAATCACCAGGGAGGCACGAGATCCCGAAGATTGATGCAGGAGGCAGAGACACTTTTCATTTGGGCTGAGACTCACCTAACATCTCTCTCAGCGGAACACATATCCGGTCAAGAGAATACCCAAGCGGACTGGCTGAGCCGCAAGATCATAGACCCGGCGGAATGGCAGCTGGAGTCCGGGATTTTTCAGGAGATAACTTGCAGGTTCGGTCACCCAGTGGTCGACCTCTTTGCCACGAGACACAACACACAACTTCCGCGTTTTTTCTCCCATTTCCCATCGCTAGGGGCAGAGGGAGTGAATGCGCTCAGACACCCGTGGCCTTGGGGTCTCCTCTATGCATTCCCACCAACATGCATATTACTTAAAGTAATCAGAAAGATAATAGCAGAGGAGGCGGAAATCCTACTGCTAGCCCCATACTGGCCAAGAGGAGCTTGGTTCACCGACCTAACCGACCTGTCCATCGCGCCACACTGGAGGATTCCAGATCACCTGATCTCCCTCAAGCAGGGGTGCATAGTACACCCAGAGCCACAGTGGTGGAAATTTACCGTGTGGCGCTTGAGGGGGACCGTCTGAGACGTCAACACCTACCTGATTCTGTCATTGCTACCATACAGGCCGCTCGCAGACCATCCACAAAACGCATCTACCAAGCTACGTGGGCAGCCTTTTGTAAATTTTGCCAACATCAGGGTGTGGAGCCACAAACAGCTTCTCCACTTGACATATTGAATTTCCTGCAAGCTGGATTAGATAAAGGACTTGCCCCAAATACTTTACGCAGGCATGTGGCAGCGCTTTCCACCATACTTGGGCAGGACGACCAACGTCGTCTAACTCGGCATCCTTGGATCAAGGACTTTTTGAGAGGGGCCTCCAACGTTCGGCCTCCACCAGTGCATAGATATCCAACATGGGACTTACCGCTTGTTTTACAAGCTTTGACGGCTCCTCCATTTGAACCAATTAGGACAATCACTCTAAGATTTCTGACAATAAAAACAGCCTTCCTGGTAGCAATTACTTCGGCCAGGAGGGTGTCGGAGTTATCAGCCCTGTCGGTCAGACCAGACCTTTGTTATTTTCACCCGGATCGGGTAGTACTAAGGTTAGACCCGGCCTTCGTACCAAAGGTTAACTCATGGTTCCACAGGGCAGGGCCCAGGAGGTGGTGCTACCGGACTTTTGCTCTCATGGGACCCACCCTTCTGAGCTAAACTGGCACAAGTTAGATGTCCGATGTGCCCTGAAGATCTACGTTCGAAGGACACAACCGTTTCGAACTTCCGAAGCGTTATTTGTGTCGTTTTCACAACATTCTAAGGGAAACAGGGTTTCATCGCAGACTGTCAGTCGCTGATTACGTGACTGTATTTCGGAGGCGTATAAGGCAAGAGATCAACCGATTCCAGATGGAATAACAGGACATTCCACTCACAGCGCAGCCACTTCGGCAGCCTGGACTACGCAGGCGTCGCTCGAGGATATTTGCAGGGCAGCTACCTGGGCAAGGCCCTCCACATTCATTAAACATTACCGTATAGATTCTTTTGCTTCGTCAGAAGCAGCCTTCGGGCGGGGGGTGTTACAAGGGGTATGTTCTACTGCAGAGCCCCTGGTCTAGCCGATCCCTCCCAGTAACTAAGGCTTGGGTATATCCCACGTTGGACTCTCCTTGCAAGTGCATTGGAGAAAGACCGTTGAACTTACCTGAACGGTCTTCTCGATGCACTGCAAGGAGAGTCCAAACGCTCCCGGCTTAGGGACCAGGGTTCTGTTATTCAGTTATGATTTTCATGTTCATACTGTTGCTTGGATTGTTGGTTATTGAATAAAGTTTAATAGTTTACTGCTCCTTCGTTTTATTTGACTGAGGGGATGAGGGGCGGTGCCTGTCTAATATTTAATTAAACTCAGTCCCTACCAATCAGACTGGAGTATTACCCACGTTGGACTCTCCTTGCAGTGCATCGAGAAGACCGTTCAGGTAAGTTCAACGGTCTTTTCCGATGGATGGTACCAGAAGGACTTTCTCTAACTTGGCAAGGGCAGAGAATAAAGATAGAGACTGTATAAGACGCAAGAGCCTTCTTTGCACAAAGTGGATTGAACAGAACAAAACAACTTCACAAAGAACCCAAAGACAAAGAAGAAGAAAAGGGGGCAACCTCCAAAGAGAGGGGGGAAATACAAGATGTCAGAAAGAAACAACCTCAAGTTCAACAAGAATTGGTGCTAAGCAGTAGATTGAGAGAACCTAAAGAAACCAAAAAATACTATAAATAGAGATGTCACAAGATTTAAAAATCTTTTCAGTAAATGTGAATGGATTGAATAACCCCAGGAAAAGAAATCAAATATTAACTAAGCTTAAGAAACCAAGAGCACAAATAAATATTCTACAAGAAGTTCATATTAAAAAATCAAATAGAAAATTACTCAATAAGCCAAAATTAGGGAAAATCTACACAAGCTTAGTGGATCAAAAAAAAAAAGAGGTGTAGCAATGTACATTGACGAATCAATAGATTCAAAACAAATATACAGTGACTCCGAAGGTAGAATTTTAATTGTAAAATTAGATATAGAACCAAACCCTCTCATTATTATATCAATATATGCACCGAATGATAACCAAAAACAATTCTATAAGGAATTGCACGATAAAATAATTGAGTTATCAATAGAAAATATGATAATAGTTGGCAGCCGCTTGGCCCGGGATGCTGGGCCGAAAGGAGCCGGGCTTGAAGATTGCAGCGCGCGTTGGCTGCGGTGGCAAGGGCTTGCGATGGAGGGTGGAGGAAGCGGCCATGGGAGGGCGAGCTGCCTCAGGGAGGAGGATCAGGCGGGACCAGGTGGGGGCTGGAATTTCTCAGCTGGGAAGAAGCGGCGATGGATCATCCGTCTACCTCTGTCGGCTGCTCCGGGCCACAGGGGCGAGGGGCGCTGCTTCTCCGGTCGCCCGGTCCTCTCCTGCCTCCCGCGCCTATCGAAAGGGGCTGGAGCGGCAGAGCCGAGCACGCCTTCCGCCCTTTCATCCTTGCCCCCGTGGCCCGGAGCAGCCGACAGAGGTAGACGGAGGATCCATCGCCGCTTCTTCCCAGCGGAGAAATTCCAGCCCCCACCTGGTCCCGCCCGATCCTCCTCCTCCCTGAGGCAGCTCGCCCTCCCATGGCCTCTTCTGGGAGCGGCCCGGAGCAGCCGACAATGTTGCCCGCTGCGTCGGGCGCCACCAGCCCCGAGTCGGACACAGCATCGCCGCCACCGCCGCCGCCCCCAGTCGCTGGCCGCCCCGTCTCGCTGGCCGCCCCGTCTCGCTGGCCGCCCCGTCTCGCTGGCCGCCCCGTCTCGCTGGCCGCCCCGTCTCGCTGGCCGCCCTGTCTCGCTCGCCCGCGCCTCCTCGCCCGCCGCCCGCCCGCCCAGGATGCAGACCTGCTGCCTCGCCTCACGCCCGCTGCCGGCCCGATCCTGCGCCTCCTGCTCCCCCCCAGCCAAAAATACAAAGGCGGTCTGCTGCCGCCTGCAGAGCAATGGGAAGCTGAAGCCGCCGGCGGTTTCAGATTCCCTTTGCTCCAGGCTGCTCCGCCCTGCCTGTCATGCGGCGGCAGACCGTCTTTGTGGTTTTTCGCTGGGGGGGGGGAGCAGGAGGACCTTCCTGACTCCCTCCCCCAGCGCCGGACCTCCTGCCCTCCCTCCCAGACAAAAACCCAAAGTGGCCTCCCGAACCCGAACGTTTTCCATCTTACCAACCTGCCACCGCCGCCGAGAAGCCCCGCCGCCCGGCTGTCACCTTTTAAAACAGCCGGGGGGGCTTCCCAGAAGCCTCACGAAGCTGAACGCCAAACCCGAACATCCAGGTTCGGCTTCGGGAGGCTGCTGGGAAGCCCCCCGGCTGTTTTAAAAGATGACAGCTGGGCGAACGCCGAACCCGGAAGTTCGGGTTTGGGGTTCGTAACATGAAAAAAGTTCGTAATAAGAGGCGAAAATTTTAAGAACCCCGGGTTCGTATCTCGGGTTGTTCGTAAGACGAGGGGTTTGTATCTTGAGGTACCACTGTACTTATGAGTTATGGTATCGGTAAATTGTTAATAATTATTGGATGGATTGAACTCGGACAGAGATTGTATTGGTTTTGGTCGTAATTTCTGTTGCATATATCTTTCTTTTAATTTATATTAAGAAATTTTAATTGTTTTTTTATTTTTATTGTTTTTGGTATTAGATAACCATCTGTACCATTTCTCCCAGGCGTTGTAGAACTCTGAATCGTTTTTATTTTGTATTTCCATTGTTATTTTTGTTAATTCGGCACATTCCATGATTTTGCTAATAATGGTTAATTTTGTCGGGGTGTCTTCTTTTTTCCATTGTTGTGCATATGTTAATCTGGTGGCCGTCAGTATTTGGATAACAAGGTATTTGTCTTCTTTGTTTAGTTTCTGTCTAAAAATGCCTAAAAGAAACAGTTCTGGTTTGATTATGATCTTTGTCGAAATGACTTGGTCCATTATTCTTTTAACTTCTGTCCAAAATTTTTGAGCACATGAGCAGGTCCACCATAAATGGTAGTATGTTCCCTATTTCTTCTTGCATTTCCAACATAGGGATGATACGTTTGGGTATACAACTTGCTTTGCAGTTCTAAATTTTTATTTAAAATATACTCCTCAAAAATATTAAAGTGTAAATTTCAACAAATAATACACATCTTACTTAAATTTGCACACAGTTTAACAGAATAACCATTATTAATGTTAATAGACATAGCAGCATGCCCACCAAATTAAATTGACTCATCTCTTATAAACACTTTGGTTATGTTTTTGATAGACAAATTCCATAATTCTTTACTGATATATAAAACATATTTCAGTCCTAACAATATTCTATACAATACATATTCTCTCTTTATTGTCTATCATATACTGTATAAATATTATTTTGTGGAACAGTGGAAAGGAGTAACTTTTTCTCACATTGTAGCCCTTGCATTGAAAACTTACAAAATTTTGTTTGCTTACCCATTTAAAAATTTGATCCAGTTCTTTTGAAAATATGAAACATACACACGTATATAATTAAAATGAAAAGGATTGAAGGAATCCCTAACATCAGTAATAAAATAGAAAATCTACAGTACTTCACAAGTGCCAATAATATTTTGTGTTATTTTCCATATTAGCTAATGAAGTTTAAATTTACAGACTGGTGGCAGCAATGCTAAAGTTTTTATTTCTCTCTCTGTCCTTTTCGCCCTCCCTCCCTCCAAGAAATCCCATTGAAAAATTTGCCTTTCAGAAAGACCTGTACTATGTTCCCTTTCCTTTTTCTTGTGCTCATGCTTTTTGCCTCTCTCTGCAGAAAGTTGAGTTCCATCCTAATTATTAAATCTTTGGAGAGCATTCCCACATGGTTCAGTAAATGGTAGCTTCATCCTGAGCTCTTTGATCTCTTTTCCTGCTCTCCTGGCTTGACAGTTGAAAAGGTCTGACTGTGCCACACAATGGTTTGATTGGTTTCTCTAGGGGAGGCTTTTCCCTGCCTCATCATTTGCCAGGCAGGTGGACCAGAAAGTCTCTTGATTCTTTTGTTGTCTCTGAAAGTCTGCGGTCTTTGACTGAATAAATCTTCCATCATGGGATAATTTTCTAAAAGGAGTCTGAAAGATGTGAGAAAAAAAGCCTCCTGACTTAGGTGCTGAATTAATGAAATAACTGGGCTTTGGAATTTGCAATTGAAAGATCACCAGGAATGCATTGGGTGGAGGTAGTCTTCCAAATGCAGATCCATTATTTCCCTCTACACCCAGTAAAATGAAATAGTACAAAATAAAATAAGAGAGAAATAATTTTCTTTTTGTGTAAGTTGGCTTGTCCAGCATTCTTTGGATTTATTGTCACTATGATGGAATGGAAAACTAGAACAGAATAAAAGTGGTTTTGGTGCATGGCCTACTTAGTCATTAAATTATAACAAGTGGATGGAAAGACCTTCCATGTGACAGAACTAGGGTTGAGTTAACACAGGGTGAAAAGTAATTTACCGATAGGCTGTCCTCAACCATCTTTGTAGCCTCTGATAAAGTTTCATTTCAGAATGGATAGACGACATTTCCACTTACAGGCCCATTCTGCAACACCTGTGATAACAGCACTTGGATCGTAATTGAAATTGGTTTCAAAATGGATTTTCACTTTTCTCTGCCTGTGGAAAATATTGAATGGATTCAGAGCTGCCATAGAGAGTCCCAGAGCTTGGAAAAAGGAGCAGGAAACTAGAATCATCTTTTATAACAGTCAATAATATGGCTGCCTTGTTATCTGTCTTATTAATGAAATCATTGATCATCAGATGAGAAAGATAATAAATGATAGTTCATTCCATTCAAGAAACTCAGCTAGATTCATTAAAAACTAGAGGGGGTGGATGGTGCAATATATGAGAAGTGAAACTAAATCCTCAAATTTTAAGTCTCTTCATTTTTTCTTGTAAGCATAATTTACCAAATTTGCTGCTTCACTGTATATAACATACAAGCAATCTTTAGGCCTTGTTGATAAAGTTATGCAAAGGACATTATAATTAATTATGTTGTAAATAATTGTCTACTAACACTGAAAAGAGTAAATGCCTCAGTATCCAGGACATTTAATTAATAAAATAGAAATATAGCATTAATTGTTACCCTATTGAAATATAGTGAAATCTGGATTATCTGTTAAAAATTTAAACTAATAAAATAATGGTACAAATGCTATTGAAATTATAAATCTGTATCTGGGATATAGCATTTTTGACTATTCACTAGTTCAGTTAAATAAGTGCTTGCTTAACTTTGAAAAATATGTGCTTTCATGGTGTACTGTATTTATATTCTTCCATATTATATTAATATTCACATTAATGCTTATTTCTTTTTTTTCTGTATGGAGCCACAAATTCAGTTAATTCAGTTATTTTATTTTTCCTGGCATTTATATATTACTCTCCCATGACAATGGGCAATCTGCATATAATCTGTACAAGGTAGTACAATTATAAATTATAGGATGGTGAAACAGAGAAAAGAAGAAATATATGCCAACAAGATTAATAATCTACAATGAATTATTCTTAAAACCATTTTTCTTTTGCTCTGCAGATATTTAGGAAATAGGTATTTATATGTATGTATGTATGTACGTATGTACGTACGTACGTACGTACGTACATACATACATATATATATATATATATATATATATGTATAGGTGTGAGAGATATGCCTCTCAAAAAGAATAATAGTATAATGTGTAGCTCACAGATATCAAACTCAATACGTCACGTTGCCATCATATGACATTTCACAATGTTTTTCCCCTTCCTGGAACTGGGGTAAGCGTGATCTTTGCCAGTTTGACATCTGGTCTAGCACAGGCATTCAGACTGAGAGTTGCCAGCTTGACACCTCTAGTCCAGCTGGTATCATTTTTTAATAAGGAATTGAACCATAGGTGGAGGAATAATTCCTCACTGCAGGCAAAGGGTTACTTTATCTCTCATTCTGAGATGAAAATGTGTTCAAAAACTTTAATGATGTCACTGAACTTTGACTGATGAAGTGCTTTCCCCCCCAAATTGGCTTATAATAAGTTAATATTAACAATTAGACTATAAATCCCAAAGATTATTCAAAATTGAACCTACCAATAAGCTTAAAGAAAAAATTATTTATTTATTATTTATTTATTATTTGGATTTGTATGCCGCCCCTCTCCGAAGACTCGGGGCGGCTCACAACAAGTGAAAAAACAATCCAATACATAATCCAATTAATTAAAATATGAAAAGTTTTAAAAAACCCTATACTAACATACACACACACAAGCATACCATGCATAAATTCAGCGGGCCCGGGGGAGATGTTCAGTTTCCCCATGCCTGACGGCAAAGGTGGGTTTTGAGAAGTTTACGGAAGGCAGGAAGAGTAGGGGCAGTTCTGATCTCCGGGGGGAGTTGGTTCCAGAGAGTCGGTGCCGCCACAGAGAAGGCTCTCCCCCTGGGGCCCGCCAACCGACATTGTTTAGTTGACGGGACCCGGAGGAGGCCCACTCTGTGGGACCTAATCGGTCGCTGGGATTCGTGCAGCAGAAGGCGGTCTCGGAGATATTCTGGTCCGATGCCATGAAGGGCTTTAAAGGTCATAACCAACACTTTGAACAATGAAAAAATATGATATCAATATTTATTTGGTTGGCGAGAAAAGCCAGAATCAAACGTAAGTTAATACAGGCTTTGAGAAGTAAAAGAGGGTTTGATGGGAGCTTTACTGTCATGCGGTAGCCAATGACGTGGGTCAAGGACTGGGTTCAACTGTAATATAAGAGAATATTTACATTAGAAGGTCTATGAATCGGCTGGCACACATTCACCCGGGAAAGGAAGAACAAAACTCATGTATATTTTCAGAGGCATTTAGTGTGGGATGCACTACTAATAGTCTGGGAGAAAATAAAGAAAATAAAGAAGCAGCATTATAGAAAAATTCAAATTTGGATGTCAACAATGGAGGCCATGATATATCCAAACACTTTAGATCTAAGTAAGCTATTCAGAACTATTAGATAAGCAAGGAGCATTGCAATCAGAGCAGATATTTTTAAAAAATCAAGGAATAAAGATTGACTAGTGGCATTATCTTCAAATCAAAACAAGATCTAAAAAAGGTGTAAAATAATTTAGTATTTACAGAAAACAAATGGAATTAAATAAAATATTGTTAGGACAATGGAAAAAAATGATTACGAAAGTGTACAATCTATTTTAAAGATTTAAAATAGAAGAAGAAATTGCGAAGGAAACAATGATTATTTGTGCCAGAAATGTCATGTATAGCATTGAATTAGACCTTTGGGAGAAAATATGGGGAAAGAATTATAAATTAACAAAATTGTCAGTGTACAAGGAGAATCTTTATTGAATGTTTCACTGTTGGCATCAACTACCAGTGAGATTGGCCAAAATGAATTCAAGTTATACAGCACAATGTTGGAATGTGGGTATAAATAGGGTACCTTCATTGGTGTACCTGTCCAAAGTCAAAGAAGTATTGGTGTAAAATAAGGAATTGGATAGAAGAAATTACAGGACAAAAAAATAGAAATCAAAAATAGAAACTTTCCCATCAATTCCTTCTTTTGTTTTGCTGTGACGTTTTTCAATAATAATTTTGTTTTGACTTTATTATACAGTAATACCTCATGATACGAACTTAATTGGTGCAAGGAGGAGGTTCGTAAGACGAAAGGTTCGTAAGACGAAACATTGTTTCCCATAGGAAACAATGTAAAGTCAATTAATCCGTGCAACCAACACCCCCCCCCCCCCGCAAAAACCCCCACTGTCTCCTGAAGCCGAACGCGGAAGTTCGGCTTTAGCGTTCGGCTTCAGGAGACAGATGGAAAGCGGCGCGGCTCTTTTAAAAGGTCGCAGCAGGCCTGGGGGGCTTGCCAGCACCCCCCGGGTTCGGGGTTCGGGGGGGTGCTGGCAAGCCCCCCAGGCCGGCTGCGACTTTTTAAAACACCCGCACCGCTTCGCAGCTGTCTCCTGAAGCCGAACGCTAAAGCCGAACTTCCGCGTTCGGCTTTGGGAGACAGCTGCGAAGCGGCGCGGGTGTTTTAAAAGGTCGCAGCCGGCCTGGGGGGCTTGCCAGCACCCCCCAGAACCCCGAACCCGGAAGTTTGGCAAAAGCAGCTGTCTCCCGAAGCCGAACGCGGAAGTTCGGCTTTAGCGTTCGGCTTCAGGAGACAGCTGCGAAACGGCGCGGGTGTTTTAAAAGGTCGCAGCCGGCCTGGGGGGCTTGCCAGCACCCCCCCGAACCCGGAAGTTCGGCAAAAGTTCGGGGTTCGGGGGGGTGCTGGCAAGCCCCCCAGGCCGGCTGCGACCTTTTAAAACACCCGCGCCGCTTCGCAGCTGTCTCCCGAAGCCGAACGCGGAAGTTCGGCTTTAGCGTTCGGCTTCAGGAGACAGCTGCGAAGCGGCGCGGGTGTTTTAAAAGGTTGCAGCCAGCCTGGGGGGCTTGCCAGCACCCCCCAGAACTTTTGCCGAACTTCCGGGTTCGGGGTTCGGGGGGGGTGCTGGCAAGCCCCCCAGGCCGGCTGCGACCTTTTAAAACACCCGCGCCGCTTCGCAGCTGTCTCCTGAAGCCGAACGCTAAAGCCGAACTTCCGCGTTCGGCTTCGGGAGACAGCTGCAAAGCGGCGCGGGTGTTTTAAAAGGTCGCAGCCGGCCTGGGGGGCTTCCCAGCAACCTCCCGAACCGAACCCGGGGTTCAGCAAAATTTTGCCTCTTCTTACAAACTTTGTTCGAGTTACGAACCGGCGTTTGGGAGGCTTCTGGGAAGCCCCGCCGCCCGGCTGTTACCTTTTAAAACAGCCGCGCGGCTTCCCAGCAGTCTCCGAACGCAGGTTCGTAACTCGAAAAAAGTTCGTAAGAAGAGGCAAAATTTTTCTGAACCCCGGGTTCGTATCACGAGTTGTTCGTAAGACGAGGGGTTCGTATCTTGAGGTACCACTGTATTTCAATCCCATCACTTCTCCACATCTTTCAATTTATTCTATTATTTGGGTCCTGTCTCTAAACAGTAAATCATCAGCAAATGCTTGCAAAAAGTCTTATTGTTTTTGAGGTACAGGAGGCCTCTTAACCTTGACCAGCCCATCAGCTGATCCAGTAATTCTGTCAGTTTCCTGCCACAACCCTTGGATCTAAAGGCAACACCATAATGGTAGGTTGCCGCATCAGAAACACTATCGCTAAGGCATACGAACTAACTTCTCTCCCATGCCCTGAGGGCATCACGACCCACTCTACCTGCAGTGCTGCAACCTCAGCAGTTTGGTCTACTTAATGCTCTCTAGAGGAACTTTGCCAAGCCTCTACTTGGGCGTCTCAACACCATTTATATTGCATTATAAAATCAACAAATACGCTCAGCTGATGCTGCCTGCAGATACTGTGTGTGCAGAGAATGGTGGAGGATAGTCTTTAGAGCCCACCCATTAGAGCCGTAGCTTTAGTATGTCCCATCCTGACTGCTGGCTCTTCCCACAATGGAGAAGGAGTGTTGGCCTATCTGATACGCTGCTTCTCATCAGGAGGAGCCAGCAGCCAGTACACTCCCTTATTTATTTTTATCTCCTGGACGTCCTCTGCAGCTCTTATCATATGCTTTGTTGCCTATGCATGGTTGTTGCAATATGCAGGGCCTCAGATGGTGGACTTTTCAACGGCCTTGACCTTATGACCTGTGTATACATTCTTCTTACACCATTGGGTAAGAACCTATGAACATTCATTCAGTTGGGATGAGACCTTTCGTCTGTTAGAGTATTGCCTGTGTTCGTCATATCAAGTCTTTGCATCGGATTTGTCAGAACCAGGAGCCCAGTAGGCAGATCTCGGTTTTAAATAAGAGACTCAGTCCTGGGAGCTGAGGAGCGAGAACAGCCCACCCTGAAGCATATCAAGTAGGCCAAGGCTCCTTTTGTGGTTTTTTCTTTTATGTCATCTTGGATTTTTTTTGAGTTTTATATTTTGTATTTTATCTTTATTCTGAAATGTATATGCATATGTATATGTAGGTACATGTATGTATTCTAGTGTAGAAAACTAGTACAGTGGTACCTCAAGATACGAACCCCTCGTCTTACGAACAACCCGAGATACGAACCTGGGGTTCAGAAAATTTTTGCCTTTTCTTACGAACTTTTTTCGTCTTATGAACGCCAAACCCGAACTTCCAGGTTCGGCATTTGGGAGGCTGCTGGGAAGCCCCCCGGCTGTTTTAAAAGGTGACAGCCGGGCGGCGGGGCTTCCCAGCGACCTCCCGCACGCCGAACCCGGAAGTTCTGCAAAAGTTCGGGTTCGGGAGGCTGCTGGGAAGCGGCGCAGCCCGGCTGCCACCTTTTAAAACAGCCGGGGGGCTTCCCAGCAGCCTCCTGAACGCCGAACCTGGAAGTTCGGGTTTGGTGTTTGGCTTCGGGAGGCTGCTGGGAAGCCCCCTGGCTGTTTTAAAAGGTGGCAGCCGGGCTGCGCCGCTTCCCAGCAGCCTCCCGAACCCCGAACTTTTGCCGAACTTCCGGGTTCGGGGTTCGGGAGGCCGCTGGGAAGCCCCGCAGCCCGGCTGTCACCTTTAAAATCAGCCGGGGGGCTTCCCAGCAGCCTCCTGAACCCGAACGCCAAACCCGAACTTCCGGGTTCGGCATTGGGAGGCCTCCAAGAAGCCCCCCGGCTGTTTTAAAAGGTGGCAGTCGGGCTGCGCCGCTTCTCAGCAGCCTCCCGAACCTGGAAGTTCTGCAAAAGTTCGGGGTTTGGGAGGCTGCTGGGAAGCCCCGCAGCACGGCTGTCACCTTTTAAAACAGCCGGGAGGCTTCCCAGCAGCCTCCTGAACCCGAACGCCAAACCCGAACGCCAAACCTGAACGCCAAACCCGAACGCCAAACCCGAACGCCAAACCCTCCAGGCACTTCACCCTGAATGCCTCTTGGCTCAAGCGGGCGGCAGCAGACTGCCTTTGGGTTTTCGGCTCGGGGGGGAGCAGGAGGACCTTCCTAACTCCTTCCCCCCCGAGCCGAAAACCCAAAGGCGGTCTGCTGCCGCCCGCTTGAGCCAGGAGGCAGGCAGGGCTAAGTGCATGGAGGAATGGGAAGCTGAAGCTGCCGGCGTTTGAGCTTCCCATTCCTCCACGTCCTGCCTGCCTCCTGGCTCAAGTGGGCGGCAGCAGACCGCCTTTGGGTTTTCGGCTCGGGGGGGAGGGAGTTAGGAAGGTCCTCCTGCTCTCCCCCAAGCCGAAAACCCAAAGGCGGTCTGCTGCCGCCGGCTTGAGCCAGGAGGCAGGCCTGACATGGAGGAATGGGGCGCTCAAACACCGGCGGCTTCAGCTTCCCATTCCTCCATGCACTTAGCCCTGCCTCCTGGCTCAAGCGGGCGGCAGCAGACCGCCTTTGGGTTTTCGGCTCGGGGGGGAGCAGGAGGACCTTCCTAACTCCCTTCCCCCCGAGCCGAAAACCTAAAGGCGGTCTACCGCCGCCGGCTTGAGCCTGGAGGCATTCAGGGCGAAGTGCGTGGAGGGGAAGGATGCTCCAGTTTCCCGGGTGGGGGCGGTGAGCGCTCAGAGAGAGCACAGCCCGGAGCAAGACTTGGCCTCCACCGCGGCTGCTGCCCGCCTGCTTCTTTCTCCCTCCTTTCCCGCGGCGCTTGGCGAGCAGAGATTCCGCTCTGCTTCCCTCCCTCCCTCCGCAGACCCAGAGACGAAACAAACAGAAAGGAGGCACGGAGCGGGGGGGAGCTGCCTGGCAGAGCACTCACAGTCAGCGGCCGGTGGTGGGGACAAAAAGCAGGCCAGCGCCCGGCTCCTGCCTCTCCGGGGCCGCCGACCGAGCGGAGCAGCGGCGCGGACGGCCTGCAGCCAGGGTGGGGGAGGCGGGCGCGCATCGCCGGCTCATTCCGTTCTGCGGCGCACACAAGGTAACCAGGTGAGCAGGAGGACCTTCCTAACTCCCTTCCCCCGAGCCGAAAACCCAAAGGTGGTCTGCCGCCACCCGCTTGAGCCAGGAGGCAGGCAGGGCGAAGTGCATGGAGGAATGGGAAGCTGAAGCCGCCGGCGTTTGAGCTTCCCATTCCTCCACGCCCTGCCTGTCATCCTGGCTCAAGCGGGCGGCGGCAGACTGCCTTTGGGTTTTTGGCTGGGGGGGGGGGACCTTCCTGACTGCATGGCATCCTGCATGCAGGATGCCATGCATGGCAAAGGGGCGGGGAGGATCGAGAGGCTCAAGCCTCCTTCGGTGGTGGCGGCCGGTTTCTGATTTTTGGGCTTGCACACATTAATCGCTTTTCCATTGATTCCTTTCGTCTTACGAACTTTTCACCTTACGAACCTCCTCCCAGCACCAATTAAGTTCATAAGACGAGATATTACTGTACATTCAAAGCTGATATATAATACACAATGTTCTCAAAAGATGAGTAATGTATTTTATTACATGCTTACTGCTTATTACATGCTTGTTGTATTTTTACTCCAATTTCATTTTAAATTGTTTTATAGATTTGGAACTCTCTATTTTCATATGCCCTATGGGCTAATCAATAAACTAACTATATTTCATGGTTACTGCTTTTGAGGGTTCATAGATAATAGGAACCCTTATACATAATAACTATTAAGAATCTCTGGCCTTTTCAATAATAATTTTTGTGGAATAGGAAAAGAAATACAGTGGCACCTCTACCTACAAACACCTCTACTTAGGAACTTTTCTAGATAAGAACCGGGTGTTCAAGATTTTTTTGCCTCTTCTCAAGAACCATTTTCCACTTACAAACCCGGGCCTCTGAAACTGTAACTGGAAAAGGCAGGGAAAAGCCTCCGTGGGGCCTCTCTAGGAATCTCCTGGGAGGAAACAAGGCTGGAAAGGGCATGGAGAAGCTTCCATAGAGCCTCTCTAGGAATCTCCTGGGAGGAAACAGGGCCTCCACCCTCCCTGTGATTTCCCCAGACACACACATTATTTGTTTTTAGATTGATTCCTATGGAAAAAATTGCTTCTTCTTACAAACTTTTCTACTTAAGAACCTAGTCACGGAATGAATTAAGTTCTTAAGTAGAGGTGCCACTGTAGTAAACTTTCGATATTTATTTAGCCTACAAAAACTAAATACTATCTGAGATCCCTTTGTGTCTAAGATTGAAAGTTTTGATTTCTATTTTAAGGGCTTGCCTTTATCTCTCCCTGATTATGCATGGGATGAGATTTAGTAGCCTCTGGTGGTGCATATTGGAGTGATTAGATAATTCAAACAATATGACTTATTCAAACAATTTATAAACAAAGAATCAGATAATGATTTTTGGTTCCCTTGGCAGATTCTTCTTATCCCAATCATTATCTGCATGCATTTGTTATGCTTGTAAATATATAAATATTTTCTTCTCAAGAGGTTGACATCAGGTAAAACAAAATGCATATGCATAGCATACTAATTTTTATGTTTAAAGCATGCTTAAGATGGAATGCTGACATAATGATGATCAATTATTCTGAGGCCTTGGAGAGTGGCGGCATATAAATTTAATAAACTTAATAAACTTAATAAACTTAATAAACTTAATAAACTTAATAAACTAAACTTAATAACAATAATAATAATAATAATAGTCAAATAAGCATGATAAAAGCTTGGATGATTGCTGTCTGTTCTTATTCATGGTGTTATCTGCATATACAGCAAAAAGCTGTAGTTTCCTTTCAGTGACATCTGAAATATATATGACAGTAAAAGAAGACAAGATAGTGATAGCCCTATCACATACCTCTACAAAGGGATGAGTTTTGGTATTGTTGCCACAACTTATATTTACCTTATTTGATTTGTCCTCCCAATTACTATATTTCTTATATTCCTATCCTCTTGCATCCACAAGATGGCGCTGACAAAGGCTGCCTCGGTGAAATGCTCTCAAACAGTTTCTTCATTTTCTACTATTCCCTGCAATTCTCAGCGGATTTCCTACTCAAGAGACCATCTGCTAAGAATTAAGGAACATTTCTTTAGGGAGCAGCTATCTGCAACTTCACCCCCACTTGTCTTTACAAACACGGAGGAGATTTTAGCACAGGAGGAAGCCATTTCCCAACAATCATGGATCACCAAAACCAAACGCAGATGGCAGAGACGAAGAAGTAAAAGGGCAGGAATTTTAAATAGACTAAGGAACAAGGGAATAAAAAAAACCCCTGCTCCCTTCCATGTTTCTTACCAATTTACGTTCACTTGCCAACAAGATGGAAGAAATACTGTTTTTAAATATTAAATTCTGATTTTCACCGCATCTGCCCTATGCTTTACTGAAACCTGGCTAAATGAGGAAATTTATTATAATAGTATGCATATACCGGGCTTCCAGATTTTCCGCGCAGATCGGAATGCAGAATTATCAGGGAGAAAAAGGGAGAAGGCTTATGTATATATATCAACAACAGCTGGTTTCAACACATCACCATTATACAAAAATTCTGTGATGAAAACTTGGAGTCTTTAATTATTAATTGCAAACCCTTTTATTCTCCTTGTGAGATTCATTCTTTCTTAATATCTGTGATTTACATCCTTCCACTAGCATCTGTAAAAAAGGCACTAAGAACCCTCGCTGATCAGATTACGGAGGCTGAAGCCAAATACCCTGATTCACTGGCCATTATTTTGGGAAGTTTAAACAAGGCAAACTTAAGAGATGAGCTACCAAAATAGTTTCAACATGTAAATTGTCCCACCAGAGGCAATAATATCTTAGACCATTGCTACACAACAGTAAAATATGCTTACCAGGTCTTACCAAGAGCAGCTATGGGCCACTCTGATCATTGCATGATTCACCTTGTACCTGCTTACAAACAAAGATTTAAAGCCAGAAAACCAACAATTAAATAAGTGAGGACTTGGACTGAGGAAGCAAAGTTAAAGCTACAGGCTTGCTTTGACTGCACAGACTGGAATATTTTTAAAGACACCTCTGCAGACCTAGATGAACCCACAGATACTGTAACATCATATGTCAGCTTCTGTGAAGACCTATGTGTACCAACCAGGAATTTGCAAATATACAGTAACAATAAACCTTGGTTCACAACCATACTCAAGCAGTTACATCATTCCAAAGAGGAAGCCTACAGAAAAGGTGATAGAATGCTGTACAATCAGGCCAGAAATATATTAACAAGGGAGATCAGAGCAGCAAAAAAGGAACTACTCTGAAAAGCTAAAAAATCAATTCTCAACAAATGAACCAGCTCAAAGAAAACTCTCAAAAACATCAGCGGTTACAGCAAACCACCTTCCCAAGCTGAAGGAGATCAGCTATTGGCAGATGACCTGAATGTGTTCTACTGCAGGTTTGAAAAGAAACCACAACCACTTATCTGCACAACCTCCATCCCAGACACACCAACAACAGCCAAATCTTCTACAACTGAACCCATCCCATTGGGTTTACAACCCCTAGTGATCATAGAAAAGGAAGTGAAAGATCTATTTCACAGACAGAAGCCTGGAAAAGCACAAGGCCCAGACAAGATAACTCCTTCTTGCTTAAAAGTTTGTGCTAACCAATTGGCCCCCATATTCACCCAAATCTTCAACAAATCTTTAGAGTTGTGCTATGTTCCTTCCTGCTTCAAACGCTCTACTATCATCCCAGTGCCGCAGAAGCCCTCCAACAAGGAACTGAATGACTACAGACCAGTTGCTCTAACATCTGAAGTTATGAAAACCTTTGAAATGCTAGTGATGTTCCACTTGAAAACCATCACGGATCCACTGTTAGACCCCCTGCAATTTGCATACCGAGCAAATAGATCGACAGATGCTGCTGCTAATATGGCTCTACACTACATTCTTCAACATCTTGAATCACCAATGACCTACACTAGGGTCCTCTTTGTAGACTTCAGTTCAGCATTCAATACCATCATACAGGACATTCTCTTAACCAAGCTAAATCAGCTAGTGGTACCTGAACACACTTGTAAGTGAATCACAAGTTTCTTAACAGACAGGAAGCAGCAGGTGAAGCTAGGAAAAATCACATCAGATACATGTACAATTAGCACAGGTGGCCCCCAAGGCTGTGTACTTTCACCGCTTCTCTGTATACACTAATAACTGCATCTCAAACTATCCATTTGTCAAACTACTGAAGTTTGCAGATGATACAACAGTGATCGGACTCATTCAAGACAATGATGAATCCACATACAGACAGGAAATTGAACAACTATCCTTCTGGTGTGACCAGAACAATCTAGAACTGAACACACTCAAAACCTCTCACAGTACTAGACAACACAGTATCAACAGTAGAGACCTTCAAATTTCTAGGTTCTGTCATATCTCAAGACCTAAAATGGTCACCTAACATAAAAAACATCATCAAAAAGCAAAACAAAGAATGCTCTTTCTGTGCCAGCTCAGGAAGCTCAAACTGCCCAAGGAGCTGCTGATACAGTTCTACAGAGGAATCATTGAGTCTGTCATCTGCACCTCTATAACTCTCTGGTTTGGTCAATGTTCCCTCTAATTTTTTTTCCGGTGTGGGCGGAAAAGTATAGTGTCTGAGCAGCAGTCCCCTTGGGACTGGGCGGCATAGAAAAACAAACAAAAAAACAAATAATAAATAAATAAATAAGAAAAAATCCCTTTTTTATTAAAATAAATTAATAATTTAAAAAATAATAATAAAAACAGGTGAGGGCTGGGGTTTTCTTTCTCTGTTATTATTTAAGTGCTTTTACCATATGCTTTAAATCAAGAGTCACTTCTCTCTCTGTTTCTTTCTCTTTCCTGTCATTCTTTGCCTCAATCATTTTCTCATTTCTCTTTTTTCTTCCCTTTTTTCTATCATTTCTCTCTCTCTCTCTCTTCCTTCCACTCTTCTCTCTTGCTTTCTCTGTCTCTCTCTTGCTTTCTTCCTCTCTCTCACTCTCTCACTCTCTTCCTTCCTCTCTCATCTCTCTCTTTCTCTTTCTCTCCCTCTCCCCCTCTTGCTCTCTCTCTTTTTCTCACTTTCTGTCTTGCTCTGTCTGTTGCTCTCACTCTCTCTCGTTCTCTCTCTGTTCTTCTCACAGCGGAGACTGGTGAAGGTAATTTTCAATGTTGGGCGCGTGGGCGCGGGCGCTCCCCATTCCCCTGCTAGCCCTCCCGGAACATTCAAAATAAGAAAAACCTTCGCTGGCCTCCGCTGTGAGAAGAACGCCTGCCCTGCCTCTCCTGCAGCCCCCTCACTGACAGCCCAGGACGAAAGCGCTCTCGGCGAAGGGACTGCGAGAGGGGTGGGGCAGGTGTTCCCAGAGCGCTTGGAGCGGCTAGCAGCCAAATGAGGAGGACGAGAAGCTGCAGCCGCCACCGCCACTGCGGGAGGAGCCATGCCCCAAGGCAGGAAGCGGAGGAGGAGAAAGGGCGGGTGGGCGGGGGTCATGCCACCCAGAGAACGAGAACCTGGCAAAACCAGGAACCAACTGAGGCTTGTTAAAATCAGAAACCGAGGATTGATCTGAGGGGATCTGAGGACAGCTGCCCCTTCCCTCCCTGGCGGGCCCAGGAGATCGAGCGTGGTATGGTGGGAGCACTCGGCATTGGAGAGGCTGTCAGGTGGAGGGCCTTTACGGAGGAAGTGAGGCAGCCTTTACAGTAAAGGAGGAAGCTGGACAAACGTCGCGAGGGCTAACAAGCTATGGCGAGACTCATAGAGGGAGAAGGAAATCGTCCCTGTGGAGGAGGAAGCCAAGGAAAACATTGTGGAGGCTGCCAGCTTGTGACGAGGTTTGCAGAGACTGTGGTGGCTGTGTGGCTGTGCGGTGTTGCTGAAGGACTGGGGAATTCGAGATGTCGCCCGACAGCTACAGAGACGCGGGAAGGAGGCTAGGGTGAACATCGAGAGCCAAATGGCATTGTGGAGACAGAGAGGCCAAGATCGGTGGCTGAGGCATAGAGAGAGACCTAGAAGCCTGCCTCAGAGAGTCTGGAGAACAGAATTTATATATTTATATTGCCATTTCCTATTGAACTGTGCCAAATCGAACTCTGAACATTTTTTGAGCTCACCTCTGAGAACTGGTGCTACATGCTTCTGACTTGTTGATTAAAGAATTTTAATCTATCTCCTATTTTCTCAACTTTTTTAATAATTAATTTTTAGGCTTTTTAGTATTAATATTAGTATTAATATTTCTAATTTTATTTTAACCTTATTTTTAATTAAATTACAGTGGTACCTCGAGATACGAGTTTAATTCGTTCCGGACCTGGGCTCTTAAGTCGAGCAGCTCTTATCTCGAACGACTTTTCCCCATAGGAATTAATGTAAATAATTTTAATTGGTTCCAGCCCTCAAAAAACTCACAAAGTTAGTCTAAATTATGCAGAAAGACATGTTTTTAATGAAGAAATGTACATGTACATATAAATGAATAATGAAGTTTCTTTCACTTAACTTGTAAACTTTCTTAAACTTTTAAATTTACATATGTTCAACTTCTCTGCCACCCAATCCTGTAGGACAGAGGTCCCCAACCCTTTTTGCACCAGGGACCGGCTTTAAGCGATCAAGAGAGGAATGGGTGAATGAATGGATGGAGGGTGGGAAGGAAGGAAGGAAAGAGGGAAGGGACAGGAACAGAGGAAGGAAGCAAGGAAACTTATGAAAGGGGAGAGTAAGAGAGGAATGAGTGAAGGGAGGGATGGAGGGAAGAAGGTGGGAAGGAGAAAGAAAAGAAGAAATAGAGGAAGGGAAGGTAAAAGAGAGAAAGAAAAAGAGCAAGAAAGAAAGCAAGAAAGAAAGAAAGAAAGAAAGAAAGAAAGAAAGGGGGAAGGGACAGGAACAGAGGAAGGAAGGAAGGAAACTTATGAAAGGGGAGAGTAAGAGAGGAATGAGTGAAGGGAGGGAGGGAGGGAAGAAGGTGGGAAGGAGAAAGAAAAGAAGAAATAGAGGAAGGGAAGGTAAAAGAGAGAAAGAAAAAGAGCAAGAAAGAAAGCTGCAAGCACCCCCCCGAGCCCCCCAGGCCGGCTGCAACCTTTTAAAACACGCGCGCCGCTTCGCAGCTGTCTCCTGAAGCCGAACGCGGAAGTTAGCGTTTGGCTTCAGGAGACAGCTCCTTGGCGCTTGTATCTCGAATTTGGGCTTGTAAGTAGAACAAAAATATCTCTCCCCTCCCAGCTCTTATCTCGAGTTGCTCTTAAGTAGAGCAGCTCTTATGTCGGGGTTCCACTGTATTGGGTTTTTAAAAAATTGATGGATAATTGTGGTGGGTTTAATAATATGTATGGAATAAGTGATTGGTGTGGGTGGGATTACGGTATGGGTGAGGTAAATGGGAATGGTATGAATGATTTACTTGGCCCACCTGACATTAGAGAGGCGGGAGGGGAGGGGGCACCGATCTCTGGGGTGGCAGAGGGTCGGAATATTCTGGTGTTGCTGGGGAGAGGCAGATATGGTGGGAGCCACAGAGCTAGCCGTGAATGAGAAGGTAATGAGAGATTGCTGCTTAATAACGATTCCTTGTTTTGGCTCTGTGAGCTCAACCCAAGACACTGGTGGCAAGTGTAACTCTGGCCCTGGGCTCAGGCTGCTGCTACTCAATGCCAGGTTGGTGGTAAATAAAGCTCTCCTCATCTGGGATTTGATCCTGGATGAGGAGGCCGACCTGGTATGTGTGACTGAAACCTGGCTGGGCCCAGAGGGAGGAGTTCCTCTCTCTTAAATTTGCCCAGCCGGGTTTCAGATATGGCATCAACCTCGACCCCAGGTAAGGGGGAGGAGGAGTGGCTATTATAGCCAGTGAGAGCCTTTGCCTGCGTAGACTCGTTGCTCCAGAGATTGTGGGTTGTGAGTCCCTCCTGGGGAAGTTGGACTTAGGGGTTCACGTGGGCTTGTTTCTCACGTACCTGCTTCCCAGCTGCATGTCAACAGCCCTGCCTGTACTGCTCGAGGAGGTAGCCGGGCTGGCGGTGGGATTCCCCAGATTTATTGGCTTGGGGGACTTTAACCTACCGTCACAAAAGAAAAAGATCTTGCCTCTTGTTGCCCTGTTGGTTTTGAGGTGCGCTACCTCCCGTCGACCAGCTGGTCTTTGGGTCTCTGCTGTATATGTGCACATGTCCGTGCATGCACACATGTGTGTATGTCTTTGTATGCAAGTTCTCACATGCATGTCCCTGCATTCGCATGCACACACATACCTTTCAGTTTGGGCAGGTTCCTGCATGCAGTTTGGGCACTCAATGTCTAAAAAGTCACTCCTGGGGAATAAGGGATCGCTGCTTGAAAGCGATCCCCCATTCCAGCCCCATGAACTCTGCCCAGGGTACTGGTGACAAGCAAAATCTGGACCCTGGGCTCAGACTGCTGCTACCTAATGCCAGGCCACTGTAAATAAAGCTCCTCTCGTCCAGGATTTACTCCTGGAGGAGGAGGCCGACCTGGCATGTGTGACTGAGACCTGGCTGGGCCCAGAGGGAGGGGTCCCTCTCTCTGAAATGTGCCCAGCTGGGTTTCAGGTGTGGCACCAGCCGCATTGAAAGGTGGGAGGGAAGAGTGGCTATTATAGTCAAGAAGATCACCAGCCTACGCAGGCTCGCTGCTCCTGAAATATCTGGCTGTGAGTCCCTCTTTGTGAAATTGAACCTAGGGGTATAGCTAGGCTTGTTACTCACATACCTCCCTCTCAGCTGTGTGTCAACAGCCCTGCACTACTTGTGGAGGTGGCAGGGCTGGCGGTAGAATTCCCCACTTATTGTTTTGGGGGATTTTAATCTGCCGTCACTTGGCAAATCCTCTGGGTTGGTGCAGGAGTTCATGGCCACCATAGCAACCCTGGACCTGAACCAAGATATGGTATTCCTCTCAGAGCAGTTGAGCAATGGTCTGAAACTAAGGGGCTTAGCTATCTTGCCTTTGTTATGGTCAGATCATGTTCTGCTATGGCTGGATTTTAAGGCTCCAATCCTCCCCCGCAGGGAGACGGAACCGATTAGGAGGTTCCACCCCAGACACCTAATGGACCCAGAGGGTGCTTTGGGTTTTGCCAGATTCGCTTGTATACAGTTCGGCAGAGTCTCTTGCTGCAGCCTGGAATACGACTGCGATGAAGGCTCTAGACCAAATTGCACCGTTGCAACCTCTCTGTGGCAGAAGACCCTGGAGATCTCCTTGGTTCACTAAGGAATGAAATGGGGGAATGAAATGCCAGAAAAGATGTCTAGAGAAGCGTTGGAGGACAAGTAGATCTAAATCCAACCGAACACTTGTAAAATCTCATACGGAGATTTACAAAGTGGCGATCAGGTCGATTGCTGGACAAATGCTCCCCTCGCCAAAGCCGAAAGATGATGTTCTAATGTCAGCTGTGGATCTGTGTTGGCTTGATTGCATCTGCGGAATCCCGCCCAGCTGCCCTGTTTAGGATGACTTGCTTCCTCCTTAATCAGGGGGGAGTTGATGAACCCTTGCAGGGTAGTGCTGAGGAATGCAGTGTCATCAGACAATGAGTCAGTCAAGGTGACGGGCTCATCCTAGTCCATCTGTTTGGAGGGAGTTTGACCTGGTAACACTGATAAAATGGACGAGGCCATGTGAGCTGTGAATTCCACCACCTGCTTATTGGACCCGTGTCCCTCCTGGCTGGTTTCGGCCAGCAGGGAGGTGACACGGACCTGGGTCCAGGAGATTACAAATGCTTCATTGAGGGAGGGGTCCCTCCTGGCTCCCTAACAAGGAAGCACTTGTGCGCCCCCTCCTCAAGAAGCCTTCCCAGCTGTATTTAACAACGATTGTCCTGTCTCCAACCTTCCCTTTATGGGGTAGGTTGTCGAGAAGGTGGTGTCGCTCCAGCTCCAGCAGTCCTTGGATGAAGCCGATTATCTAGACCCTCAACAGTCAGGATTCAGGCCCGGCTATAGCACGGAAACTGCTTTGGATGCACTGATGGATGATCTCTGGTGGGCCCAGAATAAGGGTTTATCCTCTATCCTGGTGCTTCTTGACCTCTCAGCGGCTTGTATGCTATGCTGTTCTTCCCAACAGACAGGCTATGAGGCTTCACAGCAGAGTCATGACGGCCAGACAATACAGCAGACTTCTTGCTGGCACACACACCACTGTAGAGAATAAGACCCACGTCTTTCCCCCCAAGGTTTCAGCCTTCAGGGCCACAAGCCAGAGTCAGAAACGCCAAAGATCACAGCCAGGTCCCAGGACTCCCAAAGATAATACTCCACAATACAGGAAGGGTGGGTCTGCCTTTTCAGCCTTTCTGGGGAGAACCACACCCAAACCCAGCTGTTGCCTATTTAGGGCTGGAAATACCTGGCTAATTGTCCCCTTCGTTGTGCTGCTCTTCTCTGCCTGAGATCGATGATGTCTTGTGCATTTTCATCCAAGGACTCCAGGCTGCTTGCTGGGGAGAGCTCCACCCCGGGGGACTCAGGCTGTTCTCCCTCTCCCTCGGCCTGATATTCCTCTTCCCCGTCTGCCTGGGCCTCCTCCTCCTCCTCCTGTTCCTCATCCTCCCCCTCTGAGCATGGAGCCGGCAGAGGTTCAGCTGTTCCCTGAGGAGCCTCAGACGGAATCACAACATTGTGTATTGTATATTTCATATGTTGTGAGCTGCCCCGAGTCCTTGGAGAGGGGCACAATAGAAATCCAATTAATAAATAATAAATAAATAAAAGGATTGCCATTATTTTTGGGGGGAGTTCAGAATTCTTGGTGAAAGGCTTGTAAATGTATTAGGGCCATTACTGGGGCGTGTGCGGGTGGAGTGTGAACAATGGTTTGAGTAATTGTGTTGTTCCGATGCTATATATATATATATGCCGCTGCATGGCGCCCTTTTGTTCTTCTTTTAGATGTGTATTGCTTGAATAAACTTTTTTTGCTTACTTCGTCAGCCTCTAATTTAACAAGTCCTTTCCTTGATTAGCATCCAGCATGATTACATTGTGAATCTGTCTCTGATAGAAAATTCTCTGGCTTTTACCATACTACTGAGAGAACCAGGGAAATTTGCATAGCAAGTGATCTATATGGATTAAGCAATCAAGGGTCCATTTCCCATGTTCCTTTTCTTAATCTCTGCAATTGCTGATATATACCAGAGGTGGGTTTCAGCAGGTTCTGACCAGTTCTGGAAATTTTGAATAGTTTGGAGAACTGGTAAATGCAACCTTTGACTGTCTCCACATTCACCTTATTCTTTGCCTCCCAAGTCCCAGCTGATCAGGAGGAAATGGGGATTTTGCAGTAATCTTCCTCTGGAATGGTGAGGGAATAGAGATTTTGCAGTATCTTTCTTGAGTGGGTGGGAATGGAGGTTTTACATTATCCTTCCCCTGCTATGCCCACCAAGCCACACAATGCCCAACCTGCTATACCAAGGCCACCAAGCGACACCCACACAAGGAGCAGTAAAAAAAATGGAAACCCACCACTGATATATACCATCACTGAACTCACCAATTCTGAATATAGCTTTCTATCTAACCATAATTGTGATTTTGTGGAATAGCCTCGCAGTTGGCAACTTGCATGTTTTTGAATCCCCAGAACATTTCTGTTTTTCAGCATATACATTTGGGGCAGATCTTGCATCTTAATTTAGTTGTATGTAACTTCTCACTTGATGAATGTCATTAATAAATTAAATAAATTAATAAATTGAACAGTTCCACTTTTAGATTTATTAGAAAATGCTGTAGTTGTTTGGAACATAAACGTAATAGAAATTGTCACCACTTTTAACATCTCATATTACAGATATATCATTATTATTACATCAAAGCATACCTGATCATCAATAAATCCCATAGCATCCCCCATTAGTAGTCCTCATCAGATCTTCCCCTCTAAAAAACTCCCAAGATCAATTCACTGCACCTCAAAACAACAATCAGTGTTTAAGTTTCTGTAGTGGGAATTGGACAGATGCTAACTTTTAGGTAACCTAATCCTCTTCCCCAGATTTCTGCTATGCTGTATTTTTGTCAGCTTCTTATGCAAGTATGGATTTGGCCAAATGAAACTTTAACAGACCAAGCAATCTGGGTTCTGAATTGTTCCAATGTACTTTCCATCCATTCAGTCAGAGGAATTGTTCCCATTTCTCATGTTAGCTATTTATTTAATTAAAAGAAAAACCATTATCAACTTTATACATATGTACACCCTGACATAAAAATCCTGTGATATATATGAAACCTCAGGCTCCATAACATAACTTATATTTATGGATTCAAAAGATGATCAGTCAAAAGACTTGCAGATAAGTAATCTTAGACATCTAAAAATATTATTTGTTTTTCACATGTTTCCAAATCAGCTCAAAAAATAAAAAAAGTATTACAAATAAACAAAACAATAAAAATCTTATTTTTTCAACCCAATGGAAAAATAAAACGCATTTCACATAATTAAATTGTCATACATTAAGAACAACCATAATTACAACCATGTGGCATCAGCATAGCATACAAGCAACTAAAGCCTTTCAAAACATCCTAAATAAACTAAAAGACCCAACAGAAGAAAAAATTAGGATTAATCTACTTAAAACAGTATAAAGATGATAACAGACACTATCTAGGACAAACAGATAGAAGACTAGCATAAATACAGCCATGAATATCAACAAGACGTCAGAAGTCATGATGAAAACTTTCATTTCACAAAACATGAGCAAGCTTAGCCATAGTTTCTATTCTGAAACACTGACCATCATATCAAGCCAAGTCCACAAATGCTAGAGAGAAGCATAGCATTCTGACAAATTGATACAAAGAATATCTAAATACCATATAAAAGAGACAATCAATAAGCTCCCAAACACCTCCCCCACCAGCAATTAATACACACATGAACATTGATTAACACCAAGATGATCAAGATTATCAATAATCAAGAAGTAAAGAATACTCCAATGAAAGAACTGCCAAACAAATTAACAGCCCAATCAAAAACCCACTAAGATCATTCTCATCCAAACTCACAAGACAAATCACTAGACTAGAATATAAATTGAGAGCACGCCCCATTCCATACTAGCACTGATGTTGTTACCTAGGATTGTCTGCAAGAAAAAAAATTGGGCTTAGATACTTCTCGTGGTGACGCAGGGGTGACTGCTGTGAAAGGATGATCCTCTGTCCTTTGAGACTGTTTTTCTTTCATTTTAGAAACCTTTCAGGGCACAAACAGTGTGTAGGACTGTGTGGGTGAGGAGAGGTTAACCCCGGCAACAGTGAGTTGAAGGCATCCACCCTCTGGGGTAAAGGACACCCCCACTATCTGAGGCGAAAACGCCTATTACTGCTGTTAGAAGTCTGGCGGGCCTGAAGCCACATCTTCCTGCACAAACAGTTGTCCACACAGCCCTTCTCTTCGGGGGGCGCTGAGGGAGTGGAGGCCGCATTACAGCACATGGCTGGGACAATCTTTCCACTTCTGACTGCAGGGCACAAACTAAGGACTATAACCTAGAGATCTCACCATATAAACAAAATGTCCTTATGCAAAGTGGGCAGCACCCCAATTTCCACAAGGTATTTTGGAACACAACAGCCAAACAAGTGTTACACTGCACCAAGCCGGACGTGCAGGGAGCTAGTCAGCTGGGGAGCGGAAGATAGCGGTTGCCTGTAAAGATGACGCCAAAGACCTAATTCAGAGCCAAGCCACGGTGCCGAGAGACCAAATTGAACTGAAACAGGCTGGAAGCAGGCCAGTAGGTGAGAGCTACTGGCTGCTGGCATAGGACTGATTAAAACAACTGAATTGAGGCTGCCTGCTCCACCGGATGGACCTGAGATGCTGAACGCTGAGTGGTGGGAGTGTTTGGTGTTGGAGGGCCGGTCGGTGGGGTGGCTGCATGGAGAAGCCGAGCTGGCCACTGATGAGGAGAAGGAGGAGAAGAAGGTCAACGAGAAGGCGAGGAGAATTTCATGAACACCAACGGACCGTGCTGTGGCTGCAGGAAGGATTTGGATACCGCTGGGAGCACTGAGGACTGGAAACGTTACTTGGTGAAAATGGCGGTCAATGGAGGGCGACCAGGATAACCAGCGAGAGTCGGGGGTGCCTAGAGATGGAGGAGATGGAGGTGGCAGCCAAGATACACAGAGACATATGGAAAGAACTGGGAACTTTGGCCAGTGATAGCGGCCAATGCCAAAGTGTTTGACCAGAGACTTGGACATTCCCACTGGACAATTTTAGAACTTAGCCAACTTAGAACTTGGCACTTTTTTCTTGCTGCTGACTTGACTAATGAATTATTGACTATCCCCTATATTCATAATAATTAATATTTATAGTTTCCATAGTATTAAGTTTTATATTTTATATACATCTTTTTATTATTTTAACTTTTAATATTTTAATAATTAATACATTTACTTAATATTAATTTAGTATCAATTTTTAGAATACTTAAAGTAAATTTTGATATCACTAGTATTAATTATTAAGGGTTGCTATTAACGTTTTTAGAATTTAACTTTTAACTAATTTATGGTTTTTTTAATGATGGATGATTGGGGTGGGTGGTGTAATTCTTATGATATGAATGAGTGGGGTGGGTGGGATGGTATGTATGGGAATAATGGAGATAGTACGAATGTAGAACTTAGCCTACCTGGCGGTAGAGGGCCACAATATTCCAGTCTTGCTGGGGAGAGGTAGATATGGCGGGAGTCACTGGGCGAGCTGTTCTGGAGGAAAAAGATATCGCAGCCTAAAAGCGATCCCTTGTTCCGCTCCCGTGAGCTCAACCCGGGGTCCTGGTGACGAGTGCAATCCGGGCCTTGGGCTCAAGCTGCTGCTGCTCAATGCCAGATCGGTCATAAACAAAGCTGTTCTCATCCGGGATCTGATCCTGGATGAGGAGGCCGATCTGGCATGTGTGACTGAAACCTGGCTGGGCCCAGAGGGAGGAGTTCCTCTCTCGGAAATATGCCCAGCTGGGTTTCAGGTATGGCATCAGCCTCGACCCCAGGGAAGGGGGGGGAGGAGTGGCTATTGTAGCTAAGGAGAACCTTTGCCTGCGTAGACTCGTTGCTCCTGAGATTGCGGGTTGTGAGTCACTCCTTGCGAAATTGGATTTAGGGGTTCAGGTGGGCTTGTTACTCACGTACCTGCTTCCCAGCTGCATGTCAACAGCCCTGCCTGTACTGCTCGAGGAGGTGGCCGAGTTGGCGGTGGAGTTACCCGGACTCATTGTCCTGGGGGACTTCAACCTGCCGTCACTCGGCGGTTCCTCTGGATTAGCATAGGAGTTCATGGCCACCATGACAATCATGGACATGACTCAAGTAGTTCAGGGTCCGACTCACAAGGGGGGACACACACCCAACATGATATTCCTCTCAGAGCAATTGAGTAATGGTCTGAGACTAAGGGGCTTAGAAGCATTGCTGTTGTCATGGTCAGACCATTTTCTACTGCGGCTTGATTTCCTGGCTCCAATCCTCCCCCGCAGGGAGACGGAACCGATTAGGAGGTTCTGTCCCAGACGCCTGATGGACCCTGAGGGCTTTCAGAGGGCGCTTGGGGTGTTACCAGATTCACTCGTCCACAGCTTGGCAGAGTCTCTTGCTGAGGCCTGAAACAAGGCTGTAGCGGAGGCTCTTGACTGGTTTGTGCCATTGCGACCTCTCTGCGGCACTACACCCCGTCGAGCTCCATGGTTCAACGAGGAGCTCCGGGAGTGGAAACGGCAAAAGAGATGTCTAGAGAAGTGATGGAGGAAGAGTAAGTCTGAATCCAATCGAACACCTGTAAGAGCTTTTATTAAGACTTACAAAGTGGCGCTCAAGGCGGCAAGATGCGCGTATCATGTCGCCTTGATTGCAACAGCGGAATCCCGCCCGGCCGCTCTCTTTAGGATGACTTGCTCCCTTCTTAACCAGGGGGGAGTTGGGGAGCCCTTGCAGAGTAGTGCCGAGGATTTTCACACATTTTTCTCTGATAAAATCGCTCTGATCCGGGTGGACCTCGACTCCAATTGGACAACAGAGTCGACTGACAATGAGTCAGTTGAGGTGACTGGGGCTCGTATTTGTCCACCTGTCTGGGAAGAGTTTGATCTGGTGACACCTGATGAAGTGGACAAGGCCATTGGAGCTGTGAGTTCCGCCACCTGTTTACTGAATCTGTGTCCCTCCTGGCTGGTTTCTGATAGCAGGGAGGTGACACAGAGCTTCTTTGGGGAGGGGGTCCTTCCCAGATCCCTACAAGGAGGCACTTGTGTGCCCCCTCCTCACGATGCCTTTCCTGGACCCAGCCATTCTTAATAACTCGGCCAGTCTCCAACCTTCCCTTTATGGGGAAGGTGGTTGAGAAGGTGGTGGCACTCCAACTCCAGCGGTCCTTGGAAGAAGCTGATTATCTAGATCCTCAGCAGTCTGGTTTCAGGCCCGGTTACAGCATGGAAACTGCTTTGGTCGCGTTGATGTCCTCTGTCCTGGTGCTTCTTGACCTCTCAGCGGCTTTCGATACCATCGACCATGGTATCCTTCTGCGCCAACTGGAGGGGCTGGGAGTGGGAGGCACTGTTCTCCAGTGGTTCTCCTACTTCTCCGGTCGGTAACAGTCAGTGTTAGTGGGGGGTTCAGAGGTCGACCTCTAGGTCTCTCCCTTGTGGGGTGCCTCAGGAGTTGGTCCTCTCCCCCCTGCTATTTAATATCTACAAGAAACCACTGGGTGAGATCATCCAAGGGCATGGGGTGAGGTATCATCAATATGCGGATGATACCCAATTGTATATCTCCACCCCATGTCCAGTCAACGAAGCAGTGGAAGTGATGTGCCAGTGCCTGGAGGCTGTTGGGGCCTGGATGGGTGTCAACAAACTCAACCCCGACAAGACGGAGTGGCTGTGGGTCTTGCCTCCCAAGGACAATTCCATCTGTCCGTCCATCACCCTGGGGGGGGGACTATTAACCCCCTCAGAGAGGGTACGCAACTTGGGCGTCCTCCTCGATCCACAGCTGACATTGGCACATCATTTTTCGGCTATGGCGAGGAGGGCGTTTGCCCAGGTTCGCCTGGTGCACCAGCTGCGGCCCTATTTGGACGGAGTCATTACTCACAGACACTCATGCCCTCATCACCTCGATGTTCGATTACTGCAATGCTCTCTACATGGGGCTACCTTTCAAAAGTGTTCGGAAACTCCAGATCGTGCAGAACACGGCCGCAAGAGCCATCGTGGGGCTTTCCAGATTCGCCCACTTATCTACAATACTCCGTGGCCTGCATTGGCTGCCAATCAGTTTCCGGTCACAATTCAAAGTGTTGGTTATGACTTTTAAAGCCCTACATGGCATTGGACCAGAGTACCTCCGGAACTGCCTGCTACCGCACAAATCCCAGCGACCGATAAGGTCCCACAGAGTTGGCCTTCTCCGGGTCCCGTCAACTAAACAATGTCGTTTGGCGGGCCCCAGGGGAAGAACGTTCTCTGTGGCGGCCCCGGCCCTCTGGAATCAACTCCCCCCGGAGATTAGAACTGCTCCCACCCTCCTTGTCTTCCGTAAACTACTCAAGACCCACCTATACCGCCAGGCATGCGGGATTTGAGACATCTTTTCCCCAGGCTCCTTATAATTTATGTTTGGTATGCATGTGTTGTCTGGTTTTAATATGATAGGGTTTTAGTTATTTCTTTTAATATTAGATTTGTGCCACTATAATATTGTTTTTATCATTGTTGTGAGCCGCCCCGAGTCTTCGGAGAGGGGCGGCATACAAATCTATTTTTTTTAATAATAATAATAATAATAATAATAATAATAATAATAATAATAATAATTATTATTATTATTAAATGCCATTTTCCACTTACCCTCCTCTTTAATTCTCACTTGGTAATAGGCTTCTCTCAAGTTCTGATTAGCAAAGATCTTTCTCTTGCCTAGTTAGCCCAGCATGTCCCTCATAAAAGGAAGGAGGTGCAACTTAAAAGGTGAAATGTAATATAGGAGAGAGATTCATTACAGACTGTGGAAACATTTGCGTCTCATTTGGAAACGAAAGACCAAGAATATGGAGAGGCACAAACAGCAAGATGCTTGAAGTTTAGTTTGACGTTTTCACAGTCTGTGTTGATTTGGGGAGCCATGTCATCTGCTTGTATTGGACCACTGTGCTTCATTAAGTCCAATGCAACTGTCTACTGAGAGATTTTGGAGCACTTCATGCTTCCTTCTGTAGCCGAGCTATATAGGAATGCTGACTTCAATTTTCCAGCAGGACTTGGCACTTGCCCACATTGTCAAAAGCACCAAAACCTGGTTCAATGACCGTGGGATTGCTGTCCTTGATTGTCTAGCAAACTTGCCTGACCTGAACGACTGACCTGAATCTATGGGGCATTGCCAAGAGAAAAATGAGGGGCAGGATACCAAAAAATGCAGAAGAGTTGAAGGCCATAATTGAAGCACCCTGGTCTTCCATAACACCTCAGCAGTGCCACAGGCTGATAGCTTCCATGCCATGCCGCATTGAGGCAGTAATTGCTGCAGAGGTGGTCCAAACCAAGTTCTGAGTACATATGCATACTTATACTTTTCAGAGTTTACATTGTTCTATGTACAATCCTTGCTTTATTGATCACATAAAATCTAATTTTCTGAGATAGTGGATTGGGGATTTTCATGAGCTGTAGCCCATAATCATCACAATTAGGACAATAATTATCATCCCAATTATGACAATATCTGGGTGAGATAATCCAAGGACGTCATCTGTGAGTTACCATCTGTATGTTGATGACACTCAGCTATACATCTCCACCCCGTACCCACTCATTGAAGCAGTGGAAGTAATGTGCCCGTGCCTAGAGGATGTTAGGGTCTGGATGGGTGCTAACAGGCTCAAGCTCAACTCCAACAAGATGGAGTGGCTGTGGGTTCTGTTTCCCTGGGGGGGAGGGTATCTTCGATCCACAGCTGACCTTGAAACATCATCTGTTAGCTGTGGCAAAGAGGGTGTTTGCCCAGGTTCACCTAGTACACCAGTTCAAATTATACCTGGACAGGGAGTCTTTACTCACAATCACAGTCACTCATGCCCTTATCACCTTGAGGCTCGACTACTGCAATGTTCTCTACATAGAGATACCTTTGAAGAGTGTTTAGAAACTGCAAATAGTTCAGAATGCAGCCATGCAAGTGGTCACAGGCCTGCCCAGGCATGCCCATGCCTCTCTAACACTTCACGGTCTGCACTGGCTGCCAATTGGTTTCTGGATGCAATTCAAAGTATTGGTTATGACCTACAAAGCCCAGAATGGCATTGAACCAGAATACTTGCAGGACCACCTTCTGCCGCATGAGTTCCAGTAACCGGTTAGGTCCCACAAATTTGGCCTTCTCCAGGTCCCATCAACTAGACCAGGGGTTCTCAACCTGGGGGTCAGGACCCCTTTGGGGGTCGGACGACCATTTCACAGGGGTCACCTAAGACCATGGGAAAATACAAATTTCCCATGGTGTTAGGAACTAAACCTTCTATTCTGGCACTCTGGAATATATGTTTACAATCCGACCAATCAGTTGTTTACAGTGAGGGTGTCCCTCTGACCTCCATGCCAATCAGCTTGAAGTTCTGTTGGGAGAATTAGTGCTAGACTTATGATTGGGGGTCACCACAACATGAGGAACTGTATTAAGGGGTCGCGGCATTAGAAAGGTTGAGAACCACTGAACTAGACAATGTCATTTGTCGGGACCTAAGGAAAGAGCCTTCTCTGTGGGGACCCCTGTCCCCTGGAATCAACTCCCCCTGGAGATTTGTATTGCCCTCACCCTCCTCACCTTTCGTAAGAGTCTGAAGACTCATTTATGCTGCCAGACCTGGGGTCATTAGATACTACCCCATGGCTGACATGTATTGTGAGCTTGTTGACTGAATGGGTATGAGAGTATTTTAATTGGTTCTTAGGATTTTTAGATTATTGATTTTAATTGATTGGATGTATATTGTTTCCTATATGTTGTAAGCCACCCTGAGTCTTTGGAGAGGGGTGGCATATAAATCCAATTAATAAAATAAATAACAAAATAAATCACAGCTTGAACTATATTACCTTGCATGCAATGATTCTCTCATATATTACATTTCACCTTTTAAGTTGCATTACTGAAATAAATGAACTTTTGCACTATATTCTAATTTTCGGAGTTTTATCTGTACATATTCTCTATACCAAGGGTCTCAAACTTGTGGCCCACAGGCCAGCTGCGGCCCTCAGGACAATAGTTTGCGGCCCCCACCTCAATATCAAAGTTTTATGTTAGTGCAGCCCGAGTTTGATACAAATGGCACTTTTCAGTGTTGTGTGCAGAGCTGAATGAACCTACCAATCACGATGGGGTATGTTGCTCTCGGAGGCGGGACATCAGCTGGGCTTATTGCGAACTTGCGCCATTACCCTGGGCTCAGAAGCGGAGGTGGCCACGGAAATTGCTACTCAGCAAGACAGAAAAAAAGCAGAAAAGATGCATTGGCTAAAGTTTAGCCGCTAAACACTGAAATAGTGACACCAAGTGGAATTATATATTACACAGCCCCAAACATGTCTTTTTCAAAGCCTGCAGCGAATAGAAAGGTTGGTGATGAGCACAGACAATTTCAGGAAAAGTGGGAAGTACAATATTTCTTTGTTGAGCACAGGGGCATCCCGATGTATCTTACTTGCCCAGAGAAAGTTGCAGGTGCACAAAGAATACAATTTGAAATGTCATTACACAACTAGACATGCTGAGGAGTATCAGATCCAGGAGCTTAAAGCACAGAAGTTTTTGTGCTTTTTTAGAGGAAATGGAGTCAGAATATGGGGATATGCTCTACTTCACCGAGGTACGTTGGCTCAGCAGGGGAAACATATTGAAGAGATTTTTTGAGTTGAGAGCGGAAGTGAAAACCTTCATGGAGAAAGATGGGGTTGCTGTTCCTGTGCTAAGTGATCCAAAATGGCTTATGGGACTTAGCTTTTTTGTTGATATTACACATGAGCTTAATGTACTGAACAAGAAGTTACAAGGCCAGGGGCAACTTGTCAGTGCTGCCTATGACAACGTGAGAGCATTCTCTACAAAACTTATGTTATGGAAAGCCCAGCTTTCTCAGACAAATCTTTGCCATTTCCCAGCATGCAAGGCATTCATGGATGCAGGCACACCATTCAGTGGTGAGGAGAATATGGATGTCATTTTGAAGCTGCAGGAGGAATTTGATCACAGATTTGCAGACTTCAAGATGCACAGAGCCACATTTCAAATTTTTGTGGACCCCTTCTCCTTTGATGTGCAAGATGCCCCTCCTGTTCTTCAAATGGAGCTCATTGACCTGCAGTGCAACTCTGAACTCAAAGCCAAGTTCAGGAGCTGAGTGGAAAAGCAGACAAACTTTAGCAATTTTTGAGATAATTCCTCCCCCCCCCCTCAGCTTCCCTGAGCTTTCCCAAATATTCAAGCGGACCATGTGTCTTTTGGGAGCACGTACCTGTGCGAAAAATTCTTCTCTACCTTGAAATTCAATAAGTCCAAGTACAGGTCCAGACTTACTAATGAGCATCTTCAAGCCTACTGAGGGTCTTAACTGCTTCCTCCCTTAAGCCAAATGTGGCTCGGCTATGCAAGAGTAAGTGCTGCCAGATCTCTAGCAGCAAGGAGTAGGCAGAAGAAGCCATGTTCAAAACTGTTTATGTTCAATGTTCCATTCATGTTCAGAAAGTTAAATGTTAAAGAACTGTTAATACAGACATTTGAATCTGAATAATAATAATTACATTTCTCTAATCAGCAACTATATGTAGTTTCTTCAGTCTCCTCCTGTATATCTGCTGTATTATTATTATTATTATTATTATTATTATTATTATTATTATTATTACTATTATTATCATTTTCATTTTCATTTTCATTTTATTTATTTATTACTGATTGATTAATTTTTTTATGAATTTTGTTAATTTATTTTTATTTTTTAACACAAAATAAGATGAAAAAATAAAAACATTTGATAACATTGGGATGTTTTTGTAAGAGCTTTTATTGTGGAAAACCTGATGCGGCCAAGGGCTCTTCTAGTAAAGTATCTCTGGACACTTTCTGTGGGACCTGTGAGCTCCGCCACCTGTTTGTTGGATCTCTGTCCCTCCTGGCTGGTCTCGGCCAGCAGGGAGATGATACAGAACTGGGTCCAGGAGATTGTCAATGCTTCTTTGAGGGAGGGGTCCTTTCTGGCTCTCTACAAGGAGGCAGTTGTGTGCCCCCACCTCAAAAAGCCTTCCCTGGATCCAACTATACTTAAAAACTATCGTGCTGTCTCCAACTTTCCCTTTATAGGGAAGGTTGTTGAGAAGATGGTGTCGCTTCAGTTCCAATGGTCCTTGGATGAAGCCGATTATCTGGACCCTCAAAAGTCAGGATTCAGGTCTGGCTACAGCACTGAAACTGCTTTGATCATGCTGACAGATTATCTCTGGCAGGCCTGGGATAGGAGTCTATGCTCTGTCCTTGTGTTTCATGACCTTTCAGTGGTTTTCAATACCATCGACCATGGAATCCTTCTGCGCCAGCTGGAGGAGTTGGGAGTGGGAGGCACTGTTTTATGGTGGTTCATCTCCTACCTCAGCCACAGTTAGTGTTAGCAGGGAATCAGAGGTCGACTTCTAGGTCCCTCCCTTGTTGAGTTCCTCAGGAGTCAGCCCCCCCCCCCCCCGCTGTTTAATATCTACATGAAAGCACTGGGTGAGTTCATTTGAGGTAACGGGATGAGTTACTATCAGTACGCTGATGATACTCAGCTATACATTTCCACCCCTGTCCACTCAGTGAAGCAATGTAAGTAATATACCGGTGACTGGAGGCTGTTAGGGTTTTGATGGATGTTAACAGGCTCAGACTCAACCCCGAAAAGATGGAGTGGCTGTGGGTTCTGCCTCCCAAGGACACTTCCATCTGTCCGTTCATCACTCTGATCGGGGGGACTTTTGACCTCCTCAGAAAGGGTCCGCAACTTGGGCATTTCCTTGATCCACAGCTGACATAGGAACATCATATTTTGGCTGTGGTGAGGGGGTGTTTGCCCAGGTTCACTTGATGTACCAGTTGCGGCCCTATTTGTACAGGGAATCCCTACTCACAGTCACTCATGCCCTTATCACCTTGAGGTTCGACTACTGCAATGCTCCTTACATGGGGCTACCTTTGTAGAATGTTTGGAAACTGCAAATCATGCAAAATGTAGTTGCACAAGCGGTCATGCGTCGTCCTAGGCATGCCCATGCTTCTCCAGCACTCCACAGACTGCATTGGCTGCCGATTGGTTTATGGATGCAATTCATAGTGTTGATTATGACCTATATTATTATATAATATAATTAATATTGATTGTTTCTTCATTGCTTATTTGACCCCTATGACAATCATTAAGTGTTGTACCATCATTAAGTGATTCTTGACAAATGTATCTTTTTCTTTTATGTACGCTGAGAGCATATGCACCAAGACAAATTCCTTGTGTGTACTATCACACTTGGCCAATAAAATTCTATTCTAAAGCCCTACATGGCATTGGACTATATTACTTGAGGGACTGCCTCCTGCCGCATGAGTCCCACCAACCGCTATGGCCCTATAGAGTCTGCTTTCTCCAGATCCTGTCAACTAGACCAGTGTTTCCCAACCTTTTTTGAGCCGCGGCACATTATTCATATTTTCAAAATCCTGGTGAACATTGAACGGGGGGGGGGGGGGCGGCTAAAGAAAAGTTTGGACAAAAAAATATCTCTCCCTCCCTTTCGCTCTATTTCTCCCTCCCTCTTTCTCTCTCTCTCTTCCTTCCTTCACTTCTTTCTCTCTCTCTTGCTCTCTCTCTCTTTCACTGTCTCTTGCTATCTCTTTCTTTCTCTCTCTGCCTCTCTTACTATCTCTCTTTCTTTCTCTCTCTCTCTCTCTCTCTATCTCTCTTTCTTTTTCTCTCTCTTGCTATGTCTCTCTTTCTCTCTCTCTCTGCATCCCTTGCTATGTCTCTCTTTCTCTCTTTCTCTGTCTCTCTTGCTATGTCTCTCTCTCTCTCTGTGTCTCTCTTGCTATGTCTCTCTTTCTCTCTCTGTTTCTCTCTGCCTCTCTTGCTATGTCTCTCTCTCTCTGCCTCTTTCTCTGTCTCTCTCTCTCTCTCTCTCTTTCTCTGTCTCTCTTGCTGTTTCTCTTTTTTCTCTCTCTCTCTGTCTCTCTTGCTATGTCTCTTTCTCTCTCTCTCTCTGCCTCTCTTGCTATGTCTCTCTTTCTCTCGCTTTCTCTTTCTCTGCCTTTCTTGCTATGTCTCTCTTTCTCTGCCTCTCTTGCTATGTCTCTCTCTCTTGCTATGTCTCTCTTTCTTTCTCTGTCTGCCTGTCTTGCTATGTCTCTCTCTCTCTCTCTCTCTACCTCTCTTGCTATCTCGCTTTCTTTCTCTTTCTCTCTCTCTCTCGTTATACCACGCCGACAACAGCGGCATCGGACAGTAGCCAGGGGTGGCGGCAGAGCGGCTGACTGCGAGCGGGAGCTCTGATGGCGGCAGCTGAATGTGTTGCTGAACGCCATATATGCTGGCGCTGGGCATGGGCGTGGGGCTGGCACCTCCGGCCCAGCCAGCGAGCTAGTGCCAGCCCCGCAGCACCAGCATGTACGGCATCCAGCAGCACGTCCAACCGCCACCATCAGTGCCTTCACCCTGGAGCTCCCTCTCGCCGCCGCCATCTCCCTGCGACTGCCTGGGGCCGCTGCAGCTGGCACCCTCCCGCTCCCACCGCCTGTGCCCTCCCGCCAGGCCCCAAAGGATACTGGTTGCCGCCCCCGCCAGGGAAGCTCCAGCTGGGCGGGGCACTGCCGGTGCCTCCGCCCTGGAGCTCTTGGCACCGCCATTCCCCGGCTACTACCTGGTGCCGCTGCTGATGGCGCCCTCCTGCTCTCGCTGCCGGTGCCCTCCCGCCAGGCTCCAAAGAACACTTGCCGCCGATGCCAGGGAAGCTCCAGCTAGGTGGGGCGCTGCCGGTGCTGGTGCCTTCAACCTGGAGCTCCCACTCGCAACTGTGCCCCGGCTACTGCCTGATGCTGCTGTTGCCGGCGCTCTCCTGCTGGGCCCCAAAGAAGGAAGGCGGGAAAAAGGCGCGAAGAATGAAGCTCGCCTTTTTCCCGCCTTCCTTCTTTGGGGCCCAACAGGAGAGCGCTGGTAACAGCGGCATCGGGCAGTAGCTGGGGGCAGCTTCGAGTGGGAGCTCCAGGTCGGAGGTACTGGCACCGGCAGCGCCCTGCCCAGCTGGAGCTTCCCTAGGAGCTTCGCGGCACACTGGTTGGGAAACCCTGAACTAGACAATATCACTTGGCAGGGCCTAGGGGAAGAGCCTTGTCTGTGGGGGCTCTGGCCCTCTGGAATCAGCTCTTCCCAGAGATTTGTACTCTCCCTCCCTCCTCGCCTTCTGCAAGAGTCTGAAGATTCTTCTATGTTGCCAAGCTTGGGACTATGAATGCTGCCAAGCCTGGCCTATGAATGCATGTTTGTTGTTGGAGTGGAAATGACTGACTTTTAATGTAAGTAGGGATTTTATATTAGATGAATTACTTGAAATTAATTGGATTTAGGACCCTTGTATTTTATGGTTTTTCTTTTGTATGTTGTAAGCCGTCCTGAGTCCTTGGAGAGGGGCAGTCTATAAATCCAATCAATCAATCAATCAATCAAATCATATTCTATTAAGTGGTTTGCCAAACTTTTGAGATGAAGTTCTGTAACTGAGCAGGGATTGGTACCCACTAAAGAAGCCAGCATGGATAGTAACATGCTTCTAGTTAAAAGTATACCCATTCAATAGGGAACATGAGGTAGTCATTAAGGTATTTTGCTATGGGAGCAAGCAATGAAAAATGTTGACTGTATATTGCTGCATTGCAACAAAACAGAAACAAAATTTTAGCTGCCTTTTCCTACCTGAATTTGCACACAATCAAATGTGCATTGCCATTGTCAAAGTTTTAAATAGATCTATACACTCTCCCTAATTTTATTAATCACTTCTTTGCAAGTTTGGAATATATTTGGCTTTCATTTATAGCTGTTTACAGTGTCCCATAATGTTAATTTATGATATTTTCTGTCTGAAATTGGCATTTACTTCTGTTTTCAAGGAAAAATGCCCACCATCCACATAATGACTCCTTCAAAAAAGATTAAAATTTATTTAACCATCAGTGAACACAATGCCATCATAAGTTGAAGACTGATTGTATTCTTATACTTAACCCTTTTTTCTCGGGGGGAGGGGAATCCCTTATTTAAATAGCTAGTAATTTGCCTTCCACAATGGAAACAGTACATTTCTTGTTGATACAGGCAGAGAGACTAAGTTTACATAGAGAAGGGAGGGGGGGGGGAGGGAGAGAGACAAAAGAGAGAGAGAGGGAGGGAGCGAGCATTTATTTCACAATTTATAGAGCATGGGTTCAGTTACTTTAGTGACAACTCAAAAGTGAAAACATCCAGCAGACTTTTATGCATATTATTTAATATTTAATATTAAGACAAGTATAAATTTTAATAAGATCCTAGTTGGTGTATTTTGATATAGGGGATTTACATGAATAGTATAAATAAAAAGCCAGACATACAGTTAATTGGATATAACATACAGATTGTTACATCATTCATAAGTAAAGTTCAGGGTTTCCAAAATGTAGAACTCTTTTTACACATAGGGATCTCTACTTTCTTTTTTTTAAAGTAGTTTTTATTGAATTATTTACATTAAAAACATAACAAACAAAAAAATACCTAATGATTAATTATTTTGTACATATTCATCAAACACATCTTAGAGTAAGTCAGTTCAACGGCTGATACGAGCGATAATGTAAGAAAATTGGTTTTGGTTATTCACTTAATTTACGATTTTGTTGTGCTTTTGACCGCTTAGAATCCATCATAGGTATAATAATATATCAAATTATTCATAATTTGTCTCAAAGAGTTTAACGTTTATGTAAATTCATTCCTTTTTAAAAAATATGTATATATATCTATTTCATATAAATATCTCATTTTTATTTATTTCTTATTTTTAACCATTCATAAAAATCATTCCATGTTTTATAATATTTGGAGTCTTCTTTATTGTTTATTTTGAGTGTCATCATGTATGCTTCGGCACAGTCCATAATTTTTCTTAGTAGTATGGAGTCATCTGGTAGATCTTTCTGTTTCCAGAATTGTGCGATTGAAATTCTGGCCGCTGTCAAAATATGTAATATTAAGTAATATTGTTTTATTTTTTCATATTCTGATCTATGATGCTTAATAAAAATACTTCAGTTTTTTTGTTAATTTGAATTTTAGTCAGTTCCTCTATCCAATTTTGTATTTTACTCCAAAAATTTTTTATTTGTGGACAGGTCCACCATATGTGAAAATAAGTCCCTGCTTTCTCATTACATCTCCAGCAATTTGGTTTTATTAAGGGGTACATTTGCGCCAGTCGTTCTGGTGGGAGATGCCATGTATAATACATTTTAGATATTATTATTATTATTATTATTATTATTATTATTATTATTATTATTATTATTATTATTATTATTATTTAGATTTGTATGCCGCCCCTCTCCATAGATATATTTTCTTTGTAGGTGACCAATTTGGTTAATTTATCATTTTTATTCCAAATTATGTCCCATTTATCTGAATTAATATCATATTCAAAATTTTTGTGCCAGCTTTGGATATTCCCTTTTAAGTTATAACGCTGCATTTTGTGTTTTAACAGAAAATTGTATATTCTAGAAATCATTTTTTTTGTCTTGGCCTAATATTATCAAGTCTAACTCTGATTTCTTTTTTAGTATTCCTCTTTTTCTTTTATCTTCTTCAAATTTTGCTTTTACAGTATTTGCATTAGTGGCCACTAATCAATTTTAATTCCTTCACTATCTAATTGTATATTTGTTTTTAATTCTCTTTCATTTAGCAAGTCATAATATGTAATTATTTTTTTAGTATCAATTGTGTTGGGGTGCATGGTAGCCTCCATTGGGGAGAACCATCCAGGAATTTGTAAATAATGCTGATTTTTAATTTTTGTCCATATGTCATTTCTGACATTTCTGACTATGTCTCTTAAAGTAAGTAGGTATTTTATCTTTTCCGTCCATAATAAATGCGTACCAGCCCAGATGTAAGTCATGTCCCTCAAGCAGAAGTCTTTTATTTTTTAAAATAATCCATTCCTTGAGCCAAGCTATTATTGCCGCTTGGTGGTAAAGTTGAAAATCGGGGAGTCCAAAGCCCCCTTGTCTCCTGTTTTCCTGTAAATAGGACAATCTAATTCTTGGCCTTTTCCCTGCCTATACAAAATTTGTCAACATTTTATTCAATTTTTCAAATTATTTCTTATTTAAATTGGTTGGGATTGTTTGAAAGAGATACAATAATTTGGGAGGATTACCATTTTAATTGCTGAGATTCTACCTATCATTGAAATAGGTAATTTATTCCATTTAATAAGTTTCTCCTCTATTTTTCCAAGTAGTTGTGGATAGTTATCATCCTTAATTGTTGTGGCTTTTGCAGTTATACTTACACCTAAGTACTTAATTTTTTCTTCTATCCGGATTCCAAGTTTTCCTTCCAATTTTTGATTTTCCTTTTTTTTATCTCTACTTTCTTAGTTAACTCTTGTATTAAGCATTTTTTCATTGCATTGTACTTTTTTAAGTGGAAAAGAGAATTTGATGTATCAGCCATAAGTGCTATTTCATTGGAAAAGTACCACTGCTTGGCTCCATTTTGGTAATTTAATGATGGCAAGTTTCTTAGTAAATGAAAATTTGAGTACTAGAAATCTTATATCCAGACCTTGAACTTAAAAGGCATTTTATACCAGCAATTTAATGAGCAATTGCTTAGTGCAGGCTGGTTAAGGGATTGAGCTATATGCACCATTATTGTGGGAAGTATTCCAAAATGCCAGAAATAGGATGTAAGCTCTGATACAGGAGACTGTGAGTACAATTACTTTCTTTTCAAATCCTTCTGTGACACTGCGGGAGCAAAAAGGACTTTGAAACATGAAAGGATAGAGCTTGCTTTCAACCTCAAAAGCTTGGAGTAGGGGCTCTGAAATTTGTTCAGTATTCCCAATTCACCATTAGCCTGTTTCTTCCTTTAGCCTCAAGGCATTCTCTGCTTTTTGAAAAGATGTTAAGAATTTCAGTCACAATAGAGAGCCTAGTTTTAAGCATGTTTCACTCGGTCCATTGGGGTCTGGTCTTCAGCCTTTGTGTGGGATGAATTGAGCTGAGCAGCTTGCTCGTTGGCGTGAATGAGCAGTCTCTATGCAAGTCACCAATTCTGGCAAAGAAAAGATTACCTTTTGCTTAAAAAGAAGATGACAACGAAGGAGAAATGTACAATATGCATTCCTGTACAAGCCTGCCAGTGGCAATCTGCAGAGTACAGCTCATGCTTAAGTCAATACAGAGTAGTTTGGTTTAGAATGACTTGTGTTAAGTTTGCCTTATAATTGAAGATGCTGTTGACCTTGCTTGAACACTTTTAGTAAAACTATTTATTTAGCATAAACTGAAATAATAAACCCTCCTTCTCTTAGCTGATTGTGATAATGTGACATTAGTTTGATTTAATGATTAATCGTCTGACCCCTTAGCTTGAGAGAGATGTTTGAATAGGGAGAATTCGCTACCAAGCATTCTGGAAGAATACTAATGAACGTGTTAAATTTAGTATGGCACCAACTAATTTTAATTCCTCTAAATGGGAGAAGCACAGCCTCTGTGAGAGAAAGAGGGAGATAGTGAGAGTGTTGGGGGGGGGGAGGAACTAGAGTCATAAAGTGAGAGAGCTACGAAAGCACTAGCTAGAGAATTTTAGTCAAGAGAACAGCTTCCAGAAATCAAGGAAAGAGACTTTTGATTGAGTTGTAAGTACCTTGCCTGACTAATATTTTGGGTGTCTTACAAGAATCATAACTAACAGATTCTCCTTAATTGCTTACATCATAAAGACAAATGAATCTAAAATTTAAATTTTTTGAAGCATCCTAATAATATTTTTCTTTTTCAAACAAACATTTGAATATACTTTTTAAATTTAAAAATGGTATTTTATTTATTGTTTGAAATATCTTTTCTTATAGCTACTGAAAAGAAGAAAAAAAGTTTACTTAAGTTTAACATATGGGCATACCCATTATTTGTATGTATGTTTTTTTCTAGATTTCAAAGTGAGCGATCAACATTAATATAATAATATGTTTTGACGTGCTAAATTTTTTGGGTATAAATATAGCTAAATAAATTCTATCTTTTGTTTTATTTATATCATTGCATACAATCAAGACATACAATGGAAAGTTACATAGAGGTCAGACTGTGTCCCAATATATTTTGCTATTAAGAGCATAGCTTGAAAAATGAGAGATGTTAATGCTCCAATATATTTGGAATCTACATCTGATATGGAAGACTTACCCTAGATTCAGATATTAGGTTTGGGAAAACACCTTGCACATACTCAGAATATTCTTCTTTCAATCCATTTGTATTGGAGGAAAAAGTGTCCCTTTCAAATGTACGTTTGAAGGGACACTTTGATTTATTTGGAATTGGAAACAGTTTTAAATGATTGAATGTTCTTGAAAGTTTAAAACTAGAGTGGTGGAAATGCATTCTGTTTCTGGTGCTACAATAAAACTGAAGAAATGTATAAAATAGTCATAACTGAAATTAATTTGGCTTTCAGTTGGCATTTGGTTTGCTATTTGTTCTCCCTTTGGTAGAGAGAAGCCAAATAGACCCAAATAGATGCACCACCTTTAATCTAGACAAGCTGTAACAATTCTAGTTTTAAGACTCAATTGGCAGATGCTGCTGGAAAAGAAGCTTGTTTGCTTACATTTTTGCTATAGATCTCCACTTGTTGCCATGGTGTACTGTCTGTTACTGTCAATAATTTGGCCTGGCACAGCTTGTCTCCAGAGACTTTTACATTTTAGTGAACAATTCAGCTGAAACAGAACAAGATTAAGCAGCTTTCATATTTGGCTCACTCAAGTGGTTTTACTGCAGTTATAAGAGATGGTAGAATTATTGCCCCAAAAGTTTTCCTTTCAGTTGTAGAGTGCTATTTCAAACCACTTGGCTATTTGTATTCTGGATTGCAAACACTGTGTTTTTCATCTGTCCCTTTGAAAAGAAGTTCTTGCAGTGCAGGACTTGAAATGAACTCTTACTAGAGATTAGTAATTTCTCATTAATGAAAAAAATGCCACAAAAGAGCAGGAAAAATAGTTATTTTGGACAGCAGTTTCCATTTCTATGAAAGAAAGAGATGCAAATTTCTTCATGTTTTTGTAATTATCAAATACTCTCCCCCCCCGACTGTAGAAGCTTCCAAGTTATATAGCACTTCTGTATAAAATCTTTTTGTTAAGTAATTCAGATCCAATTACAATGAGAGAAGAAAAGAAGATGAAACTTTGAAAAAATTAATATAAATAAATAAATAAATATAAATAAAACCAACCATCTCCATGCAGTTTATTTTGAAATGTACTTCACTTCTGCAGCTCTTAGTAAATGTTAGTTGTTTGGATAGGATGAGACCAGTACAAAGTATTGGTTTATCTGTATATTATACTATGGGGTAAATTGAGTAAGATTTAAACATAACTCCACAATCTTTGTAGCATATTTATGTTAAAAACTTAAGTTCACTTAGCATGGTATTTTAATCTAAATTTATTTGAATAAAGTATGTGAAAACTTTCTGAATATTGTAGAATTGTCTCAATTTATCTCCATCTCCAAAGAAAAATAGATCTTGCTTGTGAAAATTTGGGATAAGCTGCAAAGGATATATTATGAAAAAGTATTAAATTAGAGAGGAAGGTTAATGTAGTCTGTTTTATTTCTAAGCATGTTATTTTATTGCAATTTTATTGTTTACCAAAAGATTCTTGGATGTATCAAATTTAAAAAAAGTCTTGGATTTCTTTCCTTTTACTTGTACTTTTCAGGACCAGCTTTTCAATCCAAGAGAATTAATGCTTAAACATTTTTCAGTTTTTTTGAAAACTAATGGCATTTGGCAAATGAAGAAATACTTATTTTAATGAATGTAAAATCAAAGCTTCAAATATTTTAAAGTTTACATTAGGTATTCCAAACATGCAACACATCTGAAATAGTTTAAAATCTATTAAAACTTTTTTAAAAAGTAAAAATTCCTCTAGTGGTTTTTTTCAAAATCATAATGACATAAATTATATCATCCCCTAATCTAATTGTTACTTTGCTTAATACTGCTTAATTTTTTTCTTAATGTATTTTATAACTATTAAACAATAATAGATATATTCTTAGAATGTATTAGATTTATCTTCTTATAGGCTATAGGCTATTTCACACATTATATAGTAGTAACAGTACATGAAACCTGTGTAAATATCAGCTATGGATATTCACTGATTGTAGGCTGTAGGCTACTGTAGGCAACTATAATTCCTAGATTTGATAATTATATTTATAAATAATTTTGCTGATTTATATTTTAGATGAATATTTAAAATGTCGTAAATGTATTTTCAACTATAGGAAATGGGAACAGCCTTTTGTTAAAGACAAAATCTCTTGTTTTGCATGGACAGATGTGATACTTGAAAATATAAAGTTACAATGTTTGTAGAAAAAGAATAATAATTGAATTGAATCTACACTTGCCAGCCATGTTGTTCATAAATAGGTGTTATGGCACATATTGAGATAATTTTTCAAGTAGTAAATGCTGACTGTGTAACTTTTCTCCCCCCAAATTCTGTATCATTTGCTTTCATATCTTCAATGCACCTTTTTTGGAAGGATGATAAAATCCTTTATTTTTTCAAAAATGTGATAAGTATATTTTTATTTAATGGCAAGGAGCTTTCTGTTTCCACCAGTCTCTCCTTTTTGGATATGAAGGACCATGCTGGGAAGCATAAAGCACAGTAGGTGGCTAAGCTTGATTTAGTTTCTGCTAGCAGGGGTCTTCTGTGATTTGTGACAAATTGTTTCCCCCCACAAAAAAACTTCTAAACCTTCTTGTCCCAGAAATGTGTTATGGGGGCAGCCAGTCAGTATCTCTGTATGATGAATGGACTCTCTGGTAAATGTATTAAGGAATGGGCTGAAGATGCTCTCCAGTGTAAATCCAACTTGCACTTAATGGTTTAGATACCTTCGCTTTTTTTTAGGAAACTTTTTTTATAACCACACAGGTGCTTGCTTTTTTAAAGGGCTGGGAAAACTTGTAAAGAAAACTAATTGAATGTCATAGCAGAGTAGAAAGTTTCACTTCTTTCTTTCTCTAATTTGTCTTTTCCATCCTAGAGGATGAAAGTCCTGGACAAACATTTCACACGGAGAGAAAAAACACAATTACAATGCAGCCACAAAGTGGACAAGGCCTCAGTAAAATTAGTGAAGAACCTTCCACATCTAGTGAAGAAAGAGCTTCTTTAATCAAAAAGGAGATCCATGGATCTGTATCACATCTTTCTGAGCCTTTGGTACCTTATTGTGGGGCAGTCTTTGCCATGGATCCCAGAAATGGTTATATGGATCCTCCTTATCGTAAGTACTTAGAAATTACAACATATTCATTTCTGTTAAAGACCTATGAGAAAAGTTGGACTAGCTCTTATTTTCCCTAGCATTTTCTATGGTAGCAATGTTTTAATCCTGCTGGAAGAAGGTTCATATATATAAAAGTTGATTATATAATTTATAATTGTTTTTGGAGAAAGTGAAGGTGGTAAGGAGAGGAGGAGAGAAGAAAGAATTCACAGTTAATAAAAGATGCATATTCCAAAATGCTTTCTAAATAAGTTGAGTTCATTTTTGCTACATTGTGACCTTATGCTGCTGCTGCTTAACCCGAAGAACTGTACATGAAATTATAGGATTTTTTGTATTTTAAACTTTCTTATATTTAATAGCATGCAGAAGGCACGACATGATAGGAAGTATTAAAAAGTTATGTCTTTCCTTTCGCAAAAATTGAAAAGGATTCTTTGACGTTCTTTTTTTAGTGATGAAAGTGTGCCAACAAGGTCATTGCTCTGTTCTCCATGGTAGGAGGAATAGGTTTGACCTTATCCGATAGCCAATCAGGAATGAGTCTTATATTCCCCCTCCTCGACTCAGTTCTAGTCCAGGATGCATGCCTTTGCTTCCAACAATTGCTACCAGTCAAGAGTTCCTAACTATTATCTACTTCTGTCATCCTTTGATCGTGAGTTTCTTTCCCCTTGCATGCTTCCCCAACATCAATCTGGCCTATAGTTGGGTTGAGGCAGACTTGGGATTTCGATTCCAGCTGTCGCTCGTACCTTCCAACAGAAGGCCCACTCATTCCTTACTGCCAGATGCTGGCTGTAAGATGGGGGAAGTGGGATGAGGCCAAGCTCACAACAAATGGTTGAAATGTGGGGCGATAAGACAGGCAGGCCTTAGCTTTGAGTGCTATGGCCAAAATACGTGAATAAGGCTTTCGGCACCCTTTGTGGTCACCTGGCCTTTCCAAATTAATTCTTGGCCCTTCTGATCAGGCTGACAGCTTCCCCAAGCCTCCTTATTCAGCCTCTCGGCTGGCCAAGAAATTGCCACTGTGGCACTAGACCATAGCCTCTTGGCTCCCTCTGAGGAGTTCTGGCTGTTGAGTGTCCTTTACTATTGTTATAATGAGGCCCACTGACCAGCTGGCCCACAAATCGTTGTTGCCCACTGTTCTGTTGTCTTACCTGCTCACCAGGGCTGCCCTTTCTGCAGTCTATGAAGTTTCTTCCTGCAGCCAACAATCTTCTCTTCACAAGCGGCCATTTTGAATGAGGCTGAGTGAGTGACAAACATTTTGAATACATTAACTTCCATGCCATGTGGCTGGTGGCCATTTTGGATGTTCCAGGAAATTCATAGTGGTCCTTTTGGAAGTGGTAATAAGGGAAGTGGCCATTTTGAGGGCCTCTCTAGGCCGGTGGCAGCCATTTTGGATGCACTTGTGTGGGCATACCTCACTTACAGCAATGGCCAATTTAAGTGTGCTATATTATTATTAAAAAACAGGGGAAATGGAAAATAATAATAATAAAAAATAAAATAACATGTAATAAAATAAAATAATTTTAAAATAAGGAGAAATTACAAAAAAATTACCTAGTCCAGACTCCGACACTGGCAACTATTTTCACAAATCCTGAAACTACGTGAGAGTGTATGCTTGACCAGGTGGTTGTGTAGTGCCCCTATTAAATAAGGAGCATTGAGCGGATGTGACTACGAGCCAGGGTCAGGAATATGCCACCTCTAGTGCTATTCTCAAAGAGAGGCACATGTCTGACCCTGGCTCGTAGTCACATTTGCTCAATGCTCCTTATTTAATAGGGGCACTACACAGCCACCTGGTCAAGCATACACTCTCACGTAGTTTCAGGATTTGTGAAAATACTTACCAATGTCGGAGTACGGGTGCACCAAGACCTTAAGGAGTTACAACTTATGTCCCACACAATGTTATGGTAGGTCCATTTCACACAATTTCCGTGGGGGTGCACTGTCGTGATGCAGAGTTTGTACTGGCCGCACGACTGGTAGGCCACTGCCCTCCTTATTTGGCCTCTGGCTTCCAAGCTACCACCTGGTCTGATTCACGCACGTGGGCTCTACTCCTCATACTTGTGGAGACAAAAGAGAAGTGTAAATCTGGACTCCTCCCTTCCAAATTACCCCTGTCATCATGGGGTCTCTCAGACTTTGAACACTTCTATGGGCAGACTTCTGAGTGGTACCAAGGGCGGTCTGATGCCTGTGGGGGAGTCACCGCCTAACAAGCCCTTTAGGGACTGTTAAGTTAATCGGACTTTTTGATGATCCCGTGATCCGGCGGTCATCTGTTCCACTGATCACGTAAATCCTTGTCGGATCTCCTCTTAAACACATCCTCTTTCGTCTTGTATGCCAGACAAAACGAGTACATCACCACCAATTATGGGTGTTGTTGCGATTGAAGTTGAAGTAGTAATTGACAGGTAGAACGTTGCAGCATATGATCTTGTGGGCAATACTTAGATCGTGTTTAAGGCGACGTAGTTCTAAGTTTTCTAGACCTAGGATTGATAGTCTGCTTTCGTAAAGTATTCTGTTTCGAGTGGAGGAGTGAAGGGCTCTTCTGGTGAAGTATCTTTGGACATTTTCAAGGGTGTTGATGTCCGAGATGTGATATGGGTTCCAGACAAATGAACTGTATTCAAGGATGGGTCTGGCAAAGGTTTGTAGGCTCTGGTGAGTAGTGTGAGATTGCCAGAGCAGAAGCTGCATAGGATCAGGTTAACAACTCTAGAAGCCTTTCTGGCGATATTGCTGCAGTGGGCTTTGGCACTTAGATCATTTGATATTAGTATTCCAAGGTCTTTTACTGAGTGGGGGTTGGCTGTGAGATTTTGTTTATTCAGTTTATATATGAGGTTCGGATTCTTTTTCCGATGTGGAGTTCCCCAGGACAATAAGTCCAGGGAACTCCACCGCCAATCCGGCCACCTCCTCGAGCAGCACAGGCAGGGCTGTTGACATGCAGCTGGGAGGCGGGTACGTGAGTAACAAGCCCATCTGAACCCCTAAGTCCAACTTCACAAGGAGGGACTCAATCTCAGGGGCAACTAGTCTACGCAGGCGAAGGTTCTCCTTGGCTACAATAGCCACTCCCCCCCCCCTTCCCTGGGGTCAAGCCTGGTGCCATACTTGAAACCTGGCTGGGCATATTTCCGAGAGAGGAACTCCTCCCTCTGGGCCCAGCCAGGTTTCAATCACACATGCCAGATCGGCCTCCTCATCCAGGATCAAATCCTGGATGAGGAGAGCTTTGTTTATGACTGATCTGGCATTGAGCAGCAGCAGTTTGAGCCCAGGGCCCAGATTGCACTCGTCACTAGGACCCCGGGTTTAGCTCACGGTACCGGAACAAGGGATCGCTTTTAAGCAGCGATCCCTTCTTCCTCTAGAACGGCTAGCCCCATGACTTCCGCCATATCTACCTCTCCCCAGCAAGACTGGGATATTCTGGCCCTCTGCCACCCCTCTGCGCCCTTCCTTCCTGCCTCTCCATCGCTAGGTAGGCTAAATTCAACATTCATACTATTCCCATTATTCATATACATATCATCCCATCCACCCCACTCATTAATTCCATACAAATCAGCCCTCCCATCCCAACCTTCCAACCTTGACCTTCCCCCTCATTCATTCAACTCATATATATCATTCCCACCATTCCACCCATCCCATTCATCCATCCTTTAAAAATCCCCACAATAAATTAATTAAAAAAATTAATATGGATCCATCCCAATTATGTGTCAATTAAAACCCCCAGATAATTTAGCTAAAGACAATAAGCATAAAAAAATTGGTTATAAAATATACAAAAATATATAAAATAGGGAATCGGTTATTAATTAATAGTTCTTGGTCATAAGTCAGCCAGAAAGTTATTTAAAAACAGCAGCAACAGCAAGATGGCGCCAGAGTACAGTCTGGCAAGTTCTAGAAAGTCTAAAGCTGATATCCAGGTCTCTGGAAATAATGATAGGTTGTCCCCTCAGTGCTGGCCCCTATCATTGGTCAGCACTCTGAGGTCCTGTCTCTTTACCTCGCTTGGACAATGATGGTTCTCATCGGTTGCTCTGGTCGCCCTCCAGAAGTTATCACTCTTGGGCAACATCTCCAGAGCCTCCCATCTTCTGCAGCCCTGAACAATCTCCAACCTGTCTCTGGACAATCTCCGCTTAGTTCTAGTGCAGTCTCTCTCATTCTCTCTCTCTTCCTCTGGCACAACTCTCTGCCCCATGGTAGCAGAAAGTCCGAGTTTCCACTTCGTCAGTAGCCCCTCTGACGCCAGGTGCCCCCACCATTTGACACCCTGGCGTCCCAGGACTCCAATTCCAGCAGTTCAGCTACCTCAGAAACTTATTTCCACGGCTGCAGTAGGCAGGCAGGGAACGGCAAGCAGCAGGCAGTCTGGCAGTTCCCGTGGCTCTGGCAACTCAAAAAAATGCTAGCAGTCGCCATTTTCCGAGCCCCAGCTGGTCGTCTTGATGGCTTTCAATTCTCACGGAGCCACGAAGAATCACCCAGGAAACAGATCGGTTGGTCTTCTCAGGCAGGGCTAGCCCAGCAGCCTAGGCACACAGTTAGCAAAATAACAAGCGGCAAGCGGCTACGGCAGTTCCCACGGCTTTGGCGACTCAAACACAACAGTTAGAATGAAAAGAAGAATTTTTGTTTTATAAAATTTAACCGTTAATAATGACAATTCTAGAAAAATAAGCTATTTTTATACATTTACTTTGCTTTCAAGACATTTAGTAAAAAAAAATTGTTTTTTTTATTTAACCCATAAATAAATCTTATCCCAAATATTGTAAAAGTCAGATTCTTCTTGATTATTTAACCGCCTTGTCAACATATCCATTTCAGCACATTCTATCATTTTCCTTATTACTTCATCCTCCTTGGGAATGGCTTCTCCCTTCCAATTTTGCGCATATACTATCCTAGCCATTGTCAAAATGTGAGTAATTAAGTAAAAGATATCTTTTTTGTATTTTTGGTTTGTTATACCTAATAAAAAGAATTCTGGGGTTTTCTTTATCTCCTGTAGGGTAATTTCTTTTATCCATTTTCTATGTTATTCCAATATGATTTAGCTTTATGGCAGGTCCACCATTGGTGATATTAGGAACCTATTTCTCGCTTACATTTCCAACAATTTGGAGACATGTTGGGGAACATCTTGGCGATTCTATTGGGTGGTAGGTGCTACTTATAAAACATCTTAATCTGGTTTTCTTTTAATGAAACTGATTTAGTTATTTTCCAGTTTTATGTCCAAACTTTTTCCCAGATTTCTAAGTCAATTTCGCTTCCTACATTTTTGCACCAACTTATCATATTGTCTTTCAAAGTCTGGTCTATATTTTTATATCCTATCATATATTTATATGCTTTCCCTATTAGTTTTCTCTGGTTTGTAATTAACAAATTTCCTAGGAAGTTTTTACTCTTCCTAAATGTATATATTTTAGTATCTCTTTGATACCTAGACAGTATCTGTGTATATTGCCACCAATCAATTATTGTTCCCTCTTCCTGTAATTTTTGTCTTGATTTTAATTCCATTTGATCATCTATTAATTCTTTATATTTCGGTATCTCCCCTTCCTGCATTAGGTTAGGGTGGCAAATTGCTTCTATTGGAGAGATCCAATCAGGAATAGTTAAGAAATTATCTTTCTTTATGTCTTTCCAAACCTCTAGTAGAGATTTTCTCATCATATGTTTCTTAAAATAAGAATGCGTTTTATCCTAATCATACCAAATGAAGGCATGCCAGCCAAGCATAAGATCATAACCTTCCAGGTTTAATATTCTTCTATTTTCTAAAGTTATACAATCTTTAATCCAGGATAGGGCTGCTGCCTGATAATATAATTTCCAATTAGGTAATGCAAAACCTCCTCTTTCTTTTATATCTTCTAATGCACTTAATTTTATTCTCACCTTTTTCCCTTGCCATAAACATTTCCTAACTTTCTTTGTTAACTCTTTAAAAAATTTCCCTCCTGGGTTTATGGGTATCACCTGGAATAAAAGCAATACCTTAGGCAGTATATTCATCTTAATTGTTGAGATTCTCCCCATGAAAGATAATTGTAAATTGTTCCATATTTCTAAATCTTTTTTTAATTTCGCCAATAAGTTTCATGTGGTTATCATTTTTTAAAGATATGATTTTGGCTGTAATCCAGATTCCTAAATACTTCACTTTCTTAACTATCTTCATGTCTGTAACATGTTCTGATTGTCTTTTCTGTATTTCTGTCATATTTTTAACTAATAATTGTGTCTTATTTCTATAAAATAAAGTTTATTGAGTATATATACAAAACTATATACAAAAACAATACAAACAGTATAGACAGGACAGGGTGTTCTTATCATATGTATCTAATTGTTATTCTCATTAAGGTCGAACAAACCATATCTAACACTAACAAACAACAAAAAAAAACAAAAAAAAAACACAAAAACAAAAAACAAACGTAGGACGCCCCTTCCCCCCCCCCTCTGCCAACCTGCAGTTATATTTATATTTCATTTTTCCGGTTATATTTTCAGTGGTATCCTATTTCTTAAAATTTGCTTGATCTATTAGTCTAGTATTTCCTTTTCTAGGTGTTGCGTTTCAAATTCTAATTGTTATGTTTCTGGTATATTCCTTCATATTGAATAAATAAATAAAAGAGTAGAATATCGGCGAGCAATCAAATAAGTTGTTTTGTCTTGTTCTTCTCCTCCTTTCTCTTCGTTCCTGGTCTCTTTGTAATTTGTTCTAGTTTCTTCTCGTTTTTGTCTCTCTCTCTCTCTCCTCAATCCAGTTATAGAATTTATCCCATGTGGTTATATTTTCTGTTTCTTTATTATCTTTCAGTTTTTGTGTTAGGGAATCATATTCGGCGCAGTCAAATATTTTTTTAATTATTTCTCTGTCTGATGGTACCTCCTCCCTTTTCCAGTTTTGAGCTATTGATATTCTGCTTGCTGTTATAATATGTTGAATTATATGATAATCTGTTTTCCTTATTTTTATGCCTATTATTCCCAATAGGAAGATCTCTGGCTTGAGAGGTAGGTTTGTGCCCGTAATCTCGAATATCCAATGTTTTATTTTAGACCATAATTTTTTTATCTTTGGACAGCTCCACCAAATATGGAAAAAGGTTCCCGACGGATTTGAACACCTCCAGCAATTTGGTCTGGTTTTTGGAAAGATCTGTGCTAGTCTTGATGGCGACATATGCCACCTGTAAAACATTTTTATGGTGTTTTCTTTGAATGATACTGACTTCGTAATTTTATAATTTTTATTCCAAATTGTCTCCCATTGATCTATATGGATGTTATAGCCAAAGTTCTTTGCCCAGCTGGTCATTGGGTCTTTAGATATTTCCGTTTCCATTTCATACATTATTAAATAACTATATATTCTTGTAATAAAATGTTTATCACTTCCTAATATAAGTTTATCCAGGGAAGTGTTGTGTGTTGCTATTCCTTCTTCTTTAGAGTCTTTTTGCCATTTTGAAAATATTAGCCTATATGGCCACCAGTTCAAGATTATATTCTGCTCTGCTAACTCTTCTTTCGTTTTTATATTTCCTTCTGTATTTAATAAGTGGTTATAAGTTATCATATTTTTTAATTCAATAGTGTTCGGGTGAGTAAGAGCTTCCAGACTGGAATACCATCTAGGTATTTTTGTATAATGGTCCTTTTTTAATTTAAGCCATGTTGTTATTAAAACATCTCTGATCATGTGGTTTTTAAAGTAAGTTGGAATCTTTTGGTGCTGATTCCATAGCATATTGTGCCAACCAGAGAGTAAGTCATGGCCTTCTAGAGCTAATGTTCTCTCTGCTCTAAGCTCTATCCAGTCCTTTATCCATAGCAAATTACAAGATAAGTGGTAGATCTTAAAGTCCGGTAATCCTAGACCCCCTTGTTTAGTTCTATCTTGTAGCCATTTTAATCTGATCCTGGGCCTTTTGTTGTTCCATATGAATTTAGAAGTGATTTTATTCAGTCTGTTGAAGAAGTCGTTGTTTAGTTTTGTTGGGATTGTTTGAAAGAGGTACAAGAATTTCGGCAGTACTGACATTTTAATTGTCGCTATTCTACCTAGTAATGAGATTTGCAACTTGTCCCAGTCTTTTAATTGTTTCTCAGTTGTCTTTAATAATTTTTCGTAGTTATCTTCTTTAATGGTACTACATTTTTTTGTAAGTAAAATCCCCAAGTATTTAACTGTTTTGACTATTTTAATTTTCAAAATTTCTTCCAGATCATTTTCCTGCTCCTTTGTCATATTTTTGGTTATAATTTTGGTTTTTTGCATATTTATTTTTAAACCTGCTACCTCGCCGAAATCCTCCACCTCTTTCATAGTAAATTTCCCCGATTCCAGTGGGTTTTCTATTATCAGGGCCAGATCATCCGCATATGCCTGTAATTTAAACTCTTGTCTTTTAGTTTTTAATCCTCTTATTTTAGAGTTGGCTCTAATTTGTCTTAGCATAGTTTCTGTAGTGAGAATATATAGTAATGGGGAAAGTGGGCAGCCTTGCCGAACTCCTTTTTCAATTTGAATTCTATCGGTTAAATCTCCATTTATTGCTATTCTTGTGTGTTGTTTGTGGTAGATTGTCTCAATCATTCTTATAAATTTGGCACCAAATTTCATATGTTTTATTACTTCTATCATAAATCCCCAATTTAGATTGTCGAAAGCCTTCTGGGCATCTAGGAAAATAAGAGCTAATTGTTTGTCTGAGTGTTTTTCATAAAATTCTAATACGTCTAATATTATCCTCGTGTTATTCCTTATATGCCTGCCAGGTAGAAAGCCGTTTTGGTCAGAATGTATCTTATTATTTAAAACTGTTTTTAGTCTGTTTGCCATTAAACACATAAAAATTTTATAATCCACATTTAGCAGGGAGATAGGTCTATAGTTTTGGATTTTATGCTTCTCTTCTTCATTTTTAGGAATCAGACTTGTGAATGCCTCCATCCATGAGTTGGGCATTAGGCCTTTTTCTAGAACTTCATTATAGAGTGTTAGTAGGAGATCTCCTAACTCAATGGAGAATTCTTTATAGAATTCAGAAATAATGCCATCTGGGCCTGGGGCTTTATTGTTTTTTAGATTTTTAATTGTTTCCTCCAATTCCGTTATCGTAATTTCTTTGTTTAATCTTTCCCTTTCGTTGTCCGTCAATTCTCCCGGTTCCGATTTTGTTATATACAACTTTTGTTTCTCTGGGGTTTTTATTTCCCTTTTATATAATTCTATATAATAATCAGTAGCAATTTGTTTTTTCCTTTCTAGAGTAAATTGTCTTTCTCCCCTATTATCTTCTAACGACTGAATATATCGTTCCTTTTCTTCTTTTTTTAGTTTGTGGGCAAGCCATCTGCCCGGCTTGTTTGCATTTTCGAAGTAGTCTAATTTAGCTCTTTTTATTTTCCCTGCTAACTCCTCCTGAGCCATTAGATTAATTTGGTGGGTTAATTTATCCTTTTCCTCTGTAAGTTTCTCATTCAAGAGATCTTGTTGTATTGCCATTTCTAATTGTTTAATTCTAACTAGATAATCTTTAATCTTTTGATTTTTAATTTTCTTTACTCTAGAGGAGTATGATATAGTAATTCCTCTTAGATATGCCTTTAAGGTGTCCCATAGATTTTGTACAGAAGTATCATCATTCCAGTTATCTTTTAGAAATAGAATTAGTTCTTTTTTAACCTGGTCAGTGTAATTTTTTTCTTTAAGTAATAATTGGTTCAAAGACCACTTCTGAAAGTTTTTCCTTGGTTCTTTTATCATGATTGTGATTGGGTGGTGATCTGCCCAAATATTGGGACCAATCTCCACTTGTTCTGTATATTTATCCATGTTCAGGTCACCCCAGGCCATATCTATTCTTGACCAGGATTGATGTGGGTTAGAAAAAAAGGTGTATTCACTATTCCCCTGGTGTCTTTCTCTCCATAGATCCATAAGATTAAATTCTCTTGTTAGTTCAAAAAATTTGTTAGGTAGGATTTTCCTATCCTGAATTTTTTTTTTAGATGTTTTGTAGTCTTTTTTTTTATCAGTGATCGCGTTGAAGTCTCCTAATATACACACATTCTTCGCTTCTAATTGTATTAATTGATCTTTTATTTTTTGGTAAAATTCTGATTGGTTTGAGTTTGGGGCATATATCACCATCAAGACTACAAGACTTTGACCAATTTTGATTTTCAAGTTGAGTATTCTTCCGTCGGGATCAGCAAAAATTAGCTCTGGTTGTAGCCTCTCTTTTACATACACTGCTATGCCTCTTTTCTTTGTTTCTGCTAGCGCCGTAAACAGTTTCCCTAATTTTTTATTCTTAAGTAGGTTTTGATCTTGCGATCTAATGTGCGTTTCTTGTAAGCAGATTATGTCTGCTTCTTCCTTCTTCAATTTAATCATCGTTTGTTTTCTTTTTATAATTGAGTTTAGTCCGTTTATATTAACTGAGAAAATTTTTAATAATTTCATATTTATTTATAAAGGATACGGGGAGTGAGAGAGAGAGAGAAAAAGAAAGAGGGAGGGAGTAAAAATAATTTGCTTGCTCGTCGATGGGCTCCCCTGTTGTGTATTATTTATCTAAATGTATGGTCTGTTATGGTTGATATTGTGTATTTTCCTTTCTACTTCCTCTTTGCTGTTGCTCTTGTTGTTACTCTGTTTTCTTCTCTAAGACTAAGATCCTTCTCGCTTTCTGCACTTTGTTGTCCTTGCTCGTTTTCTTCTGGTCTGGTCTGAGGGATTCCTTCAGGGCCAAGTGTGTTTTCTCCTTCTAGGTTTTGTATAATAAAGTTGTCTGCTTTTTCGAAAGAATCGATCTTATATTTTCTTCCTTTCCATGTCACCAACAAGCCTTCTGGGATCAGCCATCTATATGAGATTCCCCTTCTCATCAGTTTAGCGGTCAAGAAGTGAAACTCCCTTCGTCCCTCTCTAATTCTCTTGGGTACCTGCTTTAGTATAGTTATTTCTCTGTCGTTAAACAGAATTTGCTCGTTTCTTGTGTTTTTATAGATCGCATCCCTTGCGGTTTTTTTTGTGAAACGGATATGTACCTCTCTTGGGACTTTGTTCTTTTTGGCATAGTTTGTCTGGATCCTGAAGACCTCGTCTATATGATTTTTTACTTCTTCTTCGTCTATCTGCAGATTTTCTGATAAGATTTTTACCATTTTAGAAGTCAGATCTTCGTCCGCTTGCTCGGGGACGTTTTGAAAACGGAGATAATAGGAGGCTTTCTCCATCTCTAGGACCGCCACAGCCCCTTCCAACTCCTTATTTTCCGCCCTTAGTCTTCCCTCAACAAGAACGGTGTTTTTGTCTGCTTTTATTATGTTTTCTTCCATGTTTCTGATTTTCAACTCATGGTTATTGACCGTTTCTTGGATTGATCCCATTTTTGCCTCTAGGCCTTCGATTTTATCAGCCATCTTCTCAAAATTTTTATTGATTTCTTCTTGGTTTTTGGCCATTGTTTCTTGTGTTGCAATAGAGGTCTCTTGGCTTCTAGCCATAAATTCTTGGATCAAATCCAGAGAGGCTTGGATTGACTGTAATGTTGGTAATTGATTTTGTTTTTCTGTCAAGGCCATCTCTGTAGTCTGTTTCAAGTTGAGGGTGTTCGGGCTTCCTGTAATGTTTGTTTTCTTGGCTGTTTTGGTAAAGGTGGTTGACATATTTGGAGGGAGATTACTTATAAAATTAATAGTACAAGGTTTGTTGTTAAATAATGCCGTTTTCTAACAGTGTTTAGTTGATAGTTAGTCTGCTTCTTTTTCTCATAAACGGGTTTACAAATTTGAGCCACTTCTTCTTTTGCCCTCAGACCATCTACCTAAGCTTTCTTTTTTTTTTTTATTTCATCGTAAATTGTCTAAAATGTTTAAATATCTTACTGCTAAAAAAAAACCTAAATCCGTTTCTTATTGAATTTACTAAATGAATGATTTTATGTGTAGTGTGTCTTAACACTGTTTAAATGTTTTGGTTCAGTCAATAAATAAGTCTTCCTCTGTTTTCCACTAGGCCACAATTCCCAGTCACTTCTATCTTTTCAAGTCTTTTCGTTATACAACGTATATTATAAACAGGTTGATTATATAAAAACAATTAATTAGATTTCAACTGAAGTACCAAATATCATAGATTGTAAAAGACTTGTATATCACTTTGTATGGCCCTTTTTAGCGTTAAAGATAATTTTGTAGAGTTAAAAATTCTCTTAGTGCTAATATATTTAGTGTACTTATGTTAATATATTTAATAAACTTATATAATTGATCTTCAATAAATATTAAATATTATATATTAAATATTAAATACTATGTTTTAAATATTTAAATATTAACTTTTAAATATCAACCATTAAATGCTAAACATAAAATTCTACCAAATACCAATACAATTCATTGAGTCTCTCAGGTCTCTTAAGTCTGTTTAGTCTACCAATAAGTAATAATCAATATTAAATAGTCAATAGTAATCACAGTTAAATCACAGTTAATGGTATGGGGATAGGGTTCAGAAGTTTTATACTCTACAATATTTGAAATATATTTAAACTATGAAACAGATGCATGCAAATTAGATAGGTTATTTAAAATGTACTATGAAATAATTAATTAGGCAAATTTATTATATGTAGATTTTGATAGTAATTAAGGGATAGGAACAACAAAAGGGAGAAAAAGGATGATAGGAGAGGAGGAAAAGAAAAGTTACTGACTAAAGGAAAAAAAAAAAACTAGTTTGGAGTAAAGGTTACCAACTAAAAAGCTAGCTTAAAGTAATCTAAGGTAATTTAAAATAGTTTACAAAAGTCCACTTTCCGGGTTGCGTTAAGGTGTTAGCCTTCCTTTTTCCGTGTCTTCGTCTCACTTTGTTCTTCGGCGTCTGGTGTCGGCTCTCGTTCCCTCTGCGTCACTTCTAACTTCTTTCGCTGCACAACCAGTTTACCACCCCCCGAATGCTCTCCCAACCTCAAACGAGGCAGAATAACAACTCAAGTAAATCAGCAAATCGGCAAACCGGCAGGTCTTCTTCTGCTTTATCCACACCGCTCCTCTCTCCTTTCTCCTTCTGTCTCACGCTGTCTCACGCTACCGTTCGACCACCTCTCCGCCACTCCGCTACTCCGCCGCTCCGCCGCAATGACTCTTTCGTTTTTCTCCTTCCACCACGCCTTTCTCCTCTTCTGTGTAGCTTTGTTTCGCCGCTCTTTCTTCCAAGCCTACGTTACAAACAATACTCCTCCGTTCTGTTCTTCGGCTTGTTGAATCAGTTCTCAGTTCTCAGTTGTCAGCAAAATGCACAGAAGTCAAGTCTGGCCGTATCTTCTCTCTCTTCCTCACTTCCGTTCCTCCGCCATTCACTTCCTTCCCCACACTCCGACTTACTTTGCTTTCTTAAACTTATGCTCCGCACACAACGATTGCCGCTATATCGCACTCCAGGAGACACACAACTTTTGAAGTAAAGGTAAACTCAACACCTGATTAACTATTAGAAATTAACTAAATTCTCACTGAATAAACCGCCTGTAGTTTCGACTCCCTGGTGGTAATCTGCCGCGGGCCCTTCGGCCTTTGGGATGAGGTAAACCACAACTTTTTTTCCCGCCCACTCACGGGGATTTGTCTCTATTTCCAGGGGGTTTTGCGAGACCCCCTTTCTCTAGGACTTCCCCTTTCTTTAGCACCCTCGACCGTGAGAGACTATCTCCGTTATCACGGCTAATGAGCGAAAACTTCGACTACAAACCTGGAGCCCCAAGTTTGCACGTCGCACCGGCCCGGCCCCGCCCCGCTGTGTCTTATTTCTATTTATTTTTAAACCTGCTACTTCGCCATATTCTTCTATTATTTCTATTAAATTAGGTATTGATGTTATAGGGTTTTCAACTATAAAAGTCATGTCATCTGCGAAAGCTTGTACTTTATAGGTTTCTTTTCCTATAGTTAATCCTTTAATTTTGTTATTTGCCCTTATCTTTATCAACAGAACTTCCAAAGTTAATATAAACAGTAAGGGTGAGAAATGGCAACCCTGCCTCACACCTTTAAAAATCTCAAACTTTTCAAGTTGTTCATTATTTAATATGATTTTTGCTGTTTGGTTTGAATATATTGCGTCTATTACATTAACGAATTTTGTTCCAAATCTCATTTTATTTAATTGCATTTTAATAAATGTCCAATCTACATTGTCAAAGGGTTTTTTTGCAACTAAAAATGTTAGTGACATCTGTCTTCCTGGATGTTGTTCATAAAATTCTAGAGTATTAATAATTGTTCTTAAATTATTTTTTATTTGTCTGTCTGGTAAAAAACCATTTTGATCTTCGTGTATCATATCAACTAAAATCTTTTTAAGTCTTGAGGCATAAATAGAGTTAAAGATTTTGTAATCCACATTTAATAGAGATATAGGTCTATAATTTTGTATCTTATCTTTATTTGAGCCTATTTTATGTATTAATGTTATTAATGCCTCCAACCAGGATTTGGGAATTTTGCCATCCCTTATAATCCGATTGAAAATTTCTAACATATTTGTCATTACTACATTGCTTTCTATTTTATACCATTCTGCCAGTATGGCGTCTGGCTTTGTTATTTTTTTGATTTTTAAAAATTGTCTGTAATTCAATCATGGTGAATGGGCTATTTAACCTTGTCTGTTGTTCTTCTGATAACAGAGGTAAATCCAGGGGGTTTAAGTATTTGAAAATCTCTTCTTCTTTTATTGCCTCTTTTTTATATAACTCTTTATAAAATTCCTGTACTATTTTTGCTTTTTCATCGGTTTTAAATTTTGTCATACCTTTATCATCTACTAGTTTCTTTATTATTTTTGATTGTCTATGTTTTCTTATTTTATATGCTAGCCATCGTCCTGGCTTATTTGCATGTTCGAAGGATTGCTGTTTGGCTCTTTTGATTTTTTCAGCTATTTGACTTTGTTCTATAAGCTTTATTTTGTGCTTAACTAAATCTATTTTGTTTTTAATCTCTCGGTCTTCTGAGTTATGCTGTGATACTACTTCTAATTCCTTTAATTCTTTTTCTAATTGTTCATATTGTATCTTTTTTTCTTTATTTTTCCAATCCATATGCTTGATGGCTTATTTGGACGATATAATCATATTGCCCAGATCCCTGGCAAAAGCAAAGGAGGATCTCCAGCACACCATACAAGCGTAACAAGAGCATGGCTTCATCATAAACCTACCAAAGAGCCAGCTGCCTCCTACCACCAGCCTTTTACATCTGGGGTCAATCATAGACACGGTCTCAGGGACAGTCTCCCTCTCTTCAGAGAGACAATCCAACATTCTATAAATGATAACCAGCGTACAACACAAGCACCGGGTCCCTCTTTCCTTCCTCCCCAAACTGCTTGGGACCTTAGTCTTGTGCCATGGGCCCGCCATCATATTCGAGCCCTCCAGTGGTTCTTGCTGCCCTTTCAGAGAGCACAGATCAGCCACTCGAGCAAGTTAGTTTCCCTAGGCTGAGAGATTAGAGATTCCCTGTGATGATGGACATCTCCAGCAATATATTGAGGGTCCTCATTCTGGGACCACGATCGTGTCATACTCACAACAGACACCAGCCTGACGGGCTAGGAGGTAACATGTGGGTTCCCAGGTGGCCCAGGGGCTTTAGTCCCCAGCAGACTTAAACTCAGTCAATATCAACTACTTGGAGCTCAGAGCGGTGTTTCTGGCTCTACAGACATTCACACTGATGATAGAGGGCCGACACATCCTGGTTCTCACGTACAACGTTGTGACCAGGGCCCACTTAAATCACCAAGGCGGGACAAGATTGCACAGACTCATGCAATAGACGGCACCCTTGTTCAAATGGGCCAAAATCCACCTTGCATCTCTATCAGCGGAACATATTGCCGGGACATCCAATGTTCAGGTGGATTGGTTGAGCAGAGCAACCTTGGATCCGGCAGAGTGGCGCCTGGATCCGGAACTCTTCCAGAAAATAGTCCAGCGGTTTGGCACCCCTGAGATGGATTTATTTGCAACCCACCTCAATGTCCAACTTCCGCAGTTCTTCTCCCGCTTCCTGTCCCCAGGGGCAGAGAGAACCAACACCTTTCACTCACCATGGCCTCGGGGCCTACTGTACGCCTTCCCCCCAAAGTGCCTTATACCAAGGGTTGTGGACAAGATCCTGGTGGAATGGGCGGAGGTACTACTAGTAGCACCTCACTGGCCGCACCGCCATTGGTTCTCCGACCTCGTGGGGTTATCAATATCTCCCCCATGGATTGCCTGATCTCACTCAGCCAGGGGTTCGTACTCCACCCAGAATCCCAATGGTTCCAGTTAACCATCTGGCACTTTAAGGGGATAGACTGAGAAGTCATCAGCTTTCGGACAGGATCATCTCTACTATGCAGGCCGCCTGTCGCCCGTCTACAACAAGGATTTACCAGACAACGTGGTCTACCTTCTGTAACTTCTGTATTGAACACCAGATAGACTCTTCAAGGTTCTCCCTTGATCCCAGTCCTGGAGTTTCTCCAATCTGGACTTGAAAAAGATTGGCCCCGAACACCTTGAAAAGGCAGGTGGCAGTTATGTTGATGATTCTGAAAACCGAGGATGGCCGCTCACTATCTCACCACCCGTGGATTAGAGATTTTCTTCGTGGAGCCTCCAACAAGCACCCCCCACTAGTCCATCGGTTTCCCACTTGGGACCTCTTGCTTGTTTTGCAAGCTCTCACCGGACCACCATTTGAACCTCTATGGATGATCTCTCTCCGCTTTTTAATGATTAAGGCCGCTTTTCTGGTGGCAATAACGTCAGCTCGTTGGGTGTCCAAGTTATCAGCTCTTTCAGTGCACTCGAACCTTTGCATCTTCCACCCAGACAAAGTCATACTATATCTGGACCCGACCTTCATTCCAAAGGTTAATACCATATTCCATAGAAGACAAGACCTCATGATACTGGACTTTTGTACACATGGTAACCACCCTTTGGAACTTAGATGGCATAAGGTAGATGCCCGGAGGGAGTTAAAAATTTATGTTAGACGGACTAGACCTTTTAGAAGATCGCAAGGCCCTGTTTGTCTCCTTTTCTCAATCCAAAATGGGCCTCAAAGTATCATCTCAGACGCTAAGCCGCTGGCTGCAATTGCCTGTTCCCTACCAGCTGGGATTACGGCCCATTCTACCCGAAGCGCAGACACTTTGGCCGCATGAACAACACAGGTGTCCATAGAGGACATTTGTCGAGTGGCCACCTGGTCAAGGTTCATACGCCACTATAAGCTTGACTTGTTTGCTTCGGCTGAGGCATCATTCAAGAGGCGAGTTCTTCAGAGGGTGTGCACTTCTCCTGCGCCCCTGGTCCAGCCTTCTTCCTCCCATGGACTTTAAACTTGGGTATATCCCATGTTGAACTCTCCTTCCAGTGCAGTGGAGAAGAACTGTTGTACCTACCTGAATGGTCTTCTCGATGCACTGGAACGGAACCTAATAAAAAAAATGTTGGACTGTGCTGAAGCAGACAAGCTAACAATGGAGCTAAAAGAACAAGATAACTCAAAATACTATCAGATTTGGAAAGACTTCTACACATGGTTGAATAAAAGAACAACTACTAGTAGTGCTGCGTGATAAAGAAACGTTATAAACGTTATAAATCAAAACTACTAAAGAATTAATGTAACTCTTTTCTCTGTCTATTCAATAGAAAGCGTGTTAGGTATGTTTTATTATTAACTGTATAAAAATAACTTAAATGTATTGCTATATGTTATCAATTAAACCATTGGTCTCAATACCGCTAAGAACCAAATGTAGGCTGTCAATAGAGCCAGCCATAGGAGGGGAGGGAGATATAAAATATTATCGTCTTTTAAGTTTTGTGCATGTATTGTACATTGTTTAGATGTACAATGATCCCTCGAGTTTCGCGATCTCGATCTTCGCGAAACGCTATATCGCGATTTTTAAAAAAATATTAATTAAAAAAACCCCCACTTCCACGTTTGGCTTCGGGAGTCAGCTGGGAAGCGGCGCGGCTGTTTTAAAAGGTCGCAGCCGGCCTGGTGGGCTTCCCAGCACCCCCCCGAACCCCCAACCCGGGTTCGGGGGGGTGCTGGGAAGCCCCCCAGGCCGGCTGCGACCTTTTAAAACAGCTGCGCCGCTTCCCAGCTGAGTCCTAAAGCCAAACGCCAAAGGCGAACTTCCGCGTTTGGCTTCAGGACTCAGCTGGGAAGCGGCGCGGCTGTTTTAAAAGGTCGCAGCCGGCCTGGGGGGCTTGCCAGCACCCCCCCGAACCTCCAACCTGGGTCTTCCCGGCCGCCCACGCAAAGGGGAAACCCCGGCTCCTCGCTGATGCCCGCCGCTCGCCCGCCAGCCAGCAAGAGGGGGAAGACCCAGGGAAGGTTCCTTCGGCCGCCCAGCAGCTGATCTGCTCGGTAGCGCAGCAGCAGCGAGGAGCCGAATCGGGGTTTCCCCTTTGCGTGGGCGGCGGGGAACGCAAACTCCACCATCTACGCATGCACGGCCATAGAAAAAAAAGGGCGCGCATGCGCAGATGGTGTTTTTACTTCCGCAACCCTACATCGCGAAAAATCGATTATCGCAAGGGGTCTTGGAACGGAACCCTCGCAATAATAGAGGGATCACTGTAAATGTATTGTCTGTTATTGTTTTAATGTATATATGTAAATAAAAATTATTTAAAAAACCAAAACTCTCCCGGCCATTGGGCCCAGGGGCGCTTGCCAGTTACAGTTCAATTCAAGTTTTCATGTTGTTATTGTTGAATAAATGTTGTTTAGTTTACCTTCACTATTGTCTTCGTTTTTTAAAACTGAGCTACTGGGGCAGCTAGGGAGTGGTACATCATTAATATGCTAATCTAAACTCAGTCTCTATCAATAAGACAAGAGAATTACCCATGTTGGACTCTCCTTCCAGTGCATCAAGAAGACCATTCAGATACGTACAATGGTTCTTTAAGAATCTGGACATGCCAGGACTAGCCAAATTCTAGTGCCACTTGCAGAGCTATTGGAAATAAATTTTATTGACTTATTTGTTATTTTGCAATTTGGTCCCAATCGCACTTAAAACTCTCCTAAATTTGGCACGAACTGCTACACCCATGCTTTCTGTGGCACTAGCCTTGCTTCTGCCCTAAGCAAGTCACAGCTAGCTTCAGCACCACACTCTCCCAGCTAGGGCTCTCTCATAATGGGATTACTAAATCTGTATTTACTAACTAATAAAATCAAAAACTCAGACTACTATAAGATATGGGGAAATTTTTACAATTGGTTAAAGAAAAGAACAATGGAGAAATAATTAAAATTCAAGCAAAGCAACTCATCAAATAAAAGAATATTCAATGACAAGGGAAAATTCTCTGATTGAACATTCAAAAAAAAAAAAAGAGTGGGTAAACTTTTATTTCCCAAATGTTGTATTTATATGTTGTGGGGGTTTTTTTGTTTTTTAAAAATTTCTTATTACTATATGTGATACTTATTGTATTGTTTCCCTTTTTGTTGCTGTTGTTGTTGTTGGTTTCCTTGTCTATTTGTTATTTGGTTTATTTATGTTAAAAAACAAATAAAAATAATAAAAAGAAAAAGAAAGAGTCTCTTGTTCTGGCCCCATGGACTCAACCCGGGGAACTGGTGACAAGCGAAATCCAGACCCTGGGCTCAGGATGTTGCTGCTCAATGCCAGGTCTGCTATAAATAAAGTTCCCCTCATCCAAGATTTACTCCTGGAGGAGGAGGCAGACCTGGCGTATGTGACTGAGACCTGGCTGGGCCCAGAGGGGGGAGTTCCTCTCTTGGAAATGTGCCCAGCCGGGTTTCAGTTGTGGCACCAACCATGACCCCAGGGAAGTGGGGGAGGAGTGGCAATTATAGCCAAGAAGACCTTCAAGCTGCGTAGGCTCACTGCTCCTGAGATTGCGGGTTGTGAGTCCCTTCCTATGAAGTTGGACCTAGGGGTACAGGTGGACTTGTTGCACATGTCCCTGCTTCCCAGCTGTGTGTCAATAGCCCTGCCTGTACTGCTTGAGGAGGTAGCTGGGTTGGCGGTGGAGTCCCCCAGACTTATTGTCTTGGGGGATTTTAATCTGCCATCACTTGGTGAACCCTCTGGGTTGGCGCAGGAATTCATGGCCACCATGGCAACCATGGACCTGACCCAAGTAGTTCAGGGCCTAACCCATGAGAGGGGGCACACTCTCAACATGGTTTTCCTCTCGGGACATTTGAGTAATGATCTGATATTAAGGGGCTTAGAAACGTTGCCATTGTCATGGTCAGATCATTTTCTACTGCGGCTTGATTTTAAGGCTCCAATCCTTCCCGCAGGGAGGCGGAACTGATTAGGAGGTTCCTCGCCAGACGCCTGATGGATCCAGAAGGTCTCGGCCAGCAGGGAGGTGACATGGAGCTGGGTCCAGGAGATTACCAACTCTTCTTTGAGGGAGGGGTCCTTTCCCTCTCCTCAATAAGCCTTCCCTGGACCCAGCTATATTTAATAACTATCGTCCTGTCTCCAACCTTCTTTTTATGGGGAAGGTGGTTGAGAAGTTGGTGTCGCTCCAGCTCCAACGGTCCTTGGAAGAAGCTGATTATCTAGGCCCTTGGCAGTCAGGATTCAGACCCAGCTACAGGAAACTGCTTTGATCGCACTGCTGGATGATCTCTGGCGGGCCCGGGGCAGAGGCTTATCCTCTGTCCTGGTGCTTCTTGATCTGTCAGCGGCTTTCGTTACCATTGACCATGGTATCCTTCTGTGCCAATTGGAGGGGTTGGGAGTGGGAGGCACCGTTTTATGGTGGTTCTCCTTCTACCTCTCTGGTCGGTCGCAGTTGATGTTAGTGGGGGGGCAGAGGTCGACTCGTAGGTCCCTAACTTGTGGGGTTCCTCAGAGGTCGGTCCTCTCCCCTCTACTGTTTAATATCTACATGAAACCGCTGGGTGAGATCATCCAAGGGCATGGGGTGAGTTACCATCAGTACGCTGACGACACTCAGATGTACATCTCTATCCCATGTCCACTCAGCAAAGCAGTGGAAGTGAGGTGCCGGTGTCTGCAGGCTGTCAGGTTCTGGATGGGTGCCAACAGGCTCAGACTCTAATCCAGACAAGACGGAGTGGCTGTGGGTACTGCCTCCCAAAGACATGTCCATCTGTCTGTCCATCACTCTGGGGGGGAAATTATTGACCCCCTCAGAGAGGGTCCACAACTTGGGCGTCCTCCTCTATCCACAGCTAACTTTAAAGCACCATCTTTCAGCTGTGGCAAGGGAGGCGTTTTCCTGGGTTCGCCTGGTGCACCAGTTGCGGTCCTATTTGGACAGGGAGTCTTTGCTCATGGTCACTCACACCCTTATCACCTTGCGGTTCAACCACTGCAATGCTCTCTACATGGGGCTACCTTTGAAGAGTGTTCAGAAACTTCAACTTGTCCAAAATGCAGCTGCGCGAGCAATCTTGGCCCTTCCAAGTAATGCCCACATGTCGCCATCACTCCGCAGACTACATTGACTACCGATTAGTTTCCAGGCACAATTCAAAGTGTTGGTTATGACCTATAAAGCCCTACATGGCATAGGACGAGATTATCTCCGAGACCGCTTCTACCACACGAATCCCAGCGACCGGTAAGATTCCACACAGTTGGCCTTTTTAGGGTCCCGTCGACCAAACAGTGTCGGCTGGCGGGACCTAGGGGAAGAGCCTTCTCTGTGAGAATTAGCTCCCCCCAGAGATTCGCACTGCCCCCACCCTCCTTGCCTTCCAAAAAAGCTTAAAAATTCATCTTTGCCACCAGGCTTGAGACTTTTAGATCTTCCCCCTGACCATTGAATACTTTAACTATGATTGTTGAATGATTGGCCAATAAGGCCAATAAGGTTTTCCTTTTAATTGGATTTATATTATTGTTCTGTTATTTAAATATGCTGTGAGCCACCCCGAATCCTCGGAGCGGGGCGGCATACAAATCCAATTAGATAGATAGATAGATAGATAGATAGATAGATAGATGGATGGATGGATGGATGGATGGACGGACGGACGGACGGACGGACGGACGGACGGACGGACGGACGGACGGACGGACGGACGGACGGACAGACAGACAGACAGACAGACAGACAGACAGATATTTAATTAGAATGGAATAAGGATTTTACCCACATTTGTAGTAAGAGTTACACATTGGCAATCTTAGATTAAGTTCATCTATTTCCCTGTGGCTTTCTTCTCTAATATTTTTCTTCACTTCAGTATCTTGTTTATAATGGTACTGACAATTATTCTTTTTATCTTGGGAAGAGAGTGAGTGGATGTAGACTGCTTTTTAATACCACATTGATGAAAATACTCTGCCCCTTGAGGATGCTTAACAAATGTTTTGTCAGTGCTTTCTGATCTTTGAAGAAAGTTTGATCCCAGCAGACAAATTAAACTGAATTAATCTCAGGGAATCCTGAAAACAGGAATTTCCTTTTCTCCTTCTATTATATGTCAATTATAATTATGGCTTTACTGTGCTTGTGACTCACTTAGGAAGAATGCTTCAAACAGTAAAATTTTGGAAACAGATACAGCTACTTTCATGAGTTCAGGCACTTTGCACAGTACTTCTGTCCCCTGTCCTATTGCTCTCCTATATCTTCTATACCTTTCTTCTATTCCTATATCTCTTCTTCTATTCTTTCATTGGTACGTTCTATTCCTATAACTTCTATTCTTTCTTAGATATATTTTACTATGAGTATATCCTCTATAACCTTCATCATGTATTTTACTATGTGTATACCCACTAAAACCCTCATTGTGTATTGGACAAAATCAATCAATCAATCAATCAATCAATCAATCAATCAATCAATCAATCAATCATAAAACACTGTTTCCAAAGATAATTCTAATCACTGCAGGTTCAAAAATGGCAAGTTTAACCTTTGAAGTTGTGTGCAGTGCAAGCAGAATAAATTTGCAGCCTGATCTAAAGTGGCCTTTTGGAGTTATACAATTATCTCATTCTATAGATTTAAAGATGAAAAATGACTTTTCATTTTTAACATATCTAAATAAATTTTGGTTAATATTATTGCTGTCTAAACTACAGAAATGTCCAGTCTTTTGACTTGGGACTCATTGAGTGAAGTGGATTGTCTTGAGCAGAAGAATGCAGTGAATGATTAAGGACATATATTGGACATCAGTTTTAATTATCTAATTGTTTAAAAGAAATACAGTGGTACCTCGAGATACGAGTTTAATTCGTTCCGGACCTGGGCTCTTAAGTCGAGCAGCTCTTATCTCGAATGACTTTTCCCCATAGGAATTAATGTAAATAATTTTAATTGGTTCCAGCCCTCAAAAAACTCACAAAGTTAGTCTAAATTATGCAGAAAGACATGTTTTTAATGAAGAAATGTACATGTACATATAAATGAATAATGAAGTTTCTTTCACTTAACTTGTAAACTTTCTTAAACTTTTAAATTTACATATGTTCAACTTCTCTGCCACCCAATCCTGTAGGACAGAGGTCCCCAACCCTTTTTGCACCAGGGACCGGCTTTAAGCGATCAAGAGAGGAATGGGTGAATGAATGGACGGAGGGTGGGAAGGAAGGAAGGAAAGAGGGAAGGGACAGGAACAGAGGAAGGAAGCAAGGAAACTTATGAAAGGGGAGAGTAAGAGAGGAATGAGTGAAGGGAGGGAGGGAGGGAAGAAGGTGGGAAGGAGAAAGAAAAGAAGAAATAGAGGAAGGGAAGGTAAAAGAGAGAAAGAAAAAGAGCAAGAAAGAAAGAAAGAAAGAAAGGGGGAAGGGACAGGAACAGAGGAAGGAAGCAAGGAAACTTATGAAAGGGGAGAGTAAGAGAGGAATGAGTGAAGGGAGGGAGGGAGGGAAGAAGGTGGGAAGGAGAAAGAAAAGAAGAAATAGAGGAAGGGAAGGTAAAAGAGAGAAAGAAAAAGAGCAAGAAAGAAAGAAAGAAAGAAAGAAAGAGGGAAGGGACAGGAACAGAGGAAGGAAGCAAGGAAACTTATGAAAGGGGAGAGTAAGAGAGGAATGAGTGAAGGGAGGGAGGGAGGGAAGAAGGTGGGAAGGAGAAAGAAAAGAAGAAATAGAGGAAGGGAAGGTAAAAGAGAGAAAGAAAAAGAGCAAGAAAGAAAGCAAGCAAGCAAGAAAGAAAGAAAGAAAGAAAGAAAGAAAGGGGGAAGGGACAGGAACAGAGGAAGGAAGCAAGGAAACTTATGAAAGGGGAGAGTAAGAGAGGAATGAGTGAAGGGAGGGAGGGAGGGAAGAAGGTGGGAAGGAGAAAGAAAAGAAGAAATAGAGGAAGGGAAGGTAAAAGAGAGAAAGAAAAAGAGCAAGAAAGAAAGCTGCAAGCACCCCCCCCCGAGCCCCCCAGGCCGGCTGCAACCTTTTAAAACACGCACGCCGCTTCGCTGCTGTCTCCTGAAGCCGAACGCGGAAGTTAGCGTTTGGCTTCAGGAGACAGCTCCTTGGCGCTTGTATCTCGAATTTGGGCTTGTAAGTAGAACAAAAATATCTCTCCCCTCCCAGCTCTTATCTCGAGTTGCTCTTAAGTAGAGCAGCTCTTATGTCGGGGTTCCACTGTATATAGAAATCTGCTAGTTATTTACTGGACAGATTTTAAAATACCAATACAGTACTGAACTTTAAAGTCCTATAATGCTTAGAACCAGACAATGGGGAGCTTCCCTGCAACAAACTTGCTCAGAATTAGATTTGCAGGCTAGCCTATTTTGAAGATGCTACTACTGTTAGAGTTTATCTGTTAGTCATATGGCAGAGAACATTTTCATACATCAAAGATTCTGGGCACCTTTTTTTTTTAAACTATTACAATCTGGCAGACAGTACAGGATAATAAAAACAAAGGCAAATTGGCTGAAAAAGGCTTCTATCCCTGGAGAGTAGCTATAATATCAGGGTTTATCAGTGCCCTAGTTGGCTGGTTCCTAGTTGATTCTGCCTCCCTGCCAGGTAGGATTGGAGCCTTAAAATCAAGCTGTAACAAAAATGATCCAACCATGGCCACCGGAAAATATCTAAGCCCCTTAAATTCAGATCATTGCTCAGCTGCTCTGAGAGGAATACAATGTCAGGAGTGTGTCCCCCTTCGTGAGTCATTTCCATGGAAGCCATGAACTCCTGCACCAACCCAGAGGATTGGTTGAGCGATGGTACATTCAAGTCCCCCAAGACAATGACTCTAGGGAACTCAACCGCCAGCCCGGATACTTCCTTGAGTAACGTAGGCAGGGCTGTTGACAATCAACTGAGAGGCAGGTATGTGAGCAACAAGCCTAAGTGAACCCCAAGGTCCAACTTAACAAAGAATGATTCACAACCTGCTATCTTTTTGGATATAATAGCCACTCCCCCCCCCTTCCCTGTGGTTGTGGCTGGTGCCACACCTGAAATCCAGCTGGGCACATTTCAGAGGGATGTACTCCTCCCTCTGGGAGCAGCCAAGTCTCAGTCACATATACCAGGTCAGTCTCCTCCTCCAGGAGTAGATCACAACAGACCTGGCATTGAACAGCAGCTGCTTGAGCTCAGGGTCCAGATTTCGCCTATCACCTGGGTTGAGCTCATGGAGCTAGAACAAGGGATTGCTTTCAAGCAGTGAGTTCTTGTGCCCCAAGAGCGGCCTCCACCAATATCTGCCTCTCCCTAGCAGGGCTGGTGTATTCCGGCCCTCTGCCACCCCCATATCTCCCACCTCCATATCATCAGACAGGCTGGCCCTTCCATTCAACTCATTCATCCCAGTCATACCCTCCATCCAATTCACACACATTCAACAATTATCCATCCTTCAAATTACCACCCTATAAGTTAATTCAGAACAATAAAAAATATATCTGGGAGGTGCCCACTGCTGAGTGGAACTGAGGGTTACAACCAGCAGCAAGTTGTACTGCCAAGGCCCAATTCTACAAATGATCAAAAGGGGCATTGAGGACACCTGGCGGGGCCCCTCTCAAACCATAACTGCTATGACCAGGCTTCAACCTCGAACTCAGTGTTATCTGCTACAGGCTGACATACATTATGATTATGAAAGTGGAGTTACTCTTCTCAGAGATCCCTGGGCTCTCAACTGGTAATGGAGGAGGAGGGGTGCCTAGAACTGGACTTATCTGAGGATGAAGACCTTGCTATTGATCCTCCTGTCTCCTCCAGCCTATTTCAACCGGTCCTGTTTAATCCTCATTCAACAAGGCAAAGGCAAATCTGATCTTCTGGACTGGTTACTCCTTTGTTGGTAACCACGACTCACTGGAGATCTAATAGTAGTGAATCTGGGTTTCCGCATTCGTTCCATAATGATTTCTTCTTCGGTCAACATTTGGCAAACTCTGGATGTAGTACGTTGAGGTATGGGTATACTAAGGCACTTCGTGATAGCTTCTTTCCATTCCTCATGTTGGGGATGGATTTTAAAGCAGGACTTCAGCAGGCAGGAACCATAGTGAAAACAAACTTTATTTTATAAACAGACATAAGTTCATTGTGCCAGCTGCGCTTTATCAAGCAGCTTCTAACGAAAACATGGCTGCAAGCACACAAGAAGGTTAGATTAGAATGTGCTCGCTCACATAAGCAAGCGGATATATATATAGGAAACAGAGAAAGATAAGGATTGTGGGAGTGATGTAAGAGGGGGTGTGATCAGAGAAAATAAAGAAACACAGCAACACTTTAACTAAGGAAAGTCTCTGTTGGCTGGCAATCTCAGCGTGACAACCCTTCTCAGAGATCCCTGGGCTCTCAACTGGTAATGGAGGAGGAGGGGTGCCTAGAACTGGACTTATCTGAGGATGAAGACCTTGCTATTGATCCTCCTGTCTCCTCCAGCCTATTTCAACCGGTCCTGTTTAATCCTCATTCAACAAGGCAAAGGCAACGGCCAACCTGACTTCCCCATCATCTGATCATGGGGAAGGTTCAACTGTCAATCCCCTTTTTGAGGAGACAACATCAACTGCGGAGGTCATTCTTGCCCCAATGCTTTTCATGGAAGGGATGCTGAAACAATGGCAGTCCATGGGCACTTGAGCCACCCCTAACCATTTGAGAAGAGGTATTTCCACATGGTTCAACAGTTAAACCAACACCTGCCCATTCCTCTGGTGGATCCTTCTATTCTGGCCCTGTATTCCACCAATCAGATGCCAGGGGATATGGAGGAGCTCTTGCGTCTCAAGGATTGGCATACTAAACAGGCCTTCCAAAGGTCACACCAGGCCACAGTGTGGGCAATGGGAGCATCTACAACAACCTCATTTTTCTGTCGCACTTTCTTGTGATAGCTCAGAATGCTACAGGAATATCTGCCAACATCAGACTTGAGGGCACAACAGGACCTTAATAAGCTGCTAGCAGCAGCTCAATTTATCTCAGTCACCACCCTCCAGTCCACTCGTTTTGTGGAAGGCACTGGGATTATCCGTATTCACCAGAAGGATGCACATGCTCCATAGCTGTCCAGCAGATACCAGATATAAATGACACATAGCCTCAGGTTCCCAACTTATATGCTCCTCCAATCCTCCTCTCTGATCCAGATGGAGCATGATGTCCAGGAAGCCATCTGCTTCCCTCTAACAGAAGTATCCACTTGGGAGCCATTGTAGATTCTCTGGAGTGCAGGGTATATCTCAGGGACAGCATCTCTGGACTTATATGGCAAGTTATAGGACTTCCTAGAGATCTTAAAGAACTCAGATCTGTCATTGCTACCCCCCTGACTGATTTGTTTAACCAATCCCTGTTAACAGGAGATGTTCCTGAGGATTGGAGAATGGCCAGTGTTGTGGCTATCCACAAGAAGGGCAGTAGAGAAGAAGCTGGTAACTACTGGCCAGTTAGCTTCACATCAGTTGTAGTTAAAATGATGGAGACTCTACTCAAAAAGAGGATAAATAAGCACCTAAAAACAATAACTTATTGGACCCAAATCAGCATGGCTTTACTGAAGGCAAATCATGTCAGACTAATCTCATTGATTTCTTTGACTATGTCACAAAGGTGTTGGATCAAGGTGGTGTCGTGGATATTGCCTACCTGGACTTCAGCAAAGCTCTTGATACATTTCCACATAAAGAGCTATTTAAAAAAAAAAGAGCTGATAGATAAATTAGTGAAGATTGGACTTAATCCCTGGATAGTTCAATGGATTTGCAGCTGGCTGAAGCATAGACATCAGAGAGTTATTGTTAATGGCAAGTATTCTGAGCAGAGACAGGTTACAAGCGGTGTGCCACAAGGGTCTGTTCTGGGTCCTATTCTTTTTAATATGTTTGTGAGTGACATAGGGGAAGGTTTGGTAGGGAAGGTTTGTCTATTTGCCGATGACTCTAAAGTGTGCAATAGGGTTGATATTCCTGGAGGAATCTGTAATCTGGTAAATGATTTAGCTTTACTAGATAAATGGTCAAAGCAATGGAAACTGCAGTTTAATGTTTCCAAATGTAAAATAATGCACTTGGGGAAAAGGAATCCTCAATCTGAGTATTGTATTGGCAGTTCTGTGTTAGCAAAAACTTCAGAAGAGAAGGATTTAGGGGTAGTGATTTCTGACAGTCTCAAAATGGGTGAACAGTGCAGTCAGGCGGTAGGGAAAGCAAGTAGGATGCTTGGCTGCATAGCTAGAGGTATAACAAGCAGGAAGAGGGAGATTATGATCCTGCTATATAGAGTGCTGGTGAGACCACATTTGGAATACTGTGTTCAGTTCTGGAGACCTCACCTACCAAAAGATATTGACAGGCTACAAGACGGGCTACAAGAATGGTGGAAGGTCTTAAGCATAAAATGTATCAGGAAAGACTTAATGAACTCAATCTGTATAGTCTGGAGGACAGAAGGAAAAGGGGGGACATGATCAAAACATTTAAATATGTTAAAGGGTTAAATAAGGTCCAGGCTGGAAAAGTTTTTAATAGGAAAGTGAACACAAGAACAAGGGGACACAATCTGAAGTTAGTTGGGGGAAAGATCAAAAGCGACATGAGAAAATATTATTTTACTGAAAGAGTAGTAGATCCTTGGAACAAACTTCCAGCAGAAGTGGTAGATAAATCCATAGTAACTGAATTTAAACATGCCTGGGATAAACATATATCCATCCTAAGATAAAATACAGAAAATAGTATAATGGCAGACTAGATGGACCATAAGGTCTTTTTCTGCCGTCAGACTTCTATGTTTCTATGTTTCCGATTGTGACATCATGCTGCTGTCGGGCGATTCCTGGTCCTCCAAGATTGTTTCAGCGTTTTGAGTGCTACGATTGCTGATTCGGGCGACTGCAGACCCGTAGAGCCCACGGTTTTGAAGAGGAAACTCCAGCGCACCCGGGGTGGCCGGCGGGCCTCTCAGGAAGCGGGGAACTCCTCCTGATTGTCACTCAAAGAGATCTGTCTTCGGACAGATCCGGAAGCGCGGCGTTCCTGATTCATTTGTGGAAGCCGCGGGTAGCGACGGAGCATTCTTTGGGATTGTTATTTTGAGAGATCATGAGTGGTATTTTGGAACAGAAAGTATAGAATGTATCCCCTTTGTGGTCTGAATTTGGCTTTTTCTCCTACATTGCAATTGATTAGAAAGTGGCGACTGCAATTTTTTTCTTTTTGAGAAACATGGCGGCAATGACTGTGCAATAAATAGCCGGAATAGGCATAAAATAATCTACAACACATTTTTCGCTGGACTCTGGCTCTAGAACTTATAACATCAGAAATAAGGATTGTTGGACATTGACTACAAGGGAAGAAAGACTTTAGAACATGTTGAAGGTAAAAGAAAGGAGTTTGCTTAAAATTGTTGTTGTCATTTGGACTAAAACGTGCGTTAGACTGAAAAGTTTGAATGGAATGAATCAGCCCTCATTGATTTTATAACAACTGGAACTCCCCTGCATACCCCCTGCTTTGCTTACCCTTTGACTCTCAATCCTCATATTTTGTCTTATTTTATACCTTTCTTCGTACTCCTGGAACCTGTGGATTTGTTGATTTTTCCTTTTTCTTGTTGATGTCTGAACTACCTTGCAGACTTACATGATTTTATCTTTGGATACTCAAGATGATATTAATTATACCAATTGGACCTTCCTTTGGATTTCTTACTTAATAATACCAACAACAACAGACTGATTAGTTAAATTAGTTAGATTAATTAACTGCTCTTAAATATACTTAAAGCATTCTACATATACTCAGAGTTAAACCAGATTTACTTACTGGGATTACTCCATCTATTGAATTTATCAGATTTATCTATTGGGACTATTTCTTCTATTGAACTTACCGCATTTACCTGTTGGGATTACCCTATCTATTGAACTTACTACATCTATTGGACCCTTTTGAATTGAATCAACTCTAAGTATACAAAGAGGAACTTAGATATATATTGTCTTCATTATCTTCTCTATTTTGGATACATACAACATTAATCTTCAAACTTATATTATATTTATATTAAACTCATATTAATTTATATTAAGATGAATTAGGTTTCAAGTATTTACATTTACATGCATCTCTGGAATTGTATGTCTTTCCTACTTTATTTTTCCTCTTAGACAAACGGTAGTTTATAAGTCTATAGATGCCAGATAGTTTCATTATTTCCTGATAAATTAATTTTATACTCAGTAAATTTAATAAACTTGCATTTATATATATATATATTTATAACCTATCTCAAAACTTAAACATTTGACTTTCTGATTAATTTCTGACCTCTTGAGGAATTGATTATATATAGTACAACTGTTTTCACTGAATGAACTGCTTACACCTTTTTATTTAAACAATTGATTTTCTGATTAACTTCTGACATTTGGATGAATTGATTATGTATAGTATAACTGTTATTACTGAATGAATTGCTTACGCATCATTATTTAAATAGATTGATTGCATGATTATTATATATTTATATAATACAATTTAGATATTACATTTTATAGCTGATTTCTGCAATTTTTGAACCTTAATATTTTATCCTCTCTGATATTATTACTCCCATATTTGTTCTACCTTATCTCATTGTACCTCTCTCAATTCCCTCTTAAAATATTGATACTTATTACTAATCAAATTTTAGAAGTACTCTAGTCCAACTAACATTACTTAAAAGTGTATGATTAAATTGGATTTTATTTGGAACCAACTTAAGATGTCCTCTTCCAGACAAAACTCATACATATTTTAAAAAACATATACTACGAAATTCTCTTATTCAAATATGGAAAATAATGAAAAAACAACAATACACTAAGGTACCAGAATGGGTTTCACCAATAGAACTAACATATCATCCAAATTTAATCGGGCCTCACAATACAATTAGATATAAAGAATTATTAGATCAACAAATGAATATAAAAACAAAGGAAGAATTTGAATATAACGGTAAGAAATTAGATTGGTGGACATATTTACAATTAAAAGACGCATACCAAAAAGATAAAAAGGAATATGGTTTTCTGGTGGGGAGGGATGAATTGGACAGGACACTATTAAAAAATGATGAAAAATTAATCGGTAAAATATATAAATTTTTGATCCGTTATGAGACAGAAGTGGAAATTGTAAAAGAGAATATGATAAGCTGGGGAATGAATTTTGGCTACACAATTGAACTAGAAAAATGGGAAAAATTATGGATTAACAATTGGCAGATGACAAGATCGACCGCATTCAAGGAAAACCAATTAAAAATGTTCTACAGGTGGCACCTATTGACAGAAAGACTTGCAAAAATGTTCCCAAAAACCTCTCCAATATGTTGGAAGTGTAAAAAAGAAAGAGGCACGTTCTACCACCAATGGTGGACATGCATACAGGCAAAAAAGTTTTGGAATAAAATAACAAATTGGTTAAAAGAAATAGCAAATGAAGAAATTGAAAAAAACCCAGAATTATATTTATTGGGTATTTTTAATAAAAAAATAGAAAAAGAAGTAAGATACCTAGTTATACATATACTAACAGCTGCCAGAATAGTATATGCCCAACAGTGGAAAACAGATAAAATACCAGAAGAAAACATAATAATTAAAAAAATACTAGACTGTGCGGAGATGGACAGGCTATCCAAAAGATTAGAGGGAAAAGAAGAATCAGATTACTATACAACATGGGCAAAATTTTATGATTGGCTAAAAGAAATAAATAAATAAAAATTTATGCAAAGCAACACGTCAAATAAAAGAATTCAAAAATTAATATTATGTAAAAGAAGTGTAATTCTCTGATCAAATATCCCCCCCAAAAAAGTGGGGAAACTTTCATTTCCCAAATGTTGTATATATATGTTTTTATGTATGTTTTTTTCCTTTGTCTTGTATGTCACATTTGTAAAATAAAATAAAAAAATTTTTAAAAAAAGAAAAAAAAAGATGTCCTCTTCCACCCAATCTACTATTACAAAATCCTGGAAGAAGACTACCCCTCAACCATCAACACCTGCCTCGCAACATACCACAGAAATGGCCTCTATGGAAAAATTACTTATGACACAATCCTCTCAACCAACATCATTAAACATTAAACTCACTCTTCGACGTGATGATTAAAATGCAGGAGTCGATTGACTAGAACTAGGATATTTTAATGGGAACCGTGGGAGCGATGAAAGACAATATAAAAAAAATTGAAGACCACATAGGGCATCTTGACGAGAGGATGGAAAAATTAGATGAACGAATTAAAGATGTCCATGGGATACTAACACACAATGTCCAAAAAATAAAAAACATTGAAGAAATTAATGACAGAATGGATACCCGTTTACAATTTGCTGAAGCAAGAACTGAGTATATCAACAAAACCTTAGAGGAAGCAATAATTAACCTCGAGTTAGAAAAATCGGTGTTTTTCTTGCGTTTTCAAAACATCATTAAATCTGAACACCAAGATCTCCCACATACAATGGCGGAGATACTTGCAAATATAACTGATAAGACCCTCCAAGAAATGATTGAACATACAGATGAACTATATTGAATTTCAACCTCTTACCAAGACGTCATAGACTTCCAAGAGAAGTCCATATCAGATTTCATAAAAGAAGTATCCGAGATGAGATATATAATATGTCTAAAGAAAATATGGTATCTTATAAAGGTAGAGAAATTGTTGTCCTTCGCCAAATTCCAAGACGTGTCAGAGACAAAATAAAACCATACCAAACAATAGTCAATAAATTAAATAAGAACAGTATCCCCTTCAGATAGTTGACCCCCGAAAGCATTCTGGTGACTTTGATTGACAAAAAGTATAAAATCACCTCACCAGATGAAGCAAAGGAATTATACGATCAAATCCTTAAACCGGTCCAAGATATAAGGACAAAAGAAGGTGATAGTAGAGATAAGCTTACAACTGAAGAGCTCAGCTCGGAGGATAACATATTAGATAAAGAGCCCGAAACAAAACAATCGGATGTCGACTATGGAAGATGAAGTCCAATTACATGAGCAAAGACTGAGGCCCGAAAGGAGAAGACAAAAGAATCCATACCCCAACTCTTGACATAATGAGATTATATTATTTTCTACCAATATCAATGGCTTAAATTCACACAAAAAGAGAACAAATTTTTTTCATAAACTGACTAACCTTAATTATGATATAGTATGCCTGCAAGAGACCCATGTCTCAAAAGATGAGGTTAATTTATTACACACTCCCAATCTTGGAGAACTTTTTACTACATCAGCAATTGTAAAAAAAAAAGACATAGCCATATATGTTAAAAAGACCCTTCTTCCAAAAGTCATTTATGCTGATCAAAATGGCAAAACATTGATAGTTCAACTAAATTTAGGACACAACAGACTGACAATTATAGGAATATATGCTCCTTCTATTAAGCAATCTACCTTTTTTAACAATTTGCATGAAAAAATATTAGAATTGGACCTAACACATTTTATTATAATTGGAGATTTTAATGCTATTGTTGATAAAATTAATATCTCCAAACATAATTCAAGAAAAATTCTTCCCTCTACATTTGACCAATTAGCTTATGAATTTGCCTTAAAAGATATTTGGAGATTTTACCATCCTGACTCCAAACAATATACTTTTTTCTCCCCTCCGCACAAATCTTGGTCACATATCGCTATGGCTTGGTCTAATTCAGAAATCATAAATGAAATTATAGATGTTCAAATACAAACTGCTACCTGGGCAGACCATAAGCCTTTGTTACTAACACTCAGAGATTTAAATAATAAAAAACTACAAAGATGGTCCATGTACGAAACAATTATTAATGAACAACAATTTCCGGTTCTGGTGAAGCAACAGGGAGGAGAGTTCCGTTGCTCCGCTGGACTACGGGGGGGGAACATCAAAATATGGAGGTTTTTTAATAAACGCAGCAACTCATCTTTTATAACACCGGAGAGGGGAGAAGTGCCCGTGTTGGAGGACCCTGCCTGGGGGAATGTTGGAGGCGTTGGACAGGCGTTGGAGAGTAAACCATTTGACCTGCTGGGACCAGCTGGGACGCTGAAAATGGCAGCCGCCGTTACAACTTGAGCCGCTCCCCTCCCTCTGATCGCTTGCTGCCTGAGCCATCCTCCTTGAGCTTCCGTGAGCTTCCGCGACTTTCTTATCAGGCTTGACATCTGCCTGACACCTAATTGCCTGTCGCCGGTGGGGAACTGTGAAAAGAACTGACAGAAGAAACAAAACCGGCAGAGACATTGAAGGCACCGAGGATCAGCTGGGATCAGCTGGGACTCGGGAAATGGTGGCTACGAGGAGAGATTGAAAGATTGGGAAATCGAGCCGCTCATTGCCTCCCGCCTGCTGCGCCGATCTACAGCCGACTTGGATCAGATTAGACAACCCTGCTAGCGTGGCTTACCGGACAAGGCAGACCTCAGACGCCAGGACGCCAAATGGTGGGGGCGCCTGGAGTCGAAGGGGATGCTGCCTGAAACCTGAATTATCAATCAATATAGGGACCATCCCTGTCGGGACTATGTGGAGGCTGCTCAGAAGAGGTTTGAGAGTCGTACGGACCCATGGAGGGGGTGGGGATTCGGAGATGTCGCCCAATAGAACTCATAGCTCTTGGGGGAAACTGGAGCGACCAGCGATTATTGGGACTGCTACAGGGGGAGAACTTGGAATAACCCCAAATAAGGCAAGAGACGGATCCTGGAGTGCCGGTTAATGGCAGTTGCCAACACTGAGAAGTCCACTCCATTATTGCACTTTAAGACTAAGACACTGGCTTTAAGACACTTTAAGACTAAGACATTAGCGAACCTGGAGTTTGGCTCCCTCTTGCTGCTGTTTTTCCCTTCATTCTCTATTTAATAATTAACTTATATTTTTTTATTTGATATTTATATTAATTACTGATAGGATTTTAGAGTTTTTTCTTATTAATATTTTAACTAATTTATTGGGGAGGGATTTTAAATGTGATATATTTTATTAGTGTTTTTAACTGTTATTAATTTAATTCACTTTTAATATTATTGGGGGGGTTCTCTTAATTAATGGATGATTGGGGTAGATATAATATTGTGCTTGGAGTGAATGATTGGTATGAGTGTGATGGTTAGGGTGGGTGGGAGTATGGTATGAATGAGATAATTGGAAACAGTATGAATGACGAATTTGGCCCACCTGACGCTGGAGAGGCGGGAGGAGCGGGGGCGCTAATCTCTGCGGTGACAGAGGGTCAGAATATCCCGGTGTTGTTGTGAGAGGCAGATATGGCGGGGGCCACAGAGTTAGCCGTTCCAGGGGAACGAGGGATCGTTGCTTAATAACGATCCCTTGTTCTGGCTCTGTGAGCTCAACCTTGGGTACTGGTGATGAGTGTAATTCTGGCCCTGGGCTCAGGTTGCTGTTCCTTAATGCCAGGTCGGTGGTAAATAAAGCTCTCCTCATCCGGGATTTAATCCTGGATGAGGAGGCCGACCTGACATGTATTACTGAAACCTGGCTGGGCCCAGAGGGAGTTCCTCTCTCTGAAATTTGCCCAGCTGGGTTTCAGATATGGCATCAACCTCGACCCCAGGGAAGGTGGGGAGGAGTGGCTATTATAGCCAGGGAGAACCTTTGCCTACGTGGACTCATTGCTCCAGAGATTGCGGGTTGCGAGTCTCTCTTGATGAAGTTGGACTTAGGGGTTCAGGTGGGCTTGTTTCTCACGTACCTGCCTCCCAGCTGCGTGTCAAAAGCCCTGCCTGTGCTGCTCGAGGAGGTAGCCGGGTTGGCGGTGGAGTTCCCCAGACTTATTGTCTTGGGGGACTTCAACCTGCCATCATTCGGCGAAGCCTCTGGACTGGCACAGGAGTTCATGGCCACCATGACAGCCATGGACCTGACTCAAGTAATACAGGGTCCGACTCACGAGGGAGGACACGCACCCGACATGGTATTCCTCTCTGAGCAATTGAGTAATGGTCTGAGACTAAGGGGCTTAGAAGTATTGCCTTTGTCATGATCAGACCATTTTCTACTACGGCTTGACTTCCTGGCTCCAATCCTTCCCCGCAGGGAGGCGGAACAATTAAGATGTTCCGCCCCAGACGCCTGATGGACCCAGAGGGCTTTCAGATGGCGCTTGGGGTTATTCCAGATACACTCATCCACAGTTCGGCGGAGTCGCTTGCGGAAGCCTGGAACAAGACTGCAGCGGAGGCTCTTGATCGGATTGCGCCTTTGCGACCTCTCCGTGGCGCTAGACCCTGTAGAGCTCCATGGTTCAACGAGGAGCTCCGGGAGTTGAAACGCCAGAAGAGACGTCTAGAGAAGCGATGGAGGAAGAGTAAGTCTGAATCTGACCGAACACTTATAAGAGCTTTTATAAAGACTTACAAAGTGGCGCTCAAGGCGGTAAGATGTGCGTATCATGCCGCCTTGATTGCATCAGCGGAATCCCGCCCGGCCGCTCTGTTTAGGGTGACCCTCTCCCGTCTTAACCAGGGGGGGAGTTGGGGAGCCCTTACAGAGTAGTGCCGAGGATTTTAACATGTTTTTCGCTGATAAAATCACTCAGATCCAATTGGAAAACAGAGTCGGCTGACAATGAGTCAGTTGAGGTGACCGGGGCCTGTACTTGTCCACCTGTCTGGGAAGAGTTTGATCTGGTGACACCTGATGAAGTGGACAAGGCCTTTGGAGCTGTGAGTTCCGCCACCTGTTTACTGGATCTGTGTCCCTCCTGGCTGGTTTCGGCCAGCAGGGAGGTGACATGGAGCTGGGTCCAGGAGATTGTCAACGCTTCCTTGGGGAGGGGATCCTTTCCATCATCCTATAAAGAGGCGCTCGTGCGCCCCCTCCTCAAGAAGCCTTCCCTGGACCCAGCCGTACTTAATAACTACTGTCCAGTCTCCAACCTTCCCTTTATGGGGAAGGTTGTTGAGAAGGTGGTGGCACTCCAGCTCCAACGGTCCTTGGAAGAAGCCGATTATCTAGGTCCCCAGCAGTCGGGTTTCAGGCCCGGTTACAGCACGGAAACTGCTTTGGTCGTGTTGATGGATGATCTCTGGCGGGCCCGGGACAGGAGTTTATCCTGTCCTGGTGCTTTTTGACCTCTCAGCGGCTTTCGATACCATCGACCATGGTATCCTTCTGCACCGGCTGGAGGGGTTGCGGGTGGGAGGCACTGTTCTTCAGTGGTTCTCCTCCTACCTCTCCGGTTGTGTCACAGTCGGTGTTAGTGGGGAGCCAGAGGTCGACCCCGAGATCTCTCCCTTGTGGGGTACCTCAGGGGTCGGTCCTCTCCCCCCTGCTATTTAATATCTACATGAAACCGCTGGGTGAGATCATCCAAGGGCATGGGGTGAGGTATCATCAGTACGCTGATGATACCCAGCTTTACATCTCCACCCCATGCCCAGTCAACGAAGCAGTGGAAGTGATGTGCCGGTGTCTGGAGGCTGTTGGGGCCTGGATGGGTCTCAACAGACTCAAACTCAACCCGGATAAGATGGAGTGGCTGTGGGTTTTGCCTCCCAAGGACAATTCCATCTGTCCTTCCATTACCCTGGGGGGGAATTATTGACTCCCTCGGAGAGGGTCCGCAACTTGGGAATCCTCCTCGATCCACAGCTCACATTAGAGAACCATCTTTCAGCTGTGGCGAGGGGGTTGTTTGCCCAGGTTCGCCTGGTGCACCAGTTGCGGCCCTATCTGGACCGGGACTCACTGCTCACAGTCACTCATGCCCTCATCACCCGAGATTCAACTACTGTAATGCTCTCTCCATGGGGCTACCTTTGAAAAGTGTTCGGAAACTCCAGATCGTGCAGAATGCAGCTGCGAGAGCAGTCATGGGCTTACCTAGGTATGCCCATGTTTCACCAACACTCCGCAGTCTGCATTGGTTGCCGATCAATTTCCGGTCACAATTCAAAGTGTTGGTTATGACCTTTAAAGCCCTTCATGGCACTGGACCAGAATATCTCTGAAACCGCCTGCTGCCGCACGAATGCCAGCGACCGATTAGGTCCCACAGAGTGGGTCTTCTTCGGGTCCCGTCAACTAAACAATGTCGGGTGGCGGGCCCCAGGGGAAGAGCCTACTCTGTGGCGGCCCCGAACCTCTGGAACCAACTCCCCCCGGAGATTAGAACTGCCCCTACTCTCCTTGCCTTTCGTAAGCTCCTTAAGACCCACCTTTGTCGTCAGGCATGGGGGAACTGAGACATGTCCCCCGGGCATATACAATTCATGAATGGTATGTCTGTATGTATGTTTGTTTAGAAAATGGGGGTTTTAAAATATTTTTAAACTGTAATTTAGATTTGTTGTAAATTGTTTCACTTTGTTGTGAGCTGCCCCGAGTCTACGGAGAGGGGCGGCATACAAATCTAAATAATTAATAAATAAATAAATAAATAAATAAATAAATAAATAAAAAAAATTTCAAGATATAATACAACGCGATTTACCCACCTTTTTGAATGTAATTGTAATGGTGAGATATCCCAACAAAGTGCATGGGATACTACCAAAGCCTACATTTGAGGAATTTACATATCCTATTCAGCAAAAAAAAAGAAAAGAAAAACAAGAGAAACTAGACAAATTAAATACATCCTTACAACACGCTGAAAAAGCTTTAAAGAACTGACCCTAAAAATAATTCGATGCTGGCTGAAATAAAAACCATTAATCATGAAAGAAATTTAATAATTCAACAGCAAGTTTCACACAGATTAAAAATGGCGAAACAATCACACTTTGAATCCGCCAACAAACTGGGTAGATGGTTGGCCCTTAAACTGGCACATCAAAAAATAGATAAAAATATTGAGGTTTTATATGATACCTTTGGACATCTGAAATCAAGTAATAGCGACAAAAAACAAATAATTCAAAACTTCTATCAAGAATTATATAACACAGAAAAAATGGACAAGGAATTGATATTCCTTGATATTCCTCCTGGTTTGCATCCCCTGGCCCCCGCTGTCTCACAGCCATAGTGCTTCTGCCATGGGCAAGTGAGGGCTGGGGACACAAGCTGAGTGGGTAGCAGCTTGCTTTGTGCTGCAGCCGATTCCACCGGAATTGGCGCGGGGCACAGAGGTTTCGGACAATGCTATCGTTCGGGCTTCAGACACCGCACAGAATGGCTGCCAGGCAAAAAGGGTGCAGGAGCAGCTGCCCGCCCAACTTGGGACCCCCAGCCCCTGCCTGCCTGCATGGAATCACAGCTATAGAGCGGCTGCCGGGTAGAAGGGACGCAGGGGTATGGCACTCCTCGGTGGCACAGAGGGGCTGAAACTGCAGTAGCAGTTATCTTGAGGAGTGTTTTTTAACCAGTGTGCTGCGGCACACTAGTGTGCTGTGAGACATGGTCAGGTGTGCCGTGGGGAATTTATTGAATCTGTATTATATATTGTTTTCTGTTACTGTTGTGAGCCGCCCCGAGTTTGCGGAGAGGGGCGGCATACAAATTTAATAAATAAATAAATAAATAAATAAATAAAAAGAGAATGCTACAAAAACCACCTAAGTTACGTGTCAGTCCCCCAACTAGGGTTAGGCCGTGTTTTCTTAACACCTCCCCTCAAGTGGGAGTGGCAGCTGGCATGTCCAACCACTTTTCAGAAAGGGGAAGCGAAAGGACGAGCCTCAGGAAAAGGGGGACGTGGGATTCAGGAGGTGTACGTGATTGACAGGGGCGCAGCTCAATAGGCATGCGGCGGTCCCCCTCAGCTCTCCCACCCCTCTCCAACCATGGGCGGGGGTGGAACAATGGGAGGAAAAGGCGATGGAAGCAGGAAAATGGCAGCGGCATTGGCAACAGTGGCGGCTTTAGCGGCGGCTTCGGGCAGCGGTGGCTCACGGCAAGGCACGACGCCCACAGCTTGCTTCCCTGCGCTGCACCTACTTGTGATTCTTTCATCCCTGAGTGAGTCTCAGGTGTGTCGCATTGGGCGGCTGTGGAGCTGGGAAGGGGGACAACCTATGGGAGCACAGATGGAAGGAGAAGCTACTTCCTCCTCGGAGACACACCACCCTCTTAGCCAGACCCGGTGTGTGCCGGAGGTAGAGGAGGAAGACCAGCACTAGTTTGCCTGGGGTGCAATTGGGAAGAAAAAGAAGAGCTCCAGGCTGGCCGCTGGGCAAAGGGCGAAGGGAGTGGAGGGCAATGCTGCTTTTGTAGGATGGACTGGAGGGCTGGATAGAATAGAATAGAATGGAATGAATGAGTAGAATAGAATAGAATAGAATTCTATATAGATATTTGACCTTTTTCTTTTTATAAGAAGCCACCACAGAGGGTGATATACAATGCATCACAATGTATCTATATTGTATATGGCCTCCTGAAGGGTCATCTTAAAGAGCTCAAATCTCTATATACACCATCAAAACAGACAGAACCAAGACTACTGCACCCAGCTGACACTATATGTATAATATGTACTGTGTTAGAGTGTCATTTTGGTTGGTGGTGTGCCCCAGGATTTTGCAAATATAAAAAATGTGCCGTGGCTCAAAAAAGATTGAAAATCACTGATCTTGAGCACAGAGAGCCAGGTTGGAAGCAGCGTCCGAAATCTGTGCACCCCGTGGTCTGCCAATCTCAATGGAATCGGCGCTGTCACCAAGCAAGCTGCCACCTGCCCGGCCTGTGCCCCCCGGCCCCGCTGACTAACAGCCATAGTGCGGCTGCTGCAGATGACTTGCTTCACGCCATGGCATATTCCATTGGGATTGGCAGCATGCGGGGTGCAGAGGGTTTGGCTGCTGCTTCCGACCCAGCTGTCTCTGCTCAAGATAGCCGCTGCTGCAGCTTCACCCCTACACCTTCTGCCCAGCAACTGCTCTATGGCTGTGCGGCGGCTGAGGCTGCAGCAGTGGCTATCTTGGAGTGGAAAGCCAGATTGGGGGTGGTGGCCAAAACCTCTGCGCCCTGCACGCTGCCAATCTTGGTTGCTAAGGATGCTAACAACGACAAACCAGAACTGCCTTTTTCTGAACTTCCGTTTGTTCATGGGCTATTTTTTTGCTCCCAGAGCTTCAGGTAAGTTTCCTGAAGGGTCCAAAAGACTAAAGGCCTTTTTCAAGGCTGAAAATCAGATGGCCAGCACGCATGCACACTGGAGCTGAAACCTGGCAAAATGTCATGTGCCCTCCGATATGGCTCCGTGTGCCGTCTGTGGCACATGTGCCATAGATTCGCCATCACGGTTCTAGAGGCTCCAAACAGAGGCTTCCCATTTTGACCCCTCGTCTCTTGACATTGCCTCTGTGCCTGATGTATCATTATGTGCTGTCAGTTCAACTCTCCTAGACCCTGCTCTACACAGATGGTTTTGTGTGTGTGTGTGTGCACGCGTGTGCACTTGGGGGCTCTCCTGTGCTGTGATATTGGGGAGGAAAGGAACAGGAATAGACAAGCTGGGATGGGAGCTTGCAGCCTTCCCTGGAGCTGGTGGGCAGGAGTTGGAGGGTCAGGGCACTTGTGATCGGCAGCAGGTTGGGGGAAGGGCTGTGCAATCCACAGTAACTTGAACACACACCACTGGAGTGGTGATAGGTGAGAAATCCACAGTAACTTGAACACACACCACTGAAGTGGTGATAGGTGAGAGAAAGAGATGAGCACTCCCCCAAAACAAGCTTTCGTTAGTTTGCAGCCTGCCATCGCAAAAGATCTCTGTTTAGGGCACAGAACTGCAAGAGGGAGAGATCCCCATTTGCACATGCACATATGTGCATGCATGTGCACACACACAAACCATGTACACAGGTCTGGGGAAAGGGAGGCAGAACTGCCAGAAGCTAAGGGCAGTTGCTTCCCATTTTGATCCTTCCCCCATTGTTCCCTCTATGCTTGATGGGCCTCTGCCTCCCTTCTCCCAGATCTCTCTCTCTCTCCCCCTCTCCCTTTCCCTCGCTCTCTCCCTCTGTGTGTGTGTGTGTGCTTTTGTGATGGCAGACTGCAAACTAACAAACTGTTTTTTGCAAGTGCTTGTTTCTTTTTCTCATCTACTACCATTTAAATGGTGTGTGTTCAAGGTACTGCACACAGAAACACATGCACAGAGGGTCTGGGAGAAGTGAGTGGAAAGCCACACAGTGACAATGATGAGGGAAATCGCTGTCCAGAGCCTCTGGCAGCTAAAACAAGTAACCTGTGGAGCATCAGCTTCCATTTTTGTCACCCTTTGCTTTGTTGCTTCCACTGACCCGCATCTGATGCTAAGTGGGCATTTCTGCTTCTGCCTCCTGCACCCGCCCGAATTGCCAGAAGCAACCTGCTATACTGCTTGCTTACTGTGTCTTTCCGCACAACCACAGTGATCACCATTGCACCTGGCAGGCAGAAGCCCCATGGCTGAAGATCTCCTTCCATCTCCTTCCCATCTCCTTCCTTCCTGAGTGCTCACAAATGGATTTATTTATTATTTATTTACTTATTCGATTTTTTATGCCCCCCTTCTCCTTAGACTCATGGTGGCTTACAACATGTTAGTAATAGCAGTGGAAGTGATGTGCTGGTGCCTGGAGGCTGTTAGGATCTGGATGGGTGACAACAGACTGAAACTCAACCCTGATAAGACGGAGTGGATGTGGGTTTTGCCTCCCAAGGACAATTCCATCTGTCCGTCCATCACCCTGGGGGGGATTATTGACCCCCTCAGAGAGGGTCTGCAACTTGGGCGTCCTCCTTGATCCACTACTGTAACGCTCTCTACATGGGGCTACCTTTGAAGAATGTTCGGAAACTTCAGATCATGCAGATTGCAGCTGCGAGAGCAATCATGGGCTTCCATAGGTATGCCCATGTCACACCAACACTCCTCAGTCTGCATTGGTGGCCGATCAGTTTCTGGTCACAATTCAAAGTGTTGGTTATGACCTATAAAGCCCTTCATGGCATCGGACCAGAATATCTGCGGAGTCTGCGGAGAGGGGTGGCATACAAATTTAATAAATAATAATAATAAATAATAATCTCAGAGACCGCCTTCTGCCGCACTAATCCCAGCTACTGGTTAGGTTCCACAGAGTTGGCCTTCTCCAGGTCCCGTCGACGAAACAATGTCGTCTGACGGGACCCAGGAAAAGAGCCTTCTCTGTGGCGGCCACGACCCTCTGGAACCAACTCCCCCCAGAGATTAGAATTGCCCCAACCCTCCTTGCCTTTCGCAATCTCTTTAAAACCCACCTCTGCCGTCAGGCATGGGGAAATTGATTCCCCTGGGCCGTTCCCGCTTTACGTATGGTTTGTATGAGACGTATGATTGTTTTTTATATTAAGGGTTTTAAATTGTTTTTAACTATTGGATTTGTATTGTTCTGTTGCTGTGAGCCGCCCCAAGTCTTTGGAGAGGGGCGGCATACAAATCTAATTAATAAATAAATTAAAGAAAGAAAGAAAGAAAGAAACAAACAAACAAACAAATAAATTTTTAACAGAGCCAGCATATTGCCTCCACAATCCGGGTCCTCATTTTACCCACCTCAGAAGGATGGAAGGCTGAGTCAACCCTGAGCCCCTGATGAGATTTGAACCGCTGACCTGCATATCTAGCAGTCAGCTTTAGTGGCCTGCAGTACTGAATTCTACCCACTGCACCACCTCGGCTTACGACAGGGGGAGATAGCTTTCCTACATGGGGGAAGGGTGGTCTCAGTGAAAGGCTGGCAAGTAGAGCATGGTGGCACTGGTGTGTCTGTGGCGCTGATCTGTAACTTGATGGCAGCCATCCAGGCCAGACCGTGGTCAGCCTTAGATCCCTGGTGGCACCTTGCCTCACCCCTGGGTATGCACATAGGAAGGGGCAAGGGCATAATGTCCTGGGTGAAAGGAAATCCTCAGAACACAGTTCTCAGAGATTCTGGGCTCTGTGTGCACTTTCTGGCTCCTGTGTACATGTCCAGTGGGTGATGCCGAGGTGGTGCCACGGATCTAAGGCTGGCTCTGGTCCAGGTTGCAGTTTGACACCCCTGCTGTATTCCAATGGTTTTATCATGAGGTCAATCAAATTATCTTCCGATGGAAAATAAATTAAGTCTCTCATAATTTTTTCACTCCTTCTCTGACATTACAATATTTTATGTCAACATATTTGCTTCTGGTTTTAGTTTAGGAGATTTTGTGGGGAAAGGCATAATTAGCATATGAATCTCTACACTGGTGTTGTTATATATGGGTACGTATGTATATAAAGTGGAACTGACTAGGATGTATGTGCCGGGAAACCTTTACCATGTATACATGTATGTGCTTATAACAATCACTTACAATTAAGATACAAACCCAGGGTATATCTATTTATGACCTAGTATTTCTGTCTAATTTTAATTTAAATTCATTCCTCTTATTTTGTATTTAAAATAAACTTTGGCATATCATTTTAATAATATACTTCTATGGTTATTGTAATTATTTAATGAGGGCCATATAGAATGTTGCTTCCTGCTTATTTATCTTTTTAATATGATTTTTAATATATCTCTGTAGTATGAGTACTTTAAACTTATCTTTGACATGCAGCCTTCTTTTCTTGGTTTCCAGCTATATTGATTCTCCAATTTTTTGGGTTGTCTTCATGTAAAAATCCTTAACATTGTTTCCCCCTCTCTTTTCTGCTTTCAAATAGCTAGGGACAGTAGTGAGAACTCCCTTTGTTTCATATAGTGTACATTGCAGTGAAAGAAAGTAACAAAGCAGAAAATGAAGAAAGACATAAAAGAAACTCAGCACAAGGAGGTCAGATCCATCAAAGACTTAATGTTGCCTTCAGAGACATCTGGGACATGTGGCAGTTCAAGACAGTTAAAAAAGAAGCATCAGTGAATGCCAAGATAAGGGATTTTCACAGAAAATCAGTGTCTCACTTTGCTGTAAGTCTGCTAGAGAAGACTTTTGGGAACAGGTTACTGCTACTGTCAGTGATACATTGCTGATTTGAAAATATTCAGTACAGAGATCCTTTGGTATCTACTTTCAGTTTTATATAGGAATGGATTATTCCAGGCTGCTTTGGATCTTAATACAAGTTAATTAAAACATTTATTATTTTCATTCATTCTACTTTTTTCCATTTTTTCATATTATTGGTAATATAAAAACCCAGATATTAAAAAGTATACTATCTTCCATATTGACATCAATTATATAACCATCATAGTATTTACTAATCAGTTTTTCTTTTCCATATACAGTGTTCCCTCGAGTTTCGCGGGTTCGAACTTCGTGAATAGCCTATTTTTATTATTATATTATTATTATTATTTATTTATTGGATTTGTATGCCGCCCCTCTCCGGAGACTCGGGGCGGCTAACAGCAATAATAAGACAGCGTACAATAATAATATACCGTATTTTTCGCTCTATAAGACGCACCTGCTGATAAGACGCACCTAGATTTTAGAGGAGGAAAATAGAAAAAAAATATTTTGAGCCAAAAAGTGGGCTAAAATATTTATTACAATAACAGCGCATTTGAAAAACGCTTTTCCAGGCAGCCGGCTTGCTGGCCGGGGAAGCAAGCGATCCGGGACTGTGTGGCTTTGCGCCGTGAGGACAACAACGGCACCCCACCACCCGTTCCTGCAGACGCGCTGCCTTGCGCCTCGTTTCCTCTTCCCGCTGCCGCATTCGGAGCCCGAGAGGGGGAAAGAGAAGAATGGAAAGAGAGCCGTGCGCCGGAGGCGGACGCCGCTGCCGCCTCAACAGCAACCATGGGAGGGGAGTCGCTGGAGCTGCCCCCAGACTTTCCACAAGCCCAATGCCGCCAGCCCACATGCCCGCCTCTCCCCATGGCGGCGGCAGCGGTAGTGCTGCCCAGCGCTCCGGCATTGTCCGGGCTTCTCACTGCCGCCTCAACAGCAGCCACGGGAGGGGAGTCGCTGGAGCTGCCCCCGGACTTTCCACCAAGCCCAATGCCACCAGCTCACATGCCCGCCTCTCTCTGCGGCGGCGGCGGCAGCGGCGGTAGTGCTGCCGAGCGCTCCGGTGTTGTCCGGGCTTCTCCCGCCACGCGCAGCCCAGCAGCTCGCTCCGGCTGGCGGCGGCGGAGGAAGGCGAATGCGGCTTGGAAGCTGGCTGCTGGGATATCGCCGCCCCCCCTCTGCTCCAGCGCCTCCCCCCCTCCCTGCCTGCATCTTCGCTCCATAAGACGGGGCTGATTTTTCATCCTACTTTGGGAGGAAAAAAACTGCGTCTTATGGAGCGAAAAATACAGTAATACTAAAAACGATTAAAAATCCATTAATATAAAAACCAAACATACATACAGACATACCATGCATAAAATTGTAAAGGCCTAGGGGGAAAGAGTATCTCAATTCCCCCATGCCTGGCGGCAGAGGTGGGTTTTAAGTAGCTTACGAAAGGCAAGAAGAGCGGGGGCAATTCTAATTTCTGGGGGGAGTTGCTTCCAGAGGGCCGGGGCCGCCACAGAGAAGGCTCTTCCCCAGGGTCCCGCCAAGCGGCATTGTTTAGTTGACGGGACCCGGAGAAGACCCACTCTGTGGGACCTAACTGGTCGCTGGGATTCGTGCAGCAGAAGGCGGTCCCTGAGATAATCTGGTCCGGTGCCATGAAAGGCTTTATAGGTCATAACCAACATTTTGAATTGTGACCGGAAACCCATGATTGCTCTCGCAGCTGCATTCTGCATGATCTGAAGTTTCCGAACACTTTTCAAAGGTAGCCCCATGTAGAGAGCGTTACAGTAGTCGAGCCTCGAGGTGATGAGGGCATGAGTGACTGTGAGCAGTGACTCCCGGTCCAAATAGGGTTGCAACTGGTGCACCAGGCAAACCTGGGCGAACGCCCCCCTCGCCACAGCTGAAAGATGTTTCTCTAATGTGAGCTGTGGATCGAGGAGGATTCCCAAGTTGCGAACCCTCTCTAAGGGGGTCAATGATTCTCCCCCCAGGGTAATGGACGGACAGATGGAATTGTTCTTGGGAGGCAAGATCCACAGCCACTCCGTCTTGTCTGGGTTGAGTTTGAGTTTGTTGACACCCATCCAGGCCCCAACAGCCTCCAGGTACCGGCACATCACTTCCACTGCTTCGTTGATTGGACATGGGGTGGAGATGTACAATTGGGTATCATCCGCATATTGATGATACCTCACCCCATGCCCTTGGATGATCTCACCCAGTGGTTTCATGTAGATATTAAATAGCAGGGGGGAGAGGACCAACTCCTGAGGCACCCCACAAGGGAGAGACCTAGAGGTCGACCTCTGACCCCCCAGTAACACCAACTGTGACCAACCGGAGAGGTAGGAGGAGAAGCACTGAAGAACAGTGCCTCCCATTCCATACCCCTCCAGCCGGCGCAGAAGGATATCATGGTCGATGGTATCGAAAGCTGCTGAGAGGTCAAGAAGCACCAGGACAGAGGACAAGCCCCTGTCCCGGGCCCGCCAGAGATCATCCATCAACGTGACCAAAGCATTTTCCGTGCTGTAGCCGGGCCTGAATCCAGACTGCTGAGGACCTAGATAATCGGCTTCTTCCAAGGACCGCTGGAGTTGAAGCGCCACCACCTTCTCAACAACCTTCCCCATAAAGAGAAGATTTTCACCACCTGTCAATTTCTCTCCGATGCAACACTTTACACTTCCAGATTCGCAGCCAAGACCATGGCCTCGGCTGTTGCGGCCAAACGCATGACCTGGCTTAACCTTGCTGTTCTGTTCGTTTCAATTGACCCAAAACAAAATTTGAGACCCTGTAAAAAATTTTCTCTGCATATCTAAAACTTGAAATTACATGACTTTGTCTCATTTGAGGGGTTCTTTCTATGAGTGGTTTTGTTGGGCAAAATTACATACACTTGTACTATTCCCAGGTCTATTTGACCCGGAATAAAAAAGGTTGATTTTAGCTACTGTGTTTTTTTGAATACCTATTGAATTAGTAAACTATATGTGAACATGCTTGATCATAAACAAATGAAAAATGAAATTAAAAATTAATTTTTAGTTTTATTTTTTCAGAGAAAGGTAAATTATACATGTGTACTGTTTTGGGTCTATTTGACCCAAAGAGTTTTACAGGTCTGAAACTTGTGATTAATTGACTTTTACAGGTCTGAAACTTGTGATTGATTTACTTTTCCTCATTTGAGATTTCTTACTATGACTGTGGGTTTTGGAGGGGGGGGTTAGTTTACCTGTTGCTATGTGCTGATTGTTACACTTGTACTGTTTTGGTCAGTTTTGACTTTTACAGGTCTGAAATTTGTGATTGATTTACTTTTCCTCATTTGAGGGGTTCTCACTATATAAGTGGTTTTTTTTGGGGGGGGGGTTAGGTGTTGTGGGTTTTTGTTGGTGTTGTTTACCTGTTGCTACGTGCTGATTGTTACACTTGTACTATTCGGGTCAATGTTGAATCAGCATGTAGCAACAGGTAAACCAAAAAGAACCGCAAACACCTTCCCAAAAACCCCACACTTATGGAAAGAACCCCCCAAATGAGGAAAAATAAATCAGTCACAAGTTTCAGACCTATAAAAGTCAATATTGACCTGAACAGTACAAGTGTAACAATCAGCACATAGCATCAGGTAAACTAAACCCCTCGTGTATATTTCCCATCGATTGCAGTGTAAAGACATAAAGACAGATAGGAAGACAGAATTACACTGCAATTGATGTGAGATACACATTTCTTTCTCTAGAGAAGCTGGTTATTTGCCCCCCCTGCTCACCCTCTCTCTCTAAAAGAAAAGAACTGGTGAAAAGCTAGCTGCATCCAGCCGAACTCACACTCCAACCTATCCCAGGTATGTAGCCTTCCTCAGATCTTTCTCAGCTGGGCTTGGCTTCCCACTCGCCACTGCTATGTCTTCAGAGCCTGGAGCTGTCATGCAGTTGCAGAGCGATGCCAGCTCTAATTCCAGCTAGAGGAAAAGGGGTGTGAATCTAAACCGTGGGGTGGGTAGATACAGGAAGCAGAGCCAAGTCTGGCATGACTGGTGGACGAATTCTGGAGCTAGCGTGACTGGTTGAGGAATTGAAGTCTACAAGTCTTGAAGCTGTCAAGTTTGAAGTTTACATGCTTTTATAAAGTATACATGGTTGTAAAAAGTATTCTGCTACACTGGTATTTTATTAAACAATATAATACTACACCATTTGGTTCAGAATGCTTTTTTCCTTTTTTTATTCCTCTAAAATCTTGGTGCGTCTTATAAACCGATGCATCTTATACCCTGAAAAATACTGTAGTTTTTTTCTCTTTGCTTTTTCAGTTTATGTTGTAACCATTTGCCCTCTTTATTCACATTTTCAAAGAAATTTTGTTTACTTTCCTAATATGTTGCACTAGTTTCTATTTTTCCATTAGATCTACGTTATGTTTTATCAATATCATTTGTTTGCGGGTCTTTTTGTAATCCTTTCTCTAAACTTCTATACCCCTCCTCTGATTTCCCTTGTTCTTGTTTTTTCTTTTTGTAGTCTTTATGCTATTTCTGTACCCCTCATTACTGGTTTAACTGTGTCCCAAAGATTTTGTAAGTTACAGTGTTCCTGCTTATTTTCTTGAAAGAATAATTCCAGTTCTTTCATTTTCTGTTTGAATTCTTTGTGTTTCAATTATTGCCCCTTTTAAGGTCCATCTTATTTCTTTTTTATTTCCTTTCCACTTAAATCTTATTGCATTATGATCTGCACAAAGATTTGTCAATTTTTCTACCTATGTGTTTAGTTCTTTAGTTGTCCACACCATATCGATTCTCAACCAGGAACTATGTCTATTTGAATAATGTGTAAACATTTTTTTATGTTTGATGTCATTCTCTCCAAGAATCTTTAAGGTTTCATTCCTCTACTAAATCAAAAAAAGATTTTGGTAATGTTCTCCTGTCCTGTTTTCTTATTTTCCCACTTTAATAGTCATATTCCCTGTCAATTATTCCATTAAAGTCTCCTAAAATACTAATATTATTTCCTGTGACTTCTCTGACTTTGTCCTGTAGTTTTTAAATAAAATCTGTCTAGACCATCATTAGGAGAATAAATATTTATAAGAGTTATTGGATTATCATTTATTATTACTTCAAGTATCAGTATTCTTCCTTCTTTGTCTTTGTAAATTAAGTTTGTTGGGATATTTTCATTAATATAAAATATCACACCCCTTTTTTCTTTTGAGAGAGAGATATATATTTTCCCTAATTTATTGTTTGTCAACAAATGTTCATGTTTTTCTTTTATATGTACTTCCTGTAAGGCTATTATATATTTTAATTTTAATTTATTGAGATGAGCTTATAAAAAATTAGCTGATCCATGTGATGTGACACTACATATATCTATGACAATTAAATATACTTTAAAAGGATGTTTTTCTATAACATTTTAAAGTAGTACAAAGAGAACCTTCAATAAGCATGTTTACATTTGCCATTGCAATATGAAAGAGTCAATCTTTTTCTTAAGCATTTGGTTTGGGATCATACAAATGAAATTTATATTGAACTCAGTTAAACTGCTATCATTGTCATATATTTATCCAGTTTTGGCAGAACTGAATATCTCCTATAATTCTGCAAGACTGTAAAAAGTATATAAAATGAGATGTAGGGAGTCCGAATTCAGTAGTAAAGACTTTGTAAAGATGCTAGTTTCAGTCTTTGACAAATAAAAACACTTTATAAGAAGGAGAGCAGGTGGAAGAGGATTTGGATAATTATGAAATTACAAAAAGATGACTGCTTCTTGGGGACTAGATGATTTTATGATTAATGTTGTGTCCTGAGGACAATCAGGGTTTGTAACTGCCCATAATTGGGGTGTGGAACAATACTGTAAGTTGATTGGCTAGCTGAGCCTGGTAGGCTGGGATATACAGATATAAGCGACTAGGTAAGACCAGCCTCGCTGTTTGTTCTTTTCATACCTGTTACTTGTTTTTTTAACCTGCAATAAAGAACCGTCAACTGCTCAAGGTCTATGGTCTATGTATGTGAGGATATAACATTTTGGCGACGAGGAAAAGTTCTTCACGGACTTGAGGTAACCAGGATTCTTCTTAGCCACCACTGCCTTTTCTTTGGGTTATTTTTTTCGGCTCCGCCGTTGCTGAACCTTTCTTTAGATTATACTATTGCTAATTGCCACGAACCATCTGCACTCGGTGGTTAAGAGAGACTATTCCTGAGAGACTATTCCAAAATTGTATGTTGTTGCCGCCGTCATCGGAGAAGAAGACCCCAGGTCCCAGCTGTTTAGCGGTCGGGGAAAACCTCGGAGCCACCCACGCTGCCGTTACTACCGCCAAAGGTCTCAGCTGTTTGGCGGCCGGGGAAACTCCTCCGAACTATTTATTTTGCTGCTGCTGTTGCTGGAGACCCTGTGGAGCCGTCTACGCTGCCGCCGAGGGACTCAGCTGTTTGGCGGCCCTGGGAGAATCCTTGTTTCCTTTCTTTTTTTCTTCTTTTCCTGAAGCCACCTGTGTTGTGCTGCTGTCGCCGCCGGGGAAATTTATTTGGAGCTGCCCACATTGTCGTTGTTATCATGAAGTCTGCAGAACCACATAGTCAGGAGGATACCTTTTATAGCCACTGGTTATTAATATGGCGAGCCAAAGTTCGTTTCTTGTGCCTTTGATCCATTTGACCCTAGTAATGACACTTGGGAAAGCTTCTTGGATCGTTTTGAATGTTATCTAAAAGCACAAGATCTTAGGGAATTATCAGAAGCTCGCCATATTGCTTGTTTTTTGAATGCTTGTGGCAAAACCATGTTTCGCATGGTACGCACTCTTGTGGCACCACAGGTGGTTTATGAAGTCCCATGGGAAGAGCTGATGGACAAACTTAAAAAACATTATGCTCCAGCTCCATCTTTTATTTTATGTCGTTTTCATTTTAGACATCGCATCCAGGCTGAGGGAGAGTCAATCACCCAATATGTGGCTGCCCTTCGTGATGCAGCGAGAGACTGTGATTTTGAAAATTTGGAACGTTCCCTATTAGAACAGTTGGTTTGTGGGGTGCGAGACCTTCAGCTTCAGCGCCGCCTCCTGCCCACCCCAAATTCACACTAGCCATAGCTATTGACGATGCCTGCGCTGCAGAGACGTCATTTCATTCTTCCGCAGACATACAACGACGTATTCCGGAAACGGGAAAATCTCTCCCACAAACAAACATCTATGCGACAACTTACTCCCCTAAAGACAGCGCTAACCATGGTGAAACAGTCGCCCGACTTCATACCACCACCAACCACCGCCGTATATCAAACCATGGGATCAAGCAGAGGATTACACCGGTGCAACGATCAAATTACCCATCGTGCTCCAGCTGTGGAGACCCACACCTTCGCTCCTCATGTCAGTTCCGCACTGCAACCTGTTATAGCTGCGGAAGAATGGGTCATCTATCTAGAGTCTGCCGTTCAACACCCAACCAACCCGCCAGTCGTGCTACACCTTCACGCCATACGCAACAACATCCGTCGGGACGACGGGGCGATTTTTTCGCCACAAAAGCGGATCGAGAATTGTTCGCCAGGGAGGAAGAAGTATTTTTAGCAGCAGGAGGTGGGACTAAAAAAATTTCCATGGTTGTAACTATTGAGGGGTCATCCCTAGAAATGGAAGTAGACACTGGGTCTGCCAGGAGCTTGGTTTCCTGGGACACACTCTCCCACCTTGTTGTGGACCCATCTCAAGTCAAGTTGGGCCCAACAAGTGTGAAACTGAGGGATTATCAAGGAAACCTAATTCCAACCAAAGGGGAGGGAAAATTCCATGTAAAAAAAGGGACATTTTCTGGGATTCTTTCATTAATAATTGTAACTAGTAATCCCTGTTAAACCTGATGGGTCTCTCCGCTTATGTGGAGACTACAAGGCAACACTCAATCACGCCCTCAGTTCTAACCCTTACCCGGTGCCGGTGGTACAGCAATTATTACACTGTCTTGGCCAGGGGTCAGTTTTTGCCAAATTGGATATGGCGCAAGCGTGCCAACAGCTCCCGGTGGATGATGCCACCGCAGAAGCTCAAACATTGGTCACCCATCGGGGCGCATTCCAATGTCGCCGCCTCCAGTTTGGCGTGAGTGTGGCTCCTGGCCTTTTTCAGAACATCATTGAGAGGCTGTTATATGGACTGCCTGGGGTAACGCCTTATTTTGATGACATTTTTATATCAGCCACCTCACAACAACAACTTCTCACACGAGTTAGGGGCATTCTATCTCATTTCTGGAAGGCAGGCCTTTGATTAAAACATAGTAAATGTCAAATAGGAGTTCCCCGAGTTGATTTTTTAGGTTATACTATTGACGCTGCTGGCATTCATCCAACACAGGCCAAGATATCAGCTATCAAACAGGCACCTGCACCTGTGAATAAGCCTGAATTACAGGCCTTTTTAGGCCTTCTTAACTTTTATAACACCTTTTTACCACACAAAGCAACGATAGCAGAACCCTTACATCGACTATTGGGAAACGATAGGCCATGGGTTTGGGGAGATGAGGAACAGTCTTTGTTTAAGGCAGTTAAGGACTTGCTGTTGTCTGACGCAGTCCTTATCCAATATAATGACCAATGGCCATTGGTACTTGCGGCAAATGCCTCGCCTTACGGTATAGGTGCTGTTCTTAGCCATCAATTACCCAATGGCTCGCAGGCCCCCGTGGCATACTTTTCACGGACCTTGTCCAACACCGAGAGAAATTATAGTCAGAGGGACAAGGAGGCCTTGGCCCTTGTTGCATCAGTTAAAAGGTTTCACGATTATTTATATGGCAGACCTTTTGTCCTACAAACGGATCATAAACCTTTATTGGGTATTTTAGCGGGCACTAAAGAGTCCCCTCAATTTACATCTCCCAGGATGACCAGGTGGACGGAATTTCTAGCTGCCTATAATTACCAGTTGCAATATCACCCCGGGAAGAATATGGCACACGCAGATGCCCTTAGGCACTGCCCTCTGCCAGTACCAGTCATGGACCCCTCACCAACATAACAGGTCCTCCTGGTAGAGGAACTTAGCAACTCATTGTCTGCAGCCGATATAGCGGCCCACTCCTCTACGGATAACACCATTTCCCAAATTATTGATTGGGTTAAACGGGGGTGGCCCACAGGAACCATACCCAGCAAATTTACACCATTCCAGACAAGGCAGAGCGAGTTATCTACACATAGAGGGTGCTTATTGTGGGGATCAAGAGTCATTGTTCCCCCTTCCTTACAGGACGCAGTTTTTGAGCCTTCTCCATGAATGCCATCCAGGCATTGTCCGGATGAAGGCCTTGGCTCGTAGCTATGTCTGGTGGTCGGGATTAGACCAAACCATTCAGACTTGGGTAGATCACTGCATGGAGTGTCAGAACTCCAGGCCTATGCCACCGGAAACACGCCCAAGGCAGTGGGAATTACCTAGAGCAGTGATGGCGAACCTATGACACGCGTGTCACCACTGACACGCCTAGCCATTTTTGGTGACACGCGGCCGCCGGAGAAACGGAGCTTTAGGGAGTGCAATTGCAACCGCAATTATTATTATTTTTCCTCTCCCCTTAATTAAGAGGCCGGGCGATTTTCGCCCCGCCGATATTTGCGATGGCTGGGAGGGGCGAGAACACCGCCTCCCAGCTGATTGGCGTGGTGCCAAGCATCGAACGGTGGTTGGCTCGCAGGGGCCGCTGGGAGCGAGGGGAGGGGTTGCAGGCCTCCTCCCTTCCCCCTGCCCAGGAAAGAGTTGTAAGAAAGAAAGTTGTAAGAAAGCGCGCTGCTTTCTCGGAAAGCCAGCTTTCCTGGCCAGCACAGGGCTTTCCCGCCGCTCCCTCCCTCCGAAAACACAACGGAGGTCCACAGCGAAGCCGAGTGGAGCAACGGGAGGCTCAGGCTGGTGGCGGTAGACCTCCGGGTTTTTTTCGGCGGGGGGGGGCAGGAGGACCTTCCTGGCTTTCCGGGGCAGCTGGCTTGAGACTTGTGCCGGTCAGCAAAGCCAGCTGCACGCCGGAGATGTGGAGAGAAAGAAGGGAAAGAGAGGGAGGGAAAGAGGAGAGGACAGAAGGAGGGAGGGAAGGAAGGGAGAGAAAAGTGAATGAGAGGGAGAGAGAAAGGGAGGAAGAGAGGGGAATAGGGGAAGGAAGGAAAAGAGAAAAAAGTGGAAGGAAGAGAGAAGAAAGGAAGGGAGAGAGAGAGAGAAAGAGAGAGAGAAGATAGGAAGGAAGAGAGAGTGAGAGAGAGCAAGAAAGAAAGAGGGAAAGATTGAGAAAGGCAGCGTGTGTGTGTGTGCGCGTGTGTGCGTGCCGCTGATGGTCCGGGAGCTTAGCGTGTGCGTGGAGAGATGAAGAGAAAGAGGGAGAAACGCAGGGTGTGTGGGGTGTGTGCGCGCGTGTGTGTGTGCTGCCAGCGTGTGCGTGGAGAGATGAAGGAAAAGAGGGAGAAACGCAGTGTGTGTGTGTGTGTGTGTGTGTGTGCTGCTGATGGTCCGGCAGCTGCAGCGTGTGGGGGGGGGGCGCCAATGCTAAGGCAGTCCGTCCGTGGTGGGGCTGCAGGGCAGGCACAGCAGCCCAGGGAGAAAGAGGGAATTGAGATAAAGAGAGAGGGAGAGATGAAGGGAAAGAGGGAGAAAGGCAGGGAGAGAAAGATAGAAAGGAAGAGGGAGGGAGAGATAGAAAGGAAAGAGGGAAGGAGGAAAGGGAGGGAGAGATAGAAAAAAGGAGGGAGGGAGGAAAGAAGGAGGGTGAGGGGTAGTAGGATAGGGAGAGGGAAAAGGAAGGGCTTGGAGAAAGGCAGGGTGAGAGAAAGATAGAAAGGAAAGAGGGAGGGAGGGAGGAAAGAGGGAGGGAGACATAGAAAGGATAGAATTATAGATGCAAGAACTCGCTCATGTGTGATAGCGCACGCCCACACTTTATTTATTTATTTATTTATTTATTTATTTATTTATTTATTTATTTATACTTATATGCCGCCCAGTCCCAAAGGGATTGTCACTCAGACACTGTACTTTTCCGCCCACCCCGAAAAAAAATTAGAGGGAACACTGCCCTCGCCCCTCTGCTCCCTGCTCGCCTTCCAGAACGGTGTTACAGGAGACGGTGCTAAGGTAAACCCTTTCCGGGTTATTAATTTGTAATTTTAAAAAATCATGCCGGGCTCGCAAAAAAGAGAGTCTGAAAAAAAAACCTGCGTGGACGTCGCACCATTTGCTTCCTCCTTTGGCGGCTCATAACTAGATTTTTACAACCCCCCACCCCCCTTGATAAGCTTTTACTTGAATCTGAACAGTTTGGGGGTTCGCCAAAGAGAGAAAAGTGAACGAGAGGGAGAGAGAAAGGGAGGAAGAGAGAAAAGTGAACGAGAGGGAGAGAGAAAGGGAGGAAGAGAGGAAGGAAGGAAGAGATAAATATAAAGGGAGAGAGGGAGAAAGAGAGGGAGGGGAAGATGGGAAGGAAGGAAAAGAGAGAGAGAAAGAGAAAAAAGTGGAAGGAAGAGAAAAAAAGGAAGGGAGAGAGAGAGAGAAAGAGAAAAAAGTGGAAGGAAGAGAGAAGGAAAGAAAGGAAGGAAGGGAGAGAGAGAGAAAGAGTGTGAGAGAGAAGATAGGAAGAGAGAGGGAGAGAAATGATAGAATAAAGGGGAGGAAAAAAAGAGAAATGAGAAAATGATTGAGGCAGAGAATGACAGGAAAGAGAGAGAAAGATAATTATGCATATTTGTTATTTAAACTATAAATATCACAAAATTATGTTTTTTTCTCAAGGTGACACGCCACCCGAGTTATGCTCAGTTTTTTGGCGAATTTTGACACACCAAGCTCAAAAGGTTGCCCATCACTGACCTAGAGGACCATGGTCTAGGGTCCATTTTGACCTGGCCGGCCCTTTCCATGGGCATCAATTCATGGTATTAGTAGATGCTTACTCAGGCTGGGTAGAAGTAGATATATTACAGTCTACGACATTGGAGAGTGTAATCAATATTCTATCCCGACATTTCTCCACACATGGGTTACCCGATCAGTTGGTAACCGATAATGGACCGCAGTTCACATCCTCACAATTTCAAGTATTTTTAGCCACCTTAGGAATTAGACAAACTTTAACAGCCCCTTGGCATCCGAGAAGCAACGGCCGGGCGGAGAGGGCTGTGCGGTCCACAAAAGAGGCCCTCGGCTGTCTCAAGGGACTGGATTGGAAAAGTAAGGTGAACCTCTATTTAATTACTCAACATTCAACCCCCTGCCCCACCACCGGCAGGAGCCCAGCGGAGGCACTTATGGGCTGACGTTTGCGTAGGAGGCTAGATTGGATCCACCCACCTAACGTAGCTAAGGAACCACCAAAATGTACGAGAGTATTTGCCCAAGGAGACCCGGTATATGCTCGAAATTATGGGGGGGGGGGGAGAACACCGTTTGGAGCCAGGTTGGGTCTCTGATGTAACTGGGCCTTATTCTTACAGGGTCCAGCTAGGGGATGGACGGACCTGGCGCCGGCACATAGATCAACTACGCCGTCGAACTTTAGAAGCCGTTACGCCAGTACCACCAGTACCATCCATCCAACCAACCGACACTACACTGCCCGACTACACAGAGATCACTCCCTCCCTGGATAGTCAACATCTAGGACCGATACCGAAATCATTACATCAGGAAAGTCACACAGAAGTCCAACCACAAACATTGTCTAGAGAAACAGAGTCATCAGTTTCCCCACCAGAGGTCGAACTCCGTCGCTCTTTAAGGTCACACAAGCGACCAGCATATTTAGAGGATTTTGTGTGTACCAACTAGGTGGGAAGGGGTGTTGTGTCCTGAGAACAATCAGGGTTTGTAACTGCCCATAATTGGGGTGTGGAACAATACTGTTAGTTGATTGGCTAGCTGAGCCTGTTAGGCTGGGATATACAGATATAAGCGACTAGGTAAGACCAGCCTCGCTGTTCGTTCTTTTCATACCTGTTACCTGTTTTTTTAACCTGCAATAAAGAACCGTCAACTGCTCAAGGTCTATGGTCTATGTATGTGAGGATATAACAGTTAATGCTAATTTGAACTACATTGTCACTACATTATATTGTTGCATTATATTATATTGTTTTTTCCCTTCCTATTGCCAATATTCTGGGAATTATAACGGAAAGAAAGGAAAGGGAAATAAGAAGAAGGAGAATGAACTAAATAGTATTGCTGGGAAATAAAGAATACAGATTATGATAAATTAATGATAAAAGTTTTAAAATAAATAGAGTAAAGATTTCTTTAGTAAATTTGTGTGTGTGTGTTTGTGAAACATATTTTGCTGATAATGAAAAGGAAGGGAGAAATATATATACATATATACAGTATATACTCCACATCCTCAGGCTGGTGCTAGAGTGACCTGAGCTGTCTTCCCTCTATAAATACTGGTGGGTGGATGTGGAGTGCTGTCTCAGCAGCTGCAAGCTGTGTTGAAACCTCTTGGTGAATTAGACACTTGGGGTCATTGATGTCATTGATGCATGCTGATTAGTTGATATTTGTGGATTGGGGGTGATATCCTGAGTAACTGGAGCCTGCAGAGTAAGCTTTTTTGTAATGTGTGTCTGTGGTGTAACATCCTGGGTTTTGGTTTGCCTACAAGTTTGTGGTCTGGTCATGTGTTTATGGTATTTGTCAGAGGGGGGTGCAGCAATTGGGGGCACTGCTTTGGTTTGGCTTCTGGGTGGTGGTTGTATTTGGTCTGTAGGGTGGGTGTGGGTTTGGGTCTGGTGGTGGTGATTGGTGGTGGTGTCCTGTGTTGTTCTGGGTCTGGTTTCAGTTTGCGTCGCGTTGTAAATTTGAATAAGGATATTGAAAAATTCTATATTTGACCACCCAGGTGATAAAGGTAATGGAGGCAGCACTTGTTGGATGATATATACCGAAAGTAATTGGAAAATTATTGTATTGTATTGAAGGTTGAAGGTATATGACATTGTATGTGTTTATGAGTGGACAAAAATAAAAGGAAAATTATCTCCCCCCAAAATAAATGATTGCTCAATTTTTAATATGCTACATTTAAAATTTAAAATAATGAGATCTGTACTTTCTTTTTTTCAGATCCACCTCATCTTTTCCCAACTTTCCACCCTCCAATACCAATTGACACACGGCATCATGAAGGACGTTATCATTATGATCTATCTCCCATTTCTCCACTACATGTGTAAGTATTGAATATTTTTTTTAAAGATCGTATTTGCTTCTTCTGATAGTCTGTGGAAATGTATCTGCCAGCAAACACAGGCATAATAACAAAATAATTTTATAACCCTTTTTTTATGATATGGATGGTAAAATAAGACAAAATTTCCTGGCTTCATGTTCCCAGTAGTAACTTTTCAACAGGCAATCACTATCTATAAAGATAGGTTTGGCTCTGTGGTTTGAAAGACTTTCTGGGTTCACGGTTTTTCTGGAACAACAAACGAAACTGAGGCCAGAGAGGCCTGTGGCCAGATTTGTTTGGTGTACTACATACACCTTCACCTAGGCCAGAAGATACTGATTATATAATCCATGTCCTTGTCCCATCCAATTAGGCTATTGATGTATTAATGAACTACTCTTAAAGACTGTTTGGAAACTGGATGAATACAGCAGTCTACAAGCTTACTAGGTCTCACTGTTGAAAACATATGACCCAATTATGTGGGTTCTGCATTGAATCCATTTTATTTTCTGATACAATTTAAAATACTGATTTTGGTCAATAAGGTGCTTGTCATTGGGATACTTCAGGGCTGTCCGTTCCAAACAAAGTCAGCCCAACCATTAGACCATTCAAAAAGAAAGTATTCTAATAAAGATGATCCCGGGTTACAAGTGTTCCCTTCTCAGATAGTAAAAGTTAAGCGATACGCACTCCCTAGCATTAAAAACAAGTCCTCAAATTATTAATGTTGCAACATCACGGAAGTTGTTTGCCCTTACAAATGATTGCATTGTTAGGACACGCCAGCAGAGCTGGTGGCAGCCTTCGATTAGCAGGCAGTTGGGGAAGAAGGTGGGCTAGTTCTGGAGCCTGGGGAAGGGTCTGATGGATGCTGAGCATTGGACACAAAGATAGACTCAGAGTTGTCTGGCATTTTCTAGTCACCAGAAAGGCAGCTGCTTTGGAATCAGAGATGAGTGAGGAGGAGATGCATGTGTGCAGAGTAGATAGGAGAGGCAAACAACAGAGGACAATAAATCAGCTTGGGAAACAAAATGATGCTGAATGGCCACTCCCTGGCTTGGGAAAAGGGACGAGTGATTGTAACAAACAACAGTTCACATTTCTGGAAAGTTTGCTCCATGCATGTTTTGTGCGACTAAGACTTGAGGTTTGTCTATTTCTCTGTCTTAATTTTCAGCCTTCTGGCTGGGAGCTCAACTTAATGAGCTGATAAGGACTATTGCTTCAGTTAATTCTTTGTCCAACTCTTGCCTAGACTTTCTGTTGGTGAATCATTAATTCATTTTTATTCGACTTCTTTGCCTTCCAATCCTGAAGGACTCAGGGCAGCTTACAACAAAATATAAAAAATATAGTTAACAATAAAAAGAAGTCCCATATAAATTAAAACCCCAATAAAAACTCACAATTCAGCAATCCAATCAACACAACATAACATTCAATACAATTTGGCCATGAAAGATGTACAATTCCCAGTGATCAGTTAGGTCCCACAGAGTCGGCCTTCTCTAGGTCCTGTCAACTAGACAATGTTGCTTGGCAGGGCCTAGGGAAAGAGTCTTCTTTGTGGGGGCTCTAGCCCTCTGGAATCAGCTCCCATGGAGATTTGTACTGCCTCCACCCTCCTCGCCTTCCGCAAGAGTTTAAGACTCATCTATGCTGCTAGGCTTGGGGCGATTAGACTCTAGCCCCCTGGTCGATGAATGTTACATATGGTTGTTGTTTGAGTGGGTACAATTGGTTTTTAAAATAAAACTGGGCTTTATAAACTAGTACATTTAATTTTTTTAATTAATTGGATTTAGATGATACTATATTGTTCTTTTTCATGTGTTGTAAGCAGCCCCGAATCCTCGGAGAGGGGCGACATATACATCTAAATAAATAATTGAATAAATTCATGGTCCCCGGGCCTGTGGGCAAAGCCAGTTCTTCATAGCCCTTTGGAAGGCCAGCAGGGTGGCAGCAGTATGGATATCGGGGAGGGGGGATTTGGTTCCATAGAGCCGGGGTGGACACAGAGAAATCCCTCAGCCGCGGACCTGCCGACCTGCAATCCTTAGTCGACGGGACCTGGAGAGGCCAACCCTGTGCGGTCTTATTGGTTTCTAGGAGGTATATGGCAGGAGACTGTCCTGTAAATAGTCTGGCCCTAAGCCATGTAGGACTTTATAGGTAATAACCAACACCTTGAACTGTGACCAGAGACTAATCGGTAGCCAGTGCAGCTTGTGGAGAATAGATGTCATATGGGTATACTGAGGTACACCCATGACATCTTGCGCCACTGCATTCTGGACTCTTTGCAGTCTCCAAACATTCTTCAAGGGTAGTCCCATGTAGAGAATGTTGCAATAGTTAAGATGGAAGGTGATGAGGGCCTGAGTGACTGTGCGTAAAGCCTCCTGATCCAGAAAGGGCCGCAACTGGAATACCAGACAAACCCTGGCCACAGCTAAGAGATGGTGATCAAGGTTCAGCTCTGGATCCAGGAGGACACCCAAGTTGGGGACCTTATCTGAGCCCCCCCCCCCCCCCCGAAGAGTGGTCGGACAGTTAGGAGAAAATTCCAACAGCCACTCAGTCTTGTCTGGGTTGAGCTTGAGCCTGTTGACTCCCATCCATACCCTTACAACAGAGGGCTAACATTCACCATGAGATTATGCAAGATCAGTAGCATGAGATCTTGTGCTAGTGAACTCACATGATCTCACACTTCAGGCATCTTTGGTCCTTCAACCTTCCTTCTATTTGCAGTTTCCTTGCCGAAGTCTGCAAGGAGATTGTTTCCCTCTAGGTTTCAGCAGCCTTTGTAAAAACCCTTTGTCACACCAGCGAAGTTTGGGCGGTTCAGACACCTCCCTCCAAAACTCCGTTCCTACTAGCAGAGGCTTTTTGCAAAGGGCTACCGAAGGCTATAGGGATGCAATGCTTGGTGGCCTTTCATGCGGCCTTCCCCTTGGTCCCACATGGCCACTTGCCTTCCAAGGTCACCATCCAGCCCGGCTAGTGTGCAGGTGGGCGGGCGGGTGGCTCTTGGTGGAAATGCAGTCACTTGGAGGGTGGCAGTAGCAATGCTCTGGAAGGGCAAGTGGATGTCCTATGGCTGCTGCACATGTGATCACCACATTTCTGCAAAGGCAGAGCCTTCCTTGTAGGGTGATGCAAAGAAGGGAGGGTGATGCTTCAAAAAAGGCCGCCTTCCACCTTGGCCCATGTGCCTCCCATGTTGGCTCTATTGTGCTTGGGTCTCTGAAACAGCCCACTGGCCTCCCATCTGCTCTCTTTGTGGATCAATGCAGCTGTCCACTAGCACCACTCTGGGAACTCAGCCCATGGCGGTGCTTCCCACTAGCGAAGAAGCAGAGTAAGAGACATGGCGGTAGAGATGGAAGGCAGCCTTTTCTACAATATCTCTCTCTTCTCTTTGGACCACCCTACAGGGCTCTGCCTTTGCAGAAAGGGGATGGGTGGTTTATATGGAGGATTGGCAGGGGGACTCATAGCCCTCTGGGATGGAGAGCGGGGCAAGAGAAGACACAATAGGCTGCCCTATCCTTGCCTATTCCCCATGCACAAAGACAAACCACTGCCTGTCGTGAACTCCTCGTCGCTCCTGTGCTAAAATCCCAATGCCATCACTGTGGAAACATCTCAGGACTCCCGGTGGGGGCCAGGGAGGGAGCTGGGAAAAGCCAGCAGCCATGACAGCTCTCCAGGTAGTGCCCAGAACCCCGTGCGTCCTAGAACTTGAGATTGGTGGAGCTCCATAGGTGTGTTCCCTGACACTGCCCGACACGCAAAAGTCCCATAACTGAAGGTGAAAGGGGAGGCAGGAAGAAAGGAAGGAAGGAAGGAGAAAAGAAAGATTATGATCAGAATTGAGCCCAACATTTTGGTTGCTAAACAAGAGCATTGTTAAGTGAGTATCACCACATTTTACAAATTGGCCATGCCCACCTGACCACCAAGCATACCCACCCAGTCACATGACCACCAAGGACTTCCAACAAATCACCTGGCCAGCAAACCATGTGTACCTGAAGCCATGCTCACCTGACCTCCAAGCCACGCCTACAAAGTAAGCCACACTCACAGAACTGGTTGGTAAAAATTTATATTTCACCACAGCTCCGAAGGAGGCCCAGAATGGTGCATGTGATTCTCTGTGCCTCCTTTTTAGTCACCAAAGCCACCTTCAAGTGCTTCAGCGGCAAGAGAGGAGGCCCAGAATGGCAGTAAAATCAGATGATCTACATTTGAAGAATGTCCGGGGGCTACAGGTAATCCAACATGCAACTGCGAGAGCTGTCCTGGGCTTACCAAGATTTGCCCATCTATCTCCACACTCTGCGAGTTGCATTGGCTGCCGATTGGTCTCCAAACACAATTCAAAGTTTTGGTCGTGACCTGTAAAGCCCTACATGGCTTAAGACCAGGTTACTTATGGGACCGTCTCCAGCCTCATGTATTCCGGCGACTAGTCAGAGCCCACAGAGTTGGCCTTCTCCGGGTCTCGTTAACCAAGCAGTGCCATCTGACGGGCCGTAGGGGAAGTACCTTCTCTGTGGCAGCTTCGACCACCTGAACCAACTTGCCCTCACTCTCCTGGCCTTCTGGAAGGTTTTAAAAACTCACCTTTGCCGGCAGGCTTGGGGCCATTGAGCTCCAATATTTGCTCCAGCCATTAGTATGATTGAGATACGAATGAATGTGGTTTTGTGATTTTATGATCTGGATTTCAGATTGTTTAAAATGTTATAACTTTTTATAATTGGGCTTCAGAATTGTTGTCTTGTATTATTTATATGTTGTTAGCTGCCCTGAGTCTTCAGAGAAGGGCAGCATATAAGTCAAACAAACAAACAAACAAACAAACAAACAAACAAACAAACAAACAAACAAACTGTCAGATGATTCTAACTCTATAAGTGGGGAAGGACCAAAATATAATAATAGAAATAGTTGAAAGAGCCATTCAAGATTGATGAACCCAATAGTAGTAACAAGTAGTATATGCTTATAGTAATAAGATATCCTGTACTAAGCAGGATGCTTCAACCATAAAATTGAAATAAAAAATAAAGCTAAACCCAGGAACATGTTAACGTGATTAATGAAAGTATGGCAATTTTCTCACATTAGTGCATACACATTTGCCCCCAATTTTAAGTTAATTAGCCTGTTATACATGTGATATTGTCTTAATATTGACAATATGATGCTCTCCATTGTGCTAATCTACTCATCTTTATTCTATTCTATTGTTGGCATGGAATAGTTTTTATATCAATGACAAACATTTAAAATTACATTCATCCTCTTGCTTCTCTGCCTTATGCAGTTTAAATTACTATATACAGTGCATTAGCTCTAGGAACTATTCATTTTCTGGCATTCAGTGGGAATGAGGAAGAAGTATTTAGAACAATGGTTCCAACCTTTTTTTGGCCATTCCCCATCTAAGCAACTCCAAAATCCTGACACCCCCCCCCCCATGGCATATAATTTTTACTATTCAAAAAATTAACTCCTACTTTTGTGCAGGAAGCCTAAAAGGTCATTAATTTGGTTTAAAACCTGGTGTGGCTAAAGAAAGCTCTTTTGGGAGTCACTACAATTAATCACATTTTGTTTTGATGTAGTAATTGCTGCCAGACTAGATTTGTTGGTACCATGGACAGAATACCAAAGGAATATTACATCATGCTAAATTATACTACTTGTCTAGATTTGCCAAGTATAAATTATATTATTAGTGACAAGGTTACTTAGGGATTTTTACACTCTGTGTTTTACAGAGCATTCAACTATTTTCTTCCTTTCCTTGCCCCCCTGCCCTTGATTTACTGAGCCTTGTAATATATCTTACAAATCAATGTATATATAGCTTAGTCAGCCCCAATCAAATACTCTCCACATCAGGGCTCTCCAACCTTGGCAACTTTAATCTTGGCAGATTTCAATTCCCAGAATTCCTCAGCCAACTTTGCTGGACAGAATGCTGGGAGAATTCTGCGAGTTGAAATCTGCCAGGCTTAAATTTGCCAAGGTTGGGGATTGCTGCTCCAGATTACAAATAAAAATTCCAAGGAACATGGAATATGGAGGTAGTTGGTTGTAGCAGGGCAATCCGGTTAACTAATATAAACATAGCTGCTTATTATTTCAACTTGTTACCTTTTGATGTTACTGTGCATGAGGTAGGAACAGAATGCAGGCAAATCAGACGTTCAGTCCTCCAGATTTTCTCCTCGCTCTCTCCTTACTCAGAACTGCTGGATAAAGATGGAGAGCAGGAATCGCTACCCTAAGTCAAGTTGCCTCCCTTACATGGCTCTCAGGGAATCTCAAAAGGCCGGCAAAGCAGCACCGTTTGTCCATAACAGTGTGTGGGACTCAGAAGTAGTCCTAAGGAAGCTTCTCCTCACACCTATTGCAGACAAAGGCGGTCGGGCGGGCGGACGCTGCCATGGGCAGCCATCAGGTGGGAAGAAACAGCGCCCGGCTCTACTGCGCAGTGTTGAAAAATGCTGCACGAAAGTCCTTTGTGGGGTGCGCAGCCACGCACCTTAGAGGGAACAGTGGTTGGGAGTGGGAGACACCATTTTACGGTGGTTCTCCTCCTACCTCTAGTTGGTCGCAGTCGGTGTTAGCAGGGGGTCAGAGGTTGACTCCGAGGTCCCTCCCTTGTGGGGTTCCTCAGGGTTCGATCCTCTCCCCCTCTCCCCTGCTGTTTAATATCTACATATTAACGTATGTATTATGTATATTAACGTAGGTATTATCTACATATTAACTTATGTATTAACTTATGCATTTTAACTTATTTATCAAAATTCCCTTTATTTTATCCAATTTTATTGTATTTTAACCAGTCGCATTTTATGACGACCGATGTGGTCCCTGTTTTTGCTTTGATATGGTCGATTGACTAATCAAATAAAGTTGATTAAAAAAAATATCTACATGAAACGGCTGGGTGAGATCATCCGAGGACACGGAGTGAGTTACCATCAGTATGCTGATGACAGTCAGCTATACATCTCCATCCCCTGTCCACTCAGAGAAGCAGTGGAAGTGATGTACAGTGTCTGAGGCTGTCAGGGATTAAATACCTCTATAAGATTAAAATAATCAAACTACGTAATTATACAGTAAGAAGGGACAGCAATCAAAGAGGCAATACAATCAAGCAAGGGATCCCAATATTATTAATGAACAATGTAACTGTGGAGGGGTAAGGGAAATAAAGTAAAAGAAGTAAAAATAAAAGCAAAAAAAGGTTAGTAACAGGGGAGGGGGGTTGTAACACTAGTTTTTAAAATACAGTCTAAGTCAAGGATCAAACAAGACACTGCAATAAGATTATTATATATATAAAAGGAGTAAATGAAAGAAAAAAGGGAGAGAGAGTACGGTAAGTATAAAATATAATCTAGAGTGTATTATAGATTTGTGGGGTATACCAAATCAAGAGGGAGAAAAGTATTATTTTAGCACATTTTTAATATTAAAACTAAAAAAGGAGAAATAGAAAAGCCAAGATAGGATATGACAGTAGAAGGAAAAAGAAAATTAAAAACCCTATAAGAGATATAAAATATGTAAATATGTAAATATAAAGAGGGGAGTTATAGCCAAAAGAAAAAAAATGTAGATATGCAATATAGAAATGTAAAATGTAAAAAACATAAAATATATATAAATATGAAAAAAAGGTAGATAAAAACTTAAAAGAGAAAAAGTTCAAAGTTTTTAAAAACAGTCTTGTATCTTTAATTAATATTTTTGAATTCTATTTTTTTAAAAAAATATTTTAAAAGTTTATTTAAAAATTTACTAATATCTTCTGTGCAAATTCCTTGATCTTCTTCAAGCCAAAATCTGCAATCCACAAGAGAATAAAGGAAAAATGTGGAAACAGAAATATTGCAGGTAGAAAAATAAAGAAGAAAGAGCAAAAAAGGAAAACTTTAGTCCATTTCATCCTGTTTATCCTTGCGCTGTTGCTGTTTGTAAAGCAGTCCCTCTGTAAAAACTTCCAAGTTGTCAAAGTCCCCTTTATATGAGAAAATTGAGTACAATCAAATAAAAAATAAAAAATTGGGAAGTTAAGATTCAATTCATTGATGTATAACAGCGGTCCCCAAACTACGGCCCGCGGGCCGGATGCAGCCCAACGAGGTCTTTTAACCGGCCCGTGGCAAGCTCACGAGATTTTACTGGTCGATAAAATAAGCTCCCGAATCTCCTGTCAACTCACCGTGGTCGGCTGCTCAGCGAGGAGAAGGTGGAGAGGCAAGGGGGCGGGGAGGAAAGCGGGACTGCAATTGGCCCCTTCCTTTGTCGCCTTTAGGGAGAGAAACTGTTGCTGCCCTATGGCAGAGCAGCAACAGTTCCTCTCCCTAAAGGCGAGAAAGAAATTGGCCAATTGCAGGCCCGCTTTCCTCCCCGCCCCCTTGCCTCTCCACCTCCTCCTCCCCTCCTCCTCCGCGGTGAGTGGACGCGAAATTCATGAAAAGGCGATTGGCAATTGAAAAACTGTCCACTGAAAGTCACAGCTAAGTGCACCATGGCTAAGTTTGTGTGTGGGGGGGAGGCGGCTGCTTGAAAACCCCTGACCTCCATCACCTCCCCCCCACGGCACAAGGCGAGCACACCTTGCCGCTGACACAGGCGGCGGGGACTGCCCTGTCCCCCTGTCCCCCCTGCACAAAACTACGCAGCCCCAGATCGCTCGCTTCTCCAGCCAGCAAAGCCGACTGCCCGGCTTTGCTGGCTGATGCAGGAAAGGAAAGCGTCACATTTAAAAAGCACGCCACTTTCTGGGACTGCGGCGCCGTGGTGGCCTTCAAGCGCGGCCCTTCGAGGCGCCCCACCACCCGTTCCTGCAGGAAGAGATCGGGCACTTTACCGGGAGGTGGAGGCGGCTGGGTTCCGGGGAGGGCGAAGGAGTGGACGCGCCTCTCAGCTGCAGAGCGGAACGGGGGTGGAGATCAGCGGCGGAGTCTGGCGCTGGGGCCATGCGGGACCGCTCATCCAGGCGCGCGTGGACCGGCAAGCCTGGATGAGCGGTCCCGCATGGCCCCAGTCCCCCAACGCCGGACTCTGCCGCTGATCTCCACCCCCGTTCCGCTCTGCAGCTGAGAGGCGCGTCCACTCCTTCGCCCTCCCCGGCACCCAGCGTCCGGCCCCACGCCGCCTCCACCTCCCGGTAAAGTGCCCGATCTCTTCCTGCAGGACCGGGTGGTGGGGCGCCGCGAAGGGCCGTGCTTGAAGGCCACCACGGCGCCGCAGTCCCAGAAAGTGGCGTGCTTTTTAAATGTGACGCTTTCCTTTCCTGCATCAGCCAGCAAAGCCGGGCAGTCGGCTTTGCTGGCTGGAGAAGTGAGCGATCTGGGGCTGCGTAGTTTTGCGCATGGGGGACAGGGGGACAGGGCAGTCCCCGCCGCCTGTGTCAGCGGCGAGGTGTGCTCGCCCTGTGCCGTGGGGGGGAGGTGATGGAGGTCAGGGGTTTTCAAGCAGCCGCCTCCCCCCCACACAGAGATAAGAGAGAGAAAGAAAGAGAGGGACAGAGAGAAAGAAAGAGAGGGACAGAGAGAAAGAAAGAGACAGAGAAAGAAAGAGGGACAGAGAGTAAGAAAGAGAGGGACAGAGAGTAAGAAAGAGAGGGACAGATAGAAAGAAAGAGGGACAGAGAGAAAGAAAGAGAGGGACAGAGAAAGAAAGAGAGGGACAGAGAGAAAGAAAGAGACAGAGAGAAAGAAAGAAAGAGGGACAGAGAGTAAGAAAGAAAGGGACAGAGAGAAAAAAGAGGGACAGAGAGAAAGATAGAGAGGGACAGAGAGAAAGAAAGAGGGACAGAGAGAAAGAAAGAGAGGGACAGAGAAAAAGAAAGAGAGGGACAGAGAAAAAGAAAGAGAGGGACAGAGAAAAAGGAAGAGAGGGACAGAGAAAAAGAAAGAGAGGGACAGAGAAAGAAAGAGGGACAGAGAAAGGGAGAGAGAGAAAGAGAAAGAAAGGTGGAGAGAAAGAGGGAGAGAGAAAGAGAGTGAGTGAGAGAAAGAGGGAGAGAGAAAGAGAGTGAGTGAGAGAAAGAGAAGAGAGAGAGAAAGAAAGAGAGGGGGGAGAGAAAGAGGGAAAGATAGAGAGGGAGAGAGAAAGGAAGAGGAGAGATAGAAAGGGAGAGAGAGAGAAAGGAGGAGACAGAGAGAGGGAGAGAGAAAGAGGGAGAGATATAAAGAGAGTGAGTGAGAGAAAGAGAGAAGAGAGAGAAAGAAAGAGAGAGAGAGGACAGAGAGAAAGAGAGAGAACTAGAAAGACAGAAGGACAGAGACGGAGAGAGAGAGAAAGAGGAAGAATAAATATTAAATATTGTATTTGTTCCCATTTTGTTTTTTACTTTAAATAATGTATGTGCAGTGTGCATAGGGATTTGTTCACACGTTTTTTTAATAGTTCGGCCCTCCAACAGTCTGAGGGACCGTGAACTGGCCCCCTGTGTAAAAAGTTTGGGGACCCCTGATGTATAAGTTCATAAGGGGACACAATCTGAAGTTAGTTGGGGGAAAGATCAAAAGCAACATGAGAAAATATTATTTTACTGAAAGAGTAGTAGATCCCTGGAACAAACTTCCAGCAGACGTGGTAGATAAATCCACAGTAACTGAATTTAAACATGCCTGGGATAAACATAGATCCATCCTAAGATAAAATACAGAAAATAGTATAAGGGCAGACTAGATGGACCATGAGGTCTTTTTCTGCCGTCAGACTTCTATGTTTCTATGTTTCTATAAAAAAGATTTAATCCATGTAGCGGAATTTCTTTTAAGATAGTCCAAATGAGAGTTTTTCAGGATCTCAGACAAGTTGATAAAAAGTTCATTTTATAAAATCTAGGTAATTTATATTAGAAGAGTTCAGTCAATAATTATCAAAATCAGAATCCAAAATGTAATATATAATGATTAAAGTATAGGATTGTCTTTTTTTTTTCCAAAAGAAAAAACTAGGCAGTTCCAATTAGTTTCTAATTGGAAATGTATATAAATATTTAATAAATTATAGAAAAATAGGTTGGATATTGAAAGATAACATGATCAGTTGGTGCAAAAATTTTGGCAGAGATAAATTTGAAAACATGGGAAAAGATATGGGTATATAATTGGAAAATAACAAAATCAATTTCCTTTAAAGAAAATCAAATTAAGATGTTTTATAGATGGCATTTCCCACCACATAGGATTTCTAAAATGTTTCCTAACGTTTCTCCCGTCTGCTGGAAATGCAAGAAAGAAATTGGCACATATTTTCACGCATGGTGGACATGTCCTGAAGCCAAGAAATATTGGAATAAAGTAGAGAAATGGTTAAAAGAAATAACAAATGAGAAGATCAAAAAGTCTCCGGAATTCTTCCTATTGGGTATTTCAGATACGAAGTATAAAAAAGAAGTTTACTACTTAATAATACATATTTTAGTTGCGGCAAGAATTACATTCGCAAAGAAATGGAAAGAAAAAGAAATACCAAAAGATGTAGAAGTATTTTAAAAAATTATGGAATGTGCAGAATTAGACAAGATGACAAAACTTCTGAACAACCAAGCTGAAACAGAATTTTATAAAACATGGGACAAAGTATATAGATGGTGGAACTTTAAAAATGGTGGTAAAATTAAATAAGTAAGAACTTATAATTATTTGAACATATTAATTTGAATGTTAACTGTATGCATATATGAGTGAACATTTAGAAATAAATATGACAGGGCTTCCGGTGGCAACACGACTGCGCTAGGAAGTGTCAAAGCGGAGCTCTGCTGACACTTTCACTTTTTTCATTTGAAATACCGCTTTTTTTGGTGCGATCTGGCTCGGAGGGTCCGGATTGTTGAAGGGGATTATCTGAAGCTCTCGGGGCATTTCGCCATTGCCCGGGGGGGGGGGAGGAATATACCCCAAAACTTCACTTGAAAAGAACCGGCGCCTCGGCAACCGGCCAAAGCAGCAGTGTCCGCACAGCAGGAAGAGGAAGAGTGATTGGAATCAGACCAGAGAAAATAAGATACATCGAAAATAACTAAGAACTTATAAAGATCGAACAATCCCAGGTACTGTCTAAATCTTTAACATAAAAGGCGAAAAAGAATAGTGTAATTGAAAGGACCGCAAGTTTTTTTTACCCTGAAAGACGGTGGAATTTAAAATCACACGGTGGAATTTAAAATCACGCTGTGAAACTGACAGCTAATTGAAATTAAATTTTTTCACTACATTTTTCTTTTTTCTTGATGGACTATAAGTAAAAAATAATTAGTAGCTTTATTTGGAAGAGATTGCATAATTATAGTGCGAAGAGGAGGCTGAAAAGAAGAAAGGGAAAGTGTTCAGGAAGTTGTTGATTGCGGACACCATTGCAACATAATAACAGCAAGAGAGTGACTGAGCAGAAAATGAAAGTTATCAGTATAAGCGGAAGAAAGTGAGACAATTTTGGAAAAGAGACAGAAAAATAGAAACCCCTTTCCTTTGTTTTTCTTTTGACAGAAGAAGATACTACAAATTCAATTTTTCCCTTTCCTTTTACTTTTTTATCTCCTGATCTACTGATAGTAAAATTAATTTTTGTTTTTCCTCCATTTAATTATTCGGTATTCTTTTATTTTTAGTTTTTATTTTTACTTTTCAGTGGAAACTTTTTGAAAAAAAGTTTTCTCCTTATTGTTTTTTCTTAGTCTTTTTCACCTTTTGCTCTTTTTTCTTTCATTATTATTAATAAATACTTTTTCTTTCTTTTTTGCTCTCTCCATTTTTTTTGAAATAATTTTTACAGATACAATTTTTTTTACTTTAATTCATATTTTTTGAAATATTTACATTTTTTCTTTCAAATCTTCTACTGTTCTATACTCTTTATTTCTATTTATTATTATTTCCTCTTTTTACTCCCCCTCCCCTTTTTCTACTTTTTTTTTCTTTTGATTTATTACTTTATGTAGTTTTGATATGAATAGTAATTAAATAACCTCTCTTTCCCCCCGGCTTGTATTAAAATTTATTAGAGCTCCTTATCTAGATTAATTTAGTTTTGAAGTTTATTGTGAATTGTCTTTATTTCTGATAAATATATTCATTATATTAAGTAAAATTTATATTAGTTTAAAGGAATTAATAGTTTGAATAAATAAACAAGTAAATAGTGAAATAAGTTAAGATTGATTATTGTATAAGAGTGTTTATAGTACTTAGTAATATTAATTAATTACAGATTAAGTATAGGGAATCTATTAAATGTATTAAATATCCTCTTATCTACTGAAATTGATAAATTTAATATTGTATTATTATAGTGACTACCCTTCTTATTTTTTTCCATCTGTTCTCCTATCCTACCTATTCTTCCTATTTTGCAAATATTTGAGAAGCTGTATAAAATTACTATAAGTAAAAAAAAAAAATCCTTTTCTTGATTACAAGTGTAGGTTATTGTGGAAAAATTTAAGAATTTTGTTAAATATGACTAGTACAACTACAACAATGAAGACCACCAAAAAGCAAAATATAGATTCACCAATACACCAAGATACATTAGATACTATTTTAACAAAGGACAAGTCTGGTTCGACAACTAGTCTACAATCACTACAAGATATGATAGTACAATTACAAGATACAATGACAAAAGCTTTGGAAGGTAACAGAGAAGAAGCTAAAAAACAACATGAATTAAAGATAGAGATGGGAGAAGTAAAAGACAAGATCAAGGGGATGGATGAAAGGATTGTAGATATGCAACAAACATATCCAGAAAATATACAAAAAATAAAGATAATAGAAGAGAAGGTAGAGAAGGTAGGAAAGAAGGTAGAGAGGATAGAAGAGAAAAATGAGTTGACAATAAAGAATATGGACCAATCTATTTCACAATTGGAATTAGATCTTTCTTCATATAGTTTAAGATTTCAAAATATAATTGAAGAGCGAGGTGAGAATTTGGGTGAGAAAACGATAGAAATCTTAACAAAAACTTTACATAAAGATCAACAAGAGACGGCGCGGGATATAGATGAATTATACTGGTACATACTAACTATGCAAGAAGGCATCATCTGCCGCGCGAAGTACATATTAAATTTACTAGACGGATGGTGAGAGATGAAATATATAAATGGTCATGCAGCCAATCAATATCATACAGAGGTAAAGAAATAATAATTCTTAAACAAGTGCCACGTAACATTCGTGAAATCAGAAAACAATATCAATTCCTGGCAAGAAAATTGATTCAAAGGAATGTAATGTTTAGATGGCTGCTACCAGAAGGGGTGATGATAACTTGGAAAGAAAGGAGAGTTAGAATAAATACACTGGAGGAAGCAAGACAATTCTGTGAAGAAAATGATTTACTATATGAGGAACAAATTAGTAAGGAAAGTAGGGGAAGTAGAGAGGAATTAGAGACAGCAAGTCGGGAGGAAGAGGAACTGAGGGAAGGAAGAGAGAAACTAAGGGTGGAAGAAGGAAAACAGGAACAAAAGGAGGTACAACAGGAGAGAAACTTAAAAGAAACAAGGAATCGGAAATACTATGCATAGTCAATGTCAGAAGACATAAGAATAACATCTATCAATGTAAATGGACTTAATAATCCTAATAAAAGAAGATTGATATTTACAAAATTAAAAAAATTAAAAATGGACGTGATTGCTTTGCAAGAATTACATATACGTAAATGAAATGTAGACCTATTAGTAAATAAGAAACTAGGAATTCTTGATACACCTTTAGCAGAAAAAAAAGGGGGGTGGCAATATATGTGAAAGAAACAATTAATGCAAAAGAAATATACAAGGATAAGGAAGGTAGAATTTTAATAATAGAATTAGAAAAGAATCAGAAATTGCTAACATTAATAGTAATATATGCACCGAATGAGAATCAATTAGAATTCTACAAAAAAATACATGAAAAAATCATTGAATTAGATTTAGAAAACATAATTCTACTAGGAAATTTCAATGCGGTAGCAGATAAGAAATTAGATTATAAAGGAAACAGAAATATTAAAAAAAAGAAAAACCTCCTTAAAATCTTTTGGGATATAGTTAAGGAGCTAAACTTGAAAGACTCTTGGAGAGGAAAAACACGATAAACACAAACAATATACATATTATTGAAATCCACACCAGAGTTGGTCGCGTATAGACATGGTTTGGGCAACACCACAGATAAATAATGAAATTGTAAAAATTGAAATAGAAGCAAACACTTGGGCAGACCACAACCCAATATCATTAATTTGGAGAAAGGGAAATAACAAAAAACAAATAAAATGGATTATGGATAGAAAAATAATAAAGGAAAAGCAGTATACTGAAATGCTAGAGAAAGAATTACAAATATTTTTTGAAATAAATGAAACAGATGAAATTTCACCACAAACACTTTGGGACACGACAAAAGCTTACATCAGAGGATTAACAACATCATATATGGCAATGAAACATAAACAAAAAAGATTAAACAGGAAAAATTAGAACAAGAACTCAAACAAATAGAAACAGAGCTACAATTAAATCCAAAAAGTAAAAAAATTAAGGAGAAAAAAGATCAAATTAGACATGCAATCAATTTGATACATCAGGAAGAAGTAGAAGAAAAAATTAGAACAGCCAAACAGGTATACTTCGACCAAGCAAATAAAACAGGAAGGTGGCTAGCACATAAACTAAGAAAACAAAAAGAAAAAAAATCATAGACAGACTAGAAGATGAACAAGGTAATATAAAATATGAGAAGGAAGAAAAGAAAAGATTAGCAGTACAATATTATAAGAAGAAATAGAAAAGTATATTAAACTAACAAATATGGAAGTATTAACAGAAGAGCAACAACAAGAATTAAATAGACCAATTACCTTAGTTGAACTTCAGGCAGCGATAAAACAACAAAAAAACAACAAAGCGGTATAAGACGGTATACCAGTAGAATTATACAAACAAGAAATAAAAATATTAGAAAACAATATATTGAATATTTATAACCAAATAGCCCGAGACTCAAAGATACCCCAAACATGGACAGAAGCATTAATATCACTCATACCCAAAACAGAAACAGAAAAAGAAAAAATTCAAAACTACAGACCCATATCACTACTAAATACAGATTACAAGATATTTATCACAATTTACGCAGCAAGGTTAAAAAACATTCTGAATCAACTAATACACTGTGATCAAAATGGCTTTCTCCCCAAGAGGCAAATCAAAGATAATTTGAGGATAATAACAAATGTAATAGAATATTATGAGGAGCATCATGGAAAACAGATGGCATTGGTTTTTCTTGATGCACAAAAGGCTTTCAACAATGTAAATTGGAAATTTATGATAATACAATTAGAAATGATGAATTTTGGACAACACTTTATAAATTTAATAAAAACAATATATCTGGAACAAAATGCCAAAATTATAATTAATGGAGAGCAAACGGAAAAATTTAAAATTGAGAAAGGAGTGAGACAGGGATGCCCTATCTCTCCACTTCTGTTTATATTAATGATGGAAACACTACTAATCCAAATAAGAAAAAATGAAGACATAAAAGGCCTAAAAATAAGAAAAGAAATTTATAAAGTCCAGGCTTTTGCAGTTGATTTGGTATTTATAATTGAAGAACCATTGACAACCACACCAAAATTAATTAAACAAATTGAAGATTTTGGTGAAGTAGCAGGACTCAAAATAAACAAACAAAAAATGAAAATAATTACCAAAAGTTGCACAAAAAAACAAATAAAACATTTGGAACAAATTACCAATATGCAAGTAGTCAAAAAAGTGAAATATTTAGGAATATGGCTTACAGCCAAAACGACGACATTAAAAGAAGACAATTATATAAGTTTAATAAACCAAATTAAAGTAGATTTAAAAAATTGGCAAAATTTACAACTTTCATTAATAGGTAGAATTAATTTGATTAAAATGATTGTCCTGCCCAAGCTCCTCTTTCTTTTCCAGACAATTCCAATAAATCCAGGTAAAAATTTCTTTAAAGAATTAGACAAAGTAATATTAAAATATATATGGTTAGGTAAAAAATCAAGAATCAAATTAAAGGCATTGCAGGATGTGAAGGAAAGAGGAGATTTGGGTCTACCAAATTTTAAACTATATTATTATGCAACATCATTGGTATGGATCAAAGAGTGGATCACATTAGAAAATAAACGTATACTGACAATAGAAGGGCACGATTTATTATTAGGCTGGCACGCCTACTTCTGGTACGGAAGAGACAAAACTCATACATATTTCAAAAAGCATATACAGTATTACGAAATTCTCTTATTCAAATATGGAAAATAATAAAAAAACAACAATTTACTAAGGTACCAGAGTGGGTTTCACCAATAGAACTAACATACCATCCAAATTTAATCGGGCCCCACAATATAATTAGATATAAAGAATTATTGGATTAACAAATGAATATAAAAACAAAGGAAGAATTGGAATATAATGGTAATAAATTAGATTGATGGACATATCTACAATTAAAAGATGCATACCAAAAAGACAAAAAGGAATATGGTTTTCTGATAGGGAGGGGTGAATTGGACAGGACACTATTAAAAAATGATGAAAAATTAATCGGTAAAATATATAAATTTTTTATTCGTTATGAGACAGAAGTGGAAATTGTAAAAGAGAATATGATAAGCTGGGGAATGAATTTTGGCTACACAATTGAACTAGAAAAATTGGAAAAATTTTGGATTAACAATTGGCGGATGACAAAATCGACTGCATTCAAGGAAAACCAATTAAAAATGTTTTACATGTGGCATCTATCGCCAGAAAGACTAGCCGCCCCGAGTCTACGGAGTCTACGGAGAGGGGCGGCATACAAATCTAATAAACAAACAAACAAACAAATAAATAAATAAATAAATAAATGTCTAAAATGTTTCCCAAAACCTCTCCAATATGTTGGAAATGTAAAAAAGAAAGAGGCACGTTCTACCACCAATGGTGGACATGCACACAGGCAAAGAAATAAATATTACAGGGTTTTCTTTTTTAAGTTATACCAAATAAGCGAATTTTTAAAAAATGTATAACATGATAATGATATATAGAATGTAATAGTTTAAAAATAACATATATAGAGAGTATTTTTGCAATATTATTAATTTTAAAGCCTTATTTTTTATATTTTAATATTAGCCTAAGTATTTGATATTTTTATAGACAAGAAAATTAATCAACATAAAGAATACAGAGTTAAATCTAACAAGAATATAGTATATGTATGTTATATTTCTGCATTGATCTGACTATAGTTAGTTTTCTTTTTCTTTTTGTATTAGTTAGACTTCTGCGATAAGAGGAGCAATGGTAGCTCCTTAAATGTTAAATGTTGTTTGTGTTTGTCCATCTAATGAAAAATAATTTAAAAAAATTTTTTTTTAAAAGAAAAAGCTAGGCAGTTAAACAAAGAAAGGTAGATCCAGCCATATCTTACTTTTTGCGGAAGGATTTAACTCTGGAAAATAAACTTTTCTCTGTTCACCTTTTCGGCTCAAGTTCTTTGCTTTTTAAGTATTTGGTTCCAAAATTTTACCTTGTTTAGTGCTTAAATCTTTCTCTTCTTTCTGTTGATCTTCTTATTGTTGACTTCTGTTTTCACTTCTTTTTCTTCCTCCGTGAAACGGATCGTCCCTGCCGATGCTGGGGTGCGGTTCTTCATGCTGCAGCCACTGGGTTTTCCTTACCTTTCGGGGCAGTGGCGTTTGCCCCTAGGGATTCAGGAGACGCCCTGTTCAATGCTGAGCCCTCCGGGCTCGAACAAAGCACGAATCACGCCCTGCAACGATGAAAAGAGAAGGACAGAAATGGAGCAATGTCTCCGTCCATCCAGCATGATCCGAACCTCACCCGGAAGTCTTGTTTGTTAATTCTAACTTAGTCCTTATCGTATCAATTCTAGAACAAGGTCTGTGTCCAGCCGAAAAGAGGGTGTATTGTTGTTCTCTCATATGCCTATGTCTCCAGAGATCAGTCAAGTTCCATACCTTTCGTTATGCTGGGTTTTACGTTACGAGCCCCAATTAAGTCCAAAGTGTAAATTCAAACACACATGGTTGTAAAGTAAACAAAGAGTCAGTTTATCAACAAGAAAATATTGTACACACGCACTGTAAATCAGTCAAAGTGCTCTCCCACAAACCACGACTCTGGAATGCTGTGAAAAACAAAAACAAAAGCAGAGCAGATAAGAGGCAGCTGTGAAGACATCACAGCCACCCCCCTTCAAAAGTCCTCACACTGTACTTAACTGTGAATTGTTCAAAAAAGTCCTTGTAAATCCTGAAGCAGTTCCAAAGAAAACAGCATTTCTCTCTCACCAAACGGATAATTTCCCATGCACACTCTCAACCAATTTATCAGCAGGCAATTTATCAGCAGCCCCATTAGCCTAATTGCCCCAGCCACAGGTGTTCTCCCTTATTTTCTATAATACTTGCGCAGTTGTTTCCTCCTTGTCATAAACCTGCGCCTGCGAGCATCTATGAATCCCTCTTCTTCCGAGTCTAGTGACAATGATGATGACTCACTAATGGGGTAATTAGCCAATGGGTTGCCTGTAACTATCTCATCATCCGATCCTGCTTCACTCCCAGAACCTGTCCTTGGCACAGAAGCTTCACTGTCCGAAACTGTTGGCAGTAAAACCAGTCTCTGATAACGTGAGGATTCTCCCAAACCAACCCCTGCAGTCCTCGGAGCAGGAGCTGGTCCAGAGCCAACCACAACACCTCTGCCATATTGAAAAAGGCTTTGGAAAGTGGTTTTTTGTTTTTGTTTTTGTTTATTAGTCTTATGGTCCAATTCAATATTTGATATCGCATTAAAGTCTCGTGCAAATTGCTATCAATAGTATATTTTGATTATTCATCTTTATTTCAACCATCAAAATTCTGCCTTCTTGATCAAAGCATATATCTTTAGATTCTATATTCTTAACATATAATACCACTCCTCTTTTACTCTGATCAATTAGTGAAGCATACAATTGTCCTAAAAATTTATTTTCCAAAAACCTTTTATGTTGATTTTTAATATGCACTTCTTATACGCAAATTATGTACATATTTAGTTTCTTAAGTTTAATAAATTGTTCTGTCGGGCTCTCTGGTAGAATCCTCCCCAAAATTCACAGGTACAAATTTCAGACACACACACATTTGAAAATTCAAAACAATGTTCTTTATAATGAAAATTCACTTAAACTAAGCCCTCTTTTGGTATAGCAAAGAGCACTGGTCTCCAAACAAACTGGTAATTTATGCAAGTCCCTAATCAGTTCTGTGATACTTAGCTTGCAGCTGTGAGGCAATTCACAGTCCTTCTTTCACAAAGTGAAACACACTTTGCTCTGGTTTAGTTTCAAAGTGAGGAAAAATCAGCACACACAAAAAGTCAAAATCAGTAAATCAGTCACGAATACCACGATCAGATAATCCTCCACAATGGCCAAACCCACAGGCTGCTATTTATAACAGCCTCACTAATTACCACAGCCCCACCCAACCACAGGTGGCCTCATTTTCTTTGATAATAATCTCTCAGTTGTTGTTGCCTATGCATCACTCTCCGCATGCGTGGCTGTATCATTAACTCTTGTTCTGAATCCAAGGAGGAGCTAGATAATTGATCTCCTTCTGAGCTGTCTGCCACACTCTCCTCCTCCCTGTCACTCATGCCTTCTTGGTCAGAGGAGCCTTCATCAGCAGATTCCACCGGGGGCAAAACAGGCCTGCAGCATACGGATGTCTCCCCCACATCCACAGTCCTTGGGGCAGGAGCAGGGCCAGAGCTAACCACAACAATAATTACTTTTATTCCTCCTATTTGGTGTGTTAAATCCATTAACATTCAATGACATCCATCTAATCTGTTGATCTATATTTATTTTTCTTATTTTTTCTATCTTAAGGTTTTTGTCTCTCTGTTGCTACTCTCGTCATAACTCCTTCTCTCTGTTCCTTAGCCGCTAGTTGTTTTTCCCACTCTTCTGCAATTGCAATATTTTCAGGTGGTAGTGTTGGTATTGGTTCAATCCCCCTGCTGCTATGCCCAATAAATGTTCTTCAGTCAGTTTCAATAGTTCTCCCTCTGTTCATGATAGTTGGACTGTTTCTGTTCTCTTCATTTTTACTTGTGGTTTTCTCTCAGCTTTTCCAGTCTATATCTCAACTTTATTAACTGTGTCTAATCTGTATCTTTGTACTTGTCAAAAGACAAAGATATCTTCTGGAACCAACCATCTGAAATTTACTCTTCTTTCATTGAGTTTTCTCATCAGAAATTGATATTCTCTTCGATTTCTCACCTTCCTTGGTACTTGTTTCAAAATAGTAATTTCTTTTTCTCTGTATTTAAGCATCATATTTTTCTATTTTTGCAACAATTGGTTTCTACGTGCCTTTTTAGTGAATCTTACATGAACTTCTCTCGGTAATTATTCTTCATTGCAAATCTGGGTATTTACCCTGTAAGCTTCATCAATATCATTGAGTATTTTTTCTTTTTCTTCCTCTAGAGATTCTGATAATACTTTAGCAATTATTTCACGCAAATCCTCTCCTCTTTCTTCCAAAATATTTTGAAAACGCAGGTAAAATTCAGAATGGTCCATTTCCAAAATAATCATAGGCCTTTTCTGAACTCTGTAAACCGTGGGCAGCTCCCCCAACTTTGAATCATGCCTTTTTACTTTTTCTTCTATCTTTTGTAAGAGCTGATCAATTTTTTCCATAATTTCTTTCATTTCTGCTTTTACCTGATCTATGTTCTCATTCACTTTACTCAAATTTTCCTTTGTAGAGCAAAACTCCTCTTTAAGAGATTTGAAGCTTTCATTTAAAGTTTGACACTTATTTTAAATTTCTGCTATATCCAGCTTTTCTCCAATACTTAACAAAGATGACAGTGGTGTAGAATCCGGAGGTGGTCTCTTTGCTGCCAGTTGTCAGTCAGTTGAGCATAACAAATGTAATTCAATTGAGGAATGTAGGAATATTTGTAATCCAATGGGTAAACAAACCTGGTGCTCTGAAGAATCCCGGCAAAAGTAATCCACAGAGGGGAGAGGGGCGGGGTCAAATGGCTGTGGCTCTCATGAGGTGGCTCCAAATCCCCACCGTCCGTGGGTTCTGGTTCTTCTGAACTGAACCCGATCCTCCCTGGAGGGAAGGTGACACAGGGGACACTACCGGGGATCTGGTCTGGGGTCGGCATACCTTGCCAGACGTAGCAGCCTAGCCTCATGCTGGTGGTGGCATGAGGTCTGCCAGGCTGCCATGCCTGAGCCGACACTAGCCCTGGAAGACAACCAACACAGGGATTGAAGAAGAGCGGCAACATCTGGAAAGAGGACGTTTCTAAGCGTAGGTGAGGTGAAGAACGATTAAGGGATGTGCTGGTGAGTGCGGAGTGTTGAAAAGAGATTCAAAACTGATTTTTCTGATTTTTTTTACCAACGGAAACAGAAATGCCAGAAATAGGAACGGAAGTGGCTGTTTGGCAATGAAGCGAATAGCGAAAGCTTTAAAACTACAGCAAATTGCCCAAAATTGGGTCTTTTTTTCCCCTTTGAAGAGCTTTAAAGACTTTAAAGATTTTGAACTTGAATTCAGACTTTATTTGGATTATTAAGGTATTCTTTTCTTTTGATGAAGTTATTTCCCTTTGTATTAACCCTGCTGTTATGTTCGGGTCTGTGAGACCTGAACTCAAAGTTTGAGCCCCTGTAAAAAAATTTCCCTGCATATCTGAAACGTGAAAATTCATGACTTTGCATCATTTCAGGGGTTCTCTCTATGAAAATTTTGGGAGGAGGTGGGGGGCTTCTTTCTTGCTGAAAAAAAAAACTCCCTAAAGTTCTGTTCCCGGATCAGCCCGACCCGGACCGAAAATTCTTCATTTGAGGTGCTTATGTTTGGTCAATTTGAAAACTTTTTTCACTGGGAAGGTAGTCTGAACATTTATGCACACAATGATTTGAAAATTGAACTGAAAACAATTGATGCTTATGGGTTTATTTTGATAAAAAAGCCCCCACCCCCATTTTTGAGCATTTCGTGTCAGTTTATATTTTTTTTAAGGCTACAAATCTCCAAGGGATTTTTCCCCACAAGGTTTGATATACAAAATTGAACATTCCTGATCATAAGAAAAATAGAACTGAAAAAATTGGTGCTTATTGGTTTATTTTTGAATATAAGACCATAGCCTACTTGAGTATAAGCCTATTTGAGTATAAGCATGGGGGCCGCCTTTTGTGAGCAAAATAAACCAATAAGCATCAAGACTGCTTTTGAGACCTGGCGACATCACTTGGAAGTCACCAAGTACAGGTCAGAACTGACCACAAAAACTTGGAATTTCTCCAAACTGCCAGGAAGCTGCGCCAAAAACTGATCCGATGGTCCTTTTTCTTTGCCAGATTCGACTTCCACATTACCTACATTTCCAAGTAGGACAACAAATAAGCCAATGCATTGTCCCACAAGCCTGAATACACCCAAACCCAAGAATCTGCGCCGCTTTGTACCATTCTACCTCTCGCGTTGATCACATATATTTTCCCCTTTCCAATTTTGCACATATATTATCCTGGCTGCGGTCAAAATATGAATAACTAAGTGTAAAATTTCTTTCTTGTATCTCTGATTAGTTATACCCAGTAAATAAAATTCCGGGGTTATTTCTATCTCCTGTTTTACTATTTCTTTTATCATTCTTTCTATCATTTTCCAATATAACTTGACTTTACTACATGTCCACCATTGATGATAATAAGATCCTATTTCCTTCTTACATTTACAACATAATGGAGAAGTCTTAGGAAACATTTTTGCTATTCTATTTGGTGGAAGGTGCCATCTGTAAAACATCTTAATTTGGTTTTCTTTTAAAGAAACTGATTTTGTCATTTTCCAATTTAAGGTCCAAACTTTTTCCCAAGTGTTTACATCAATTTCTTTACCGATATTTTTGAACCAACTTATCATATTATCCTTTAAAGTCAGATCTATATTTTTATGAGCAATCAAATATTTATAAACTTTCCCTATTAGTTTAGTCTGGTTAGTAACTAATAAGTTACCTAGGAAATTTTTACTTTTATTGAAGATATATGTTCTACTGTCTCTTTGAAATTTAGACTGAATCTAAGCATATTGCCACCAATCAATTATAATCCCTTCTTCTTGTAATTTATTTCTTGCCTTTAATTTCAATTGATCATCTAATAATTCCTTATATCTTATTATTTTCATATCCCTTACAGATTTGGGGTGTATTGTTGCCTCTAGGGGAGAAATCCATTCAGGAATAGTCAAAAAGTGGTTCTTCTTTATATCTTTCCAAGCTTCCAGTAAATACTTTCTTATTGTATGTCATTTAAAATACGTATGAATTTTATCCTTATCGTACCATATAAAGGCATGCCAGCCAAGCATAAGATCGTGACCTTCTAATTTTAATGTTCTTTTATCTTCTAACACTATCCAATCTCTAATCCATGTTAGAGCGGCTGCCTGATAATATAATTTCCAGTTAGGTAAAGCAAATCCTCCTCTTTATTTAATATCTTCCAAAATATTTGTCTTTATTCTTGCTTTTTTCCCTTGCCATAGAAATCTTTTAACTATCGTTGTTAAATTTTTTTAAAAATTTCCCCCAGGATTTATTGGGATAACCTGGAACAAAAATAAAACCTTAGGTAGTATATTCATCTTAATCGTGGCAATTCTCCCCAGGAAAGATATTTTTAAATTGTTCCATATTTCTAAATCTTTTTTAATTTCTGCAATTAATTTCATGTAATTATCATTTTTTAATGTTATTGTTTTTGATGTTATCCATATTCCCAAATATTTAACTTTCTTAACTATTTTCATATCTGTGATATATTCAAGTTGTCTTTCCTTGAATTTTATTCATATTTTTAACTATAAATTGTGTTTTACTCTTGTTTATTTTTAACCCTGCAACTTTTCCATATTGTTCTATTGTCTGTATCAATATTGGGACATTTCTATGGGTTCAAATTCAAGTGAAGAAGAAGCAGATGCTAGATGGGTAAATCCTTATTTCAGATGCTTACAGGGGGCGAAGAGAGCAAATGTCAGGGAAGAAATATTAAGGAGAGGAACGGGTTAATTAATTAAGTAATTAATTTGTCATGTTCGGGTGTCAGCGGAAGAGCAGAGTTGAGTTGTCAATCTGCCGTTAAGAAATATGGAGGTTTTTTCAAGCAACTCCGAATGTAAGCTATGCCTTGTGAGTTTTTAATTGCAGTTTTTATGACTCTGGGCTAACTCTGACTAGCCATAAATCTTAGAATGACTTGTGGAATGTTTTAATGATTTTGATGTTGCCTTGCATACCGAAATTTAAGATAAGAGATTAGCGCTGCATGCCGAGACGATTCAGTGTGGAACAAAGGAAAGAAAAATAAAGATCATGTGGTGTTTTACAAACATATGCATTTAGCAATTCTTTATTCCAATTATCAGTGGCCTTAGCCAGAGACCAGAACATATAGAAATAGACTATGATTATTCCATTGGGTTTACAGTGATAGATTTTGAGTAGGATATGATGATTTCACTGGATTTTGTTTTTTCTTCTTTTTTTAGACTAGAGCATTATGATTCCACTGGGTTTACAGCGATATAATTAGAGTAGGGCACGATGATTCTGCTGGGTATGCAGCGACATAATTAGAGTATGGTATGATGATTACACTGGGTATTCAGTGATATAAAGGGAGAAGGAAATGATGAGTTTACCATTTCACCGGGTCTTCAGTGATATGGATTAGAAATAGTTGGAGGATTTTATTGGTTTACTTTTGAACCATAAAATTCTGCAGGATATGACAACCATATTGGGTTCTTTATGGAATGTATGCAAGAAAAAGGAGAAAGATTTTTTCTTTCTCTTTTCTTTCTTTTCTTTTCTTTTTTCTTTTTATTTTTCCCCATTCTCTTTCCTTTACTTTCTTTGTTAATCTTTAACTTTTTTATTTTTTTTATTTTACCTATTAAAATGAATTATGATTAATTAAGTTTATTAATTTGGTTTATTAATTTAGCGACATTTGGGATATATTATTTGGGGTTTTTTTCTTTTTCCCCTCGAATTTGGTATAATTTTTTCTTAGTAAGGGTTAGATCTAATTTAAATATTGCTGAATGTAATCAGAAGTTTTTGCTCTTTTTTTGTTTTTCTTTTCTTTTAAAGGGCATTTATTATTTTAAAAAGATTAAGAAATATACATGAAAATTGATATGCAGGAGATATGGAGAAAATGGAAGCATTATGGCCTAATTAATTAGATGTGATTAAGATTAGGAACAGCCTAAAAAGTGTATTAGCTAACAGTTTTTTTAAAATACTATATAAGAAATCTGACTAATTATTTTTGTTCAGATGTCAAATGTAAAGGTGTTGTGTATACTCCTGTTCAGTTTCACCAGGAGTATTGGATAGACTATGTAAACCAAAATTTTAAAAACGATTCATTGTAATACAATTCGATATTGATGGTATTTTTCTTTGTACATGTGATTGGCGAGAAAAATGAAAAAAACTTTGCCAAAAAAGTAATCCACAGAGGAAGCAGCCCTGTTGGTTCCAGTGAACACCTGCAAAAGTAATCCAACGAAGAAAGACTCCCAGTAATCCAAGAAACCACCAAAAAATTTAAAAAAAAACGAAAAAAAAACCAAAGGAAGGATTCCCAAGAAAAATCCAAAAAAAGAAACAATAGAAAAAGGAGAAAGTAAAAGTCTTACACATCAAAATAAAAATTTAAAAAAATCAAAAGGAAAAAAATTGTAAAAACAAAAATATCAAAAAAAAGGAAGGGCAATCAAAGGTCAAAAATTCTTTTGCACTGTCCTAATCCAGAGATAACCAAAATCTCAAGCACAACAAAATAAGAAAGTTTTTACTTTCTCACCAGATGGTCTTGTTATGGGAAATTCTATCTGCCCCAGGTCATTGATAAGGCAGCAACAAAGCTTAGCATTTAAAATGTAGCCTTATCCGCTCACATATTCAATCTCCCCCCAAAAAGTAAAAATATAAAGCATTCCACAACATATAACTTTATAAACAATATTCCTTCCCATTTCGAAAGTCAAAAAATAATCAAATAATAATCCAGTATTCCCAAAAGAAGCACCCCCCCCAAAATGTTTTTCAGTTGCTACTCTCTCTGTTTCAAAATTCTCCAGGCACTTCTTTATTTACAGTCCACTCTGTATAAGAACACTATAAATCAATCACACCTTCCAACGCTAGAATGCGGCGGCATCTCTTTCCCTCATTAACTTCAAGCTTCAAAGCAAGCTTCAGACACCTTCATTCTCAAATTTCCTCCTTTTAAGAAAATTTAAATCCAAAGGGGAAAAAAAATCACCCAGATGACTTCACTTTGCTTCCTCCTCTTTGCTGCTTTTACTCTCCCAATCCTAAAGGTAACATATTACCTTCAACAGCAACTGGTCAAAGGGACTGGGGTCACCAGGGTTTTTGCACCCATCCTGTGGATTGCCAAATATTCCCTTCTCAATCCTGCCCCTACAAGTCAGGACTGGTGCCAAAATGCACCCCAAATTGCCATGGAATAGCTAGTGTCCCCCGAGCAAACCTGTCCAAAGCCACCTTCACTCCCTATTCCAGGCAGAAACTGGTACTACACAAACCTTTGATTATATACCTAGTGCCTTCTGAAACCACCCAGATCCATCAATTCCTGGGGTAGATCAATATAACTAGTTGTGGGTCCTAGCAGAGGAGTATGGTTGTAGAGCATAGCCACCCAGATGTAATTTGATCATTATAAAGAAACCAAAAATTGATTGGGTCAAATAACCTGGCTCTGGTGACTTGGGACAGGCCCATGGAAGTTATCCTTTCCATGGTTTCCATCTATAAGGAATTCATTACTTAATTCGCTGCCTCTGATCAAAGGTTCCACAAATATTCCCCCCCCTTTTGAAACCATTTCAAGAATTAGTAGTAAAAGGAACACCAATTTTAACCCAGAGTTTCCCACAGTAATCAGCATTGATATCCAAGGGTTGATGGGGCTATTCAAGGGTTCTACGCTGTATTTGTTGTTACTGTTATTATTTGTAATACCATTATGGTACTTAAAGCAGTCATTAAATTATATTCATATAATCAACATTTGGGGTCAGTGAACAATCTGAAAATTATAAAGAATTTAGAGACCTGCTCTAATCCTTTGACTTGCATGTTGCCAAAACATTATCAAAATGAAAATACAATATATCATTTTTTTAAAAAAATATTTATTATAAATTTTTCAAGAGTATTTAAACTATTATTGTTGTTGTTATTATTATTATTATTATTATTATTATTATTAGTATTAGTATTAGTACTACTAGTAGTAGTAGTAGTAGTTTTCATACTTTTCACCCTTAACCCTCCCCCTCCCTTCCCTCAGTTCTTTCTTATTCATAGACCCAGCCAGGTCAGAGTTCTAGACAATTTCTTCTTTATGTCTTCATTGGACTTATCCCTTTCCACCCATGCAAAATAAAGTTTCCATTTTTTTCTTATCCTTTCAGCTTTTTCATCCCATGAACAGTTCATTGAGATAATATGAGTTATTTCCATTTGTGCTGGTTCAAATATATAATATTTCCATCGTTTTAGTGTCCATTTACTTTTATCCTTCCATCCATATACTATAGTTGCATGAGCAGCTTTTATCATAGTCCTTAATACTTCTTATTCTTCTGTCTTCATTCCTTGAGTTTCTTTGATACTTCCTTCTATTATGTCCCTTCCTACCCGCAATTCATTTTTAATTATTCCATTTATATTTTTCAGTATTAAAGTCCAGAACTTTTGAATCTCCTCACATTCCCACCAAAGATGTGTGTACCATCCCACTGCATGCCCACAGTGCCATCATTTAGGGCTTAGTCCTCCAATCATATATGCCAGCTGGTCAGGAGTTCTATATCATTTTAGATATATTTTCCTTTCCATTTCCTGAAACTTCTCTATTTAATTTTTTTTGTATCTCTCTCATTATTCCTTCTATTCTTTCGTCTGTTAAATTAAAATCCTTACTTCGTGTATTCTTAATTTGATTCAGCATGTATTTCTTATCATCTATCATTAGTTTATATATCGCCTTTACTCCTCTTAATCCTTTCTCTCTATATTTCAAAATTATATCTATTTTATTTTTTCAGACCTGTTTTTATCTTATCTATTAGCTCACTCCATCTTAACCAATTTTGGGGTCCACCTATTTGTATTATCTCATTGATTTTCATTAATTCACCCCTTCTTTATATAATCTTTATTTGATTAAACCCATTTATTTCTAACTCTTTTGCACCCCTCCCTATTACACTTCTTATAGGTGCCCATTTTGATATTCCTTGCTTCCACTCTTTGTGTCATCTACTCCATACTTTAAATGCTATTTTCCTGGGTCCTTTACTTTTCTTACTTACTTCATTTAAAATTTGAATCATGTATACCTTCTTTTCCTAGTCCCTTGTTCACCTCGTTTTCTAATTTCACCCATTTCTCCTCCCTTTGGTCCAATTCTAGTAATTGTTTTATTTGGAAGGCTTCATAATATTGTATAATCATAATATTGTATATTCGGTAGTCCCCATCCCAATTGGCTCATATACTGTCTTCAATGTTATTCTTACTCTTTTCCCTCCAAAGATCCATTCTCTTAGTTTCTAGCCCATCCCTTTAATTGTTCTGTGTGGATCTCCACTGGCAGTGCTTGTATTAAGTACATTAATTTTGGTAGGATGAACATCTTAGCTGCTTGTGTTCGTTTTGTTACTGATAGATATTTCCCTTTCCATTCCTTAATTTGTCTTCTTATTCTCCTCCATATTTTATCATAATTCAATTTTTAAGCCACTCTTCTTGCTTAGTTATTTGAATACCTAAATATTTTATTCTCCTTTTTGCTAATTGTATCCCTCCTTCCTCTGCTATTCTTTTCTGCTCTGTCAAACTCACGTTCGTTAACATTATCTCTGATTTATTCAAATTTATTTCCATTCCTGAAACTGCCTCAAAATCTTTCAAAATTATTTTAAGTTCATATAATGTATCCAGCAGATTTTCTATGACCAGTAAGATATCGTCTGCATACAATTTTATTTTTAATTCTTCATTTCCTATTTTATAACGCTGTATTCTTGCATTATTCCTAATTCTATCTGCTAGACTTTCAATACCAATTAGAAATATCCCTGGCGAAAGAGGACTACCTTAATGGGTACCCCTTTGTAGTTCTACTCTTTTCAATAACCTATTATTAACTGTAATTCTTGCCCCCACAAGAGAGTAATATGTCAGTTGCTGAGTTTCCTTTACCCTGTCATAAATATTAATTAATCCATATCTTTGTAATTCCTTTGATTGCCCTCTCAAGTCCCAGTTCATATCTCCAACAATGATTAATTCCCCCTGGTATTGTTCCTCTATTTTCCCAAACGTTGCCCTTAGAAATGTTTTTTATTTTTTATTGTGGAGATAGAGATTTACTAAGAATGTTATTCTCCCTTGAACTTGTATTATTATTAGTATATATCTACCTGCATTTCTTGAAGGCATGAAATATTCAATTTTTCTTTATTCATAACATTTTGCAACCTATACCTTTTTCTGTTAGTAGATAGGCCATTCACATTAATACTAGCAATTCTTAAAGCTATCATATTTCTTTATATCTCGTCCCTCCCTCTTCCCTGCCTGGGCTTTTATTTATTATATTATACATTCCCTCCCCCTTCTCCCCCTTCTCCTCCAACAGATGTATTAGGAGACCTTCGTCTCCCCGCATATGAAGATCCCTTGAATTCCTGCATTTTCCTCCCCCCACTTTCTCTCCATTGTAGAACTTTTCCTTTTTATGTATCACATATCCCCCCCCCTTACTACATCAACTTTACTAAGACATTTTAAATAGAAGTTGTCACTGACTGGTCGTCGTCTTCCTCCTCATCTTCTTCCTTTTTTTCTTCTTCTGATTCCTTGCTAGAACTTAATTCCTCCTATTCCGCTGACTTTGTTGACTCGGTCAACAACTCGGTCAAGGATCTCGGAGTACTAATAACTAAAGACTTAAGTGCCAAAGCCCATTGCAACAACAACGCTGTTCTGGTATAAGCTCACCTTTTCCCAGTCAGATAACTCAGCACAATAAGGTATCACAGATCATTTTATTACAGGAATTCTCACAATAACTCACAGTTATGATGCGATTCTTCTGCAGTATAATCTTTCCCATTGTGCAGGTAAAAAGAGATTGAATTGAGCCAGGCTTTAGGTGGAGCATCTACATGCTGGCTGGCTTAGTGAAAGAGTGAAGACAAAGATCCTCTGGAATGTTCTCTCCAATTACCCCTCATCCCGAGTCAGAGCCAATAGGAATACACAAATGTGGTCACATGTAGAACTACATTACCCAGAGTGCAATTTCACTACATTTCCCCTAATACAATATCTTAAAGAGACATGCCTAAATACAGTCCAACTATCTCTGTCTCTAGGGACAGCACAAATGCCAAGAAGGATTTAAGAGTTGTTAATCTAATCCTACATACCTTCCGCTCTGGCAATCTCACACTATTTACCAGAGCTTATAAAACTTTCACCAGACCCATCCTAGAATATAGCTCATCTGTTTGGAACCCATACCGCATTTCTGACATTAATACCCTCGAAAATGTCCAGAGATACTTCACCAGAAGAGCTCTTCATTCCTCTACCTGTAACAGAACACCCTACGAAACTAGACTTACAATCCTGGGTCTAGAAAGCTTAGAACTAAGACGTCTCAAACATGATCTAAGTATTCCCCATAAGATCATATGCTGCAACATCCTGCCTGTCAAAGACTACTTCAGCTTCAGTCACAACAACACAAGAGCCCACAACAGATACAAGCTTAATATTAACTGCTCCAAACTTGACTGTAAAAAATACGACTTTAGTTATCGAGTTGTCGAAGCGTGGAATTTACTACCGGACTCTGTAGTATCATCCCCTAACCCCCAACACTTTACCCTTAGACTATCCACGTTTGACCTCACCAAGTTCCTAAGAGGTTAGTAAGGGGCGTACCTAAGTGCACCAGTGTGCCTACCATCCCCTGTCCTATTGTCTCTCCTATAGCTCATATATCTTCTCTTCTATACCTATATCTTCTTTGTTTTCTCCTCTATTCCCCCTTTAATACATTTTACCTAATTATATCCTCTATAACCCTCATTGTGTATTATTGTGTATTGGACAAACACATAAATAAATAAAATAAATAAAATATAAAATATAAGATTTGAAAAAGGAGAAATGTGGATCAAAATAAAGAAATAAATATGTGGATTCTTTATGCAAACAAATGGGAAAAGAGCAAGTGGTTGCATGCCATTTGCAAAACGTGTATTTGTGCAGATGCATAGCAGAACCACTATTGAGGTTGAGACTTCATGATTAATGGTGTTTATTCTTGATAGAGGCCTCCAATACAGTTTAGTGATTTTATCAGTCACTTGAATGAAAAATATTGTCATACCAATATTGCAGTGTAAATTGAGTAGAGTCACTTTTATTATATCTTTCAGCCTTATCATCCACACAGTAATTTTCTAGCAAGGGTTTTGATATAGAAAGGCAGGATTTAGCTGTACTTGACAGAAAGCCTCTTCAATTTCTCCTAAAAGTTCAGATTGCTCTTAGAAATTTATGTATGAAAAAATCCACTCTTATCCAAGCAATTTCAGGATTTGAAAGAATACAGATAAAATGCAGAATCATAGATATGAGAAATACTGTTAATTTGGAAAGGTCTAATACCTATGAAATCAATAGTGGAACTCTTTCTAATGTTTAAATGTACTACATGGAGAGGTTTTTGTTTTGTCTTTTATATATTATATTTCCATGGGTTATGTATACTTCAATCTTTTAATCCTTTCACATTCTATTCTATTTATGGAATATGCAGTAGTCTTCTAATTTACAGAGCAGGAGAATCTAGACCACAGGCAAGGACTAGCTCAATCAGCAAGCCAGTATGATTAATACAGTGATACCTCGTCTTATGAACGCCTCTTCATACGAACTTTTCGTGATACGAACCTGGAGTTTAAAATTTGTTTGCCTTGTCTTAAGAACCATTTTCACCTTACAAACCTGAGCCCGGGTGTCTGCGCTCTCTTACTGCGCATTGCTCCCTTACTGTCGCAGGGATTCCTCTGCCTTGTGACTGCCACTGCCGGGAATTCCCATTTGCTTGCCACCCCCACCTTCTTTTGCTTTCACTGGCAGTCCCGGAGAATCCCAACTGTCGGTGTTGCAAGGCTGAAGGCTGTTTTCATTGCTAGAGGACGGTCCCATGGAAGGGTCGCTGTTTCTTCCGCGCCAGTTGATCCACGCGTTGGCAGGGAAGAAACAGCAAACCTTCCACAGGACCATCCTCTCGCAATGAAAGCATCCTTCAGCCTTGCAGCACCAATGGTCTCAAGCATCCCCCCCCAAGCATTCCTGACTCGGCTTCCTTCTCAGGTATAAGGGGCGGAGCTCTTGGGAACTGGCAAAGGCACACCCTGTTCTCTGTCCTTAGCCACAATTCTGATCGCCAGGTGTCTGAGCAAGGAGGGGCAGTCGCCTGAAAGGCAAAGCCATGGTCAATCCGGAGAGAATCGGGGCTCATCTCAGCTCCAGCGTGGTCTCTTATTTTTATCATCTCTGGTTTGACTCTGCCTCACACACGCACACAAAAAAAATACACCAGAAATCCGGACAAAGTGTTATAAAAAGATCCCCGCGAAATTCTTCTCGTTCTGGCCCCCGCGAGGGGATGGAGGAAACGGGCCTCAGGAAAAAAGGGAGACCTATCTGTAATTGAGCAGGTTGTGCACAATACGTGCCTGTCAAATGACTGACGGGCTCTGGGAAGCCCCCGCACCATCACCTAGCCCACCACCACAGTCTGGGTCGGTCTTCGTGGAAATGGCCAGCTGCACCTTTCACTTGCCTATCATTCTTGGATGGGCTCAGGAAAGCTCTCTCTACTCCCTCGCAAGCCTGCCGCCCGGCTGGGTCTCCGAATTGCAGTAGGCAGCACATTTCGCTGACCCATCCGCCATTGCAGCAGCTTGCTGTTAACATACCTGCCTCTCAGCTATGTTGCAACAGCCGTGCCTGTGCTGCTCAAGGCAATAGCCGGACTGGCGGTAGAATTCCCCAGGCTTGCAGGTCCTGTGGCACTTTAATCTATCGTCACTTGGCAAAACCTCAGAAGTAGCGCAGGAGTTCATGGCTTCCATGACAACCTTGGATTTGATCCAAGTAGTTCAGGGTCCAACTCGTAGAGGGGGACATACAGTTGAGTTGATGTTTCTCTCAGAGCAGTGGAAATATAATATTGTTTTAAGGGGCATAGTTACCATACCCTTATCATGGTCAGATCACTCCCTGTTGAGGCTGGATTTTGATCGAACAACCCCCCACCATTACCACCCTTATTGCATCTGCAATTCTCAACCAGCCACTCTGTTTAGAGTAACCTGCTCTGTCCTGAATACGGAGGCAGCGGTGCAGCCCTTGCAGGGGCAGACTGAGGAATTTGTTCAGTTTCTTGCAGATAAAATCACTCAGATTCAGAATGATCTGGACTCCAATTGAGCAATTCAGATTGAGGTGACAGGGTCAGGTATTAGCTCCATCATTTGGGAAGAATTTGACCTGGTAACCCCTGAGGAAGTGGACAAGGCCATGGGAGCTGTGAGTTCCCTCATCTGCTTACTGGACCCGTACCCCTCCTGGCTAGTTTTGACAAGTCAGGAGGTGACACACGGCTGGATCCAGGCATTGATTAACACTTCCTTATGTGAGGGGTCATTCCCACAGACTTTGAATGAGGGACTTGTGCGACCTCTCCTCAAGAAACTATCCCTGGATCCAGCCAAATTAAAGAACTATAGGCCAGCCTCCAACCTGCCCTTTTTGGATAAGGTTGTTAAGAAGGTGGTGGCACTCCAGCTCCAATGGTCCTTGGATGAAGCTGATCATCTGGATTCTTTTCAGTCTGGGTTCAGGACCGGTCACAGCACAGAAACCACTTTGGTCGTGCTGATGGATGATCTCTGGCAGGCCCAGGATAGGGGACATTCCTCTATCCTGGTGCTCCTCGACCTCTCAGCGGCCTTCGATACCATCGACCATGGTATCCTTCTGTAATGACTGGAGGGATTGGGAGTTGGAGGCAGCATTTTACAGTGGTTCTCCTCCTATCTCTCCAGTCATTTGCAGTTGGTGTTAGTGGGGGCAGAGATCTACCCCTCGGCCTCTCCTTTGTGGGGTGCTGCAGGGGTCTGTCCTCTCCCCCCTACTATTTAATATCTACAGGAAGCCACTGGGCGAGACCATCTGACGGCATTGGGTGAGGTATCATCAGTACGCAGATGATACCCAGTTATACATCTCCACCCCATGCCAATTCAATGAATCGGTGGATGTGATATGCCAGTGCCTGGAAGCTGTAAGGATCTGGATGGGGACCAACAGGCTCAAGCTCAACCCAGTCAAGACCGAGTGGCTGTGGGCGTTTCCTCCCAAAGACTCCTCAATCTGTCCGTCCATTGTTTGGGGGGGGGGGGGACATTGTCCCCCTCAGATAGGGTCTGCAACCTGGGTGTATTTCTGGATTCACAACTGAGTCTTGACCATCATCTTTGGCTGTGGCCAGGGGGACCTTTGCCCAGGTTCACCTGATTCACCAGTTGCGGCCCTATTTGGACCAGGAGGCTCTATGCACAGTCACTCAGGCCCTCATCACTTCCCATCTCGATTACTGCATCACACTCTACATGGGGCTACTCTTGAAAAGTGTTCGGAGACTGCAAATAGTCCAGAATGCAGCCACGAGAGCTGTCATGGGTATACCTCGGTTTACCCATATAACATCTATGCTGCGTGAGCTGCACTGGCTTCCTGCTAGACTCCGGGCACAATTCAAGGTGTTGGTTATTATCTATAAAGCCCAATATGGCTCATGACCAGACTATCTTTGGGACCACCTCTTGCCACATACCTCCTAGAGACCAATAATAGCACACAAAGTTGGCCTCCTCCAAGTCCCGTCAACTAAGCAATGCAGGTTGGCAGGACCATGGGGAAGGGCCTTCTCTGTGGCTGCCCCGACTCTATGGAACCAACTACCCCTCAATGTCCATACTTCTCCCACCCCACTTGCCTTCTGTAAGGCCATGAAGACCTGGTTTTGCCAGCAGGCCTGGGGGCCATAGAAGATGGCCAAACTGTATGAATGGCCAAATTGTATGAATTGTGTGTATGTATGCGATTATGACTAGGTTTTTATTACAGGGTTTTAGTTTTAGATATTATATTCAACTTCTTTTATTGATTTGTATCTTTTTGTATCTGCATTATATTTTTTGTAAGCCACCCTGTTTCCTTCGGGATTGGATGGCATAGAAGTCAAATAAGTAAGTGAGTGAGTGAGTGAGTGAGTGAGTGAGTAGGGCTTTATAGTTCATGACCAATACTTTAAATTGTGTCCGGAGACCAATTGGTAGCCAATGCAGCTCGTGGAGTGGTGTGAGATATGGGTATATACCTAGAAAGTCCCATAATGGCTCGCATGGCTACATTTTGCACTAAATGCAGTCTCCAAATGTTATTTAAAGGTAGTCCCATGCAGTGATGGGCTCCTACCAGAACAGCTAATTTCATGCTCTGGTGCGCAAGCACAGGTAGTCAAATCTCACATGGAGACACGCACACATGTGCATCCCCTTGCAATATTTGGTTACCTGCACAGGTGCAGGAAGTGAAATTATGCTCAATCCCACACTCACACGCAAAAGCCATGGAACTGTGCACAATTAGTCATTCTGGTAGGAGCCTACAACTGGCCCCATGGAGAGGGCATTGCAGTAATCGAACCTTGAAGTGATGAGCGACTGTGAGAAGAGACTCCCTGTCCAAATAGGGCCACAATTGGTGCGCCAGGCAAACCTGTGCAAATGCCCCCCTTATCATTGCTGAAAGATGGTGTTCTAAAGTCAGCTATGGAACAAGGAGGACGCCCAAGTTGCAACTTGCTCTGAGGGGGTCAAAAACTCTCCCCTTCCCCAGGGTAATGGACAGACAGGTGGGATTATCCTTGGGAGGCAAAACCCACAGCCACTCCATCTTGTCAGGTTGGAGTCTGAGCCTGTTAACACCCAACCAGACCCTAACAGCCTCCAGACAGTGGCATATCACTTCCACTGTTTTACTGAAATGACATGGGGTGGAGATGTACAGTTGAGTGTCATCAGTGTACTGATGGTAACTCACCCTATGTCGTCAGATGATCTCACCTAGCAGTTTCAGGTATATATTAAACAGCAGGGGAAAGATGATCGACCCCTGTGGGAGCCCGCAAAGGAGGGACCTAGGAGTTGACTTCTGACTCCCTGCCAACACTGTCTGCATCCAACAGAGAGGTAAACTCTACATGGCTTAGGACCAGGTCATCTACGGGACCATCTCCAGCCTCATGTATCCCAACAACCAGTCAGAGACAACAGAGATGACCTTCTCCAGGTCCCATCAGCCAAGCAATGCCCAGTGGTGGGCCCTAGGGGAAGGGCCTTCTCTGTGCTGCTCTGAATCTCTGGAAACAACTGCCCCCAGAGATTTGCATTGCTCCCATTCTCCTGGCCTTCCAGAAGGCCTTAAAAGGCCTTAGAAACTTAGCTTTGCCAGCAGGCCTGGGGCTGCTGAACTTCAACATTTTGCCCCGGCCTTCAGTATGACTGGTGTGTGTGAGTAGGGCTGTATGATTTTAAATATAGATTTTTTTGGATTGTTTTAAATATTGGATTTCTGAACTGTTTTTTTATATTTCCATATGCTGTGAGCCGCCCTGAATCTTCAGAGAAGGGCGGCATATAAGTCAAACAAAGAAGTAAACAAACAAACAAACAAACAAACAAACAAACAAACAAACAAATAGAGAACCACCGTAAAATAGTGCCTCCCACTCCCAACTCCTCCAGTTGGCACATAAGGATACCATGGTCGATCATATCGAAAGCCACTGAGAGGTCAAGAAGCACCAGGATAGAACTTATTGATCCCTATCAGAGATCATCCATTAGTGTGACCAAAGCAGTTTCAGTGGTGTAACCAGGCCCAAAAGCAAACAGTTGAGGGCTCAGAAAATCGACTTCATCCAAGGACCATTGGATCTGGAGCACCATTACCTTCTCAACAACCTTCCCTAAAAAGGGAAGGTTGGGGACTGGATGATAGTTGTTTAAAACAGCCGGAGCCAGGAAAAGTTTCTTGAGGAGTGGACATACCACCACCTCTTTTAATGGAAAGTACCTCTCCATCAAATGAAGCGTTGGTAACCACCTGGATCCAGCCTTGTGTCACCTTCCTGCTGGACGAGACCTGCCAAGAGGGACAAGGGTCCAATAAACAAGTGCAGGAGCTGATACTCCAATGGCCTTGTCCACTTTACCAAGTGTCACCTGGTCAAACTCTTATCCCCCGGAATAAGACAGGTACCTGTCACCTCAACTGCATTCTAATCGGAGTTCAGATCCATCTGGACCTGAACAACTTTATCAGCGAAAAATTTACTAAAGTCCTCAGCACTGCTCTGTAAGGGATCATCCACCTTCCCCACCCCATTGAGGAGGGAGTGAGTCACTTTAAACAGGGCGGCTGGATGGGACTCCAATGATGCAATCAAGGTGGAAAGATATGAAATCTTGCTGCCTTGATCGCCACGAAATAAATCTTAATATAAGAAGTTAATAAGAAGTTCAGGTGGAGCAGAGCGGGGGCTGGGCGGGGGCTGTGCGGGCCACGAGACAGGCATCCTACCTAACACTTGTAGCTCTGTCACTCTCACGTGCATCCTCACACACTGGTCTGTGTTGGGGGCACACAGTTGCGCATGCATCCAGGATTTTCCTACCAGAGCTGTGCACCTGGGAGCACTGGCTGCTGCCTGCCATTGCACATAGGGCATGCACAAATGGCAAAAAAGGAAGCTCCGGAATGTAGGAAGCCGGAGTCTCTTCATGGACTTACCCCTGGTGTGTTGTCACTTGGCTTCAGTGACAACTGGAGGGAGAGAGAGAAGAGGGCGGGGCTTCAGTGACTTGGCTTCAGTGACAACTGGAGGGAGGGAGAGAAGAGGGCGTGGAGATGACAGGGGTGGAGACTGAAAGGAAAGATTTGGCAGGGGAGGGGGCGACCAGGTCCCTTCTTTTTCCTCAAAGCATTTGTATGCAAATACGGAGAGGGGTGGCATACAAATCTAATAAATAAATAAATAAACAAACAAATAAATAAATAAATAAATGCTGAAATGTCCACCCTCTGACTCGCAATTGTGCACACAGGTACGCTCGGACAATTCCCTTAATTAAAGGGCAGGTGCCAACGGGCATTTTGAAAAGGGGCTGAGGTCCTTGGCTGCCATACACAGCTGTAGACCTTGAAAAGGTTCTCTCTCATCTGTGGGGAACCCTCAAGAAGAACAATGGATCCTTCACATCTGCAAAAGTATGAAGCTGCCTTGTGGGCTCTGATAAGCTTTGCCTAGCGTAGACTGCCTTCTCCCCCTTGCCACACAACCAAGCTAGTTGTGTAGGGTATGCACATAGCTGCCTCTCAATTTCTCTCAACACTAGGCTTCAGGTAAGCAGAGCTGCGCGCTGGCGGCGGGAGCTGTTGGGGAAGCAGACGCGGCGCCTCTGCCGGGAAGGGCTGTCAAAGAGGCCCTGAAGGGGGACAAGGCGATCCCCACCACCGTGTCAGCGGCGAGTGGGCCGCGCCGGCTGGGGCAGGAGAAGGCTGGAATTGCGCGAAAGCGGCATCCGCTGGCATTGTTCCTTCTAAGCTGCACATGCGACCACCCCGCACAGAAACATTTGAAGTGGCGCAAAGCTACGCAGTCCCGGATCGCTCGCTTCTCCGGCCAGCAAAGCCGACTGCCCGTCTTTGCTGGCTGATGCAGGAAAACGTCGCATTTGAAAAGCAGCATTTAAAAAGCGCGCCACTTTCTCGGGCAGCCGGCTTTGCTGGCCGGAGAAGTGAGTGATCTGGGACTGCGGCGCCATGGTGGCCTTCAAGTGCGGCCCTTCGTGGCACCCCACCACCTGTTCCTGCAGGTAGAGATCAGGCACGTTACCGGGAGGTGGAGGTGGCGTGGGACCAGACGCTGGGTGCCGGGGATGCCGGGGAGGGCGAAGGAGTGGACGTGGCTGCTGCCTCTCAGCTTCAGAGCCGAACAGGGGTGGAGGCAACGGCGGAGTCTGGCACTGGGGCCATGCGGGTCCGCTCATCCAGGGGGGCATGGACCAGCAAGCCGCCCTCCGCTCTCTCTCTTTCTCTGTTGCCGGTGTGGTGTATGAGAGAGAAAGAGAGAGAGCAGAGGGCGGCTTGCCGGTCCACGCCCCCCTTGGATGAGCGGCCCCGCATGGCCCCAGCGCCGGACTCCACCGTTGCCTCTGGCCCCGTTAGGCTCTGCAGCTGAGAGGCAGCAGCCATGTCCACCCCTTCGCCCTCCCCGGTGTCCCCGGCACCCAGCGTCTGGCCCCACGCAGCCTCCACCTCCCGGTAATGCGCCCGACCTCTGCCTCTCTATTTCTCTGTTGCCGGTGTGGTGTATGAGAGAGAAAGAGAGAGAGAGAAAAAGGAGGGGAGAGAGAAAGAGAGAGAAAGAAAGCAAGAGAGAGAGAAAGGAAGAGGAGAGATAGAAAGAGAGAGAGAAAGAGGGAGAGAGAGAGAAAGAGAGTGAGTGAGAGGAGAGATAGAGAGAGAAAGAGAGGGACAGAGAGAAAGGGAGATATAGAAAGGGAGAGAGAGAAAGAGAAAGAAAGGTAGAGAGAAAGAGGGAGAGATACAAAGAGAGAGAGATAGAAAGAGAGTGAATGAGAGAAAGAGAAGAGAGAGAAAGAAAGAAAGAGAGGGAGAGAAAAAGGGAGAGATAGAGAGGGAGAGAGAAAGGAAGAGGAGAGGTAGAAAGGGAGAGAGAAAGAAAGGGTGAGAGAGAGAGAAAGAAAGAGGGAGAGATACAAAGAGAGTGAGTGAGTGAGAGAAAGAGAAGAGAGAGAAAGCAAGAGAGAGAGAAAGAGAAAGAGAGGACAGAGAGAAATAGAAAGAGAGAAGGACAGAGAGAAAGAGAGAGAGAGAAAGAAAGAAAGAAAGAAAGAAAGAAAGAAAGAAAGAAAGAAAGAGGGGGAATAAATATTAAATATTGTATTTGTTCCCATTTTGTTTTTTACTTTAAATAAGGTATGTGCAGTGTGCATGGGGATTTGTTCATACGTTTTTTAATAGTCCGGCCCTCCAACAGTCTGAGGGACAGTGAACTGGCCCTCTGTGTAAAAGGTTTGGGGACCCCTGGTGTAAATGCTTATTTGTTTATATTGCATACTTCTTAGCAACTTATCCTTCTTGGTGTTATAAAAATTAATCAATAAAATTAAATATGTTATCAGGATTAAAATTAGGAATAAAATATTAAAATTACAAAACAACATTATACAAATTTCAAAAGACAAAGAATTTTAAGATAGGAAATTAGCAGTTGTTAATCCGGGGGGGGGGGGGATTCTCATGGTTGTTTGACCTCTGTGTTTCCTACATAAGGTTACACAGTTAAGTCCCAAATATCTTGGCCTTTCTCTTTGCAGAAGGCCAAAATATTTGGGACTTTCTTCACTTTTGAGGGAAAGGTGTTCCATGGCAAAAAATCATCTCTTCCCAGACCATGCCATTTGAAATTATCTGACTGATGACTGAAGGTATGCTGAAGTCTGCAGTATACCTCTCTGTCTGAGCAAGTAGGACAGGCTGATGTGATGGAGTGAAACTGGTTCTATATGAACCTTGGACCAATTCCATGCAGAACTTTATAAATAATAACTAACCTCTTGAATTGGATCCAAAGCAAACTGGCACTGGAGTTTGTGGAGCAGAGGTGTTGTATGCAGTGTTCCCTCTAATTTTTTTGGGGGGTGGGCAGAAAAGTATAGTGTCTGAGCGGCAAATAAATAAACTAACAAACAAACAAACAAATTAAAAACCCACCCTGTTTTGCCTCAGAGAATTTCAAAATAAAATACTGTACTGTGTGTCTATAACAGTGAGCTCATAATAGGGCAACTCTATCAATATCAAAATGCCACTTAAATAGTTGAGCTAGTTTCAAACTAGATTTTGATTTTCTTTCTCTCTTCCTTACTCCCATTCTTTTTCTTTCTCTTTTCCTTCCTCTCTTTTTTCTATCTGTTTCTCTCTCTTCCTCTCTCTCTCCTTCCCTCTCACTCTTTCCCTCTCGGCTTCTGGGCAGGTTTGGAAAACTCTGAGTTGATGATGATTTTTAAGTGAGCGATTGCTCACTGCTCAGCTTAGAGGGAACTATGGTTGTATGTGTTCTTATTTGGGCATCCAGAGTAGCTCCATTCTGCACTAGTTGAAGTTTCCAGGTTGCTCCATTTCTCGAATAGAGCATGAGTGATCAGTTGGAAGATAGCTTCCCCCATGGAAGGCTATAACTGGCATACAATTGAAGTTGGGCAAATGCTGTCTTGGTCATGACTGCCATCTGCCCTTTGAGCAGGAGCCATGAATCTAAGAGGACTCCTAAGTTTCATATTGGATCTGTATGGGCTACTATTGCCACGGTTTGAGTGATTAAATTCCGTTTGAACACTAACCTACTGCGGAGGTGATGGAAAAGAGTCCATTTATTTGTCTTCAAAACAAGATTTCTTTTTATTATAAAAGTACAAAACAAACATGTCGCGAGGGACAAAGTAATAAAACATGTCTTCACATTGTAGAGGTATGTAGAGAGAGAACAAAGAACATGAAGAAGGAGGATATGAGGTAAGATGATGTGGCAGGATATTATATCATAATAGGAGGATCTTAATAAAACACACACAGTTAACTATTTAATTACTGAAGGTCTCTGGGCTGTCAATATTCAGCATGACAACTATTACTCCATCCAGGATTAAAGATGATAAACTCTTGATAAATATATATCAACAACAGCTGTTGATAAATATATATCAACAACAGCTGGTCCCAGGACATCACTATAATACAAAAATTCTGCAATGAAAACTTGGAGTCCTTATCCGGGATTTGGTCCTGGAGGAGGAGGCCGACCTGGTATGTTTGACTGAAACCTGGCTGGGCCCAGAGGAAGGAGTTCCTCTCTCTGAAATATGCCCAGCCGGGTTTCAGGTATGACATCAGCCACGACCCCAGGCGGGGAGGAGTGGCTATTATAGCCAAGGAGACTATTAGCCTACGCAAACTCGCCACTCCTGAGATTGCGGCTTGTGAGTCCCTCCTTGTGAAATTGGACCTAGCGGTTCAGATGGGCTTGTTGCTCACGTACCTGCCTCCCAGCTGCGTGTCAACAGCCCTGCCTGTGCTGCTCGAGGAGGTAGCTGGGCTGGCTGTAGAGTTCCCCAGACTCATTGTCTTGGGGGACATGAATCTGCCATCGCTCAGTGAACCCTCTGGGCTGGCGAACCCTCAAGGCCACCATGACAGCCATGAACTTGACCCAAGTAGTTGAGGTCCGACTCATGAGGGGGGACACTCGCTCGACATGATATTTCTCTCGGAGCAGCAGAGTGATGGTCTGAGACTAAGGGGCTTAGATGTGTTGCCTTTGTCATGGTCAGACTATTTCCTGCTGCGGCTTAACTTCAAGGCTGTAATCCTCCCCTGCAGAGAGGTGGAACCGACTAGGTAGTTCTGCCCCAGGTTTATGATGGACCCAGAAGGCTTTCAGAGGGCACTTGGGTTTCTACCGGACTCACTAATCCACAGCTCTGTGGAGTGTCTTGCTGTGGCTGGGAATAAGGCTGCAGCGGAGGCTCTGGACTGGATTGCGCCATTGTGACCTCTCTCTGGCACTAGACCCCAGAGAGCTCCTTGGTTTACCGAGGAACTCCGGGTGTTGAAATGCCAGAAGAGACATCTAGAGAAGCGGTGGAGGAAAAGTAAATCTGAATCTGACCAAACACTTGTAAGAGCTCATATTAAGACTTACAAAGTGGTGCTCAAGGCAGCAAGATGCGCGTACCATGCCGCCTTGATTGCATCAGTGGAATCCCGCCCAGCTGCCCTGTTCAGGGTAACCTGCTCCCTTCTTAATCAGGGGGCAGTTGGGGAGCCCATGCAGAGTAGTACCGACGAGTTTAACTCGTTATTTGCTGATAAAATCGCTCAGATTTGGACGGACCTTGAGTCCAATTGGACAGCAGTGTTGACTGACAATGAATCAGTTGAGGTGACTGGGGCCCGTCCTTGTCCATCTGTCTGGCAGGAGTTTGACTTGGTAACACCTGATGAAGTGGACAAGGCCATTGGAGCTGTGAGTTCCGCCACCTGTTTGCTGGATCCGTGTTCCTCCTGGCTAGTTTCGGCCAGCAGGGAGGTGACACAGAGCTCGGTCCAGGACATTGTCAATGCTTCTTTGGGGAGGGGGTCCTTTCAGGATCCCTACAAGGAGGCACTTGTGTGCCCCCTCCTCAAGAAGCCTTCCCTGGACCCAGCCATTCTCAACAACTATCATTCAGTCTCCAACCTTCCCTTTATAGGTAAGGTTGTTGAGAAGGTGATGGTGCTTCAACTGCAGCGGTCCTTGTAAGAAGCCAATTATCTAGGCCCTCAACAGTCAGGATTCAGGCCCGGCTACAGCACAGAAACTGCTTTGGTCACGCTGATGGATGATTTCTGGCGGGCCTGGAACAGGGGCTTGTCCTCTGTCCTGGTGCTTCTTAACCTCTCAGCGGCTTTTGATACCATTGACCATGGTATCCTTCTGCGCCGGCTGGAAGGGATGGGAGTGGGGGGCACTGTTCTGCAGTGGTTCTCCTCCTACCTCTCCGGTCGGTCACAGTCAGTGTTAGTGGGGGTCAGAGGTTGACCTCTAGGTTACTCCCTAGTGGGGTGCCTCAGGGGTCGGTCCTCTCCCCCCTACTATTCAATATCTATATGAAACTACTGGCTGAGATCATCGAAGGGCATGGGGTGAGGTATCATCAGTACCAGTTGTACATCTCCGCCCCATGTCCAGTCAGTGAAGCAGTGGAAGTAATGTGCTGGTGCCTGGAGGCTGTTGTGGTCTGAATGGGTGTCAACAGGCTCAAACTCATCCCTGACAAGATGGAGTGGCTGTGGGTTCTGCCTCCCAAGGACAATTCCATCTGTCCATCCATCACCCCAGGGGGGAGAGATTACTGACCCCCTCAGAGGGTTTGGACTTGGGCATCCTTCTCGATCCACAGCTTACATTAGAGCACCATCTTTTAGCTGTGGCGAGGAGGGCGTTTGCCCATGTTCGCCTGTTGCACCAGTTGCGGCCCTATTTGGACCGGGAGTCATTGCTCACAGTCATTCATGCCCTTATCACCTTGAGGTTCGACTACTGCAACACTCTCTACATGGGGCTACCTTTCAAAAGCGTTCGGAAATTTCAGATCGTGCAGAATGCAGCTGCGAGAGCAATCATGGGCCTCCCCAGATTTGCCCATGTCTCATCAACACTCCACGGCCCGCAATGGCTGCCGATCAATTTCTGGTCACAATTCAAAGTGTTGGTTATGACCTATAAAGACCTACATGGCCTCGGACCAGAATACCTCCAAGACCGCCTTCTGCCTTCAGACCCAGGGGAAGAGCCTTCTCTGTGGCGGCCCCGGCCCTCTGGAACCAACTCCCCCCAGAGATAATATTAGGACTGCGCCCCCCTCCTCACCTTTTGTAAGTCATTAAAAACTCATCTCTGTTGCCAGGCATGGGGAAATTAACATACACACCCAAATTGTCAAAGTTGGTGTACGGTTTGATTGAATTGTGTTATTATTTTAATATAAGGGTTTTAAATTGTATTTTTAAAAATTGGATTTGTACACTGTTTATGTTGTTGTGAGCCGCCCCGAGTCTTTGGAGAGGGGCGGCATACAAATCTAATAAATTGTTGTTGTTGTTGTTATTGTTATTATTATTATTAACTGCAAACCCTTTTATTCTCTTTTTAAAAAAAATATTTTTATTGATTTTTAACAATTTTTATATCACACAACATAAAACAGTGCATAGTGAATTGTGCCCACCACCCCGACACACACACATTCCCCACCACCAAATTGGGGGTGTTTCTTGTATAGTCCACTTAACCCAAGAGCAATATATCTGTTTACATATTATAGAGTGATTCCAATTTATTTCTTGTAGCTTGGTCTCGGATTCTGCTCGTCATATATCGTCTTACCTTGTCCCACCGTCCCATCAGCTGTCCCAACTCAGTTTCATTATCTGAATTTATCCTTTTTTCCATAATTTCAAATTGAATATGGTCCACCATGTACCTATACCAATTTTGCATTGTCCATTTTGTCGCATCCTTCCAACCCAAAACTATTACTGCCTGAGCGCTTTCTATTGCTGCTTTTTTAAATTTCTCTAAATTCTCCCATCGCATTGCTTTTTACTAGTACTGCCATTTCCTTAGTGATTGTCCATTGTATATTTAGCATTCTATTGATATCCTCTTTCACTTTTTGCCAAAATTCCTGTACTATCGGGCATTCCCAAAACATATGCATAAACACTCCTTTGTCTTGACACCCATGCCAACAATTCCCCCTGACATTCTGCTGAAAATGTGCGAATTGAACGGGAGTAAAATACCACTTATGTAATATTTTCCTTCTCATTTTCCTAATTCTTGTATTTTTAATTTTCCTTATATCTTCTACTATATTTTCCATTTCTTGTACCTGGTATCTCATTTTGCCACCATTTAGTCAATCCATCAATCGTAACCCCTTCTGACTGCACTAGCAATTTGTATATATTAGTTGCTTGCGCCTTTATCCCCTCACTTTTTCCTCTTATTATTTTCTCTAACCCTGTCTCCTCCCTCCATAATACTTCTTTATTCTCCCTTTCATTAAGATATTTACATATTGCATTTATTTGTAGCCACCTTCCCTTACCTAACCACCATTCTATACGATTTCTACTTGGCCTGCCATCCTTCTCGTATAACTGTTCTATCTTAGTTATCCCTCTTCCCTTCAACTCTCCTATAACCCTATTTAAATTAGTTTCATTTTGTCTATTTATTACATAAAGCGATGACAGTTTAGATTTATATAATCCTATTTTCCCCTGCCATTTTTCCAAATTTCCATAGTCCCTTTCATTGGGCCTATTAATTTACCTAAGTCACTCCTATTCCACTTTCTAAAGATTAATTCTCTATTCTTCATCCCATTTATCTGTTTTTCCAATTTCACCCATTTATTTTCACCTAATTGCAACTCCATTAACCTTTCCATTTGAAAAGCTTCCCTATACAGCTCCAAACATGGAACTCCCCATCCCCCCTCTTTTTCATTCGCAATTAACCACTTTTTTCTTATTCTTGGTCTCTTATCTTCTTCAATCCAATAATTTAGTTTTTTGTCCCACTCTTTAACCTTACATGCCGATAGCCCCCCCGACAGCACCGGGAGCTATCATCATTTTTAAAGCTCTTATTTTAGAGTCTCCTTAGCTTTTTCTCTTTCCAGCTCCTCATCTGTTTCAACATTTTCCTCCATATTAATCTATAATTAATCTCTTCAATTTTCACTGGGTTTTTCAATAACCAAATTCCCAAATATTTTATTTTTTTAAGTCCTAATTTCAACCCTGATTCTTTCCTGATTTCTATCTGTTCTCTCGGATCTGTATTTAAACACATAATCTCTGATTTTTCCATATTAACCGACAGTCCCGATTCCTGCTTAAACTCTTGTAAAATATTTATTATACCTTTAATCATCTCCATCGGGGTCTGGGTCAATATAATTGCATCGTCTGCAAATAAATTTATTTTCATTTCTAATTCCCCTATTCTATATCCTGCCCAAGTGTTATCTTGTCTTATCTTATTAGCTAAGATCTCTATTGCTATTACAAATAATTTTGGAGATAAAGGGCATCCCTGCTTGGTGCCGTTTAATATTTTAATACTCTGCGTTCTTTGTCCATTCACTCTTATATACGCTTCATTTCCTTTATAAATCTCTTTTATAGTTTCACAAAATTCCCCCCCCCCCATATTTAGTTCATTACATAATTTATATAAATAGCTATGGTTAACTTTATCGAATGCTTTATAAACATCTAATTTCAAAATTCCCAATTTCCTTTTAGTAGCGGTAGCATGGTGCATCACATTCATTACATTTCTAATTGGTTCACTTATTTTCCTTCCCTTCACGAATCCATATTGATCCTCTTCAATTATTTTTGGTAAAATATTTTCTAATCTATTTGCCAGTATTTTCATAAATATTTTATAATCCTGATTTGCCAAACTGATCGGACGGTAAGATCCAGGCTCTCTTAAATCTCGACCCATCTTCGGAATGGTAACAATTTCTGAAAGCTTCCATGTCTGCGGGATATCACAATTTAACAATATATTATTGAACAGTTTCCCCAAATGCGGCAACAATACAGTCACATAGGTTTTATAGAATTCCCCTGTAAACCCATCCGGGCCCAGTGCTTTGGCTTGTTTTAACCCTTTAATTACTCTAGCAATTTCAACTTGTGTAATTTCTGCATTCAAAATTTGTTTATCTTCTTCACTTACTATTTTCCCAACCTTGAGGACTCCTATCTTCACTTGCTTCTCTTTATACAAATCTTCATAATATTTCCTCATTATCTCCTCTAACTGCTCATTACCATATCTAACCACTCCACTAGTGTCCCTCAATGCTAAAATACATGATTTTTCTTTCCTCTTCTTCAGATATCTTGACATTTGCTGCATTGATCTTGTCCCCCAGCTCTGTATTTTTTGTCGCATCATCATTCTCATCTTGTTCCATTTGATCTCATCATACACCATCAATTGTTTCTTTTTCAATTTCAATAAACTATTCCAATCTCTACTTTTAGTTAATCTTAACTGCTCTTGTATCAAAACTATTTCCCTTATCTTCCTTTCCCTCTCTCTACCCCACCTCTTCCTAATATCTGCTTCTATACATATACATTGTCCCCTCATGAAGGCCTTACATGCATCCCACACAATTGATTGTTTAATACCACCCACATCATTAATTCTAAAATATTCAGATAACTCTGTTCGCAATTTCTCTTTATCTTGTTCCCTAGCAGTTACAACTGCATTATATCTCCATATTCTTTGATTACGTTCCTGACCTATTTCCAATTCTGCCAAAGGTGGGGCATGATCTGATATCCAAATACTTTTAATATCCACTTTTTAAACTTGTATATTGCCCCCCCTATTCATTAATATGTAGTCTATGCAGCTAAATGTATGATATCTTGCTGAATAATATGTAGTTCTGTTAAAAATATCTGCACGAAGATCCACCATATTAAGTCTGTTTAAATGTAACATCCTGCTATTTGCAGTCCCATTTGTTAATTGCATATTGAAATCTCCGGCCAAAAAAGTTGAGCCCTCCATAAAGTTGTCTAACTTCCTCTTAGTATTTATTATAAATTGTTTTGTTTTCACATTTGGGGCATAAATTGCTGCTAATGTCACCTTCTTTTGATTTATTTTCCCTTTAACAAATATCCACCTTCCTTCTCTGTCTTTCTGAATTCCAACCTCTTCAAAATTAACCCTCTGATGAATCAAAATCGCTGTACCTCGGCTATTTTGTGTTCCTCTAGATTCAAACACCCATTTCCAATTTCTATCATTAATCAATTTATCCCTTCCTCCCCGTCTTTTATGTGTTTCTGTCAAAATCATAATATCCACCTTATATTGCTTAGCCATCCTTAATATCCTAAAACGTTTCAAATCCGATCCCAAACCATTCACATTTAAAACCATTATCTTACACTCGATCATAATATACCAAAATCACCCTTTTCCTCTCTTGTTTTGCCCTTGGTTTATTTCCCCCCCCTTTCTTTACCCCTATTACCCCCCCTAACGTGCCTCCCCCCGTGCTCCCCCCACCAAGTGGGGAGAAGGCAAGAAAAGTCCTTGTCCATTCATGAGGCACATTATCTTGATTGCATTCTCACTCAAGTAGATCCTCTTTCAACCCTTTTTAATTGTAATAAAGAGAAATCTTCTTCCCCCCCTTTCTCCTTTAAATAATTCCTTCTTTAATTTTAACTTCTTTAACCCCCTTTTTCTCCCCCTTAGACTCCCCCCACCGAATAACAAATATACAGGAATCCCAAGGCATCTCCAAGAAAAATAATAATAATAATAATAATAATAATAATAATAATAATAATAATAATAATAATTTTATTTTCGTTTTTTCTTTTTTTCTTTTTTTTTTACAACAAGACAAGGAGACCAAACAACATCACTTTCTGGCTCTCTTCTCACGCAGAGCCCGTGTTTTTCTCTGCTCCTTTCTGATGGCCTCCACCTGCCCGGTTAACTCCTTCAGCTGCTCTTCCCTTTGTCTTTCCTCATCGTCTGGGGTACTCCGACCGTCAAAAGCCTCTTCTCCTTCATGTGCTAGTGCTCAGTTTCATCAAACTTAATCCCCAGTTGATCCAATAAAGCCTTTCCCTCCTCCAATGAACGTGCTCTGTACATTTTATTTCCCTGGAACACCAAGGTAGCCACTGGGTAGCCCCAGCTAAATCTGGTTCCGCTTTGATATAAATGGCTTGCAATTGGTTTCAAAACAGCTCTCGCTCTTAGAGTTTCCCAGGAAAGATCCCTCAGAACCCTTATCTCATTTACGTCTTGTTTAAAGCTCATAGAAGTCTTCAAAGATGTATAAATCATCTCTGCTTTTTTTTCACTGAGGAAAGCCACAACAATGTCTCTCTCCCTCCCATCTCTTCTTGGTGCCGCCCAGTGAACTCGCAATAAATCTTCCAAGCTGATTTGTACGCCTGGTTGTTTATTTAACCAAGCGCAGACTACTTCTATTAATTTTGAATCGGAGGCAGAATCCATTCTGAACCCACGCAGATGCAAATTCCTTCTTCTCTGATGGTCCTCCAGATTAGCAATTCTATCATTCATTTGTTTAATTATTTCATCGTGATCCTTCACTTGTTTTTCAACTTTCTGTATCTTTCCAGCAGAGGATTCCTCCTCGTTTTTAATTTGCTTTACTTCTGAAGCCAGATCACCCATTGTAGTTTCTACCTTAATAAATCTCTGCTCAAATCCAGAACAAATGTCCACCAATTTATCCAGTTTTTTTTCAATGTTCGCTAAGCTGGAAGCGTCTTCTTTTTTCCCTCCCTCCGCCATTTTAAGATTTATTATACTCACTTATCACTTCCTTGTTACAGCGAAAGCACCTCCGTCTTTGCTTGAAATTGTAAATCTTCAAATTCTCTTTGATGTCCGTAGATTCCTGTACCTCCTATTTTTTTTCCTAAGAAGGATTTATAGTATTTTTAAGGGAGAGAAATCCCTTTACATTATATATTAATTCGGAGCCAGAGGTGAATTGCCTAGAAACCAGTTCGGCACATGCACAATCCCCAAACCCTTTTATTCTCCTCAAGAGATTAATTTGTTCCTAATATTTGTGGTTTACATCCATCCACATGCATCTGTAAAAAAGACGTTAAGAACTCTAGCTGATCAGATTATGGAGGCTGAAGCTAAATGCCCTGATTATTTTGGGAAGCAAGGCAAATTTAAGGGAAGAGCTACCAAAATACTTTCAGTATGTCAATTGTCCCACCAGAGGCAAGAATATCTTAGACCACTGCTACATAACAGTAAAAGATGCTTATGGTTCCTTAGCAAGAGCAGCTGTGGGCCACTCTGATCATTATATGATTCACCTTGTACCTGCTTACAAACAAAGATTTAAAGCCACAAACCCAACAATTAAATCAGTGAGGACTTGGACTTAAAAGACAAAGTTAAAGCTAAAGGCTTGATTTGACTGCACAGGCTCCAATATTTTTTTTAAAGTTTCTTTATTTAAGAAAGAACAATACCACAATATATATGTGTCTACATGTACAAATCACAAGAGAGAAATCTGAGCATGAGGAATATAGAAACAAATACCAATACTGTATTTTTGGTGTATAAGACGCACCGGTGTATAAGACGCATCTAGATTTTAGCGGAGGAAAACAAGGAAAAATGTATTCTGAACCAAATGGTGTAGTATTATATTGGTTAATAAAATACCAGTGTACCAGAATCCTTTTTACAACTATGTAAAAACTGATTGTGAGCAATCCTATACTACAACCAAAGTATTGGATTTCAGAAAAACAAATTTTAATGCAATGGGGGAATATTTAAATAATGAATTAAAGGGGAGGGATAAAATGGCAGGAGCGTGCACCCAGTGGACTGTATTAAAAAAGGCCATCTTAAAAGCCACAAGACTTTATGTAAAGCAAATAACTAAAGGTAAAAGGAAGAAGAAACCGCTATGGTTTAGCAATGATGTAAGGGCTATAGTCAATGAAAAAAAGGCTGCCTATAGGAGGTATAAAGAGTCTGGAAGTATAGCTGATAGAGAGGTGTATAAAATGAGACAGAAGGAGGCGAAACAGATAATATATGCTGCTAAAGCCTCAAAAGAGGAACAAATTGCAAAATCTGTAAAGAAGGGGGATAAAACCTTCTTCAGATATATTAGTGATAGGAAGAAGAAATACTGCAGCATCACAAAGCTTAGTACCAGGAATAATACATGCATTGATGGGTATAAGGAGATCGCTGACCATTTCAATAGCTACTTCTGTTCAGTTTTCTCAAAAGACACCTTACAAAATAATACTATAGAGGGATATAGCATTGCTTCCAGCTGTACGGATTCAGCTCCAGTGATCTTAGAAGCTGATGTCTTAGAAGAACTTGAACGGTTAAAGATAAATAAGGCAATGGGTCCAGATGGCATCCACCCCAGAGTTCTTAAAGAACTCAGATCTGTCATTGCTACCCCCCTGACTGATTTGTTTAACCAATCCCTGTTAACAGGAGATGTTCCTGAGGATTGGAGAATGGCCAGTGTTGTGCCTATCCACAAGAAGGGCAGTAGAGAAGAAGCTGGTAACTACAGGCCAGTTAGCTTGACATCAGTTGTAGTTAAAATGATGGAGACTCTACTCAAAAAGAGGATAAATCAGCACCTTAAAAACAATAACTTATTGGACCCAAATCAACATGGCTTTACTGAAGGAAAATCATGTCAGATTAATCTCATTGATTTCTTTGACTATGTCACAAAGGTGTTGGATCAAGGTGGTGCCGTGGATATTGCCTATCTGGACTTCAGCAAAGCTTTTGATACAGTTCCACATAAAGAGCTGATAGATAAATTAGTGAAGATTGGACTTAATCCCTGGATAGTTCAATGGATTTCAAGCTGGCTGAAGCGTAGACATCAGAGAGTTATTGTTAATGGCGAGTATTCTGAGCAGAGACAGGTTACAAGCGGTGTGCCACAAGGGTCTGTTCTGGGTCCTATTCTTTTTAATATGTTTGTGAGTGACATAGGGGAAGGTCTGGTAGGGAAGGTTTGCTTATTTGCCAATGACTCTTAAGTGTGCAATAGGGTTTTTATTCCTGGAGGGGTCTGTTATACGGTAAATGATTTAGCTTTACTAGATAAATGGTCAAAGCAATGGAAACTGCAGTTTAATGTTTCCAAATGTAAAATAATGCACTTGGGGAAAAGGAATCCTCAATCTGAGTATTGCATTGGCAGTTCTGTGTTAGCAAAACTTCAGAAGAGAAGAATTTAGGGGTAGTGATTTCTGACAGTCTCAAAATGGATGAGCAGTGTGGTTGGGCAGTAGGAAAAGCAAGTAGGATGCTTGGCTGCATAGCTAGAAGTATAACAAGCAGGAAGACGGAGATTGTGATCCCCTTATATAGAGCGCTGGTAAGACCACATTTGGAGCAGTGTTCCCTCTAAATTTTTTTCGGGGTGAGCGGAAAAGTATAGTGTCTGAGCGGCAGTCCCTTTGGCACTGGGCGGCATATAAGTATAAATAAATAAAGTAAGTAAGTAAGTAAGTAAGTAAGTAAGTAAGTGTGGGCGTGCACTATCACACGTGAGCAAGTTCTTGCATCCATAATTCTATCCTTTCTATGTCTTCCTCCCTCTTTCCTCCCTCCCACTTTCCTTTCTATCTCTCCCTCCCTCTTTTCTTTCTATCTTTCCCTCCCTCTTTCCTTTCTATCTCTCCCTCCCTCTTTCCTTTCTATCTCTCCCTCCCTCTTTCCTCCCTCCCTCTTTCCTTTCTATCTCTCCCTCTTTTATTTCTATCTTTCTTTCCCCCTGCCTTTCTCCAAGCCCTTCCTTTTCCCTCTCCCTAACTACCCCCTTCTCCCTCCTTTCTATCTCTCCCTCCCCCTTTCTCTCTCCCTTCCTTCATCTTTCAATCCCTCTCTCTCTCCATCCCTCTTCCTTTCTCTCTTCCTTCCTTCATCTCTTTTTTGCTCTTTCTCTCTCCCTCCTTCCCTCCCTCTATGTCTTTCCCTCCCCCTCCTTCCCCCCTCTCTTTCTCTCTCTCTTGCTTTCTTTCACGCTTTCTTTCTCATTCTCTCTCCCCTCCTTTCTCTCTCTCTTTCTCTCTCGTTCACCACGCCGGCAACAGAGAGAAAAAGAGAGAGAGAGAGAGATGGAGAGAGAGTGGAGGGCGTCATTGTCTTCGCCTCTGCCTGGCGGCTCTGCAGCGAAGAGGAAGCAGCCGCGCACCGCCTCCCGGGAGCCCGGCTGACTTTTGGAGCTATTTTGTTTTCGGCCGGGCGGAGGCGGCGCGCGGAGGCGAAGACACGGCGCCCGTCCAAGCTCCGCCTCCCGGGAGCCCAGCCGACTTTTGGAGCCGTTTTGTTTTCAGCTGGGCTCCCGGGGGGCGGAGCGTGGCCGGGCACCGTGTCTTCGCCTCCGCGTGCCGCCTCCGCCCGGCTGAAAACAAAACGGCTCCAAAAGTCGGCCGGGCTCCTGGGAGGCAGAGTGTGGGCGGGCGCCGTGTCTTCGCCTCCGTGCGGCTCTGCAGCGAAGAGGAAGTAGCCGCGCACCGCCTTCCGGGAGCCCGGCCGACTTTTGGAGCCATTTTGTTTTCGGCTGGGCGGAGGCGGCGCACGGAGGCGAAGACACGGCGCCCGGCCACGCTCCGCCTCCCGGTATCCCAGCCGACTTTTGGAGCCTGCTCGCCGCCCGCCTGCTGCGAGCGGTGGGCGGCGAGCAGGCAGCCCGGCGGCCAGGTGTTTGGGGGGCAGCCGGCGCGCGCTCCCCAAATCTCCCTGCCAGCCCACCCGCACGGAACATTCAAAATAAGAAAACCCTTCGTCTTCGCTCTTACTTTGAATGTTCCGGGCGGGCGCGCAGGCAGGGAGATGGGAAGAGCGCGCGCCGGCCCGCGCGCCCGCCAGCCTCCGTAGAACGCCTGCCCCCCCTCTCTTGCAGCGGAGAAGAAAGAGAGGCCGGGCGGGTGGGGGGCAGGGCCGAGAGGCCTGGAGCGCATGCGGGCCGGAGGCCCCATGGAGAGGCAGGTGTGGCCGCGGCTCCCTTCTACTGCCCGCGCCCCCCCCCGCCCCCCCGCAGGCTGGCAGGGGGATGGGGAGTGCGCGGCCGAGGAAAAGGGTGCGCGGGGGGTATTTTGGAGCGCGCGCGCGCTCACGTGCGCAGCTTACAGGGAACGGTGATTTGGAGTACTGTGTTCAGTTCTGGAGACCTCACCTACAAAAAGATATTGACAAAATTGAACGGGTCCAAAGACGGGCTACAAGAATGGTGGAAGGTCTTAAGTATAAAATGTATCAGGAAAGACTTAATGAACTCAATCTGTATAGTCTGGAGGACAGAAGGAAATGGGGGGACATGATCGAAACATTTAAATATGTTAAAGAGTTAAATAAGGTTCAGGAGGGAAGTATTTTAATAGGAAAGTGAACACAAGAACAAGGGGACACAATCTGAAGTTAGTTGGGGGAAAGATCAAAGGCAACATGAGAAAATATTATTTTACTGAAAGAGTAGTAGATCCTTGGAACAAACTTCCAGCAGACGTGGTTGGTAAATCCACAGTAACTGAATTTAAACATGTCTGGGATAAACATACTGTATATCCATTGTAAGATAAAATACAGGAAATAGTATAAGGGCAGACTAAATGGACCATGAGGTCTTTTTCTGCCGTCAGTCTTCTATGTTTCTATGTTTCTATGTATACTTTTTAAAACCATGTACACTTTCTACAAACTTCAAACTTGACAGCTTCAAGACTTGTGGACTTCAACTCCCAAAATTCCTCCACCAGTCGTGCTAGCTCAGAAATGGGAATTGAAGTCCACAAACCTTAAACTTGCCAGGTTTGAAGACCCTTGCACTCCTAACCCCTAACTCAGGGGTCTTCAAACTTGAGAGCTTTAAGACAAGTTTTAAAGACAGACCAATGGAGTTCACAAGCAAGGGACATTAATGCCCACATTTTTTCTAGGGCTGCCTTTTTGACTGCTTAAGAATGAGTTATTATGACTCTAAAACTGGAAAGGCTGCTTGCCTGCACAATGGAAATGTTGAAAAATAAATTAACTGACTGCAAGAAATCTCCAAGGGGGAGGGAGTACTATAGTTAACACATCAACTCCTCACTCTCTCTCTCTCTCTCTCTCACACACACACAAATCCCACCTGCTCTGCCTGCAAGAGCTCAGTGCCCTAAAACTATCAAGCACTTTCAATATTCTGATATTGAACAATTCATGTTTCAGGTTCTATAAGCAGAGTCAGTTCAAGTTGAAATGGATTTACCAAAAGATTAACAAAACTAACAGTGGAAGTATTTAGACTGTTTATACTTCAACAGGTATCAGGATTATTAAAGGACTGGGAATTTCAAAAATATTGGCAGGTGAGATGGCAAACAGGCTAACAGTTTAACAAGATTGTGTGATCAGGGCTATAAGCCAAGCAATTTTTATTCCTTAGGTGCTCCAAAAATTACCAATCACAACAGTCTTTCAGACTATTCTCTGCAATAATAGAATGAAAGTAACCTTCACTCTTAAAGGCAAACTAAAATGAGATGGCAGGCTTAAAATGTAAATCGTATGAGACTACCGTAATTAGGCTAGAACCAACAGATTTGGGATGCAAAAATCAGGACACTAGCTCGATAGTAGCAAAGAGTTAAAATCGTCCATAAATTAGTTCTGCTATATGGTGATTTTCCAGACTTTAGTAGCTCAGATCATGTAGCCTTTAGTAACAACTTCTTGAGAGCGAGATAGATTTATTTATTTATTTATTTATTTATTTATTTATTTATTTATATTTTATATGTTATTTTTTATTTTTTATTCATTTATTTATTTATTTGTATGCCGATGTAGGAGGGTTGGTGCTTGCATTTTTCTGCTGCCTAAGATTCAAATAAAAAAGGAACTCAACTCTTCTTGATTTAAGATTATCCACAAAAGAGGGTCCTTTTGCAAAAATTAGGAAAACTGGAATTCTTACTCTGTATAACTGGATGGAGAAAGTCTCATGTCTGAAACTCTGGAAAACTGGTGTTTATAAGACATTACAGACAATGCTAAACTGAACGAATCATTAGTCAATATCAGTGTGGGTATTTCCAGCAGTGGTCTATGTATAATAGAGTATGCATAATAGAAAAACAAATTAACTGACTGCAAGAAGTCTCCAAGGCGGGAGGGAGTACTATAGTTACTACATCCCCTCCTCCCTCTCTCTCTCTCTCTCTCTCTCTCTCACACACACACACACACACAAATCCCACCTGCTCTGTCTGCAAGAGCTCAGCACCATAAAACTACCGAACGCTGCTAGTGCCTCCATCTTCAATCGTTTTTTTCATGTTCATCAAGTTCATCAAGAATCATAAGGTACAATGGTACCGTGGAACTGAAGAGGCAGCTTTTCCAGGATCAGGGATGAAGGCAGAAGTGGAGTCAGATGGTCAGAAGTGAAGGCAAGGACAGTAGGGTTGAATTAACTGGAAAATGCTAGGCAGAGGCAGCTGTGGCGGCTCCAGCAGCTTCCCTTCGAGGAGCGATGGCACTGGGGATGTCACATCCACACCCCAGGCCCCCGCCATTGAATTGCAAGGCTGAGGAGGTCAGCAAACAGGCCCTGAAGGGGCAGAGCCATCTTCTGCACTGGCGCTGTCTTCCGCCTCGGCTTGGGCAAATGGCTGTGGCAGGAGCCAGGCAGGGGCTTTGGAGCTGCCTGAGCTGGGGAGAGCCGGCCTGGCTCAGGCTGAGGAGATCAGCAAACAGGCCCTGAAGGGGCACAGCTGTCTTCTGCACCAGCGGCATCTTCCGCATCGGAGAGCTGACCCAGCTCAGGCAGCTCCAAAGCCCCTGCCCGGCCCCTGCCACAGCCGCTCGCCCAAGCCGATGTGGAAGACGACGTCAGTGTGGAAGACAGCTCTGCCCCTTCACTGTCTGTTTGCCGACCTCCTCAGTCTCGCAATTTAGCGTCGGGAGCCTAGGGTGTGGACATCCCCGGTGCTGCTGCTCCTCGAAGGGAAGCTTCAGAGCCGCCTCAGCAATTGCGACCGCTGCTGCCGCCGCTGCCTCCACCAGGACTGGTTAACTTGGGCGACCCACCCATCTTGTCCCTGCCAGCCGGAGGCCCCAGACAGCTGCCTAGAAAGCAATGTTTTGCTGCTGGTGCTACGCCCAGCACCCCGCCCATCCTCGGGACCAAGCTGCCGGCCTCCCGCCAAGTGCTGCTGGGTGGCCTTGGCAGCATATGATGTATAAGATACACCCAATTTTTTAAAAGTAAAAAGGTGTGTCTTATTCACCGAAAAATACAGTATATAATTTTTGCCTTAAACTACTATTATGATCGGTAGTTAATGTCTTTATTGAATAAAAAGGAGGGAACAATACAACACATTATTAAAATAAAAAGTGAAAAGTAAAGAAGAGTTAAAGAAGAGAAGAGGAAAGGGAAGAAGAAAAGAGAAAGAAAAGAAGAAAGAAAAAGAGAAGGAAACTGTGCATATATACAACAGAGACACTCTTTGTTGATTATCATGTCTCACAGCCTTTATAGACGTTACATTTCTATTAATTACTTATTATTTCTGATATTTTTGTTGTCATTGGTTTATATAGGAAGAATTTTGATTTCTAAAACTGAAGTTTTATCCCATTGTTGTTATATAGTGAGTCACTTGTATATGGTTTCAACATCGTAAATAGAAATTTCTATCCTTCTGTTAGGTCTTTATTTTTAATGAAGTTGTAGAATGGAAGTTTAGATAGTAGGTTCCATTGTAGTTCAATCAAGGTTTTGGAGACATTTTTGGTCTAGCCAAGTGAACCATTTCTTTCAGACTTTGTAAAATTGTAATTCTTCTTTATCTTGCAATTCCAGGGTCATCTTTGTCAGCTCAGCACACATTGTCTTGTTGATAAAATGTAAAGTGATGGGGATATCATGTTTCCAGTTTGGGGAAAAGGCTATTCTTGCCAGAGTTAGTATATTTATTAACAGGTATCTGTCTTTTTTGTCAATTTGGTGCCAGATTATATCTAAAAGGAAGAGTTCTGGGTTAAATGGGATGGGTCTTTGAATAATTTGCTGCATATAATTTTTTTATTTTTCACCAGAAAGTTTTTGATTTGGGACAGGACCCCTATGACAATCATTAAGTGTTGTACCACATGATTCTTGACAAATCTTTTTCTTTTATGTACACTGAGAGCATATGCACAAGACAAATTCCTTGCGTATCCAATCACACTTGGCCAATAAAGAATTCTATCTAAAAAGGAAGTACAAGATCTATTTCACAGACAGAAGCCTAGAAAAGCACCAAGCCCAGACAAGGTAACTCCTTCTTGCTTAAAAGTCTGTGCTGAACAATTGGCCCCCATCTTCACCAAAATCTTCAACAAATCATTAGAGATGTGCTATATTACTTCCTGCTTCAAACGCTCTACTATCATCCCAGTGCTGAAGAAGCCCTCCATCAGGGAACTCAATCACTACAGACCAGTTGCTCTAACATCTGTAGTTATGAAAACCTTTGAAAGGCTAGTGATGTCCCACTTGAAAACCATCATGGATCCACTGTTAGACCCCTGCAATTTGTATACCAAGCAAATAGATCGACAGATGATGCTGTTAATATGGCTTTGCACTACATCCTACAACATCTTGAATCTCCAAAGACCTACACTAGGGTCCTTTTTGTAGACTTTTAGTTCAGCATTCAACACCATCATACTGGACATTCTTTTAACTAAGCTAAATCAGCTAGCAGTACCTGAACACACTTGTAAGTGGATCATAAGCTTCCAAACAGACAGAAAGCAACAGGTCAAGCGAGGCAAAATCACACCAGATACCTGTACAATTAGCACAGCCCCCCCCCCCAAGGCTGTGTACTCTCCCCACTTCTCTCTATACACCAATGACTGCATCTCAAATGATCCACCTGTTAAACTACTGAAGTTTGCAGACAATACAACTGTGATCAGACTCATTCGAGATAATGATGAATCTGCACACAGACGGAAGGATAGTTGTTCAACCTGGAGATGTATGTGAGCTTGTTTCTGCTTGTTAAAATCATATAGGTTCTTATGACCTATATAACAGTAATTTCTTTCTTTAATTACTAACCATCGTTGCCAAAAGGCACTTGTAGGTCAGTTTTGTTTCAAGCTGAATCACATTTTTTTCAATTCAGACTTCAATAGGCCTTGGATCAAGCATTACCAAATGTACAAGCTAGATTCAAAAGACAGAAGGAACCCAAGATTTCATTGCTAACATTTGATTGATAACGCAGGAGTTCCAAAAATATGTGTAGGGTTTTTTATTCATTATACTAGGTTTTTTTGACTGTGTAGACCACAGCAAATTACAGGTTTCCTTTGAAAGCATTATAGCCCTGACTTTAAGGATACTCACAATTTATGTTCACAATTTGAATACAAGATAGTTTAAACCACTAGATCTGCCTGTAGAAAAATATTTATGGCTGCGAAAAAAACAGAATGGAATATGGAACAACTAAATAGGTCAAATACATAGCAAAGTTATAGAGTGGTGCCTCTACTTAAGAACTTAATTCATTCTGTGACCAGGTTCTTAAGTAGAAACCTTCTTAAGTAGAAGCAATTTTTCCCATAGGAATCAATGTAAAAACAAATAATGTATGTTAATCCACAAAATTGCACCAGACACGAATGCTAGAAACCTTCGAACAAAAATAGGGGAATTGGAATGCTTGGTGAAAGAAAATAATATTGATATTATTGGCATAACAGAAAGCTGGTGGACAGAAAAAAACCAATGGGACACAAAGATTCCAGGTTACAAACTGTATAGGATGGAAAGGAGAGGGAGAAATGGTGGTGGTGTGGCCTTGTACATAAATGAGGAGTTAGAATCTCATGAACTTGAAATTCAAGAAAATTCAAACTCACCCACAGAAACATTGTGGATAAAAATCGCAAGAGAAGAAACTAATCTGACGTTAGGGATCTGCTATCACCCTCCCAACCTAACTCCAGAGGCAGATTTTATTTGAAAAATGAATTTAAGGAGACCTCAAAAAGAAAAAGGGTATTTATAATGGGGGACTTCAACTATTCCAAAATAGATTGGGTAAATTCTTGTTCTACACATGAAAGAGAGAAAAGATTCTTGGACATGTTAGCTGATTATTCCCTTGAGCAGATGGTCACGGAACCAACCAGAGGAAAGGGGATCCTGGACTTGGTTCTAACTAATGCACAAGATTTGGTTCATGATGTCTTTGTAACGAAACCCATAGGAACCAGCGATCACAACATAATAACCTTCAACTTAACCATGGATAGCAAATTGTCAGTGAAAACTAACACAGAGACCTTAAACTTTCACAGAGGGAATTTCGCCAAAATGAGGAAAATAGTAAAGAAGAAACTAAATGGAACAGTTAAAAAAGTCAAATCCCTCCAAAATGCTTGGAAACTTTTTAAAAATATGTTACAACAGGCGCAACTTTAATGCGTTCCTAAAAGAAGAAAGAGGACTGGAAAGTCCAAGAGGATACCAGTATGGCTTACGAATGATGTAAAGGAGGTTATTGGAAAGAAGAAAAACTCATTTAAGAAATGGAAGGTGCTTCCTCCGAGGAGAGCAGGAAGAAGCACAAACTCTGGCAGACAAAATGCAAGGCGATAGTCAGGAAAGCCAAGAGAGATTTTGAGGAGCATATAGCAAAGAATATTAAAAATAATAACAAAACCTTTTTTAAGTACATCAGAAACAGGAACCCAACCAGAAAAGCAGTTGGGCCACTCAATGACAATGGTCAGAAGGGGATCATCAGAGAAGACAAGGAGATTGCTGAGAGACTAAATGACTTCTTTGCCTCCATTTTCACTGAGGAGGATAGAGAGCATTTACCTGCCACTGAATTAGTTTTTTCAGGGAGGGAATTAGAAGAATTAAACCAGATAGAGATAAACAATGAAGATATTCTTGCATGCCTTTCTAAACTAAATGTCAACAAATCGCTGGTTCCAGATGGCATCCACCCTAGAGTTCTCAAGTAACTCAAGTGTGAAATTGCTGAACTTTTAGCTAAAATATATAATCTTTCTCTAAGATCAGGCACTGTACCTGAGGATTGGAGGGAGGCAAATACAGTGGTACCTCGAGATACGAGTTTAATTCGTTCCGGACCTGGGCTCTTAAGTCGAGCAGCTCTTATCTCGAACGACTTTTCCCCATAGGAATTAATGTAAATAATTTTAATTGGTTCCAGCCCTCAAAAAACTCACAGTTAGTCTAAATTATGCAGAAAGACATGTTTTTAATGAAGAAATGTACATGTACATATAAATGAATAATGAAGTTTCTTTCACTTAACTTGTAAACTTTCTTAAACTTTTAAATTTACATATGTTCAACTTCTCTGCCACCCAATCCTGTAGGACAGAGGTCCCCAACCCTTTTTGCACCAGGGACCGGCTTTAAGCGATCAAGAGAGGAATGGGTGAATGAATGGACGGAGGGTGGGAAGGAAGGAAGGAAAGAGGGAAGGGACAGGAACAGAGGAAGGAAGCAAGGAAACTTATGAAAGGGGAGAGTAAGAGAGGAATGAGTGAAGGGAGGGAGGGAGGGAAGAAGGTGGGAAGGAGAAAGAAAAGAAGAAATAGAGGAAGGGAAGGTAAAAGAGAGAAAGAAAAAGAGCAAGAAAGAAAGCTGCAAGCACCCCCCCGAGCCCCCCAGGCCGGCTGCAACCTTTTAAAACACGCGCGCCGCTTCGCAGCTGTCTCCTGAAGCCGAACGCGGAAGTTAGCGTTTGGCTTCAGGAGACAGCTCCTTGGCGCTTGTATCTCGAATTTGGGCTTGTAAGTAGAACAAAAATATCTCTCCCCTCCCAGCTCTTATCTCGAGTTGCTCTTAAGTAGAGCAGCTCTTATGTCGGGGTTCCACTGTATAACCCCAATCTTCAAGAAAGGATCCAGAAGTGATCCAGGAAATTATAAACCAGTCAGTTTAACCTCAGTTCCAGGCAAAGTGATGGAAACAATTATTAATGATAAAATTACTGGGCACATAGAAAAACAGGCATTGCTGAAAGAAAATCAACATGGTTTCTGCAAAGGCAAATTATGTCTTATTAAATTGTTAAAATTCTTTGAGGGTGTAAATAAACACATTGATAAAGGGGACCTTGTTGATATTGTATATCTTGACTTTCAAAAGGATTTTGACAAAGTCCCTCACCAAAGGCTCCTAAAAAAATCTCTTCAGCTACGGAATTAGAGGACAGGTCTTGTCCTGGATTGGTAACTGGCTAAATTGTTGAAAGCAAAGAGTGGCAATAAATGGACAATTCTCTGGATGGAAAGAAGTGAGAAGTGGTGTACCCCAAAGTTCAGTTTTGGGACCTTTACTTTTTAATTTATTCATTAATGATCTGGATGTAGAAGTAAATAGTGAGGTAGCGAACTTTGCTGATGACACTAAATTGTTTCGGGGAGTGAAAAGTGAAACTGATTGTCGGGAGCTCCAGAAGGATCTCTTGAAATTGAGTGAGTGGGCAACAAAGTGGCAAATGCATTTTAACCTAAACAAGTGCAAAGTTATGCATATCAAAGCAAAGAACTCCAATTATACCTACCAACTGATGGGGACCAAGCTTTCTGAGACAACCTAAGAAAGGGATTTTGGGATTTTGGTGGACAGCTCAATGAAGATGTCAACCCAGTGTGCAGCAGCAGTATAAAAAAAAAAGCAAATTCCATGCTTGGCATGATTAGGAAGGGAATCAAAAATAAGTCAGTAAGTTTTGTATTGCCTCTGTACAAATCGATGGTGAGACCACACTTGGAGTACTGTGTAAGTTCTGGTCACTTCACCTCAAGAAAAATATAATGGAACTGGAAAAGGTGCAAAAAAGGGCAACGAGTATGATCAAGGAAATGGAGCACCTCCTTTATGAAACCAGGTTGCAACACTTTGGTCTCTTCAGCCTTGAAAGATGGCATTTAAGGGGTGACTTGATCGAAGTGTAAAAAATCATGCATAGGATAGAAAAGGTGGATAGAGAAAAAATATTTTCTCTATCACACAATGCTAGGATGAGGGGGCACTCCCTAAAGCTTATAGGTAAGAAAGCAAGGACAAATAAAGGGAAATATTTCTTCACCCAGAGGGTCATTGGTTTATGGAATTCACTTCCAGAAGAGGTCGTGACAGCTGTCAGCCTTGATACTTCAAGGCAGGATTAGACTGATTCATGGATGCCAAGTGTTTCAGTGGTCCAAGTGCCGCCTCTATGTTTGTTGAGGCAGGCAGGATTCCCTTGAGTACCATTTGTTGGGGGTCATGGAAAAGGAAGAGTTTTGCCTTCTGTTTCTGCTCAAGATCCCCATGTACAATTGGTGGGCTACTGTGTGACACAGAATGCTGGACTTGATGGGCTTTGGCCTGATTCAGCATGGCTCTTCTTATGTTCGTATATGAAAATATGTAATGATAAACAAAGAAATGTAGAAGAAATAAAGATAGGAATTAAAACTGCTGGAAGAAGCAGTTACTTCAAATAGACAGATGATGTTACGTAGGTGACTGGAAGTAAATAGGGCAAAGAATTCATTATGTAAAGTGCAAAAGGTGATCTAGTACTCAATACTAAATAAACAAAAAATATTTAATTTATGTGCAGTGCCAAACCAATGTTGATACATTGAAATGGTAACAGACTACCAGAAAATCTTAGTAAAGAAAAATGGATGCCTTTGGTTTTGATTGCACAGAAATTGTTGAACATATCTTGGATGCAAGTAGAAGAAATTATTTAATATTATATGAAATAAAACTAAACAAATAATAATGACCTAAATATTTTGGACATTAAATGAAAAGGCAAATGTTCACTAAGATCCTGTTTTTGGAAAAAAAGGAAGATAGTTGACAAACTGTCTAACTAAAGACCTAAAGAAGAATAAAGAATGATGATACAATAAAGTACAAGAAATTCAAGCAAGTTATTACTGACAAAGAATTCCTAGCAAAATGATGCACAACAGATTGCTACACAACAATAAATACACCACGGTTTCTTCTTTATTTTTCTCTTATCAGATATAGCTTCTGCAACCAAGAAAATTTCTATTTATGATTCTGCAGATTTAATTCTGTTTTCACTGATCAATCTATAAAAGATATAGTATTTTTTGACATGTACTAAAGTACAATGTGCAGAAGAACTACTAGTTAATAAAAGGGAAAATATCAGTTTGAGAATAAAAGTAGGATATTTTTTTTGAGAAATGAAACCTGTACTTAGTTTCTTTTGAGAAATTGATGTAAATAAACCAAATATTTGAAATCAGAATATTAGATTAGATTAGATTAGATTTATTGGCTTTATATGCCGCCCCTATTCGCAGACTCGGGGCGCCTCACAACAATGGCAAAAACAGTACATAGTGACAAATCTAATATTTACCAATCTAATTACAGTTTTAGGTTAAAAAATTCATAAAAGCAACCCCAATATATATAAAAAACAAGCACACAATCAGTCAAACACCAAAACAAAATGGGCAAGGGGGAGATGTTTCAATTCCCCCATGCCTGACGGCAGAGGTGGGTTTTAAGGAGTTTACGAAAGGCAAGGAGGGTGGGGGCAATCCTAATCTCAGGGGGGAGCTGGTTCCAGAGGGTCGGAGCCACCACAGAGAAGGCTCTTCCCCTGGGTCCCGCCAGACAACATTGTTTAGTCGACGGGACCCAAAGAAGGCCAACTCTTGTGATCGGAAACTGAGTGTTGGGAGTAATATAGGCATACTTAGAGAAGCCCATAATTGCTCTCGCAGCTGCATTCTGCACGATCTGAAGTTTCTGAACACTTTTCAAAGGTAGCCCCATGTAGAGAGTGTTACAGTAGTTGAGCCTCGAGGTGATGAGGGCATGAGTGACTGTGAGCAATGACTCCCGGTCCAAATAGGGCCGCAACTGGAGCACCAGGCGAACCTTGGCAAACACCCCCCTCGCCACAGCTGAAAGATGTTTCTCTAATGTGAGCTATGGATCGAGGGGGATGCCCAAGTTGCGGACCCTCTCTGAGAGGGTCAATCCTTCTCCCCTCAGGGTAATGGACGGGCAGATGGAGTTGTCCTTGGGAGGCAGAACCCACAGCCACTCCGTCTTATCCGGGTTGAGTTTGAGTCTATTGACACCCATCCAGACTCCAACAGCCTCCAGGCACTGGCACATCACTTCCACTGCTTCGTTGACTGGACATGGGGTGGAGATGTAAAGCTGGGTATCATCAGCATACTGATGATACCTCACCCCATGTCCTTGGATGATCTCCTGCAGCGGTTTCATGTAGATATTAAATAGCAGGGGGGAGAGGACCGACCCCTGAGGCACACCACAAGGGAGAGACCTCGAGGTCGACCTCTGACCCCCCACTAATACTGACTGCGACTGACCGGAGAGGTAGGAGGAGAACCACTGAAGAACAGTGCCTCCCACTCCCAACCCCTCCAGCTGGCGCAGAAGGATACCATGGTCGATGGTATTGAAAGCCGCTGAGAGGTCAAGAAGCACCAGGACAGGATAAACCCCTGTCCCGGGCTCGCCAGAGATCATCCATCAACGCGACCAAAGCAGTTTCCGTGCTGTAACCGGGCCTGAAACCTGACTGCTGAGGATGTAGATAATCGGCTTCTTCCAAGGACCACTGGAGCTGGAGCGCCACCACCTTCTCAACAACTTTCCCCATAAAGGGAAGGTTGGAGACTGGACAATAGTTATTAAGTACGGCTGGGTCCAGGGAAGGCTTCTTGAGGAGGGGGCGCACAAGTGCCTCTTTATACGGAGCCAGAAAGGACCCCCTCCCCAAAGTAGCGTTGATAATCTCCTGGACCCAGCTCTGCGTCACCTCCCTGTAGCCGAGACCAGCCAGGAGGGACACGGATCCAGTAAGCAGGTGGCAGAACTCACAGCTCCAATGGCCTTGTCCACTTCATCAGGTGTCACCAGATCAAACTCTTCTCTCTGAAAACCTTCTGGATCCATCAGGCGTCTGGGGCGGAACCTCCTAATCAGTTCCGCCTCCCTGCCGGGAAGGATTGCAGCCAGGAAGTTAAGCCGCAGTAGGAAATGATCTGACCATGACAAAGGCAACAGTTCTAAGCCCCTTAGTCTCAGATCATTACTCAATTGCTCAGAGAGGAATATCATATTGGGTGCGTGTCCACCCTCGTGAGTTGGACCCTGAACTACTTGAGTCAGGTCCATGGCTGTCATGGTGGCCATGAACTCCTGTGCCAGTCCAGAGGAACCACCGAGTGACGGCAGATTGAAGTCCCCCAGGACAATAAGTCCGGGAAACTCCACCGCCAACCCGTCCACCTCCTCGAGTAGCACAGGCAGGGCTGTTGACATGCAGCTGGGAGGCAGGTACGTGAGTAACAAGCCCACCTGAACCCCTAAGTCCAACTTCACCAGGAGGGACTCGCAACCCGCAACCTCTGGAACAATGAGCCTACGCAGGCAAAGGCTCTCCCTGGCTATAATAGCCACTCCTCCCCCCCTTCCCTGGGGTCGAGGCTGGTGCCATACCCAAAACGCAGCTGGGCAAATTTCAGAGAGAGGAACTCCTCCCTCCGGGCCCAGCCAGGTTTCGGTCACACAAGCCAGGTCGGCCTCCTCATCCAGGATCAAATCCCGGATGAGGAGAGCTTTATTTACCACCGACCTGGCATTGAGTAGCAGCAGCCTGAGCCCAGGGCCAGAATTACGTTAATTTATACATGGTATGCTTGTGAGTGTGTTTGCTATTACATGGGGTTTTTCTTAAATCGTTAAATATTTTAATTAATTGCATTGTTGTGACTGTTTTACTTGTTGTGAGCCGCCCCGAGTCTTCGGAGAGGGGCGGCATACAAGTCCAACTAATAAATAAATAAATAAAGAAATTACACTCATCACCAGTACCTTGGGTTGAGCTCATGGAGCCGGAAGAAGGGATCGCTACTAAGCAGCGATCACTCTTTCTCCTGGAACGGCTAGCTCCATGGTCCCCGCCATATCTGCCTCTCTCCAGCAATTATTATTAATGTAATTAGCTGTGCGGCAGGAATATTCAACATTCATAATGTGGAATCATGACGTGGCCTTTATGGACATTAACTCATAATGTTAAATGTACTTGCATGTTGTAGAGCAGTGGCGGCAACGCTTTCTGGGCTGGGGCGATGGCTGGTATGCCCACAGAGATAGCTGTGTGCCCCCTGTGCCATAGATTCGCAATCATGGTTGTAGAGAATTGAGGCTGGGAGCACAGAATAAATTCAATAGAAAGTGGAGATGTGGGACAAATTCCACTTGCCAAAAGTTAACAATGTTCTATTTTAAAAAAACATTTGACCATAATTATAGATAGAACCTTAAAATTAGGTAAGCTGCATTTACCCAGAAAGGCAAGTAAATTTACCATTTTATCCTTTTCTGTTAAAGGCCTTCTGTTCCAGCTTATTCAGACTTACCATTCATCAGAATATCCCCCCACAGAAATCCTGCTGCAGCATCAGAATCTCCTTTTAGTCCGCCTCGTCCATACGTTAACCATTATATGGATTATATCCGATCATTGCCCAGCAGTCCTTCTCTCTCCATGATCTCAGCTGCTCGGGGACTGAGCCCTGCAGATGGTGAGTTAAAATCTGGTTTCCTATTTGCTGTTATAGTTGCATTATCTGTGGTGGCCTGAAATGTTAATAAATATTGATATCATTTTATAGTTACATTAATTTTTTTAAAGCATTTCTTCAAATCATTTACAGATTCATTAATACTTATTACATCATAATTGGTTTAGCATTTTATTTTCTTAAGGCCAGCCATTTATACATTACATTTTAGTTGTTTTTAAAATAGAAGTAAACTAAAATATATGTTTTTCATCCTGCTCAGGTAAAATTATAAATATAATGAGAAATTCTTGAGGATGCCAAGACAAGGCTATTTTATGACCTTCTTACACGCCATAAGAAATGATAAATAAATTTTATCTATTTTCCATTGCACTTCGATAATTTGGAAAAAAAATATCATTCTTCTCAAGTTGAATTGTTTGGGGAAGGTGTCGTAATAACAGATTTAGGGATCTAACTACTGTTATCCATTAAGGAATAAATTAATTAATCTATTTAGATGACAGTGTAACCAGTAAAAGTTATAACAAAGCTAATGCATACATTGCTAAAACAGAGTCAGAATTGATTATTATAATTGTAGAAATTCATGAAAGGAGCACAACTGACTTCAGTCCAACTCTATGTACAAATATTTCATTTTGTTTAGAATCAGATCAAAACTAAACTATTTAAACTTAATGGTTGTTGAAATAATTTTCACAATTTTAAGAGTGTATTTGATGCAAGAAGAAGGAAAGTAGCTTTTGATTCCCTGCACACATAGTTATTCCATTCATTGATTCAATACAAAAATGGAAAATATAATAGTATCCTTACAGGATTCAATCCTGACCCAATTAGCAATAGTATTTAGGCTTATATACCGCTCCATAGCACTTTACAGCTCTCCCTAGATCAGTGGTGGTGAACCTTTATTCCTTGGATGCCAGAAGAGCGTGTCACATGCTATTGAGCATGTGTGAGTGCCCACACCCATAATTCAGTGCCTAGGGAGGGTGAAAACAGCTTCCTCCATTCCCCCAGAGGCCCACTGGGGGCCAGAAATAGCCTGTTTTCCAACTTTTGGTGGGCCCAGTAAGCTCTTGTTTCACTCTCCCCAAGCTCCAAAGGTTCCCTCCCCATCTCTGAATAAGCTGGAACAGAAGGCCTTTAACAGAAAAGGATAAAATGGTAAATTTACTTGCCTTTCTGGGTAAATGCAGCTTACCTAATTTTAAGGTTCTATCTATAATTATGGTCAAATGTTTTTTTAAAAATAGAAAATTGTTAACTTTTGGCAAGTGGAATTTGTCCCACATCTCCACTTTCTATTGAATTTATTCTGTGCTCCCAGCCTCAATTTTGCATTGTCCATTTTGTCGCATCTTTCCACCCCAAGACTATTACCACCTGAGCGCTTTCTATCGCTGCTTGTTTTATTTCTCTGTATTCTCCCATCTCACTACTTTTTACTAATACTGCCATTTCCTTAGTAATCGTCCATTTTATATTTAATATCCTATTAATATCCTCCTGCAGTTTTTGCCAAAAGTTCTGCACCACTGGGCATTCCCAGAGCATATGCATAAACACTCCCTTATCTTGGCACCCATGCTAACAGATACCTTTAACGTTCTGCTGAAAGTGTGCAAGTTGAACAGGTGTGTAATACCACTTATGTAATATTTTCCTACTCATTTCCCTAACTCTTGTATTCTTGATTTTCCTTATATTCTCTACTCTATTTTCCATCTGTTGCACCTCTACTTGTATCTCATTTTGCCACCATTTGGTCAATCCTTGGATCACATCCCCATCTGACTTCACTAACATCTTATATATATTGCTTGCTTGCACCTTAGTACCCTCAGTTTTTTCTCTTATTATTTTCTCTAATTCTATCTCCTCCCTAAATAGTGCTTCTTCTTTCTCTACCACCCAAATATTTGATGAGCATCAGGAGTGGAATTGGGCAGGAAGGAGACTAAAATGGTTGGGAAATAAAGAGGGCAATCCACAGTTTCCTATAGATTCATAAGCTGGGGGTGGAGGGGGGATGAGTGATTTATAACTGAGGCCAAAGATTTTTGGAAAGATTCCCTCCATGACCCACCCATTTCAGAGTTATCTGGCCACTTTCACCCAGATTACTTTCATTTCCTTCACTTGATATTTTTGGAGTGATTTTATCCATTCTTAAGCACCTAGGAGGCGACCAAACACTTTTCGTCCAGATGGAGAAATGACAGAAACTCAAATCTTTATGTGCTTTGAAACGTTTTCAGACAAAACAAACACACAATGTTTTGTGTCCCTCTGGTTGAAACGTTTGTAGCAGAGCAAGACAGAGGCAGAGATGATCCCAACATCTAATCCTAATTTATACACATATCTGAAAGCTTTGGAGGTATTTTTAAGTGCATCTGAAAAACATTATTATGGTCTAATACTGCAAAGCTTCAAAATTAACCAACCCCAATTGGTTTCCTTAACATTTTGTATATAAACCAAATACCACTCACTCATCATCATGAAATCTCCAGAACCATAAAGTCTACAAACTTGAAACTTGGCACATCTGTTCCTCTTGGCTTCTAGGTGCTCACTAAGAAAGAATTTTTCAAAATTACCATCAGATCATTAATTATTTCTTATATGATAATTATTATTAGCATGTTCTGATACTAAGGAGTTAGACGTTCTACTCCCCCTCCCACCTGAAAAGAACTGCTAGTGGGCATCGCCAGCATGTGACTCATCTGGCCTATGGGCTGGGAGTTTAGACATAGTGAAATGGTACTGGATACATTTTATGATGAAACCTATTAAATATACTTGGTTCACATTCAAAATATATATAAAATGGAGTTTTATTTTGCTTTCTAGCTAGTGATAAAAATGTTTAATCAATGTTACAGTATTTGCCAAGCAAATAATGTCCTATACAGTAGTTATATGTTTCTTAGAATTTGAATACCTGTGGAAGTCTTGCGCCATACCTATTAGTTCATCAGTTAATGCCAAAAGCTTTGACAGTTTCAGATATTTCTGTGGGATGGTGTGATTTTTAAGTACCAACACTGTGGTCATGGAAGACCTATAAGTTCAATTAGTATTGGTTATAAATCTTAGGGAGGCGGAACCGATTAGGAGGTTCCGCCCCAGACGCCTGATGGACCCTGAGGGCTTACAGAGGGCACTTGGGGTTTTACCAGATTCACTCGTCCACAGCTCGACAGAGTCTCTCGCTGAGGCTTGAAACAAGGCAGCAGCAGAGGCTCTTGACCAAATTACACCATTGCGACCTCTCCTTGGCACTAGACCCCCATAGAGCTCCATGGTTCAACGAAGAGCTCCGGGAGTTGAAACACCAGAAGAGACGTCTAGAGAAGCGATGGAGGAGGAGTAAGTCTGAATCCAATCGAACACTTGTAAGAGCTTTGATTAAGACCTACAAAGTGGCGCTCAAGGCGGCAAGATGCGCATACCATGCCGCCTTGATTGCATCAGCGGAATCCCGCCCGGCCGCTCTGTTTATGGTGACCCACTCCCTTCTAAATCAGGGGGGAGTTGGGGAGCCCTTGCAGGGTAGTGCCAAGGAATTTAACTCATTTTTCGCTGATAAAGTTGCTCGGATCCGGGCGGACCTCGACTCCAATTGTATAGCAGTATTGGCTGACAACAAGTCAGTCGAGGTAACTGGGGCTAAACGTCTTTGTCCATCTGTCTGGGTGGAGTTTGATCTGATGACACCTGATGAAGTGGACAAGGCCATTGGAGCTGTGAGTTCCGCCACCTGTTTACTGGATCCGTGTCCCTCTTGGTTGGTTTCGGCCAGTTAAGAGGTGACATGGAGCTGGGTACAGGAGATTGTCGACGCCTCCTTGGGGAGGGGGTCCTTTCCGGCTCCTTATAAGGAGGCACTTGTGCGCCCCCTCCTTAAGAAGCCTTCCATGGACCCAGCCGTGCTTAATAACTACCGTCCAGTCTCCAACCTTCCCTTATGAGGAAGGTTGTTGAGAAGGTGGTGGCGCTCCAACTCCAGCGGTCCTTGGAAGAAGCTGATTATCTAGGTCCTCAGCAGTCTGGATTCAGGCCCGGCTACAGCACGGAAACTGCTTTGGTCGCGTTGATGGATGATCTCTGGCGGGCCCGGGACAGGGGCTTGTCCTCTGTCCTAGTGCTTCTTGACCTCTCAGCGGCTTTCGATACCATTGACCATGGTATCCTTCTGTGCCGGCTGGAGGGGTTGGGAGTGGGAGGCACTGTTCTCCAGTGGTTCTCCTCCTACCTCTCCCGTCGGTCGCAGTCGGTGTTAGTGGGGTGTCAGAGGTTGACCTCAAGGTCTCTCCCCTGTGGGGTGCCTCAGGGGTCGGTCCTCTCCCCCCTGCTATTCAATATCTACATGAAACCGCTGGGGGAGGTCATCTAAGGGCATGGGGTGAGGTATCATCAATATGCAGATGATACCCAGTTGTATGTCTCCACCCCGTGTCCAGTCAACGAAGCAGTGGAAGTGATGTGCTGGTGCCTGGAGGCTGTTGGGGCCTGGATGGGTGTCAACAATCTCAAACTCAACCCAGACAAGATGGTGGCTATGGGTCTTGCCTCCCAAGGACAATTCCATCTGTCCGTCCATCACCCTGGGGGGGGGAACTATTGACCCCCTCAGAGAGGCTTCGCAACTTGGGCGTCCTCCTCGATCCACAGCTGACATTGGAACATCATTTTTCAGCTGTAGCGAGGAGGGTGTTTGCCCAGGTTCGCCTGGTGTACCAGTTGCGGCTCTATTTGGACAGGGAGTCATTGCTCACAGCAGCGTTTCCCAACCGGTGTGCCGCGGCACATTAGTGTGCCACGAGACACCGCCAGGTGTGCCACGAAGCTAGGGAAGCTCCAGCTGGGCGGGGCGCTGTGGTGCCTCCGACCTCTCGGCTCCTGCCCGATGCCGCGGTTTCTGGCGCTCTCCTGCTGGGCCCAAAAGAAGGAAGGCAGGAAGAAGGAGAGCTTCATTCTTCGCACCTTTTCCCCGCCTTCCTTCTTTGGGGCCCAGCAGGAGAGCGCCAGAAACCGCGGCATCGAGCAGGAACCGGGAGGTCGGAGGCACCGGCACGGCAGCGCCCCGCCCAGCTGGAGCTTCCCTGTCGGCGTCGGCACACCTGGCCGTGTCGGCGTCGGCAAGTGTCCTTTGTGGCCCGGCGGGAGGGCACTGGCGGTGGGAGCGGGGGAGGCGCTGCAGCGGCGCAGGCAGTCGCGGGGAGATGGCGGTGGGAGCGGGGGGCAGGGGGGTGGCTGCAGCGGCCCCGGGCACCGTTCCCTGTAGGCTTTTCCAGGGGCACGCAGGGAGCCGTGGCCACCCGCCCGCCTGCCGGATTTCCCTCCGCGCGGCTGGGGAGGTGGATTCGCCGCCCCTGCCAGCCCGATCTCCCTCCAGTGGCTGGTGACGCAGATCTACCGCCCTCGCCAGCCTGATCTCCCTCAGTGGGGGGGGGTTGCGACGAACCGACGACCGGGGGCTGTCCGTCCGTGTTGGGTGGTGCAGGGCAGGCACAGGCAGCCCCAGGGGAGAACAAGGGAGGGAGAGAAAGGGAGGGAGAGAAAATTGAATGAAGGAGGGAGAGAAAGAAAGAGTAAGAAGTAGAAAGGATAGAGAAAAAGGAAGAGAAAGGGAGGGGGAGAAAGGAAAGAGGGAGGAGGGGGAGAGAAAATTGAATGAAGGAGGGAGAGAGAGAAAGAAAGAGTAAGAAGTAGAAAGGATAGAGAAAAAGGAAGAGAAAGGGAGGGGGAGGGAGGGGGGGAGAAGATATGAATGAGGGAGAAAAAGAAAGAGATATGAAGGAAAGAGGGAGAGAAAGGAATGAGAGAGAAAGGGAGGGAGAGAAAGGGAATGAAAGAGGGAGAAGGGGTGAGAGATAGAAAGGATAGACAGAAAGGGAGAGAAAGGAAAGAGAGAAAGGGAGGGAGAGGAAGGAAAGAGAGATGAGAGAGGAAGGAGGAGACAGAAAGAGAGGAAGGAAGGAAGAGAGAAAGAAAGAGTGATGGAGAGAGAAAGGAAGGGAGAGAGAGAAAGAGGGAGGGAGAGAGAAATAGAGCGAAAGGGAGGAAGAGAGATTTTTTTTGTCCAAACTTTTTTTAGCGCCCCCCCCCTCCATGTTCCCCAGGATTTTGAAAATATGAAAAATGTGCCGCGGCTCCAAAAAGGTTGGGAAACACTGTCTCACAGTCGCTCATGCTCTCATCACCTCGAGGCTCGATTACTGCAACACTCTCTACATGGGGCTACCTCTGAAAATTGTTCAGAAACTTCAGATCGTGCAGAACACGGCCACGAGAGCCATTGTGGGGCTTCCTAGATTCGCCCACGTCTGCAACACTCCCTGGCCTGCATTGGCTGCCGATCAGTTTCCAGTCACAATTCAAAGTGTTGGTTATGACCTTTAAAGCCCTACATGGCATTGGACCAGAGTACCTCCACTACCGCACGAATCCCAGTGACCGATAAGGTCCCACAGAGTTGGCCTTCTTCGGGTACTGTCAACTAAACAATGTCGTTTGGTGGGCCCCAGGGGAAGAGCCTTCTCTGTGGCGGCCCCGTCCTCTGGAATCAACTCCCCCCAGAGATTAGAACTGACCCCACCCTCCTTGTCTTTTGTAAATTATTCAAGATCCATCTATACCGCCAGGCATGGGTGAGTTGAGACACCTTTCCCCCAGACTTTTTTTATATTTATGTTTGGATATGTATGTGTTGTTTGCTTTTTAAATATGATAGGGTTTTTATGTGCTTCTTAATATTAGATTTGTTTTCTCTAGAATATTGTTTTTATTGTTGTTGTGAGCCGCCCCGAGTCTTCGGAGAGGGGCGGCATACAAATCTAATAAATTGAATTGAATTGAATTAGGATATTTTATCATTATTTAAATTTGGCTACTAAATCAGTAGATATTAGTTTTTAAAATTCCTAGGCATGGTAGGATTTCAGATTAGAAATTATATAAATAAAAAATGCTGTTAAAGATATGAACCGTATTAAAAACTGATAAGGACTTGCCTTTTGACATTCAGAAATAGATTTTTAGAATATAGTATGCATTTTTGCTTTTAACAATTCCATTTTGCATTGGACACGAAATGAACACTCCGACACCAAGCTGGGTAATACAGGGGTCACTTTATTAAAATATTTACAGAGAGACCTGTAGAGGTCGCTAAATGGGGCGGATTTTTTTCAATACAACATACTTGGGCAACTAATGGACATAACTCCATGCTTGGTCAGAGTGAGGCATGACCAGCCTGCACCCAGCTGTGTAAGCCACGCCCCTGGCATCTGGGAGAGCTCACCCCCATGACCCAGAACCAGAAATGATGTAAGTGAGCCCCAAGGGCAACCTCCTTTGACCACTCTGGCTGGGTAGGCAGCATGAGCTGTGCAACAGGGGAGCTCATCATCTTCCAAAAGATGCCCAAGGGAGAACACACAATTGCTACTGGTACCCTTTCCGCACTCTTTCTGCCATACAGTGACCAAGTTTAAGCATCAAATTGTTGAATCGGCAGTCTATTTACAAGCAGATGCACCCCATAACCACAATTCCATCTCATTCTTCCAGAATGGAGTAGGCGAAAAAACAATGTGGACTAAAAAGTGCTGAGATTGCAAAAAATTCCTATTTGGACCCCAATTGGGCAATCATTTAATCACCCTGGATTGAGTGGAGGGTGGGTAGGTGTCTGCAGAGGAAGCGAGCCCGGCTGGAAAGGAAGGTGTGGGTGGCGAGCAGGGCAGTAGTCCTGCCCACGCCTCCCAACAGCCCATATGGCTTGTAAAAGGACTCTGGGCGTTCTCGTGCTACTGCGCGAGAATGCCCAGCTGGTAATTGGTGCTGAGTTCCTTTGCGCTTTCTATAAATGCCAGCCAGGTGTTAAATCGCCTGGCCTTTCAATTTATAAAATCTTGTTTTGGCATTGTTTTCTAATATAATTAGAAAGTTTTGTAATTATATTATGTGTATAGTTATATGTCCACCTAGTCTCTAGCTATATTTTCGTTCTTTGCCCTTCAATAAATTTATTCCCTTGAAAATATTCCTCAAATACAGTGGATATGGAAAGTCTATACACAGGCTATTGAGGTAAAAAAAATCAGACCAAACAGATATTTTAGGAGGAAAATATTAATAATTTTAAAGAAAAAATAATAATGCACACAACTAATGCTTTTTTGAATTACCTTTAGACTTTATGAAAACATTCAGTCTTTTGGAGTATGAGCCTATAAGCGTGGCACACCTAGTCTTGGGATTGGTTAGTTGCTCTTCTTTGCAAAACCATTCCAAATTTGTCAAATTGCCAAGGAAATTTGCTCAGCCCTCTTCAGCTCACCGCATAGACTTTCAATTTGATTCAAATCTTGGCTGATCCATTCCAAACCTTTAATCTTATTGTTAATCTTTTATTGATTTGGAGTATGCTTTGGGGCATGCTAAAAATTGAAAATTTGCTTCATTTTCAGCATTTTAGCAAATGACTGAAGGTTTTGTACCAATTTGACTGATATTTGGAACTGTTCATTATTACTTCCCTTGAATAAAGCCTCAATTCCAGTTGAAGAAAAGTAGCCCCAAAATGTAATGCTGTCACTGTTCTGTGTGTTCCCTGTCAGTCTTTGGAATGTTCGGACTCAGAGGATGGGGATGAAATGGAAACTGTCAATTTACCCGATTTAAGTGATGAAGCGAATTTTAGTGAGGAGGAGATGGCAGAAGAGCCTTCAAATGAAAGTATGCAGACAGATTGATTATTTATTTGTTTGTTTGTTTGTTTGTTTGTTTATTGATTTGATTTGATTTGATTTGTATGCCGCCCCTCTCCGAAGACTCGGTGCGGCTAACAATAGTATAAAAAGACAATGTAAACAAATCTAATATTAAAAATAATCTTAAAACCCCCAATTTAAAGAACCACTCATACATACAAGCATACCATGTATAAATTCTATAAGCCTAGGGGGAAGGGAAATTTCAATTCCCCCATGCCTGACGACAGAGGTCGGTTTTAAGGAGCTTGCGAAAGGCAAGGAGGGTGGGGGCAACTCTGATATCTGGGGGGAGCTGGTTCCAAAGGGCTGGGGCCGCCACAGAGAAGGCTCTTCTCCTGGGTCCTGCCAAACGACATTGCTTAGTCGACGGGACCCAGAGAAGGCCAACTCTGTGGGACCTAATTGGTCGCTGGGATTCGTGCGGCAGAAGGCAGTCCCGGAGATATTCTGGTCCGATGCCATGAAGGGCTTTATAGGTCATAACCAATACTTTGAATTGTGACCGGAAATTGATCGGCAACCAATGCAGACTGCGGAGTGTTGGTGTAACATGGGCATACCTTGGGAAGCCCATGATTGCTCTCACAGCTGCATTCTGCATGATCTGAAGTTTCCGAACACTTTTCAAAAGTAGCCCCATGTAGAGAGCATTACAGTAGTCGAACCTCGAGGTGATGAGGGCATGAGTGACTGTGAGCAGTGAGTCCCGGTCCAGATAGGGCCGCAACTGGTGCACCAGGTGAACCTGGGCAAACGCCCCCCTCGCCACAGCTGAAAGATGTTTCTCTAATGTGAGCTGTGGATCGAGGAGGACGCCCAAGTTGCGGACACCACCTTCTCAACAACCTTCCCCATAAATGGAAGGTTGGAGACTGGACGGTAGTTATTAAGCACGGCTGGGTCCAGGGAAGGCTTCTTGAGGAGGGGGTGCACAAGTGCCTCCTTATAAGGAGCTGGAAAGGCCCCTCTCCCCAAGAAGGCATTGACAATCTCCTGGACCCAGCTCCGTGTCACCTCCCTGCTGGCCAAAACCAGCCAGGAGGGACACGGGTCCAGTAAACAGGTGGCGGAACTCACAGCTCCAATGGCCTTGTCCACTTCATCAGGTGTCACCAAGTCAAACTCCACCCAGACAGATGGATAAAGACGTTTAGCCCCAGTTACCTCGACTGACTCGTTGTCAGCCGATACTGCTATACAATTGGAGTCGAGGTCCGCCCGGATCCGAGCAACTTTATAAGCGAAAAATGAGTCTGATGCCTGTTTTGGGGGTTTTGCACACCCCACAGGCATCGTCCAAGAGTCTCCACCAGCAGTGGAATAAGGAAGCGATTCTAAAACCCTTTTGGATAAAAATTGGATGGTTTGAGGCTTTGAAATTGGATTTAAAAGATTAAAAAAGAACTTTAAAAGAACTCTTAAATAGTTAAATGGAATCATTTTGGTTTAAATGATCTTTAATTGCTGTTTAATAACGAATTGGTGAAGCCATCTGTTGGTCAAAGCTTATGAGATCTTTTATTTATTTGTTAGAGAATTTGTTATTTAAGCACTGGCTTTGGGAAGGAGAATCTATCTGGATTATTGACATTTTTTCTACAAAGGAGGGCTTGCAAAACCTTGTGGCAGCCTGAACTTTGTTTGAACTGTTCTGCAAAATATAACTAGACTGCTTGGAAGAGCTTGGAACATCTGGAGATATGAGACCTAAGAAAATGGAAATGGAAATTCAAGAGATAAGAGAATTGTGTAAAACTTTATTTGATGACCTCAAAGAATTGAGAGGAATGATGAATGGATTTTTTCAAATTACTAAGGATCTTACAATTGAAGCTAATAGAAAATTACACAATGTGGCAAAATTGAAGGAGACATTTGAAGATGGAAATATTATAATTATGTATTTGCAGATCGAGGAAACAACAAGCGAACTAAGCAATGATAAGAATGAAATTCTACTAGCTAGTGTACATGATATTAAATATTTTGATTATCAAATTTTGAGTGATGATATAACAATTTTTTAAAATAATTCCCTGGTTATGGAAAGGGCAGATGACCACAGATTTTATTATGAGCACATTGAGACAAGCACATATATAAATGGGGAAAGATGTAGTCAAAAGCACTGGAATTTCCAGAATAAAAGAAGAATTAAAAATAAAATTGATTGGTTGGGATTAGTAAGGAAGCAAAGGAGACAGAATAAAAAACGAAAGAGAAGGAAATGGGGATTTAAAATGACTAGAAAGAAGTTTAAATTTGGATTTATACAAGAGATTTGGGATTATGAGAAGGGTTGCAGTTATGAAAATGGTTGATTAGATTTAGATTAATTTCTAATTATTAGCTTCTATTAGACGTCTTAGTTAGGATTTGATGTGTGGATTTTATGGAAATTTTAGTTTTATTGACTATATTAAAATAGGTTTAATTGAATTAAATAAATGTATTTAGTATGCTTAGAATTTTGGGAAATATTTGATTTGTTGAATATATTAAAATAGGTTCAAACAATTTGAATGGATATATTAAGGAAATATTAGGTTGGTTCATTATATTAAAATAAGCTTAATTAGTTTTATTGAAATGTACAAATAAAGCAAATTGAATATGATAAGTAAAATTGGAATATAAGAATAGAGATATTTTTAAAGAAGTATATTAATAAAGCAAGTTGAATTTGATAAGTAAAATTGCCATATAAGAGCAGAGATGGTTTTGAAAGATTCATAAAAATGGAATTAATGAACAATAGATGATTTATGGTGTAGTGAAAAAAATGTATGAAATGTATAAAATTAGTTATATCTTTTTTCTTTTTTCCCTTTTTTAATATTTTCAACGTTTGTGATTTGATATAGGGTTTTTTAGATTTAAGTAAAATGTATAAAGAGAATACTTAAAAAAAAGAAATGTTATTTGTTTGAAAATCAATCATCTGAAAACCAATTATTATTAATCAGTCAACTGATTCCAGCCTGGACCAGAACAGTTTGATGAAAGCCAACCCTGCAAAACCAATCAGCCTGCACAACGGCAAATATCCGGAATGATTTCTTAGCTTTAACAGACAGTCGCTGCTTTACAAGCCCAAGTAATGACCTTGCAACAGAATCAGGCCACAGCAGCCCCATCCCCCGTCCCCCCTGGTCATCATTCAACAGAGATCAAAGATTTATTTAGCCAAACCATCAGTATTTCTTGGGGAACGGGACCAAGTACTGTAATACATTTCTAAATCAATGCAGAAACTTCTTCAACTCATCCCCAGTGGTCTTCGTGCAAGAAGCAATGAAGGTCTCTTTCATTATAGGTCTGTTCAGAAGTGCCGCATTTGACTAGGCATTGCCATTGCTGTAACGTCAGGATCCAATCCTACAAGATTATGATGGATTTTGCCAGATGCTCGAACAGGAATTTGCTGACCCCATGCCCATACAGAATGCCATTATCCAATTACGCCAGCTACAACTTGGCACCAAGACCATCTCTGAATATATCTCTGAATTTCGGAGCTTAGTCGCATTCCTGGACTGGAATGAGGGGGTCCTGATGGAATTGTTCCAGGATGGTCTGCACCACTACACTACCCGAACTCTACCAGCTGTGTTTGACCATTGAAACCAAAATGTGATCTACCCAGACCCGTGTGACCAGATAGAGAAGCCAGTTTATGGAAGACCCGAGATGTGCCTTCCAGATGCCAGCAGATCCCAGAAACCATCCAGCTGTCATAGCCTGAGATGAGCCGATGGACCTAGGCACAGCCAGACCTTGCCTGACTGAGGCCGAGAAAGTCAGACACCGAGTGGAAGGCCTATGCCTGTATTGTGGAGAAGCTGGACATCTCCTGCCTGCTTGCCTGCAGAAGAGAAGTGGCACCATCGTCCCTGCTCCAGGCCACCTTACCGGGAAATGACCAGAGCCCAGCCTAAAGGAGACGTTAGGGCGGTCAGGCACCAAACCAAGTTTAGCTCTACAGTAGATGACCCGACACCTTCAAGCTACCTGACTTTAGCCACTGAGGTAAATTTAAAAAAAACACCCAAAACCCTCCCTGCTACTGTTCTAGTGGACTCTGGAGCCATTACCAAATTCATGGATGAGACTTTTGCTCGTTTTCATGCCATACCTTTGTGCCCAGTCACACCTCCTATCGTAGTTGAAAAGGCCGTGTTTTGTTGTCCAGACCCATCAAGTTCAAGACCCAACCAATCACTTTAATAATTCAACACCATGAAGAACCCATCCAATTTTACGTCACCAAAGGTCTCCATTTCCCTATAGTTCTTGGCTTAGCTTGACTAAGAACCCACACCCCCCACATTGTGTGGTACCAGAATCACAATTCTTTTTCTAGTCTTCAGTGCGTAGACCATATCCACTCACCCTTCACCACTCAAATTCTGGCCCAGCTTGCCAGCACCCTGCCACCAGACATTTCAAACTTCACTGACATTTTCAATGAAACAGAGGCAAACCAATTACTCCCCCTCCCCATCAACCTTACGACTGAATGATTTATTACCAAATGCCAAGCTTCCTGGGGGATGCCTCTACTCAATGTCTGAAGCCAAATTGGCTGCCTTAAAAGACTTTCTCGACAAAAGAGAGAGCCGGAGTGGTGCAGCAGGTAGAGTGCTGTACTGAAGACCAATGAAGCTAACTGTAGAACTGTAGATATGTAGGTCAGCAGTTCAAATCTCATCACTGGCTCAAGGTTGACTCAGCCTTCTATCCTTCCAAGGTGGGTAAAATGAGGACCCAGATTGTGGGGGCAATATGCTGGCTCTGTTAAAAAGTGCTATTGATAACATGTTGTAAGCCGCCCAGAGTCTAAGGAGAAAGACGGCATAAAAATTGAATAAATAAATAATAAAAACCTGGCCAAGGGTTTCATCTGACCATCCGACTCACCACTGTCTGCCCCAGTGCTTTTTGTTAAAAAAACCTGGAGATCTATGACTGCTGTGACTATCACGAACTCAATTCTATTACCATAACTGCTATCCGTTGCCTTTGATCTCCGAACTCATGGAACGCTTTAGTGGAGCAACCATCTTCACCAAGATTGATTTGTGAGGCACTTACGACCTCCTTCACATCTGAGAAGGCGACAAATGGAAGACTACCTTCAGCATCTGCTACGGGCATTTCAAGTTCACCATAATTTTTGGGATTTGTTAACTATTACTGAACCTTCATTCCAAGCTTCGCCACCTTGCCTGTGCCCCTCACCCGACTAAATTTCAATGGGGCAATGCAGAGCAACAAGCCTTCCAAAAAAAAGCTTTCATGCAAGAACCTATCCTCCAGTACCCAGACCCCTCTCTTCCTTTTATCGTAGAAGCTGACACCTCCGATGTTGGAGTGGGGGCCGTACTTCTTCAACAATGCCAAGACGGCAGACCTTTGTTTCCTTGTGCCTATTACTCCATTAAACTAAAACCTGCCAAATGCCACTACACCATTTGGGAAAAAGAACTCTTAGTGATCAAGACTGCCTTCGAAGCCTGGCAACATAACCTGGAGGAGCCCGTCACCAAGTAGAGGTCAGAACCAACCATAAAAACTTGGAATTCCTCCAAACTGCCAGGAGGTTAAGCCAGAGATACATCCAATGGTCCTTTTTCTTTGCCAGATTTGACTTCCGCATCATCTACATATCCAAGTGGGATAACAAGCAAGCCGATGCCTTGTCTTGTAAACCTGAATACACCCAAGCCCAAAAACCTGTGCCGCTTCATACCATTCTACCCCTTGCGTCAGTCGCAGCCATCCAAGATATGGTAGATCTTTGAGAATGAATTTGGTAAGCACAATGCCAGGATATCTTTGTAGACCTAGAACCTGATTCACCATGGACATTCTCCGACGACCTGCTACATTACCGAGATCTACTCTACGTTCCAGCAGGCCCACTCCGAGACCTCATCCTCAACCAGTGCCATGATAACCTGGCAGCTGGCCACTTTGGCCTTTTCAAAATGCTATGCCTTGTATCCCAAACTTTTTGGTGACCCAGACTTTGCCATGATGTCCCTGCCTATGTAAACTCCTGTATCTGTTGTCGCCAAGCCAAAACAACCACCAGACCCTCTCCGGGATTACTACAGCCTTTGCCTACACCTGAAAGACTGTGATGCACCATTTCCATGGACTTCCTCACTTGTTTACCTATTTCCATCGGATTTACAGCCGTGCTTGTAGTGGTGGACCTATTAACCAAGATGGTGCATTTCATCCCTTGCCGCAGAATACCTACAGCAAATATCACTGCTCAACTATTTATCCAGCATATCTTCAGGCTACACGGCCTACCTGACACTATAGTCTCTGATCGTGGTCCCCAATTCACCGCCATGTTTTGGAAAGAACTCATGACCGTCCTCCAGGTCCAGGTTTCCTTGGCTTCCACCCATCACTCCCAAACTGACGGGAGTACCAAAAAAGTAATTGGCATCCTGGAGCAATACCTGCACTGTTTCATCAGTTTCAGTCGCTGGCAAATTTCTCACCAAGCTAAACGCTGTTCACCTAGCTATGCCTCGTCCAGCATTCCTTGACCAAAGCCAAGGAAGACTACAAACATTTTGCCAACCGTTCTTGCAAAGACATTCTACCATTAACTGTCAGTGATCAAGTTTGGCTTTCTACAAAATACCTTTCCTCCGAAAAACGCAGCTGCAAGCTTGAGCAATGACCTGTTGAAAAGGTCATCAATCCAGTGACCTACTGTTTGACATTGCCCAGCTCCCCTGACACCCCTGACTCTACAGTTTGGCCACCAGTTCCAGCCCCTGCTGTTCCTGTGGCTTCATGCCCTGTGCCCAGACCCCATGTTCCTTTACCCGGCTTGAACATTACTGGCATCTGAGACTCTCGTTGGCTCGATGACCGATTCCAGTGCCCAGTTGAATGGTCAGGAGGTGGGCCTGGAAATTGCTTCTGGATGGATGCCTGAGATTTTGAAGCACCTCAGTTACTTTTTGACTTTTATGTACATTTTCCTTCTAAACCTAACTCCATTTACCCGCCAGGGGAGGGGAGGGGAGGGGCCATGGGGAGAGGAATGGTGTTGTGTGTGTTCCCTGTCAGTCTTTGGAATGTTCAGCCTCAAAGGATGGGGATGAAATGGAAACTGTCAATTTACCTGATTTAAGAGATGAAGAGAATTTTAGTGTGGAGGAGATGGCAGAACAGCCTTCAAATGAAAGTATGCAGACAGATGTTTCTTTGGACAGTTCGAGCGTCTAAGATAGCAGATGGATAAATCCAAAGTTCAGAAAGGTGCAGAAAAGAATGGAAGAAATTGGAGGCAGGAGGTTTTGAGATGCATTTTAGACCGTAAGTTAATTAATTAATTAATTAATTACATCATGTCCTGAATTGGACAGAAGCAGAAGCTGCTTTCGTCAAATTGAAATCAAGCCAAGATGGCGATTTTTTTTCTTCACGCTAATAAGTGAGTTTTCTATTGTATGATTTATTGCTTTTTAATCAGCAGATTCCCAACTCAAAGGTTAGAGAATGTTTTCTAGCAGTCAGTGAATTAATTAGAAAGATAAATGGCCTTGTTTTCAATCTGAAAGAACTGAAAGTATTTTGCTGCGTAACGGAACTGTATTTACTAGAGTTTAAGTAGAAGAAATAAAGAAGTGTTATTTGTTTGAAAATCGACCATTTGAGAAGCAATTATTATTAATCAGTTAGCAGACTCCAGCCTGAACCAGAACAGCCACCACCATGCTTCTCTGAAGCCACTGAGTACAAAAAACCAGCACAATGGCAAACTAGAGGTGCATTTTCCTAAATGTGAGGTGAGGTGGAAGCCGAGGAAAGCAAGGCTTCTTTGGGAGTGGCTCACCCAGCTGCTACCACAACCATGGGAGGAGAAGCCGGAACGGCAGGTGGGTGGGGAGGGAGGGAGAGCTGGTGGAAGGGTAATAGCAGCGGCTGGACCGAGGGAGGGGTGGAGGGCCTTCTGAGCAGCTCCGTTGTGAGGGGGGTGTTCTGGTTTCTGGTAGAACTTCAGTTATTAAAAATAATGCTAACTGAATGCAGTATTTCATAAACAAAGAAACTTAATTTTTATTCTCTTCGCTTCCGTATTCAAAAATGCAATACAGACTGGCACATTCCTTTCTGCCGTTATCTCTCTTAATTACATTCCACATACATTCTTTCATGCCTCCTCCCGTCTCCTGAAATTCATGTATTTTCAGCATGATTCAAAAACAGCAGGAATGACTGCAGTATAACACAGAATAAACTTACTCGCTCCAGAGCCAAACTAAAACACGTTTCATCTTAGAACTACAACATTGAAACTCTGCCCTTCTTCCCCACTGACCTCCTGACGTAACTAATACATCACTCCAGTATTTAACCCATTCCTTCCCTTAATATCTTTTTCTTAACACCTGTTCCTTGCGTTTTTGGACCCTTCTGAATTGAGGATTAACCCAGCGAATGTCTGTCTCTTCCTCACTAGATTCTGGACTCATAGCAACATCCTGTGGCTGGCCTCCCACCTGTTCTAATATCTGTAACCCAGAGCCCACCACTAATTCATAAACACTATCTGTATCAGAGTCCTCAAGCTCTTCATCATCCTCCAACTGACCAGGAGTATGTATAACAGGCGGGGTTGGCTTTTCTGCTGCAATAGTCAAAATGGCATCTGCTTTTCCTTCTGGGTCTCATACACACACCAAGCAAGTTGCAGTCTGACTCTTTAAGGTACTTAAATATGGAGAGGGGAGGGGGCCAGAAAAGGACAGGCAGCCACAGAACAGCTGCCTTATGAGTAGCTCTGCTGTGAATGGGGGGAGATTGGTTTCTCTTTGCTGCAGCAGTCAAAGTTGCTCATGCTTTTCCTTCTCTGTCTCATACACACAGCTGCTAGTGGATGCCAAGAAATTGGGTAATATTTTCCAATGACCACAAGCCATTTACCGGTATATGAGTGGAATGGGGAATCTGTGGCTCTGCAGATATTACTGAATTAAAATGCCCAACATGACATGAACTAGTTGGAGCAGGAGGGACTTAAAGTTCAGCAATTTCTGTTGGGCTAGTGATTTTCCAGCCCATGCATACCTGCTCTGTAGACTGCAGCATAGACCCAAATTTACTTGTAGGACATTCTCTAAAATTGGCAGTGAAAAGGGTTTGGTTCAAGTGGCAGCCTTTTTATCAGTTTGCATCAGGAAATAACATGGGAAGCAAATCCCTTTCATTAACTCTTCTCTGTTAAGCTCTTCCTCTAGCCTCGTGATGGTGAATCTATGACACCCGGTTTTCACAAAAACGGGTGTTTGTGCCTTCCCTGAGCCCCCAGAAGCACTCTGCAGACACTGCATGCTTATTTTTTTTGTAAAAATGGGACTGTTTTTCACCTGTTTTTGCGAAAAGTGGGGTGTGCAGTTTTTAAGAGACCTGCAAAGTACTCCTAGAGGGGCCCGGGGGGACAAAAAACTTTTTTCTTAACTTACCTCTTCACAATTCTGGTGTGTCTTATAGTCTGAAAAATACGGTAAATTGCCCTATTGGCACTCGGAGATTAAAAAAATGGGTGTTGGTTTGCAGTTTGGGCACTCGGTCTCAAAAAGGTTCGCCATCACTGGCCTATATAGATGAAGAATATGAGAGATTGTAGTCATATGGATTATACAACCAATATTTGTTAGAAATTACTGCAGATCTTTTAATGTTGCTGCATGCTTCTTGGATCTTGTTTCTTCATTTATTTTGGTGGAAGATCTCATTCTTGGTAATGTTATTTATGCCTATTTTCTCTAGTTGTTGCTGACTGATTTCACTGTGTTCCACAGTATAGCCAATGCCTTGGGTGGGGGAGGGGAGAAATTGTATCATTCTCCTGACTGATACCATCCAACAATGTGTTATAGACAATGGATTTTCTTGTAAGAAGCAACTGAGTAAATAAATGTCAGAAAAATCCTACTAGAACAGCTGAACTTTATCTGGGCTTGATCAGAGTCACTTTAATTGTTGGCTGGTATGTACTGACTAGTATTTACCATCAGTTTGAATGTAATTATTAATTATGAACACAGTGACATCTCTACTTAAAAGAGAGTATTTTAGGATTTTATTGTTATTTTTCCCCTAAAAGATTTCAGTTTGTTTTTTAACTGAATTGTACAATTCACATTTATATTAAAGATGGAAAGAATTCTGAAATGATTTATGTTGATGTTACTTTTTTACATCTCAAAACCCTAGCATTTTAAAGAAAATTGCATCATTGAATTAAAGCCAGATCATGTTTGTTGCATTTTTTCTACTGTTCAATTATGCCTCATTCACATGGAGACTGCTAGCCCACTGAAATTAATGAGATACAAGTTAGCATTGATTATTTTGTTAAACAGATTTCATTGGAATTCAATATAACCAAGCCTGTATAGGATATTATGCATTGATTTAACATTAAAATCAGATAAATAAATATTAAAAATGCATTCAGTAGCAAGTCATCAGAACCTACATAATATTTCAAAATTAATGCAAAAAATAGATAGATAGATAGATAGATAGACAGACAGACAGACAGACAGACAGACAGACAGATACAGACAGACAGATATATACAGTGAGTCATTCATTCATTCATTCATGTTTCTAATGTCACTAAATCATGCTTTTAATGTTCTACTTTAGCTCCACATGCAGGGGTTAATCCAGCAGAATACTACCATCAGATGGCATTACTGGCAGGTCAGCGCAGCCCATACGCAGACATCATTCCTTCAGCTGCCACAGCAGGAGCAGGTTCCCTTCATATGGAATATCTTCATATGGATAGTAAGTAATATAACTGTAGCCAAAAAGATTAAATGAAAGTTATGGGATAAAAAATTCTTACTGTACAATTCATTATATAATAAAGTTTATATGGAAACTGTTGTGATTCAGCCTGAGGCTCCTCAGGGACCGGCTGGAGCTCTGCCGGATCCATGCCCAGAGGAGGAGGACAGTGACCAGGAGGGGGAGGACCAGGCAGACGGGGGAGAGGAACGTCAGGAAGAGGAGGAAGGAGAGCAGCCTGAGACCCCGGGGGGGGGGGGGGGGGCTCTCCCCAGCTAGTAGCCTGGATTCATTGGATGAAGACGCACAGGCTATAATAGACATGAGGCAGAGACGAGCAGCTCAAAGAAGGGGCCAATTAGAAAGGTATTTCCATCCCTGAATTGGCAACAGCTGGGTTTGGGTGTGGTTCTCCTCAGCAGGGTTGAAAAGGCAGGCCCGCCCTTACAGTCTTGTGGAGAGTTATCAACTGGGAGTCCTGTGACCTTGCTTCGATTCTTGGCGTCTCTGATCTTGGCTTGTGGCCTAGAAGCCTGGTAGACTTGGGGGAGGCGTGGGTTTTATTATCTCCAGAGTTGTTTTTGCCAGCAAGAATCCTGTTTTATTGCCTGGCCTTCGTGAAACCTCTGTGAAACTGCATCATGTTCCTGTCTGTAAGAACAGTTTTTGTTACCTGTGTTTGCTTTCCAGTATATAAACTGCCTTTGCTTTTTACCAGTGTGTCTGGCTACTCTTTTTGGTTGGTGTTGGCGTCTGGGGGGACCCAGACAGAACAGAAACCGATTAAAAGGTCATTAATTAGAGCTACCAGATTTGGAGTGGAAAGAATCAGACAAGCAGAAAACAGGCGTTGTTATACTTACCTGAATGCCCATTCTCATTTAGGAGAGTTAGCCTCCAAGGATGGGTTTGACCTTATCCAATAGCCAATCAGGGCTGAGTCTTAGAAAAGTATAAATAGCACCCTCCATCTTATATTCCCCCTCTTCAATGAAGGACAAAAGAACAGATTATGCATGCAGCTTCCAATTCAGTCAGAACAAATCTTACATAACAATTAGAATTATATATTCTGTGTAATAAGCAGAACCAATACTCACAATAAGAAATGAATGATAACATATACACAAACTCACAGCCAACCCAAGCTCAAGCAAGGGCAGGTCTTGGAGGATAACTCTTCTACATGAGAATGGGCATTCAGGTAAGTATAACAACACCCGTTCTCCATGGTAGGATGAGTTAGCCTCCAAGAATGGGATATACCAAAGCAGCCCATTTAGGGAGGGTAAATTAAGGTTGGGATGAACTTGACACATGATTGTGAAAGGCAAGACCTAAAGGTCAAATTCTGCCATACCTGTGACAAACAAATCAACCTATAATGACAAAGAGAGGGCATAGGAGGTGCCCAAGACAACCTTATGGTGATGGATAGAGGGCATAGGAGATGCCCAGGTGACCGCCCTACAACTTCTTGATCGATGATCGAACAAACCAAACAGTAATGGTAGCTGTGCTATGCGTCAAATGGGCAGTAACTCCCCCAGGCTGAGATAGCCCCAGTAATTCAGAATACAGAGAGATCACCACACAAATCCCTCACCCTGCCATAGGAGAAGATACTGTTTCTCTAAGGAAGGCAGATTGAAGGAGACGAAAGATGTCTCTGATGGGTGAAGTCCATCATATAAAGACTGAGTGACAGAAACACATAGTGCTGGATGCATAACAAGTGCATTCCATTGATGTTCACAGCCAATAGACAGGGAAGGAGGGGGGGAGGGAAGGAGGCAAGGTGTAACTATTTCTGGAGTTCAATGGAAATTGGAAGTTACCTTATATGTGATAGTGAACTTAACCTAAGAACGACCCTGAAGGTGAAATACACCGAGGACGCTTCATATTAACAGGGCTGTCAGGCCGGGATCCGACTGGCTGAGGTCATTGCCAGGAAGAATACCACCATATAGATGAGGTGACAAAAAGAGACGGAAGCCAAGGGTACGAGGGGCCCTTCAGTCAATGAGTTCAGTACTGTAGAGAAATCCCACGTAGGGAACCAGTGGATAACTGAAAAAAAAACAGAAGTTAGTAACCCTTTTAAAAATTCTTGAACCAAAGGGAAGACCCTAAGGAAGTTTAGTAATGTGCATGACAATACAGTAAATAGAACTGCTAGTTGTCAGTGAAGGGTATGGATAGCAAGGCCTTCAGTCAGACCCTCGTGCAAGGATTAAATAACCTTAACAATGGATAACCCAGGGAGTGAATGCCCCACTCTCATATGCCCTGCAAGAAAAAGGGGAGTCCTCTAAGTTGCTGACTATGTTTGGCAAATGGTCATTTAGAGATCAACATAACCCTTACGAGGACTACAGGGATCTGACGGGGTGTCAAAGTGAGCCAACCAAATAGCAAGCTATCAGTTACATTCAGACTGGAATGGGATGTGGCGCTGACCAGAGGAAAAACGACCATTCCATCTGAGGGGGTCAACAGTGCTGTGGCATGGGAAAGACATAAGATCCGTGACCCAAGCTCTCATGCCCCAGTTTGGATTAAGAGAAGGAATCTGGCAGCCCCTTGCCGAGTTTACCTTTTTGCTTTGCCGGTACATGATACTGAAAGGAGCATGTAAGTCAAACCTCACAGCCTAGTGCAGGAAATAATACCTGTTACCCCTGCCCCAAGGATGAAGCCAAGAGAGAGGGCTGCAGAGGCCAACTCTGTGGTATCTGAGTCAGCCTGCTCCCATGCCATTCGCTTTTGGAAAGGAATTCCGCAGGGAGAGATAGAACGTAACAGTGGAAACGGAACCTAAAGGCCCTGGGACAACAGAAAATGGACTATAATGTTCCCTTTCTGAATTATGTATTCCATCACTAATACCAGTGTCAGCATGAAAGAATGTAAGAGGCAAGACCCTTGCCTATGGCTGCTGACTATCACACTATAGGAGTATCCGGCCAACCACATGGAAGTTGGGCCTTGACTGAGAAAGAAACTCCGAATCTACTGGAACTAAGCCCCTGGAGAACATTTGGATACAACACAGAGCCAGGTGATACACGGTAAGGGAACACTGAATGGTAATGCTCAAAGGCCAAGCCATACTGGGACAGGAATAGTTTATGCTCCAGGAAATCTAACATGATCCTCAGTGGAGATGTTTAGGATGGAAAACTTTCTGGTCTGGGGTAACGGTGGCTTGCACTTCGAAGAGTCTAACAGTATTCCTGAAAGAGTGATCCAGGTGAATGAAACCATCCACCCTCACTGGAATGATCCGAACAACATAGCGTCCAAAGAAAGCTGAGATATCTGAGATACAATTTAACCTAAAATGGGGGGAAAGAGGTGGCCTAAAGATGTCAACCAGATAAAGATGGCTGTTGAATGACCAGCATAACCTCTAGGGGAGCAGTGAAAATAATCACACTCAGTAAAGACACCCACGATGAGCCAAAGGGCTGAGAGAAAGATAGATACTCAAAATGCACAACTGAGTAGAAGGAGGCTGAAGAATCAGGACCTCCTTGTCTAGTGCACTCCATAGGGAACTATAAGGTATGCCTCGTGACCCTATGACATGCTATGTATCTATTAAGGTGAAAGAAAAACTGCAAGCAACCCCTAATCAAGGGAAAATGCTTAACCTAGATGGCTGCTCCCTGAAACCTGCCGAGTGGCCAGGATGTCCAGCGGGTGCTGGATGGTATCCTGAAAGGGGAGCCCCCTAGTGAGTTAGGAGTACAGGGAAGGGGAAGACCAAACCCACAGGGAAGTGGGAATGGGTTCAAAGGCGAGGCCATAAGACAGGATCCCAAGGACCCATAATTGGGGGTGATGGACTCATTTTACCTGGCAAACAAAGTCAGGTATCTTCCTAAGAGGAGATCCAACAAGAATTTACCTATCCAGTAGATCAGATGACCATCAGATCATTGAAAATGCTGGTTACTTTAATTGTCCCTAAATGGCTTGTTGGGTGATGCCTCCTCCACAGGCATCAGACTGCCCTTGGTACCACCCAGAAATCTACCCATGGAAGTGACCCCATGATGACAAAGTTAATATTGAAGGAAGGAGGGAGTCTGAGTTTACACTTATCCTTCATCTCTACGAGGATGAGGAGTAAAGTCTACCCATGTGAGTCAGACTAGGTGGGTTTGGAAACCAGAGACCAAACAAGGAGAACAGAGGCCTACCAGTTTGTGGTAAGTACAAACCATGCGTCACAACTGTGGACCCCATGGCGCAGTACAAAATGGACCTACCATACATTGTTTGGGATGTAAGTTGGCCAGCAACACCTTAACATCTTGGTGCACCCAGACTCCAACACCAGAATCATTTACATAAATCTAGAAATCATATGAGAGTGTATGCCTGACCTGGTGGCCATGTAGTTCCCCTAGAAATTAAGGAACATTGAGCGAGTATGACCACGAGCCAAGGACAGGAATGCACCAGTATTTGAGAATAGAGCTCAAGGTAGTTTCAGTAGGCGGTTAAACAATGGCACAGCAATTCAGGACTGGGAATCCTTCAGGAGGTCATCTAGACTAAACCCCTGCTGCAGCGGAAGAAAGGCATGCATTGCCTGGATTATTTAGTCACTTCTAACAGAGGGAAAAATTGTGAGAAATAAGCAGGACTAAAATAAGACAAAACTGCCTTGCTGAGAAAGGCAGAGTTAATCCTAGATTTATGGCCTCCATGGTAAGATAAATTGTCTGGGGAGACAGACGGTGGAAATAGCCACCGAGACCAGCACTGGATAAGTTCTGGCTGAGATGCTGACATCACCCTCGATGACCAGCTAGATGTCTTAAAAATTATGACATGGGCCTCCTTTGGAACAGAAAGGTCAAAAATAGCATGATTACTCCTCCTGGAGAGAAGAATCTGGTTCCAGACAGAGATCCATAGACACCAGTGTCAGGAAATGGAAAGAGACCCATTGATTGTCAAGAAATGAGCCAGAAGAGTGACCCAAAGGCTCTATACAGCACTGGCCGTTACAGCCAGTTCCGTTTACCCAAATCAGGCATTTACCTATGGTTGTACTTAAACCATCTGCTCTCATCGCTGGAATGGATCAGACTGGCTACTGGTCCTTCTGGTCCTTCTGATGCTTAAGCCACCATGCTCGAGTTGTAACCCAACAGACAAATGGTCACAGGAGTGGCAACTGGGGGGCAACAAATTGGTGAGAGGCTTGTCCATTGCAGATCTGTTGGAGGTAACCTCGGACTTGCCAATCTCATCAGCATTAGTCAGAGCAGTCTGCAAAAGAGCTTATCAAAGGGAGAATTATCATCTTACATTCCGTTCAATGTTCTCTCTAATTTTTTTCCGGTGTGGGCGGAAAAGTATAGTGTCTGAGCAGCAGTCCCTATGAGACTGGGCGGCATAGAAGTTTGAATGAATGAATGAATGAATGAATGAATGAATAAATAAATAAATAAATAAGGGGAAAAAATCCCTTCTTTTTTATTAAAAGAAATTAATAATAAAACAAAACCAAAATCTATTACTATTAAAACTAAAACAACCAGCAACCAAAAACACAACTATTAATAAATACATGCTTTAAAATCTTCATTTCTCAAATATTTATCACAGTATTATAGTAATCTAGTAATACTATTAAAATCTACCTGAACACCAATGCATCAATTAATATATTTCCCTAAATTATACTTTTCTATAATTTCATTCAATATTTCCAAACTCAATTAATTTTCAGGCACTTAGCATTTACTGTTATTAACTTTCATCAATCTTCTACATTTCTAAGTATATTTTAAATTCATAATGCAAACTCATAAAATCATACAGTACATATCATAAACCCCTTATTTATCATATTATCTTCCATTAATTTTATCTCTGTAATTCTATATAGTTCTAAAATTCTAATCCAATTTTTTAAATTAATACATCCTAATATTAAATAACACCTAAATATATCTTTTACAAATATTCCATAGTCAATCCATATTTAATAATCAATCATCCCTCCTCAAATTTCTATCACTCTTCTCATTTCTGGGTCTCTCTCCTGTCTCTCCCCCTTTTCTGTCTCATTTGTTTCTCATTTCTCCCTCTTCCTCTCATTCCTTCCCCTTCTCACTCTCTTTTTCCATCCCTGCCTCCTCCCCCCCCCCCGTGTGTGTGTGTGAGTGCGTGAGTGTGTGTGTGAATTCTTGAACCATTTCCAAAAACAGGTGAGGGCTTGGGGTTTTTTTCTCTGTTATTATTTGGGTGCTTTTTACCATATGCTTTAAATCAAGAGTCACTTCTCTCTCTCTTTTGTTTCTCTCTCTTTCCTGTCACTGCCTCAATTATTTTCTCATTTCTTTTTTTATCCCCTTTTTTCTATCATTTCTCTCTCTCTCTCCCATCCACTCTTCACTCTCTCTCTCTCTTGCTTTCTTTCTCTCTGTCACTCACTCTTTCTCTCTTGCTACCTTTCTCTCTCTCTTTCTTTATTCCTCTTTCTCACTCTCTCTCTCTTCCTTCCTGTCTTCTCTCTTTCTTTCTCTCTTGCTTTCTTTCTCTCTTTCTCTCTTTCTTCCCCCTCTTGCTCTCTCTTCTCACTTTCTCTCTCCCTCTCTCCTTTCTATCCTGCTCTGTCTGTTGCTCTCTCTTTTGCTCTCTCTCTTGTTCTCTTTCTCTCTCTTGTTTTCTTTCTCTCTCTCTTGCTTTCACTCTTGTTTTCTTTTCTCTCTTTCTTTCTTTCTCTCAATCACTCTCTTGTTTTCTTTCTCTCTCTCTCTTGTTCTCTCTCTTTTGCTCTCTCTCTTTCTTGCTATCCCCCCTCTTTCTCTCTCTTTCTCACTTTCTCTATCTCGCTCTGTCTGTTGTGTGTTCTCTCTTTCTCTCTCTTCTTTTCTTCCCTGCGGAGGCGGGCAAAGGTTTTTCTTATTTTGAATGTTCTGGGCGGGCTGGCGGGATGGGGAGCGCGCGCACGCATGGTCGACATTCAAAATAACCTTCGCTGGCCTCTGCTCCAAGTGCTTCGGGAATGCCTGCCCCACCTCTCCTGCAGCCCTTTCACTGACAGCCCGGGACAAAAGCGCTCCCAGCGAAGGGACTGCGAGAGGGGCGGGGCAGGCGTTCCCAAAGCACTTGGAGAAAACCCTATCGCAGCCCCTTCACTAGCAGCTGGATGAGGAGGATGAGAAGCCGCAGCCACTGCGGGAGGAGCCGCGCTCCAAGACGGGAGGTGGAGGAGGATAAAGCCGGAGAGAGGGGCGGATCGGGCGGGTGGGGGGCAGCAGCGAGAAGCCTGGGGCACGAGGGGGGCGGAGGTGCTGGGGAGAGGGGGCGGCCGCGGTCGACATTCAAAATAACCTTCGCCGGCCTCCGCACTTTCGTCACTCCCCGCCCCCAACTCCAACACCCGTCTCCTTGCATGGCCTTGGAAAAGGGTGGGCAGGGGGTTGTTTTTGGGCAGGTGGCTGCACGCCTTAGAGGGAACATTGATTCCATTTATTGTTTATTTTTACCATGCACAGCATTGCATAGAGTTTCATTCTATTGTCTCTAATTGCATTGCAATACATAACGGTGCATCATATTGCAAGTCATACTGATTGAATGAATTGAGTGAAAGGTCCTGCACTAGTATCAGAACCCTGCATGGCATTACACTCTATAACCCCACAGTGCATTGCATTTAATTTCATAATACTGTATTGCATTGCAATACGTTGCATTGCAATGCATATCAGGTCATGTCAACATTTGCAAGACTACGTTGGCTGCATTGCATTGCATGTGGAAGTGATGTCCCGGTGCCTGGAGGCTGTTAGGGTCTGGATGGGTGTCAACAGACTCAAGCTCCACCCTGATAAGACGGAGTGGCTGTGGGTTTTGCCTCTCAAGGACAATTCCATCTGTCCGTCCATCACCCTGGGGGCAGAACTATTGACTGGTGCACCAGTTGCGGCCCTACCTAGACCGGGAGTCACTGCTCACAGTCACTCATGCCCTCATCACCTCGAGGTTCGACTACTGTAACGTTCTCTACATGAGGCTACCTTTGAAGAGTGTTCGGAAACTTCAGATCGTGCAGAATGTAGCTGCGAGAGCAATCATGGGCTTCCCTAGGTATGCCCATGTCACACCAACACTCCGCAGTCTGTTTCTATTCATAGACCAATTATTAGATTTTCTCTTACCTTTCCAATATATGACTAATGGGTTATGGTCTGCCCAGCTATTAGTTTCAATCTCGATGTCTCTGATCTTTTCCATCGTGTGTGCTGGGGCCCAGGCCATGTCAATCCTTGTCTTGTTCTTTTTCATAGGCCTTGCCACTGTTGTTTGGGCCTGTCTTCTTACTCATCAAATGGTCAAGTTTGGCTATTTCTTTCTTTTGTTTGGCTACTTCTTCTTTTAGCTTGGCCATTTGTACCTCATGATTGGCCTGTGCTCTTGCCATTTCTTTCTCATGGTTGGCCCATGATCTGGCCTTTCTTCCTTTAGTCTGGCTAATTTTGCTTCAAGTTGTGTCTCTTCATCTTTGATGGGTTTGAAAAAATGAAATCTGTGTAGGAGGAACTTCGCTCGTTCTTTGTTTGTCTGCTGGATAGCTTGTGTGTCTTTCAGAAGATTTTTGTCTTGTAACTCCTGTTGAGTGTCGATTAGCTGCCATTCACAGTTTTTCCAAAGTATGCGAGCTCTCTTGCACTCTTCATGTAGCGACCGAATGCGACGTGTGGAAAGCTCTTCTTCCTTGATGTTGGAGAGATATAACAATTTCTTCCGAAATTTGTCCATGTTTTGGTAGTACTTGTTCCATTCCTCATATAGGCTCTGCTGTGAGTTGAATTGTTCCCACTTCATATTTAGTTGCTTGTCCACAGCCACTAGGAGGTGCTGTTGGTGTTTGAGAGCGGGAGGTACCTGGGCTTTGCTCTTTGCTGTCTGCTGCTTGCTGTTGCTTTGCTTTGCTTCTTGCCGGACTGGCTTGTTAGGCTATGCTTGGCTTGTTTTGATTTGATTTGCTAGGCTTGTTTGGGCTTTTCTTGGCTTGCTTAAGTTCGCTTTGTTTGGCTTGCTTTGGCTTGGCTTGGCTTGCTTAGGTTCACTCTGTTTGGCTTGCTTAGGTTCGCTTGGCTTGGCTTGCTTTGAACGACGAGACGCACTATATGCTTGGTAGTGGGCTACACTTGGCTTGTTTGGCTTTAGTGTGTTTAGCAAAATTCAGCTGGGGGCCAGTAGAGGGAGGCAGCAAGCGCATTCTAAGCTTTGGCGTATTTTAACTGAGATTCAGAGTGTGACCACCAGATGGTGCTGCTTCTTTCCTAAGGCTTGGGCATATTCAAGTGGATTTCCACTTCAACCAGTAGATGATGCCGTTTGCTAGTAAAGGCTAAGGTGCACTGGCCCTTTAATTCCTTTGTCTAAAGGGGCCGTGTGCTGTTTTCTAGAACAACCATTCAATTCTCAGGCATAACTTTAATGTAGGCTTCTTAGTTAGTGTTGTGGAGAGAGGCAAAGACTCTGAGTTTGTAGATCCACAAATAGTTAAAACAGGCAAGCACAATATCCTTTAAATGTAAATGTGCCCCCCTTCTTCCCTTATGCTAAACAGATTAGAGCAATACTTTTCCAAGGCAGTAACTGGGGGAAAGAAGTGGGGGGAATTTCTTTTCTCTTATTTTTAAGGCTTCAGAAGGCAGCAACATAGCATGCAGTAACCTCGGGATGAGAATTTAAGACTTCTGGTCATCAGGAAGAGGGATCAGACCTCTTTCAGGCTATTAAGTTTGCAGGGAACCAGAGGGAGGTTTAATCTTTTTTAGTAGGCTGATTACTACTTTAAGGTGGCAGTGATTGCTTTGAGGGGACATGAATTTCAGCCTCTTTTTACTGCCTCCTTTTACAACCTCTTTTTACTGTTCTGGTATAAGCTCAACTTTTCCCAGTCAGATAACTCAGCACAATAAGGTATCACAGATCATTTTATTATAGGCATTCTCACAATAACTCACAGTTATGATGTGATTCTTCTGTAGTATAATCTTTCCCATTGTGCAGGTAAAAAGAGATTGAATTGACCCAGGCTCTAGGTGTAGCATCTACATGCTGGCTGGCTTAATGGGTGAAGACAAAGACCTGCTGGAATGTTCTCTCCAATTACCCCTCATCCCGAGTCAGAGCCAATAGGAATACACAAATGTGGTCACATGTAAAGCTACATTACCCAGAGTGCAATTTCACTACATTTCGCCTAATGCAATATCTTAAAGAAACATGCCTAAATACAGTCCAACTATCTCTATCTCTGGGGACAGCACAGGAGCATTAATGAAGAGAGGTAATATATGATGATTGTGATTGCTGGATGACAAGATTAGATAATTAATATTTTTTTGCAGTAAGGGACAAAAGATCTATAGAGAAATTAATAATTTTGTATTATTTTTTTTCTGGGATTATACAAGAGTTACTAACAAAATACTGCACTTTATTGTACTGGAAATAGAAGATATTTGACATTGTACTAAAGCATATGAAGGAAAAAATAAAAAAACCCATCTGCCTCAGGTATCTGACAGGTAGATGTAGAAAGGAGCTGAACTGAAGTGATTGCCAGAAGCAAAGACACGCGTTCTGGGATAGGACTGAGTGAAAGAGGGGGAATATAAGATGGAGGGTGCTATTTATACTTTTCTAAGACTCAGTCCTGATTGGCTATCGGATAAGGTCAAACCCATCCTTGCAGGCTAACTCCTCCTACTTTGGAGAATGGCAAGAAAATGTTAGAGTTTTCTTTATCTTTGAACTGCCATCTATTTTCTGGATTTTGACTCCAGGTATGATAATCTTTTCTTAAATATTGTTGTTATGAATTAAGTACTTCTGTTTTAAAAACTAATTTGAAGTATTTCCCATCATGGTATTTTTGTTATCTTTAGTAATGGTAATATTTATTATCTTTAAGACATTTACCAAAAGAGGAGCTCAAATATTTCATTGTGAGATGTATTTTTTACTATTATTCTTTTCCATAATCCCTGCATGTATTTTGGTAGAATATATTGCACTTAAAGAGTTTGTGAGCAAAACATCTAGTTTTTGGTCTAAGATATTTATTTTAACTTATTTAATTTATATTAATTTATTTTAAAATGCTTCATAAAATCACAAAATGGAACCTGACATAATAATCAGTCTTTTCATTCTTGCATTTCATACATATATGTACTGTGTTTCCCTGAAAAATAATACATGTCCCTATAATAAGAGCAATTGGACTTTTCAGCACATACACTGAAAAAAAGGGGCCACCTTCTGAGGAAAGAGGGAACATGCCGGAATCTGCTCTTTTTGGGGCAGGCATTCTTCTGGCTGTGAGAGCAAGTGAGAGTCAGGTGTGTGCACACCCTGTGGGACTAGCTTGGCTCCTCTGAATTTCAAATGCACTCCTGCACTCCTCCTGCAGGAATTTGAAATGCACTCCTGCCTGCGAGAAAGAGATGAAATCAATCCCTACCTTGCCGCCTCAAAGGCAGGAGTACATTTCAAAATGCTGTCAGAGGCCTGGCTGGGAGAGCAAAAATGAGAGGTGGGTGTGCACCCTTTGCAGGACTGGCTCAGCTCCTCTGGGCTGCTTTTGGCAGTGTATGTCCAAGTGCTGCCTCTATGTTGGAATTGTTTTGGATTCCCTTGGATACCATTGGATTCCCTTGGATACCATTTGTTGGGTGTAAAAGAAAAGGATGGGTTTTGCCTTCTCTTTCTGCTCAAGATCCCCATGCACAATTGGTGAGTCACTGTGTGGCATAGAATGCTGGACATGATGGGCTTTGGCCAAATTCAGCATGGCTCTTCTTATACTCTTATGTTCACCTGCCCTCTCATTGTTCTTCAGACAGGGCATGCAAACGAGGACAGTGCTTGGGAATCCCCTGCAGGAACAGCCATCTGTTCCTCAGTGTTGTGTCCATTGACCCTCCCCCACCTCTGTCTCTCAAGCAAAGCAGAAGGGGAGAGAAATTCTTGAAGGCTGCTTGAGGAAAAGCATCTGCCTTTCCTCCTTCCTCCCTCCTCCCCTCTCTCGGCAGGAACCTTTTGGCTGCATGCAAGAAATTTTTCTCTCTTCCAAACTCCACAAGAAATCATGCCTGCGCAGCCTCTTGGATTGAAAGGGGAGAAAGATTTCTTGTGTTCAGTGTGCAGCCAAAAGATTCCTTCTGCTGGTGCTGTGTCTTAAGTGCATTCTTCCCCTCTCTCCTGGGAGAAAGAGAGGCATGTTTGGAAGAGACAAGGAAGGGCATACTTCTGCTGCTGCTTCTTCCGTTGAGCCCAGATAGAAGTTTGGCTGTTAGCTCGGCTTCCTCAGGCAGCCCATGAGAGTTTCTCTCCCCTCCCTTTCTGCTTGAAAGGCAGGGGAGGGTCAATGGACACAATACCAAGGAACACAATAGAGCTACAAGTTCCAGGTAGGATGTACATCTTGTAGCTCACTCTGCCCCACCCCACTCAAATTTCCACCCCCAAATTGCATCTCACCGTTAAATGCTGGTTCTCTGGCTAGAATTAGAATTTTGTATTGGCCAAGTGTGATTGGACACATAAGGAATTTGTCTTTGGTGCATGTGCACTCAGTGTACATAAAAGAAAATATACATTTGTCAAGAATTGGGAAGTACAACACTGAATGATTGACTACCTGACACTTGTAGCTTCGTCGCATTCCTTGGTGTTGTGTCCAGAGAAGCCCATTGTAAAAGAAAACTTCTTGTGAGTTCAAGAACTTTGATTGAGCTTGTGATAAGTTCAGTAGGCTTCTCTGGGTACAATACCAAGGAATGTGACAGAGCTACAAGTCCCAGGTAGGACGCATGTCTTGCGGCCTAACCTACCCCACCTCACCTGACCTGCCATCCCCAAATTACATGCCACCGCAAGAAGCACATCCTACCTGATATTTGTAGCTTTGTATTGTTCCTCGGTGTTGTGTCCATAGAAACCCATTGTAAAAGAAAACTTCTCACGAGTTCGAGAAGTTTGATTGAACTTATGAGAAGTTTTGTTTTACACTGGGTTTCTCTTGACAAAACACCAAGGAACATGATGGAGCTACAAGTGTCAGTTAGGATGTGTGTCTTGGAGCCCAACATGTCCCACCTGCCAGAAATGAGTCTCTGTGAGATTTGTTACGCCCCCGCTGCTGCTCTGTGGAGCAGGACTCTGCAATGCCTGTGGCATTGCATGCACGAATGGCTGTTGGATCCCAGCTGTGTTGTATGATGACTGGGAAAACAAAACAGGAAATGTTAGAACAAATTGACGAAATATACCGAGTCTCTACCCTCATTTGCACGTAGACACAGATAACCGCGGGAAATACATATAAGATTCACAAAGAGAAGCACACGCGATGAAATATATAGAACATCAAAAGAAAACGTAATTTCTCATAGAGGAAAAGAGATAACAGTATTAAGGCAGATTCCCGGACGAGTACGAGAAAGACGTAAACCCTAACAACCAAACTAAACAAAAATAAAATCATGTTTAAATGGCTGATACCAGAAGGAATACTCGTAACTCTACTGGACAAGAAATACAAAATAAGTACACCGGAAGATGCAAAGGAATTTTACGAAGAGTTACTAAAACTCTCGAAGACAGATTAATAAAAGAAATAAACACTAAAGATACAACAAATACTGAAGAGTCAAGTTTAGAAGACATCATCCAAGAAAAAGAACCAGAAACAACACAGATTGAGGAAAATGACCCACAGCAACTACAAAACAAATATGAAAGGCAAGGGCTGATTACAAGGGCAAAAGCCGAAGGCAGAAAATAAAAATGACAAAAAATCAAATACTACAACGCAAAGAGACGACATTTATTTATTGTTTATTTATTCATTGGATTTATATGCCGCCCCTCTCCAAAAACTCAGGGCGGCTAACAGCAATCATAAACAGTTTACAATAATAATCCAATACTAAAAGCGAATTAAAAACCCCTTAATATAAAAAACCAAACATACATACAAACATACCATGCATACAATTGTAAAGGCCTAGGGGGAAAAGGAATCTTAATTCCCCCATGCCTGGAGGCAGAGGTGGGTTTTAAGTAGCTTACGAAAGGCAAGGAGGGTGGGGGCAATTCTAATCTCGGGGGGAGTTGGTTCCAGAGGGCCGGGGCCACCACAGAGAAGGCTCTTCCCCTGGGTCCCGCCAAGTGGCATTGTTTAGTTGACGGAACCTGGAGAAGACCCACTCTGTGGGACCTAACTGGTTGCTGGGATTCGTGCGGCAGAAGGCGGTCCCTGAGGTAATCTGGTCCGGTGCCATGAAGGGCTTTATAGGTCATAACCAACACTTTGAATTGTGACCAGAAACTGATCGGCAACCAAGACTGCGGAGTGTTGGTGTGACATGGGCATATTTAGGGAAGCCCATGATTGCTCTCGCAGCTGCATCACCATATTCTCAATGAATATCAAAGGATTGAACTCAGACAGAAAAAGAGAATTTTTCCCCCACAAACTTCTAAGTCACAACTTTCACATAACATGTCTACAAGAAACACATATTGTAAAAAAAGACACCACGGCCCTATTACTCCCAGGTCTTGGCGAACTTTTCACTTCATCAGCATCAGTTAAAAGGAGAGGGATAGCAATTTACATCAAAAGCCAATATAAACCAAAACTCATATATGAAGAACCCGATGGTCAAATTCTTTTTTGTTTTTTTTTAAAATATTTTATTGATTTTCAAAAGAAAGACACACATAACAAACACCACATGTAACATTTAGTGGAGCTACAATCGCTCCGCTCAAAATAGAAGTCATCATTGTAATAAGAGAAAAAAAGAGAATATTAAAATCATTTTGTTATATTACATCATCTATATGGTATGCATAAATGTCAATCTTGATATAATGAATATAGAGATAAGTAAAAATTTGTAAACATCTATTTAAAAATTTTCAAGAGAGAATAGAGAAAGAAAATAAAAAAGAAAGGAATTTGATATTTATGTTATGTATAATATATATTGTAAATAGTCGCTAGCTATTTACGGTTTATCTACTAACTTCAGATATTCAAAATAATACTTTTATTTCTTTTTCTTTATTTCCCATCAAATATAAACCTTCTGCCAAACATCATAAAATTCTGATTCTTCTTGATTGTTTAACCTTCTCGTCATCATATCTAGCTCAGCACAATCTAAAATTTTCTTAAGAATATCTGTTTCTTTTGGAATCTCAGTGTCTTTCCATTTTTGTGCAAAGGCTATCCTGGCTGCTGCCAATATATGAACCATTAATATAAGTCTTTTTTATATTTATTATTAAATATACCCAATTTTAAAAAAACTGGCGTTTTCTTGATTTCCTGCTGTGTTATTTCTCTGATCCATTTTTCTATTAAGTTCCAGTATTCTTTTGCTTTTGGGCAGGTCCACCAGGTGTGATAATAAGTACCAATTTCTGTTTTACACTTCCAACAATTAGGTGAATTGGTTGGAAATATTTTTGAGATTCTGTTTGGTGGTAAGTGCCATCTATAAACATCATAATCTGGTTTTCTTTGAAAGAGGTTGACTTTGTTATTTTCCAGTTATATATCCATACTTTTTCCCAAGTATTTAAATCTATCTCTTTATTTAAATTTCTACACTAGCTAATCATATTGTCCTTTAATATCCATTCTATATTTTTACAATTAATTAAATATTTATATGTTTTTCCAATCAGTTTTCTTTGGTTAGTTGTTAATAATTTACCGTATATACTCGAGTATAAGTCGCTCCGACTATAAAACTGGGGTAAATTTATTGACCCGTGTATAAGTCGAGGTTGGAAAATGCAGTGGCTACTGGTAACTTATTAAAATGGAAACCAATAAAATTACATCAATTGAGGCATCAGTAGGGTAAATGTTTTAGAATATTTATTTAAAAGAAAACCAATAAAGTTAAAAGAGGGTAAACAAAAACACTCTGGTATTAACAATAACTTAAAAAAATAAAAAAAAGGAGTTCAATCAGCAACCAAGCTAAAACCTAAGAGTTAAAATCCTTCAAAACTGGATTCCTCATCATCTGTTTGTGCAAATAGAGCTTCAGCATCAGCTGCTGTGAGGTTATCAGCATAGACATTGTTATCATTGAGTTCGCAGTCATCACCATCACTGCCATCATTCTCAAACAAAGCATTGTCTTCACTGCCATCCATGGCATTACTAATGGCACATTTCTTGAAGGCACGTTGCACCATGTCCTCTGGAATCTCTTCCCATGCATCACGGACCCACTTTGTTATTAGTTCTATGTCGGGCTTCTTTAGATTTCCAACTTTTGTCAGTTGGGCTTGACCAGATGACATCCATTCATGCCACTTCTTTCGAACACGGTCTTTGAAAGGTTTATTTAAGGAAACATCTAGGGGCTGCAATACAGATGTAAGCCCACCTGGAATAACACCCAAAGTAACTTGAGAAGACTTTGCTAGTTTTTTAATGTCATCAGATGTGTGAGCTCTGAACATATCCCAAACTAGCAATGATGGTTTTTTCTTTAAGGCTGCTCCTGGTCGTCCATTCCAAATTTCTTGCAGCCATTGTTTTGTTCCATCTTCATCCATCCAGCCTTTAACATGTGCACGCACTGTAATTCGTGCTGGGAATTTGACCTTTTTTGGCAAGGTCTTTCTTTTAAAAATAATGACAGGCCGCAGCTTTGTTCCATTAGCCAAACATGACAGAACAACTGTGAAATTGTTTTTTTCATTTCCTGTGATTCTGAGTAAAATAGTTTTCTCTCCCAAACTTGCCACAGTTCTGTTGCTTGGAAGATCAAATGTCATAGGTGTTTCATCCATATTCCCAATATCTCCCAGATCATAATTATGAATCTTTCTTTGTTTTATGATGAATGAATGAAACAACATCACTTTTTCATCAAGGTCTTTTGGCAACTTCTGTGAAATCTTTGTTCTTTGCCGCAAACATAGGCCAAACCTGTTCATGAAGCGGGTACACCATCCTGCTGACGCAACAAAATTTTCAATGCCTGGTGCTTTTAATTTATCATCTTTAGCCATTTGAAGAGCACGTAAGCGAATTCCCATTCGTGTTACACAGTAACCATTTTGTCGACACTCCATTACCCATTTATGCAATTCAGTCTCTAGAGCCCCATATGAAGTTGGTAAACCACGTTTAGCTTTCTTTGTCTTTGGAATCTTTTCCAAGTCAGCTTTCATTTTCCTCCAGTCTCTCACTAGTTTTTCATCAACACAAAATTCCCTACTTGCAATACTGTTATTGCTTGCTTCTGCTCTTGACACAACCTGAAGTTTAAAGCCAGCTTCATATGACCTCCGTTTTTGTTTTGGTCCAGGATTAGAAGTACCGGTACTGGGATCCATTTCTAAGAGGATAAAAAAAAATTGAAAAAAACCCCCCTACTTACTGGTATACCTCAATCCCCCATTGCTCTGCCTCCCTGCCCCTCTGTCTTCTTGCCAGCACAGAGCATGTGATGTCATCACATGAACTGTGCCAGACACTACGGACAGCTGCAGGTCTGTGGCTGTCCGAAGTCCACTGTGGAGCAGGGAATGCTCGCTCTCTGCTCCACAGTGGTATCTCTTCACCTATATGCGCTCCCTGAGGAATTGTGTATACCGTATTTTTCGGTGTAAGGTACAGTATATAAGATGCCCCTAGATTTTAGAGGAAGAAAACAAGGAAAAAAGTACGGTATACCGGTATTCTGAACCAAATGGTGTAGTATTACGGTACTGTATATTGTTTACGGTAATAAAATACCAGTGCAGCAGAATACCGTTCTTTTTACAATCATGTACAGTATACTGTACAATACTTTAAAAAACCATGTACACTTTTTACAAACTTCAAACTTCACAGCTTCAAGACTTGTGGACTTCAACTCCCAGAATTCCTCCACCAGTCATGCTACTTCAGGAATGGTAGTTGAATTCCACAAGCCTTAATCTTGCCTGGTTTGAAAACCCTTGTCCTTTCCTTCCTGTTGCCCCATCCACTGGAGACCCTTGGTAAAATTGTAAAATTTGAGCAGGGACAATGTTTATCTGCCTACACACTTCCTAGAAAGCCAAATGTATTTATCAAAAAAGTCTTGTTTCAGATTCTTCTGCTAACTTCCTAAATAGAAACAAAACATGAAAGATTAGAAGTCTCAACTATACCTGTAATTTTACAAATAAAACACGGTAAGAGGTATCGTAAATGTATGGTAAATTCTTCAGTTCTGAATTGTAGAGATGCTTTGGACTGGAGTTCCCATTATTCAGCCTTGGAGAGGGGAGTGATGGGGATTGCTTCTCTTGCAACAGACTGGCTAATGAGAACTGTAGTCCAAAGTACCTGTACATATAGGGTAACCATAATTTTATTTTTGTAATTACCAGTACCAGTATTTAATTTTGGTTTTTTTTTTAAAAAACCAGCACTTTAACAACATGGGGGAAGAAGCTCTCTGCTGCAGGAAGGGATGATCCCTATCAACACCCCCACCTTGGAGATGGCTGATGGGACTTGTAATCCAAAGCATTCCCAAGTCACCTTCTGATTTCTCAATGCTAGATACCAGTAATGCAAAAATAATGAAGATAAACTTTGAAAAGTGGGCCTTTGCAGCAGGGGAGGCAAGTAGGGTACCCAATTCCAATGGCTTTCCATGCACAAGAGGAGATTGTTGGCTGCCTGACCAATTGGATTTATAGTCCAAAAGAGCAGGGAGAAAGATCCCCAGAGGAGAGGGAGAGGCTTGAGAAGTCAAGCACAATTCACAATTCAAATGGCAAAAGCCTCCAATCTCTCTCACCTGAGGTGGCCACCTGGCCATGAGGAGCCAAGCGTAGGAACTGAGGGGAACTGCAAATGCGATGGCCTGGCCAAGAAGAATGAGACTTTTAGCCCCCTCCTCCTGACCGTTTGGATGCAGGGGCTAATTGGGGCTAATTGGCTACTAGCCAATCACAAGATTTGTTACTCTTTTATGTACCAGTATTTAATTTTAAACCTGGGGAACAGGCAGAGGTGTGGGTGTGCTGAAAGTGCTCTCGGGTAAGCATCTGCGGGAGGGGAGGGGCTCCCAAAATGCTCTCCCAAATTGCCCCACGCCTCCCGTAGCTGTTTCGGCCCACGCTTTGGGTGCGTCTGCCGTTTCTACAGAAGAGAGGCGGCACCTTCCCGAAGCACTCGGTTTAGCGGCTGAGTGAAGAGCTGGCCATTTGCCGCCCCCGCTGTAGGAGAGGCAGGCGCACCCGAAGCGATGTCCCTAAACGGTCTCCGGGAAGCGGCTTAGGGAAAGACAGCCGTCTGCCTTTGCTTCAGCTCGAAAGAAGCGGCAACTGCCCGGTTAAAAGCAAGAATCCACCCCCTAGCCAAACAGCTTTTTTCCTGTTTAGCGCTCGAACGCCGCGCTAAACAGCAAAAAAGCCGTTTGGCTAGGGGGTAGATTCTTGCTTCTTAACCGGGCAGTTGCCGCTTCTTTCAAGCTGAAAGACGGCTCTCTTTCCCTAAGTCGCTTCATGGAGACCGCTAAGGATATCGCTCTGGGAGAGGGGGCAACTGCCCGGTTAAAAGCAAAAATCCACCCCCTAGCCAAACGGCTTTTTTCCTGTTTAGCGCTCGAACGCCGCGCTAAACAGCAAAAAAGCCATTTGGCTAGGGGGTGGATTCTTGCTTCTTAACCGGGCAGTTGCCGCTTCTTTCAAGCTGAAAGACGGCTCTCTTTCCCTAAGCCGCTTCCTGGAGACCGCTAAGGATATCGCTCTGGGATCGCTCGAATGCCGCGCTAAACAGCATAAAAGCCGTTTGGCTAGGGGGTGGATTCTTGCTTTTAACCGGGCAGTTGCCGCTTCTTTCAAGCCGAAGCAAAGGCAGACGGCTGTCTTTCCCTAAGCCACTTCCTGTAGACCGCTAAGGTTATCGCTCTGGGAGAGGGGGCAACTGCCCGGTTAAAAGCAAGAATCCACCCCCCTAGCCAAACGGCTTTTTTCCTGTTTAGCGCTCGAACGCTGTGCTAAACAGGAAAAAAGCCGTTTGGCTAGGGGGTGGATTCTTGCTTTTAACCGGGCAGTTGCCCCCTCTCCCAGAGCGATATCCTTAGCGGTCTCCAGGAAGCGGCTTAGGGAAAGACAGCCGTCTTTCAGCTTGAAAGAAGCGGCAACTGCCTGGTTAAAAGCAAGAATCCACCCCCTAGCCAAACGGCTTTTTTGCTGTTTAGCGCTTGAACGCCGCACTAAACAGCAAAAAAGCCGTTTGGCTAGGGGGTGGATTCTTGCTTCTTAACCGGGCAGTTGCCGCTTCTTTCAAGTTGAAGCAAAGGCAGACGGCTGTCTTTCCCTAAGCCGCTTGCGCCCTCTTGTGGTGACTTGTCAGTCACCCGAGTATAAGTCGAGGTCAGGTTTTTCAGCCCATTTTTTGGGCTAGAAAACTCGACTTATACTCGAGTATATACGGTACCTAAAATATTATTGTCTTTTCTAAGAATGTATGTGTTTTTATCTTTATAGAACCTAGACATAATTTGTATATATTGCCACCAATCTATGACAATACCCGCATCTAGCAAATCCTGCTTTGTTTTTAAATTCCATTGGTTGTCTACTAAGTCTTTGTATTTCCAAATCTTGCCTTCTTGCAACAAACTTGGGAGGCTTATAGCTTCAATCGGGGATATCCATTCAGGCAATACTAAAAAGTGATCTTTCTTTATATCACTCCAAACTTCTATAAGTGCCTTCCTTATTATATGTGTCTTAAAATAAGAATGTGTTTTGTATTTTTCATACCATATAAAGGCATGCCATCCCAACATTAAGACATGTCCTTCTAAGTTCAATAATCTTCTATTTTGTAAAGTAAGCCATTCCTTAGTCCAAGTTAGGGTTGCAGCTTGATAATATAATTTCCAGTTTGGGCAAGCAAGCCCTCCTCTTTCTTTTATGTCTTCTAAGGCACATTGTTTAATTCTAGGTTTTTTATTTTGCCATATAAATTTTTTTGTTATCTTTGTTAATTCTTTAAAAAAATCTTTCCCTGGGTTTATCGGAATTACTTGAAATAGAAACAAAACCTTGGGTAAAATATTCATTTTAATTGTGGATATCCTACCTAATGGTGATAATTTCAAATTATTCCAGGTTTCTAAGTCTTTTTTAATTTGCTTTAAAAGTTTGGTGTAATTATCTTCTTTTAATGTTATGGATTTTGTTGATAGCCAAATCCCTAAGTACTTTACTTTTTTAATTATTTTCATATTTGATTTTGTTTCTAGTGGTTTTGTCTGATAATCTGTCATATTTTTAATGTTTAATATTTGTGTCTTATCTTTATTAATTTTTAAACCAGCTATTCTTCCATATTCTTCTAATAAATCTATTAACCTTAAAATGGAAATTAATGGATCTTCTAGTATAAAAACGATGTCATTTGCAAAGACCTGAAGTTTCTATATCTCCTTCTTAATTTGTAAGCCTTTTATATTTTTATCTTGCCTTACCCTTATCAGTAAGCATTCTAATGTTAGAATAAATAATAAAGGAGAAATAGGACAGCCTTCTCTTACTCCTCTTTGTATCCTAAACTCTTCTGTTTGGTCATTATTTAAAATAATTTTTGCTGTTTGGGTAGAGTATACAGTGATCCCTCGAGTTTCGCGATCTCGATTATTGCGAAACGCTATATCGCGATTTTTCAACCCGGAAGTAAACAACACCATCTGCGCATGTGCGCCCTTTTTTTTCCCTATGGCCACGCATGCGTAGATGGTGGAGTTTGCTTCCCCGCCGGGCAGATCAGCTGCTGGGCGGCTTCCCTGGGTCTTCCCCCTCTTGCCGGGGTTTCCCCTTTGCGTGGGCGGCGGGGAAACCCCAGCGCTGCTTCCGCGAGCAACGGCGTGGGCAGGCGAAGGGCGGGCGCGCGGACAAGCGGCGGCCGGACAAACGGGAGCAATGCGGCGGCCTCACAAGCGGCGGCCGCGCCAGCAACGGTGGCGCGGCGGCCGGACAAACGGGAGCAACGCGGCGGCCTCACAAGCGGCGGCCGCACCAGCAACGGCGCCGCGGCGTCCGGACAAAGGGGAACAACGCGGCGGCCTCACAAGCGGCGGCCGCGCCAGCAACGGCGGCGCGGCATCCGGACAAAGGGGAGCAACGCGATGGCCTCACAAGCGGCGGCCGCGCCAGCAACGGCGGCGCGGCGGCCGCACAAACGGGAGCAGCGCGGCGGCCGCACAAACGGGAGCAACGCGGCGGCCTCACAAGCGGCGGCCACGCCAGCAACAGCGGCGCGGCGGCCGCACAAACGGGAGCAACGCGGCGGCCTCACAAGCGGCGGCCACGCCAGCAATGGCGGCGCGGCGGCCGCACAAATGGGAGCAACGCGGCGGCCTCACAAGCGGCGGCCGCGCCAGCAACGGCGGCGCGGCGGCCGCACAAACGGGAGCAGCGCGGCGGCCGCACAAACGGGAGCAACGCGGCGGCCTCACAAGCGGCGGCCACGCCAGCAACAGCAGCGCGGCGGCCGCACAAACGGGAGCAACGCGGCGGCCTCACAAGCGGCGGCCACGCCAGCAACGGCGGCGCGGCAGCCGCACAAACAGGAGCAACACGGCGGCCTCACAAGCGGCGGCCGCGCTAGCAACGGCGGCGCGGCGGCCGCACAAACGGGAGCAACGCAGCGGCCTCGCAAGTGGCGCCCGCGCCAGCAACGGCGGCATGAGGAACGCGGCCGCCGCGCCGCTCGTGCCGGGAACCAAACAGCCTGAGTTGCTCCCGGATTCTCCTCCGACCTGCCCTCAACTTACCTTCCAGCTGATGCTTCGATCCTTGGAAGAGGCCAGAGCGCCTTTCTGCACCACACTCTCCGCTTCGGTTCCTTTCCGGAAGATGGAAGTTTCTCTCCTTCCATCCTTTCTAGCAATACAATACTTGATGGTTAAAACCATCGAGTACAGTATTGTATTGCTAGAAAGGATGGTTAAAACCATCGAGTATTGTATTGCTAGAAAGGATGGAAGGAGAGAAACTTCCATCTTCCGGAAAGGAACCGAAGCGGAGAGTGTGGTGCAGAAAGGCGCTCTGGCCTCTTCCAAGGATCGAAGCATCAGCTGGAAGGTAAGTTGAGGGCAGGTCGGAGGAGAATCCGGGAGCAACTCAGGCTGTTTGGTTCCCGGCACGAGCGGCGCGGCGGCGGGCAGGCGGGTCCTCAGCTGTTGGTCGGGGGTCTTCCCAAGTGCGGAAGTGAAAAACACCATCTGCACATGCGCGAGGGCACGCATGCGCAGATGGTGTTTTTACTTCCGCACCACTATATTGCGAAAAATCGAGTATCGCGAGGGGTCTTGGAACGTAACCCTCGCGATACTCGAGGGATCACTGTATTGCATCAATTATGTTAAAAAATGTAGTTCCAAAGTTCATTTTATTAAGTTGTAATTTCATGAAGGTCCAATCAACTTTGTCAAAAGCTTTTTTAGCATCTAAGAATATTAATGCCATTTGTTTTTCTGGATGTTGTTCATAATATTCTAATGTATCTATAATTGTCCTCAAAATTATTTTTAATCTGCCTGTCTGGTAAAAATCCATTTTGGTCTTCATGTATTATTTTCACCATAATATTTTTTAATCTATGGGCATATATTGAAACAAAAATTTGTAATCTACATTCAGTAATGAGATTGGCCTATAATTTTGAATTTTTTCTTTTTCCATATCGGGTTTGTGTATTAAAGTTATTAAGGCTTCTGACCAGGTTTTAGGTATTTTACCGTCTAAAATTATATTATTAAAAATCTCTAGCATATTTGTTAAAAGTGTATTGTTGTCTAACTTATAAAATTCTGCCGGAATAGCATCAGGTCCCGTAGCTTTGTTATTTTTTTTAACTTTTAATTGCATACTGTAGTTCTACCATAGTAAAAGGGCTATTAAGCTTTTGTTGTTGGTCTTCTGTTAAAATAGATAAATCTGTTGAATTTAAAAAATCAAAGGCTTTATCCTCATCTATATCTTCTTTTTGATATGTTTTTATAAAATTCTAATGCTATATCCTTCTTTTCCTCAATCTTATGTCTAAGAATACCTTTATTATCTGCTAATTTTCTTATTGTTCTTGCCTCTTTGATTTCTTAATTTAAATGCTAACCAGCGCCCTGGTTTATTGGCGTGTTTGAAATACTCTTGTTTGGCCCGTTTGATTTTTTCTGCTAACTGTTCTTGTTCAATTAAGTTTATTTTGTGTTTGATTAAGTCCCTCTTCTTTTTATTCTTAGTCTCGTCCAGACTACTTTGTGGCGGTGTTTCTAATGTTTTTAGTTCTGCCTCTAACTTTTGAAGTTGACATTTTTTCTCTTTATTCTTTCTTGCTGCATAAGATATTGTCAGACCCCGTATATATGCTTTAGTTGTATCCCATAAATTTTGTATTGAAGTATCTGCGTTGTTGTTTAAATCAAAAAAAAAAATAAGTTCTTTTTCTATCCAGTCTTTGTATTGGGGATCTCGCAGAATATTTCTGTTCATTCTCCAATATCTTGGTTTTTTATTTCCCTTCCAAATAATTGTCAATGGATTGTGATCTGCCCAATTATTTGTTTCAATTTCAATATTGGAAACATAATCGGAAATCTGGGTTGAAGTCCATGCCATGTCTATTCTTGTCCAGACTTTGTGTGGGTTTGAATAAAAAGTGTATTGTTTTTCTGCAGGATGGCATTCTCGCCATATATCCTGCAGTGTTAATTCTGAGGTCAGTTACCAAAATGTTTTAGGTAAAATTGTTTTCTTTTCCTTATCTTTCTTCCTACCTGAATAATCCATTTGACTATTAGCTATCGCATTAAAATCTCCAATTATAATCATATTTTCAATAGATAACTCTAATATTTTCTCATGTAGTTCTTTATAGAATGCTTTTTGATTTTCATTTGGAGCATAAATTGATACAATGATGAGAGGTCCCGTTTCTAAGTTTATTTTCAAAATTAAAATTCTACCTTCTTTATCACTATAAAGTTGTTTAATCACAATCGTTTCATCAATATAAACAGCTATCCCTCTCCTTTTTTTTCCTGCCAAACTAGTAAACAAATTACCTAATTTTGAATTACATAATAGCTCTCGGTTAGAGTTTTTAATGTGGACTTCTTGTAAAATCATAATTTGTGCTTTTTGTTTTTTAAGTTTGGAAAATATCTGTTTTCTTTTTATTGGGTGATTCAATCCATTTACATTTACGGAAAAAATCTTAACATCTGAGTTCATTTTTATTTATAGTATTTTTTGTTTCTCTGGGTTGTTGAAGTTTATTACTTAGTATCAGATGTTGTTGTGGTTGAGATTGTTGTTGTTGTTGCTGTGCTTTTGTATCTTGAATTGCTTCCTCCCCCCTGGAGGCCGCCCCACGCTCCTCTCCTCCTCCTCCAATCGCTTTGTAGGATGGATCTTGTGTATACAGTCCAGATTGTTTGTAGAAATTTCTAGCTTCTTCAACTGACTCTAGTTTTACTCTGGCTCTTTGCCAAAAAAAGGAGACACCTTCTGGAACCAGCCAACGGAAAATTATTTTTTCTTTAATTAAATTTTTTGTTAAAAAGTAATACTCTCTTCTATTTTCTCGTACTCTTCTCGGTACTTGTTTTAATATTATAACCTCTTTGTCTTTGTAGTTTAAGCTTTTGTCTCTTGACCAGTTTAAAATGTCATCACATGGTTTTTCTGATAAATTTAATGTGGACTTCTCTTGGGAGGTTGTTTTTTCTGGCGTAGTTAGTTTGGACCCTGTAAATTTCATCAATCTCCTTAATTACTTCTTGTGGGTCCATCTGCATGATCTCGCCAACTATTTCTGCCATTTTTGATCCCAGATTTTCATCTTTATCTTTGTGTATATTTTGGAACCTCAACCCATGTGAGGCTCTCTGTAGTTCTAAGTTGGTAATAGCTTCATTGAAATTTCTGTTCTCTATGGCAGTGTAGTCCTCAAGTTGGTCCTGTCTCTTCAGTTTTTTCCATCTTTTCTTCTGTCTTTTTCATCCACTGTTCATTTTCTTTTAAGGTTTTCTGCATCACTTCAATTTTCCCATCCATTGCTTGTACACTACCCTTCAGATCATTCATTTCTGCTTTTATACCTTCGTAGTGTTTTTGAGCTTCTTCACGTGCGGCATCTCTATTGGCGTTTATAGATATCTGCAATGCAGCCAGTGTATCGTGTATGGTTTGCAAAGTGGGCTGGGCCGGGGTTTTCTCCACCTCCTTTTCTTTTTCCTTTTCCTTACTCAGCATGCTTGTTATTGTTCTCTGCGGTAGGGGGGATGGTAATGGAAGCTGTGGCTGTTGGAGCTGTAGACTGTTTTTTTTGAAGTTTTTATAATAGTAGATGTAGTAGACATCTTAGTCGCTTTTCTGGCTCTTCTAAAACCTGTAAAATTTAACTGTTTCCAAAATGGCATCAATTTAATAGACAAGAGAAAAAAAAGAAAAAAGAAAAAGAGTAGGATGGGGAAGATGGAAAAATCAAATTAGAAATTAAAAGAAAGAGAGAGAGAAAAAATATATGTGTAATAAATTTTAAAGACAATATTATTATTATTTTTTTAAAAGACTCAAAATAGTCAGTAAATGCTATTAATTGTTAAAATGGGGAAATAGTAAACAAAGGTTAAGAAAGGGCGAGAAGATCAAAAGAAAGAAAGAAAGAAAAAAAAGGCCAAAAGTTTTTCACAAGACTAAATATTTTAAGGAAAAAATAAAAGCAACTATTTCCAATGTTATACAAATATAATATCTAGTCACTTAATGAATTAGTATAGTCAAATATATCAATACTATGCAGATAAACAGTATAAAGCTATAAGTAAATATATAGCAAAAGAATCAATTCTCTACATACATTTTAAAATTCATTAGGAAAGAAGAAGAAAATAAAAAGAAAAAAAGAAAAAGAAAATCACAGAAAAATGCTAAATTCATACACTTATTTTAAATCTATAAGTCTATTTATATTATCTGTCTTTAAAACAATTGTTATATATCTTTAGAAAGAAATCCTAGACAATCCTAAACAATAAAATATGGAGAGTAAGGTGAGAGGGGCCAAGGACGGTCAAACAAGGGGGAGGAAAGGGGAAAGAGTTAACAATTCATTTATATATAATACAGTAAAAAAAAAAATTAAGAAAGGATTAAATTGAAAAAAGAGATACGTAAGCAATTCTCAGTAATGTCCCCCCCAGAAATATTTTTAGTTTATTCTTCTCTTTTTTTTTTTAATATAATTTTTTATTGATTTTTAAAGGATTTTACAAAAAACAAAACAGAAAACATGTGTACCATCACCATACGGAAAAAAACCCTTCACCAGGGAAGAATCAATTTTGTGTCCTTCATTTGCTTTGTCTCTGGGTTACATTGTTCATTCTTTATAGAGTGATTGAATTTTATTTCTTACATTTGCATCGCTTACTGATGTTGTTAATATATAATTTTTAACCATCTCCCACCGCCTCATTGTTGCTGCTAATTTCCCTTCATTATAATTATGTAGTCTAATTTCCATAATTTCATAGTGAATGTGATCCGCCATATATTTGCACCAATTTTTTATCGTCCATTTATTGTCGTCTTTCCACCCAAGCACTATAGTTACCTGGGCACTTTCTATCGCTGCAATTTTGATTTCTTCATATTCTTTTACCTCACTATTTTTTATCAATAATGCTGCTACCTTAGTTATTTTCCAATTACCATTCGTAATTTTGTTCACTTCCATTTGTATTTGTTTCCAAAATTTTTGAACTTTATTACATTCCCAAAACATATGCATAAATACTCCTTTTTCCTTGCACCCATGCTATCAATTTCCTTTCTTCGTTGTTTGAAAACGTGCTAATTGTACTGGTGTATAATACCATTTATGTAATATTTTTCTTCTCATCTCTCTTATTCTTGTGTTTTTAATTTTTTTAATATTTTCAATTATTCTCTCCATATCCCATTCATCAATTTCTAATTCGTCCTGCCAATATCTCGTCAATCCTTTTACTACTTGTTCTTCCACTTGTAATAATTCTCTCTATATATTACCTGTTTGTGCTTTTATATTCTTGCACTTATCCCTTAGTATCTTTTCTAAATTTGTTTCTTGTCTCATAAATGTTTCTTTGTTTTCCCTTTTACTTAAATATATACTTATCGCATTGGTTTGTAACCAGTTTTGTTGTACCAGGCACCTCTCTATTTCATTTCTATTAATTCTTCCGTCCCCTTCATATAACTGTTCTATTCTCTGTATACCTTTCCTCCTTAGTTCCCATATTATCTTTGTGAGGTTACTTTCTTTCTTTGTATTTATCACATGCAGCGTTGCTAATTTAGAGTTTGTCATTTTCAATTTATCTTGCCATTTCATCCAACTCTCTATTATCGCTTTAGTAGGATCTAATAGTCTATTTATTTCTACCTTATTCCATTTCCTAAATAATAATTCCTGATTCTTAATATCATTAATTTCTTTCTCTAATTCTACCCATGGTTTTTCCTCTAATAATTGTAATTCCATTAGCCTATCAATATGATATGCGTCCCTTATAATACTCCAAGTTTGGATTTCCCCAACCTCCCTCGTCCTCCGTTGCTATCAGCCATTTTTAAAAAATTCTTGGTCTTTTATTACCTTCTATCCACACGTTCAATTTAGTATCCCATTCTCTTATCTTTCTTATTGGGAAGGTTCCATGCATTACTTGTAAAATATATAGCATTTTTGGGATAATCATCATCTTTAGAGCTCTTACTTTAGCCAATCTTCTCAAATTTTTATTTTTCCAGTTCTTAATTTGTTTCTGAATTTTTTCCCATATTAAATTATAATTAAATTCCACCATTTTACCCAGGTTCTTTAATAACCATACTCCTAAATATTTCATTTTCTTGCTACCCAGTTTTAAACCCGATACCTTCCGTATTTCAATTTGTTCTTTAGGCCCTGTATTTAAACAAATGATTTCTGATTTTTCCATATTCACTCTTAACCCTGATTGGTTTTTAAACTCCTGAAGTATTGTAATCATTCTTTTAATCATATCTATTGGTGTTTCTGTGACTATTATAGCATCATCTGCAAATAAATTTAATTTTAATTCCATACTTCCTATTTGATATCCCTTCCATTGTATATCTTTTCTAATTTTATTTGCCAATGTTTCAATTGCCATTGCAAAAAGCATCGGGGATAGGGGGCATCCCTGCTTAGTCCCATTATTTATTTCTATTTTCTCCGTTCTATTTCCATTCACTCTAACATAGGCTATGTTGTCCTTGTATATTTCTTTTATTATTTGACAAAACCCTTTCCCCATATTCAAACTATTGCATAATTGGAACAAATACTCATGATTTATTTTATCAAAAGCTTTGTAAACATCTAACTTTAGTAATCCCATTTCCCTTTTAATTTTGGTGGCATGGTGCAACACATTCACTATATTTCTAATTGGCTCATATATTCTTCTCCCTTTTATAAAACCATACTGGTCTTTCCCAATTATCCTTGGCAATATATTTTCCAACCTATTTGCTAAAATTTTCATAAAAATTTTATAATCTTGATTTAGCAGACTAATTGGGCGGTAGGAACCTGGTTCTTTTAAGTCTCGACCTGGTTTAGGAATTGTTACAATTTCAGACATCTTCCATGTTTGTGGAACATCTAATGTTATGAGGATATTGTTATACAATTTCTCCAAATGCGGTAATAGAATTTCTATATATGTTTTATAATATTCACCTGTAAATCCATCGGGGCCTGGTGCTTTACCGGGTTTTAGCCCTTTTACCACTTTAATTATTTCATCCCTTGTTATATTTGCATTTAACATTTGTCTTTCTTCCTCATTCAGCCTTTCTTTAACCTCTATTTCTTGTAACATAACATGTTCTTTTTCATATAACTTTGCATAAAATTCTCTTATTACATTTTCTACTTCTCTGTTACCATATTTCATTACCCCATCCTTATCCTTCAAACCATTTATTATTAATTTTTCTTTTCTTTTTTTAAGGTATTTCGCCATTTGTAATGCTGATTTCTTCCGCCATATTTCAATTCTCTGTTTCACTGCTATTCTCATATTATTCCAATTTTCTTCCTCTATGTCCTTTAATTGTCTTTGTTTAAGTTTTAACAAGTCATTCCATTCTTTATTTCTGGTTATTCTCAAATTTTCTCTTATTGATTCTATTTCCCTTATTCTTTTTTCCCTTTCCATCCCCCAACTTTTCCTGATATAAGACTCCATACTAATTAGATTACCCCTAATAACTGCCTTCTTCGTGTCCCAGATAACTGATTGTCTCATTCCATCATTTTGATTTATTTCATAAAATTCCTGAATATCTTTCTGAATTTTTTCCTTGTTTTCTTCACTTACTGAGACAATTGTGTTATATCTCCAAATTCTTTCTCTACCAGTAGGGTCTATCTTTATAACTGCCATTATAGCTGCATGATCAGATATCCAATTACTTTTGATTTCTGCCCTTTTAACTTGGATATTTCCTGTTTTGTTCATGAATATATATCAACTAAACTTATTGTGCCTTGCTGAATAATATGTCCCTCTATTTGAGTTATCAGCGTGTAAATCTATCATATTTAACTTATTCAAATTTAATTGCTTCTTTTCTTTGTTATTAGCTGTTATTTCTACATTGAAATCCCCAGCAAATATCACCATCCCCTCTGAAAATAAATCCAGTTTATGTTTTGCATTCATAATAAATTGTTTAGCATTTACATTTGGAGCGTATATTACCGCTAACGTTATCATCTTTTGATTCATTTTTCCTTTTACAAATAATAATCTTCCTTCTTTATCCCCTTTTGTTTGTATCACCTGAAAAACATTTCTTTGATTTATTAATATGGCCACTCCTTTACAGTTTGTTTTTCCTCTACACTCAAAAATATGTTTCCATTCTTTACTCTCTATCAGTTTATCCGTTTTTTTCCTTCCCTTATGAGTTTCAGTAAGAAATAAGAAATCCACATAGTTTTCTTTCGCTAATTTCAATAGTCTATATCTTTTCACAGGCGATGCTAAACCATTTATATTCAATGCCATAATTGTTCGATCACCCATAATATTTCCATTTAACCTTTTTCCCTCTTGCAACCCAGAGTTCTGTTAATTTTTTCATTTTTATTAAAGATTCCCCCCACCCAGATGCCTCCCCCCGAGTTTCTCTCACAAGGAGAGAAGAGCAGAAAAAACATCCGCTGTTTTGGCTAGGCACCTTAAGGGGCATCGTTCCACCGAAGCTAGTTTATTCTTCTCAAGATTGAAGTAAACAAGTCCAATGTGTTAAAAATGAATCAATGTTTAAATTTCATTAAGTGTTATAAATCCAATGTTAAAAAAGTCAAAGTGTCTTTGTTATATCGAAACAAAAAAAGAGGAAAAAGAAAAGGAGAAAAAAAATCTTAATCCAGTAAGGCAATTATAATGTCCATTGAATCCAAATAAAGTCCAAACAGTTCAGGTTAAGTTCCAAGTAAAAAAAAAGGCAGATGAATTTTAATAGGCAAAGTCCAAACAGTCAAACAGAGCAGTCCAAAATATACAAAAAGGAAAAAGTAAATTATAATCCAAACTGAAGAACAACAGGTATTAAAATAGGAAAAGTTAAAAAACGAAACAATCCAAATCCAACGTTGTCACTTTAGCTCTTTTAGAATACTAATCCTCCATCTTACATGTTGTTTTATTACTTTCATGAATACAAAGGCATTAAACACATTTCACTCCCAAGGTAAGTAATAAAAGATAATGGAAAAAAATAATGCAATAGGCTTCAAGTTTATATTTGATTTAGGTAGTTCTTATCCCCTCGGTTCTATTATATTATGAGACCTTCCAGGAATAAAATTTGCAGTCAGAATATTACGGGGTTTTTTTCCTTTGCCGTCTCGTGAGCTGAAGCCGTTCAAACTTTTTAGTTCCACTCACATTAGCAGGAATTTTACTTTTTCTTTCTCTGTTTTTCTTCGCCTTAATTTAACTAAATAGATTCACATTTGCATTCATGGAAGTAATATTCGCTTTACCTTCGTAGTTCGCTCTCTCTATTCTTTTTATTCTCTACTCTTTATGACTTCTCCAGCTTTTTTCCTTTCTTCCGCTTTTGTGGAGACGCCGCTATGGCCGAGGATCGGAGAATCCGGCCTCGGATCTTTTCGCCTGGCGCTGCGGGGCAATCCTGTACCTGGGGGTGGCGGCGAAAACCCCCTCCGGTGCAGTGAGACCCCCTGTTCTTGATCGGACTCTCCGGGTCCGATCGTACCGCTGGGTTGCGACCACCAAGCAAAAAACTGAGGTCTGGGACGGAGCTCCGCCACCAGCCTCCCGATGCGGCTCGCAGCCACCCGGAAGTTCTCCCCGATGGTCAAATTCTGATGGTACAAATAACGATAAAAAATGAACCATTAGCAATAATAGGAATATATGCACCCACTATCAACCAACCAGCATTCTACACACAATTACACAAAAAAAATTCTTGAATTGAATCTAACAAACGTTATTATAATGGGTGACTTCAATGCGATACACAATAAAAACAAAGACCATAAGAGTAGCAAACACCACTGTTTTTGAAAAACCCTCCCAGCCACATTTGACTGTCTAACATACAAATTTGCACTTAAGGATATATGAAGAACACATCACCCGGAAAATACACAATGCACTTTCTTCTCATACCCACACAAGTCTTGGTCACGCATAGATATGGCTTGGTCCAATTCTTATACAGTAGTCCCTCACCTATCGCTGGTGTTACGTTCCAGACCTGGCCGCGATAGGTGAAATCCGCGATGGGGAATTTATCGACTGATAGTACTTATTTAAGTATTTATATTGTAATTGTTTGGTAAGTTTTCATTGTTTTAAGTGTTTATAAACCCTTCCCACATAGTATTTATTTTAGATACAGTATTTAAATACAGTATTTACAATTTTAGATTTTATTTTTTTTTTTGGAAAAACCTGCCGATCGAGTTCGGCGGGCTGTTTAAATCTGCCGATCGACTTCCTCAGAAACCCGCGATGAAGTGAAGCCGCGGTAGGTGAAGCGCGGTATAGCGAGGGACTACTGTATTATAAACCAAACAAGAGAAATAAGGATCCTACCTGCCACTTGGGCTGATCTCAATCCCATACTCTTAACTCTCAACAACCAGGATTCCATAACATACAAAAGATGGACTATGAACTACTCCACCATAAATGAAAAAACATTTCAAAACTAAAATAGAAAACGAACTACCACCTTTTATAACGATTAATTGTGAAGGAGACACGACACTACAGGTAGTTTGGGATACAATGAAAGCCTATATACGTGGAATATATATATCTTATTCAGCCAACACCAATAAACAAAAAAAAGAGAAACTTAACAATCTCAACACTAAATTACAGGAAGCAGAAACAACATTACAACAATATCCGGATGACACAGCAACACTAATTAAAATCAAAACTATAAAACATGAAATAAACCTAGAAACTCAACAACAACTCACTGCCAAATACAAAACTTTAAAACAACTAAATTTTGAATCCACTAATAAACCTGGTCGATGGTTGGCTTTTAAATTGGCGCAACAAAAAGCCGGCAAAGCCATAGAATCTCTTTACGATAACTTGGGCCTACTGAAAACAAACACAGAAGAAAAGAAAAACATAATACAACAATTTTATCGGGACCTATATAACTCAGACAAACCAGATAACCCTGCAATTAAGAAATACTTAGCTCTAAACGAAACACTACAGATAACAGAGGAAAAAAGAACAAAAATAAATAGGAATATCACTCCTACAGAAATTAAACTGGCCATTGCAAAACAACATAATAATAAAACCCCAGGACCTGACAGTATTCCTTCAGAATTTTATAAACACCACCAAGACATACTAGAACCAATAATGCTAAAACTATATAATCAGGCACTACAACAAGGCAAGCTTCCGAAAACATGGTCTGAAGCTTACATTACCATCATACCAAAAGAAAATAAAGATAAAAAATATTTAGAAAATTACCGACCAATTTCACTACTAAATACGGATTACAAATTTTTTTCATCAATAATTGCAGAACGCTTCAAAAATATATTAAACAACATTATACATCCGGATCAAAACAGATTTCTACCAAAAAGAAATATAAGTAATAATACCCGAACCATACTCATCACCTTAGAATACTATAACGAAAATTGTGATAAACCAGTGGTGCTCACGTTTATAGACCTGAAAAAAGCCTTTGATTCTCTCTATTGGGAATATTTCATAACACAAATAGAACACATGAAATTTGGAGACAACTTTATCAACCTAATAAAATCTATTTACTCCCAACAAACAGCAAAAATACTTTTAAACAAAACTATCACAGAAGAAATAACAGTAATGAGAGGAGTACGCCAGGGATGTCCTTTAGCACCTTTAATTTTTATATTAGCTATAGAAACATTTTTTAAAAATATAAGAAACAATGAGCAAATAAATGGACTTAAAATAAAAAAGGAACACTTTAAACTCCAAGCTTTTGCAGACGACATAGTATTCACAATTCAAGATCCTCTTAAATCAGCCCATATTTTAATGAGTGAAATTCATAGATTTGGGGAAATAACCGGTCTCAAAATTAATCTAGACAAAACCCAAATTATAACTAAAAACATGACAACAGAACAAAACTCCATATTAGAGCAAGCTCTTAATGTAAAAATAGTGAAAAAACCCAAAATATTTGGGCATTACGATCTCAGCGAACAACAGTACTTTGAAAAAAGATAATTACGACAAACTCACACAGGACATACAGAAGGATTTAAATAGATGGACAAATTTAAAATTATCACTGATGGGTAAGATTGCTGCAATAAAATCAAACATTCTCCCCAGATATCTATATCTATTCCAGGTAGCTCCGATCAAATTAAACAAGTCATTCTTTGAACAATTACACAAACTAATTCGGAAATTCATTTGGGGAAAAAAAAAAGGCAAGAATAAAGTTAAAAAATCTGCAAGATCACAGATCAAGAGGAGGCTTTGGCCTCCCCAACTTTTATCTTTACTATCAAGCCACTATTTTAACTAAACTCAAAGATTGGATAACACTACAACACATAAGATTGCTTTCCCTAGAAGGATTTAACTTACAATCAGGATGGCACACATTCCTAATGGTAGAACCAAACAAAATACCAAAATACTTTAAAAACCATTATATCAGAAACACATTAATATCGACATGGCAACAGATTTAAAAAAATCATTATCTGGCAATTCCAAAATGGCTATCCCCAAATGAATCTCTTACTTACCAGACCCCTCTTTCAGTACCAAAAATAATAACCTACTCCAAATTACTAGACTCTAATCATAATATTTTCACTAGACAACGGTTAGAAGACAACGGAGTACCTATAGACTGGTTCACATACATACAAATAAACACAAAATACAAACAACACAAAAGTACACTTGGCTTTCAAAACACCAATCCTCTTGATTTAATAATATTTGAATCTAACATAAAAATGATCTCTAAATTATATAGCTATCTATTAAAGCAGGATACTATAGAAGAGCAAGTTAAAGGATCCATGATTGCATGGACACCAAACTTTGGATACACAATCAAACTTACAGAATGGGAAAAATATTTACAATTAATTATAAAATGACACTTGCTGTATCCTACAAGGAAAATCTATACAAAATGATATACAGATGGCACCTTCCACCAGCTAGGCTTTCTAAAATGTACCCAAACGTATCATCTCTATGTTGGAAATGTAAAAAAACCAGGGAACATACTATCATATGTGGTGGACTTGTTCATACGCCCAAAAATTTTGGACACAAATCAAAAGAATAATGGACCAAGTCATATTGACAAAGATTACAACTAAACCAGAACTATTCCTTCTGAGCATTTTTAGACAGAAACTAGGCAAAGAAGACAGATACCTTATTATTCAAATACTAACGGCTGCCAGATTAACATACGCACAGCATTGGAAAAAAGAAGACACTCCGACAAACTTAACCATTATTAGTAAAATTATGGAATGTGCCGAACTATCAAAAATAACAATGGAAATACAAAACAAAAACGATTCCGAGTTCTACAAGGCCTGGGAGAAATGGTTCAGATGGTTATGTAACTTTAAAAACAATAAAACAAAAACCAATCAAAATCTATTAATATAAATCAAAATAAAGATATACACAATAGAAATCCGGACCAAAATCAATACAATCCCTGTCTGAGTTAAATCCACTTGATAATTATTATTAACTTACTAATATCATAACTCACAAATACTTCTCACTAACAAAAATAACAAATATCAAAAATATCAAACTAAGTCATCACAATCCATATGCCTGCTAGTTTGCAGGTACCACCACCCCTCTCTTTTTCTCTTTTTTCTTTCTTTCTCCTTCTTTCCTTTCCTTCTTCTTTTCTTTTCTATCCCACCTTCAACTACCTTTCCACGTCACCCTTGGACTATTAAATACTACAGTTATAAGATTATCCAAATAAGAATATTGAATACAAAATAATTACATATAGACAAATATTTGGAATGTATATACAACAATATACATAAGCTGCTGTATAAAAATACTGTTTACCCCATTCCACTCCTACTTCTCTTTTTTGTATTCCCATCCCCCCTTTCCCTGTTTTTTTATATAACCTAATAAAGTATATTTTAAAAAAAAGAAAGAAAGAAAATATAGTTTTCCAATGGCTGGTACCAGAAGGCCTCTCTCTAACTTGGCAAGGACGGAGAATAAAGATAGAGAATGTAGAAGAAGCAAGAGCCTTCTTTGCACAAAGTGGATTGAATAGAACAGAACAACTACACAAAGAAATCAAAGACAAAGGAGAAGAAAAGGGGGCGACCTGTAAAGAGAGGGAGGAAATTCAAGATGTCAGAAAGAAACAACCCCAAATTCAACAAGAACTGGTGGTAGATTGAGAGAACCCAAAGAAACCCAAAAATAGTGAATGCCTGAACTTAGATCTGGGCCATTTTTGCTGGCTAGTGAGAGTGGCCAATGAGGGCTCGGCTTGATACCATCTGTCAGGAGAGCCGGGGATTGAATGAGAGTGTGAGTGGGGATGGGAGATAAGAATAATTCCAAGAAGGAAGACAACAACAATATCTATAGCAACCCCTAAATGGAAAGATCTGAAGGACGTCGTGGATGGTTCTTTTTCAACTGGTGAGAGCAGTTGTTACCCCCGCTAGGAGAATGACTAGAAATCACCCCCAGCAGGCTGGAGATTCTCCCACACACACACACACACACACACACACTACTGAATGCTACAGCTCTGCCTAGCCGACTGGTGGGAACAACTGGCGGAGGCAAGACTGAATTGCGAGAAGAACATTATAGATTGGGGTGAATGGATGTTAAATAAAATTAATTACTAAGATCATCCTGATAATTAACAACTGGCTGGATATTGGAGGACACTGGAAATGTTAAATCTGAAATTATTGAGGACTGTATCCAAGTACTGGAAATAACATCTCACTTTGGTCTACGGACGATCTGACTATAACTGATGAGAACTCGCATGAGAGCAGATAACAGGAGCCTCATTTATGAGATCCTATTGGTTTTGGTCATGGGCTTCACTGTTACCACACAATCGGTGGGCTTGAAATGTGGAATGCTTATTTTAAAATCTATTACTACATCTATGACTGCCTCTGCGAGTTACGTGGCAGGTCCATCTAACCTAAACTATACTATTAAATATGCAGGCAATTTTTATTTTGCCTTTAAGACTTGGATTATCTTGTTTAATATTATTTTTTTAATTTAAAAAATGAAATTAATTTTATTTAGTTTTTAATAATAGACTCCTTTAAGACATGGATTTGGACTAGCTGTTTTAGTAACTATTTTTTAAAATAGTCTTTTTAAGCTTTATATATTGAGATTAGCCATAATTATTACAATATTAATTATGCTTGTATTGTTGCCCGAGCAAAGAGGGAACCTGTTTGGGGTGGGAATTGCTGGCCAGTAGGGGGTGAGTTTTTGTTTTTGTTTTTAATTTATAGGAGTTTTAAAATTAAATTGGGAAGAATGTGTATGAATGAGATGGACTGAGTGGATAGTTTTAGTGTTGTATAATATTAAATGTATATTTTATTATTGTATTTTTAGGTAATTAATTAACTTAATTTTAAGGAAGATTGTTTGTAATATTGGATGAATGGATATGATTTAAAGTTTTGAATTTGTGAAATGAATGAGATGAATGGAAAGGTCAGTTTACCTGGCAGCTTGAAGGCAGGAGGAGTGGGGAGCCTATCTCTGGGGTAGAAGAGAGCCGAAATATTCTGGTCTTGCTGGGGAGAGGCAGATATGGTGGGAGACATGGGGTAGGCCACTCTCAGGGAAAAGGGGACTGCTGCTTGAAAGCGGTCCCTTTTTCCAGCCCCATAAACTCAACCTGGAGAACTAGTGACAAGCAAAATCCGGACCCTGGACTTAGGATGTTGCTGCTTAATGCCAGGGCTCCCCTCATCCAGGATTTACTCCTGGAGGAGAAGACAAACCTGGCATGTGTGACTGAGACCTGTCTGGGCCCAGAGGGAGGAGTTCCTCTCTCGGAAATGTGCCCAGCTGGGTTTCAGGTGGTGGCACCAGCTGCGACCTCAGGGAAGGGGGGGAGGAGTGGCAATTATAGCCAAGAAGACCATCACATTGTGTAGGCTCACTGCTTCTGAGATTGTGGGTTGTGAGTCCCTTCTTATGAGGTTGGACCTAGGGGTACAGGTGGACTTGTTGCTCACGTACCTATCTTCCAGCTGCATGTCAACAGCCCTGCCTGCGCTACTCGAGGAGGTAGCCAGGCTGGCGATGGAATCCCCCAGACTTATTGTCTTGGGGGATTTTAATCTGCTGTCGCTCGGTGAATCCTCTGGGTTGGCGCAGGAGTTCATGACTGAAAAGTATTGAGACTCCAGACGAAGTGCTAAACAGTGGTTCCCTTTATTCAGCTCTTTCCGCAAGTGACAATCAGCTGGGAACTCACCAGCCGGCAATGAGAAACTCGGCTCTATTTATACTCTTAAGGCTCGCGCCAAAAGAGCTGTCCTGCGTCTGAGCCAATCAGACACCTCCTAGCATTTCCAATCTGCCTGGTAACAGCATTCACCTCAGGCAACTATTTACATGGCATATTAACATACTCAACACCCCTCCCTCCTTAGTCAAGTGCCAACTGTCCATCAGTTGAGCCATGTGATGAAGTCCTCCAATCGAGTGGGTCTGCGCGAGGCTCGCTCAGACCTGCGCAGATCAGTTGAGTCTGGGACTTCGTTGGTGGAGGTTGGCTCTCTGTCGGATCCGGAGCCTGGCTGGGCCCGAGTGGGGGCTCCGGCCTGCAGCGATGTTCGGATGGAAGCTGAATCGACGTCGGAGGAGGAGGATGGTGGCTCGTTGGTGTCGCGGGAGCGTTCCAGCCTCGGTAAGCCCAAATCTACATCCAACAATTCTGGTTGTACATAAGAGTCTGCTTTGGGGGAAGAGGTTACAATGGCGGGTTGCGTATTTTCAGAGTTAATCCGCCCTCTTAAGTAATCAATGTGCCGTTTCCAAATACGGCCATCCTCTAATTGTATTAAATATGTTTTAGGCCCCTTTTGTTGTAGGACTTTTCCTTTTACCCATTGAACTCCCCCATCAAAATTTCGGGCAAATACATTCTGGCCTAGATACATGCTTCTTTCAGGTATTACAGACATTTCACCTTGACCCATGGTATTTGAATATCGAGGATGTAACCTGTCTAAAGGAGACCTTAGTTTCCGCCCCATTAAAACTTCTGCAGGGCTTCTATGGGTGGCAGCATTCGGAGTAATATGTTGCATTAACAGGAATTGGTCTAATTTATTTTGTATTTCCCCAGGGCCTGCTCTGCGCAGCGCCTCTTTCGCCACACGTACATAACGTTCAGCCAACCCATTAGCCCATGGGGAGTAAGGGGAGATTAGCGCATGCCTGACCCCTAGATTACTCAAAAACACCTCAAACTGTCGTGCGGTCAGTTGTGGCCCATTATCTGAAACAAGGACATCAGGACACCCATGGGTTGCAAACAAATGATACAGAGCCTTAATAGTGGCACATGTTGTTATATTTTGCATAGCCACTATCTCTACCCACTTAGAAAAGGCATCTACTACAACCAGGAAAAACTGGGACCCAATGGGGCCAGCAAAGTCTATATGTATCCTGGACCAAGGCCCAGTGGGCTCTCCCCACTCTACGGGGGCAGTTCGAGGGGGATTGGGTCGTGACTCTTGACAGGGGTCACACCGAGCTACCCAATGTTCAATATCGAGATCTAGGCCCGGCCACCACAGGTATCCCCTTGCCAACCCCTTCATTCGGACAATGCCTGGGTGTCCCACATGTAACATAGTCAGCACCTTTTTCCTAAGTGTAGTTGGAATGACCACTCGATCCCCCCATAGTACACATCCTTTCATGTAGGACAATTCTAGTCGCTTTGTCTTAAAGTCTGCCAGTCCCCCCTCCTCTGGTCCCCCAAGCCAACCCCTGTGTATACAATTAATTACTGTTTGAAGAATGGGATCTGACTTAGTATGCTCGGCCACTTCCCTGGCTGAAGTTAGGGGGGTTTCTTCTATTTCTAACAGTAGTACATCATCAGAAGGGACTGGTTCTTCCCCTCTTTGTGCCAAAGGGCACCTGCTTAGTCCATCAGCGTGGCTTATGGACTTCCCTCCCTTATGTATTAAGGTATACTGATAACTGGAGAGGAATAGAGCCCATCTAATCAGTCTAGGGGACATGAACGGAGGGGTAGGTTTATCTGAAGGCAACAGTCCCAAAAGGGGTTTGTGGTCTGTTATTAATTCAAACCTCCTTCCAAATAAGTAATTATGAAATTTCTTAATGCAAGCTATTAAAGCCAGGGCCTCCTTATCCAACTGGCTATAGTTTCGTTCAGCAGGGGTCAGCGTTCTGGAGAAAAAAGCTATAGGTGCCTCAGTGTTGTCTGGCATTACGTGGGCCAATACTCCGCCCACCCCATAAGCCGAAGCATCGCATGTAAGCCTTATGGGCAAGACTGAACTGTACTGCACCACCACACTATTAGAAGTCAATAAGGTCTTTATTAGAGTAAATGCTTGGCGTTCAGGTCTGCCCCAGGTCCAGGGAATTCCCTTCTGAAGGAGTCGGTGGAGGGGTTCTGCGACCGTTGCCTTCTGTCTCAAAAAAATAGAATAAAAATTCAGAAGACCTAAAAAAGCTTGTAGTTCAGTCTTATTGGTTGGTTCAGGTGCTTCGGTAATTGCTTTTAATTTATCAGTTGTGGGGTGGATGCCCTGACTATCTATTCTATACCCTAGAAATTCAATGCTAGTGGTGCCCCATACACACTTGTCTGCTTTTACTCTGAGGCCCTTGGATTGGAGTCGTTGTAGGACAGCCCTGATTCTCTGGTTCAATTGGGGAATGGTTTTAGCTGAAATTAGTATATCATCGAAGTAGGGTATGGTTCCTTCAAGACCCGTTAACACTCGCTCCATTAAGCTCTGAAATATCCCAGGGGCTATGCTTACCCCGAATTGCAATCTTGTGCAGCGGAAAGCACCTCTGTGCGTGACAATTGTCTGAGCCAAAGAGGTAGGCTCATCGACCGGAAGCTGCAGGTATGCCTGAGCAAGATCGATCTTTGCAAAGACTTTTCCCTCTCCTAGGGAGTGTAGGAGGTGCTGAACTACTGGTATGGGATACGGGTGATGCTGAAGGGCCTTATTAATAGTAGACTTGTAGTCTGCACAGACTCTTAGCGAACCGTCCGGTTTCAATGGTGTGACAATCGGAGTCTCCCATGGCCCTTGCTCTACAGGGACTAGGATTCCTTGAGCAATAAGTTGATCTAGCTGGTGGTCTAGTTTAGGCAGTAAAGGTAAAGGAACCCTTCGTGGCTTCAGGCGAATGGGTGGAACCTTTGGGTCTATTGAGAAAGAGATAGGGTCCCCCTTATAAGTTCCCAGAGTGGGGCTGAATACTTCAGGAAACTCATGTACAAAATCTGGGGTATCAGAGGGGGACTGAACTAAACAGATGCCAGAGATCTCAATACCTAAGGGGGGCATCCAGGTTAACCCAAGGAGGGAATGCCTTGCCCCATCCACAATTACCAAAGGTAGGGAACATTTAACAGATTTGAACTGTACAGGAATATCAATTTTACCCAATACAGGGATGACATGTCCCTGGAAATCCCTTATAATCAAAGCAGTTTGAGTTAACTTAGATTTACAGACATGTGGCATATACATTTTAAATTTGTCCCAAGGCATAATAGAGTGCCTAGACCCGGTGTCCAGTTCTAAATCACAAGGCTTGCCATTTAAAAGTAGAGAAATAATGATTTTGGTGCCTTGCGTTGAATTTGCGCAATTTACGTAAGTTTGACAGTTACCTCTGTTGTAGTCGCGGTTAGCGGCTGAGTTGGTTTTCCGGGTAAAAGATCTTGGAGGCCGGTTTTCACGGGCTTGTGGAGCCTGGTAGGAGAAACGCTGTTGGCGAGGAGCGGAAAAGGTTTCTTCAGGCAGGGGAGCCCGGCAGGCCTCAGCGATGTGACCGCGCCGATTGCAGCGGCGACAGATGGCTTCTCGAAACGGGCAGCGAAGTCGCGGATGATTTCCCCGGCAACCTGGGCATGGGGCTGGTGTGCGAGGGTATCTCGGTTGTCTTGAGGGGTCGCTCGGAAGCAGGAGGCAGGAGTCGTCGGTGGCGGCTGGAGGGCTGAGGTCGTCGGCTGGATCAGCTGTGGAGGAGATTTTAGAGACGGTTTCTTTGTTGACGTGGCTTTGGAGGTCTTTGGCAGCCGCTTCGGCGACCTCGGCTGTCTGGGCTAGCTTGATGACGGTTTGCAAGGTAGGTTCGTCCTCGGTGAGGAGTTTGCCGCGTACGGTGGCGTTTTTCATGCCGAATATGATCGCGTCTGTTAGTCGAGCTTCTGGGCTGTCAAAACGGCATTTTGACAGTACGGTTCGGAGTCTTGTGGCGAATTGGTTAATAGACTCAGCTTCATGTTGGGCCATCCTGGAGAACTGATGGCGGTATACCACAGCTGGCTTCGTGGGTTTGAAATGACCCGCAAGCTTGGATTGTAAGTCTGGCCACGGCACGTTCTTGGCAGGAAGCGGATCGGTGAGCGTTTGAGCCAAATCGAAGATTTCGGGGCCGCAATAGTTAAGGAAGATGGCTCGCTTTCTGTCGTCTTCGGCGGTCCCCATTCCGGCGGCTTCCAGGAAGATTTCGAAGCGGGTCATGTAGGCTTCCCAAGACGCCTTTTCGGGGTCGAAATAGTCGGGTGCTCGGCCGATCTGCGAAGGATTCATCTTGCTTGTAGGTTCTCTCCGGTTCTCGTCGCCAGTGAAAAGTATTGAGACTCCAGACGAAGTGCTAAACAGTGGTTCCCTTTATTCAGCTCTTTCCGCAAGTGACAATCAGCTGGGAACTCACCAGCCGGCAATGAGAAACTCGGCTCTATTTATACTCTTAAGGCTCGCGCCAAAAGAGCTGTCCTGCGTCTGAGCCAATCAGACGCCTCCTAGCATTTCCAATCTGCCTGGTAACAGCATTCACCTCAGGCAACTATTTACATGGCATATTAACATACTCAACAATGACCACCATGGCAACCATGGACCTGACCCAAGTAGTTCAGGTTCCAACCCATGAGAGGGGGCACACTCTCAATATGGTATTCCTCTCAGAGCAGCTGAGTAATGATCTGATATTAAGGGGCTTAGAGACATTGCCTTTGTCATGGTCAGATCATTTTCTACTGTGGCTTGATCTTAATGCTCCAATCCTTCCCCGCAGGGAGGCAGAACTGATTAGGAGGTCCCGCCCCAGATGCCTGATGGATCCAAATGATTTTCAAAGGGTGCTTGGGGTTTTACCGGATTCACTTGTACACAGTTCGGCAGAGTCCCTTGCTGCAGCCTGGAATACAGCTGCGATGGAGGCTCTAGACCAAATTGTGCCTTTGCAACCTCTCTGTGGCAACAAACAGGGAATGAAATGTCAGAAGTCTAGAGAAGCATTGGAGGCAAACCAGATCCGAATCTGACCGAACACTTGTAAAAGCTCATATTAAGATTTACAAAGTGGTAATCAGGTCAATAAGACGTGCATACAATGTCAGCCTGATTGCATCTGCGGAATCCCACCTGGACGCCCTGTTTAGAGTGACTCGCTCCCTCCTTAATCAGGAGCCCTTGTAAGGTAGTGCTGAGACATTTAATAAGTTTTTCACAGATAAAATCACTCAGATCCGGACTGATCTTGACTCCAATTGGAATGCAGAGCCGGCTGACAATGAGTCAGTTGAGGTGACAGGGGCCCATTTTGGTCCATCTGTTTGGAGCGAGTTTGACTTGGTGACATCTGATGAAGTGGACAAGGCCATTGGAGCTGTGAATTCCGCCACCTGCTTGTTGGACCCGTGTCCCTTCTTGCTGGGAGGTGACACAGAGCTGGGTCCAGGAGATTACCAATGCTTCTCTGAGGGAGGGGTCCTTCCCGGCTCCCTACAAGGAGGCATTTGTGCACCCCCTCCTCAAGAAGCCTTCCCTGGACCCAGCCATAATTAACAACTATTGTCCTGTCTCCTGTCTCTTTATGGGGAAGGTTGTTGAGAAGGTGGTGTCGCTCCAGTGGTCCTTGGAAGAAGCCGATTACCTTGGCAGTCAGCATTCAGCCTGGCTACAACATGAAAACTGCTTTGGTCGCGCTGATGGATGATATCTGGTGGGCCCAGGACGGGTTTATCCTCTATCCTGGTGCTTCTTGACCTCTCAGCGGCTTTCGATACTATCAATCATGGTATCCTTCTGTGCTGACTGGAGGGACTGGGAGTGGATGGCACCGTTCTATAGTGGTTTTCCTTCTACCTCTCTGGTCGGTTGCAGTCCTTATCTTGTGGTTTCCTCGGGGGTCAGTCCTCTCCCCCCTCCTGTTTAATATCTACATGAAACCGCTGGGTGAGATCATCCAAGGGCATGGGGTGAGTTACCATCAGTATGTTGATGATACTCAGCTCTACATCTTCACCTCGTGTCTTCTTAGCGAAGCAGTGGAAGTGATGTGCCGGTCTGGAGGCTGTCAGGGTCTTGATGGGTGCCAACAGGCTCAAGCTCAATCCAAACAAGACGGAGTGGCTGTGGGTACTGCTTCCCAAGGACATATCCATCTGTCCATCCATTACCCTGGGGGGGAAATTATTGACCCCCTCAGAGAGGGTTCGCAACTTGGGTGTCCTCCTTGATCCACAGCTGACTTTAGAACACCATCTTTCGGCTGTGGCAAGGGGGGCATTTGCCCAGGCCCGCCTGGTGCACCAGTTGCAGCCCTATTTGGACAGGGAGTCTTTGCTCACAGTCACTCATGCCCTTATCACCTCGAGGTTCAACTACTGCAATGCTCTACATGGGGCTAACTTTGAAGAGTGTTCGGAAACTTCAAATCGTGCAAAATGCAGCTGTGCAAGTGGTTATGGGCCTTCCAAAGCATGCCCATATTTCGTCATCACTCCATGGACTGCATTGGCTGCCGATTGGTTTCCGGACACAATTCAAAGTGTTGGTTGTGACCTATAAAGCCCTACATGGCATAGGACCAGCTTATCTCTGAGACTTCCTTCTGCTGCACAAATCCCAGCGTCTGGTGAGGTCCCACAGAGTTGGTCTCCTCAGGGTCCCATCAACCAAACAATGCTGGTTGGTGGGAGCTAGGGGAAGAGCCTTCTCTGTGGGGGCCCTGGCCTTCTGGTATCAGTTCCCCCTGGAAATTCGCACTGCCCCCACCCTCCTTGCCTTCCAAAAGAGCTTAAAAACTCATATTTGTCACCAGGCCTGGGGTCATTAAATCTTCCCCCTGACCAACGAATGTTTTTAGTGTAAGTTATTGGGTGAATGTTAATGAATGTTTTTAAAAATGCTTTAAATGTCTTAAATGTTTTTTTAAAATTTTTAATTGTATTTATTGTATTTATTATATTGTTTCATCTACTACATATGCTGTGAGCTGCCCCGAGTCCTCAGACAGGAGCAGCATACAAATCCAATTAAATAAATAAATAAATAAATAAATGTATATTATTACTAGAATTCTGTAACCTTGTTAAATGAAACAAATACAATTAATACTATTTTATTTGTATCAAAATGTATGACACTGTTCAGGCGTTGGTATGTTTTGAAAAAATAAAAAACTTGAAAATAAAAATTTGAATGTTTTTAAAAAGAGCCTGCCCTACTGATTTAAGCAATTGGGCAATAACATAGCAGGGGAGGTTATTTATAAGGGTTCTAAACCTCAGAACTTCAGATTATGTTTGTTAGCCATTTGGAGTATAGTGCAAATCTTCCTGCAGTATGTTATGGATAGAAAGATCAGAAATAATAGAAACACTGTCACAAAGTTCATCCCTCGATTAAACTGATTCAGGAAATACTCTTATTTAGCTTCCAACATAATTATCCAGGATCCAGCTTTAGAACAGTCAGAGCTGTAAATTCCTAAAATGTAATTCTGCATTTAATAGGTAACAACAGAAGCTTGAGGGACTTGATGCTCCTTAATCCCTCCCCAAATTTACCAAAAAATATGTTTTAGATGAAATAAGGAATATTTAATTATGTGTAGTAGAATCAGATGTAATTGTGCATCAGTGTGTAGCATAAAACTGCTAGTGGCAGCTACTATCTTGGAAACAAATGGTACTTGTTGGGATTAAATGGACTATGGACTCAGGAGCTATAATTTTCCTTACTTTATAATATGATGAAGAATAACTATTTACACCTAGCGTTTGAGATCACTGTTCATTTATAAAAGTTTGCTATCTTAAACAAACTTTCTTGTAAACTGTTTTCATTCAAAGGAAAGGAAAGGCCACCATAATTTCAAAGAACTTTAAATTCTGCATTAAATCAAAGTAGCAGACAGCCACACTGCCAGTGGCAGGACATAAACAAGAGATGAAAAGAGTAAGAAGGTTAGGGGTGGATTTTCCACCCTCTTGTCAACACTATAACCCTGAGCAAGATTGAAGCAACATGTTTTGTTTCTAGTTTTATAGAAGCAAAGAAGAAGAGATCCACAAACCAGATGCTGGAGATAATTGACAGTGTTACTTGTGAAATTAAATAAATACTGAATATAACTAGACTTCAGATAATATTATAATGGAAGCATAAAGCAAGAATTCAGGTGGCAAATATTTTGAGCAGTGGATTTTTATTGGTGGCTTACCCTTTTATAGAACATTTTTTTCACAGAACATAGACATTGGAGATTGCAGCATATCATTCTGGATGGATTACTGTATGTTTCATCTAACAGGATGAATTTATTTTCTTTATTTTCTTTAGACAAATATATTGATGAGTAAAAAAATTATTTGGCTTGGAAGTTTTACAAAGATGCTTGTTAAAATAAATACGACTTTGGGCATACCACAAATACCACTTTGGGCATATCAAATTTAAGTATAATCCTATGGATTGCATAAAGTAATACATAATTAAAGCCTTCCCACTGAATCCAATTATTTACAGAGTTAAAGTTTAGTGAATTGTTTAACTGACAGTAAATTTCAGTATACAGTGATCTCTCGGTTAGCGCGGGGGTTACGTTCCAAGACCTCCCGCGCTAACCGATTTCCGCGTTATATTGGATGCGGAAGTAAAACCACCATCTGCGCATGTGCGCCATTTTTTTCATGGCCGCACATGCGCAGATGGTGGAGTTTGCGTGTGGGCGGCGGGGAAGACCAAGGGGAGGTTCCTTCAGCCGCCCAACAGCTGATCTGCTCCGCAGCGCGGAAGCAGCGAGGAGCCGAAGATGGGGTAAAGGCAAAGGGGAAACCCCATCTTCGGCTCCTCGCTGCTGCCGCGCTGCGGAGCGGATCAGGTGTTGGGCGGCTGAAGGAACTGAATGTCCCTTGGTCTTCCCGCTTGCCGCTTGCCAGTCCACACACGCCCCCCTGGATGAGCCGGCCACAGGGGCGAGGGGTGGGGATGAAGGGGCAGGACTTCCCGGGCGGAAGGCATGCTCGGCTCTGCCGCTCCAGCCCCTTTCGGCCGAGCAGCCAGGGAAGTCGAGCCAGGCGTGGCGGCGGCCTGCGCCGATGTTCCCCGCTGCGACGGAAGGCAGTCGCTTGGCTAGGGAGGCTCGGCCGAAAGCGGCTGGAGCGGCAGAGCCGAGCACGCCTTCCGCCCGGGAAGTCCTGCCCCTTCATCCCCACCCCTCGCCCCTGTGGTCGGCGGGAATGAAAGGGCAGGACTCCCTGGGTGGAAGGCGTGCTCGCTCCAGCCGCTTTCGGCCGAGCCTCCCTAGCCAAGCGACTGCCTTCCGTCGCAGCGGGGAACATCGGCGCAGGCCGCCGCCACGCCTGGCTCGACTTCCCTGGCTGCTTGGCCGGGGAGGCTCGGCCGAAAGCGGCTGGAGCGGCAGAGCCGAGCACGCCTTCCACCCAGCGATTGTTCCGCTGCCGCCAGCATGGCCTGGCTGGCAGCGGAAAATGTAACGGAGCCCACGGGGGATTCGCCTTCCTCCCACCCGCAGCCGAGACTGATTGTGGGCTCCTTCGCAACCTCGGAGAGCTTCCGGGGCAGGGAGGAAAGCGAATGCCACGGGACTGGGCTCGGCTCCCCCCTCGGCTCCCCCCCTTACCAGCCCCGCCGCGGAAGGCTCCATTCTGTTCCCTGCCGGCCCGATTGAGCGGCCGGTGGTCTCCATTCAGGGAACAGAATTAAAAAAATTTTTTTTTTAAAAAAAAATTTTTTTTAAAAAAAAATTTTTTTTTTAAATAATATTTTAATATTTTATTTTTTAAATAATATTTTTTGAAAAACCGCGTTGCAGCGTTTCGCGCTAATCGAGAACGCGCAAGTCGAGGGACCACTGTACACTCTGAATGCTTCCAGATTTTGTTTTTAACCCTGCTGTTCTGTTCGGGCCTGTGAGACCCGAAATCAAAGTTTGAGACCCTGTAAAAAATTTTCCCTGCATATCTAAAACTTGAAATTTCATGACTTTGCATCATTTCAGGGGTTCTCTCTATGAGAATTTTTTTGGGGGTGGGGGGTTTCTTTCTTGCTGAAAAAAAATAGTCCCTAGAGGTCTGTTCCCTGGTCACCCTGACGCGGACCGAAAATTCTTCATTTGAACTGCTTATGTTTGGTCAATTTGAAAACTTTTTTCACTTGGAAAGTAGTCTGAACATTTCTGCACACAATGATATGAAAATTGAACTGAACAAAATTATGCATATTGGTTTATTTCGATTATAAAGGGCAGACCCCCCCTTTATTTGTGAACTTTTTTTAAATTTATAGATAGTTTAGCTTGCAAAATGCGTTCAATTTTACTAAGGTTGGTGTGGGATTGGTAGTTTGAACATTTCTGAACATAAGAAAAATATAAATGAACTGAAAGAAATGATGCTTATTGGTTTTTTAAAATCAGAAATAAGGCCACCCCACGCCCCGGCTGCTTGCAACCATTTTCACTTTAAATTTTTTTTATGCTCCAAATCTGAAATATTTTCAATATCTTAGGCATTCATTTACTCAATTTAACATTGCTGATCATCATAAAAATATTTTTTGGGGTGGAGGCTAACTTTTTACTGAACAAAATTTTACCTAAACTTGTACTGTTCGAGTCTACTTGACCCGAAACAAAAGAATTCTTTTAGGTACTTACCTTTGGTCTTTTTGACAACTTTTTCCCCTGGGAAACTAGTTTGAACATTTCTGAACATAATGATATGACAATTAAACTGAAAAAAATTGATGCTTATATTTTAATTTTGATCAAAAAGCCCCCCCCCCCCATGTTTTCAGCATTTCGCATCAGTTTATATATTTTTTAGGCTACAAATCTCTAAGGAATGTTCCCCCAAAAGTTTTGATATACTAAATTGAACATTCCTGATCACAACAAAAATAGAAATGAACTGAAAAAAATGATGCTTATTTGTTTATTTTGGTCACAAAAGGGCCACACCCCCTTGGCCTTGCTGTGTGCCATTATTTTTACTTTTTATATATATTTGGCTTGAAATATTTGGAATATCCTTTTGAAAAGCAAGCACATGATAGCCAGACAACTAATTTTATGAAAGAAATCCATTTTACTAAAAACAAGTATGTAATTTTGAAATTAACAGCATAATTTTTATATAAATTGAAGTAATTGAAAACTGGGGGGTTAAGACTTTTTGTGCAAAATAAACCTATAAGCATCAATTTTTTCAGTTCAATTTTCATATCATTATGTTCAGAAATGTTCAAGCTACCAATCCCACACCAAGTTTAGTAAAATAGAACGCATTTTGCAAGCAAAACTATCCATAAATTGAAAAGAATTTCACAATTAATTTTTTCATTTCAATGTGTGCAGAAATGTTCAAACTTGTTTCCAAGTGAAAAAAGCTTTCAAAAAGACCAAATATAAGTACATAAAATGAACAATTTGCGGTCGGGATCAAATAGACCCAGGAACATAACATTAGGGAGTTTTATCGAACAGAACATGGGGGAAAGGTATGTATGTATGTATGTATGTATGTATGTATGTATGTATGTATGTATGTATTTATGTATCCAAACATAATATACATCCAAACATAATTAGAAGAAGGTACTGATCCATTTAAAAGTAAATTTCTATGGTTACATAAGATTGCTTTGTAAATAAAATAAATATATTTATGCTATCCTAAAATAATATTTAGAATACTGGTTTAAATCCAGCAGAATTGCTAGGAAACTTTAAGTTTTATTCTATTCTATTTATTCTAAACCTCCAGGAGAAAATGTAAAATATAAGTACATATAAATATTTTGGAAGAATTTTTATTTTATTTATGAACAAAACAAGCATCTTGATTTTCATTATGTTGGGTGAATATATGTTAGAAACTTTTAAGCAATTTGAACCACTCCATCTCCTTGCTTCTAATGAATTAATAAAGTGAAAGTCTAAGCAGCCATCAGATGTATAAATCACTGGCAATATGAAAGATAATATAAAAGGCTTTTTCCTTTGTTTAACAATTTATCATTTTGCTTGGACATTAACCAAGAGAGCTCCCTTGATGTAAGCTAAATATAAGAAGAATATAAGAAGATAAATATTTTTTCTTAATTTTTTTTGGTTGTAACTAGTAGATCATAAGTTAAAAGAATGTTCTTGTCAAAAGTATGTACTACTGTCACAACTCTTTATATCCACTGTCAATAACAATTTAAAAAAGAGCATTGGTGTGCTGATAAATAATTTTTAATATATATGTATATATATATATACACAACAGGAACTAGGTTTTCAAGTCCCAGGCTACCAACAAGACCAAGTCGAAAACGAACATTGTCCTTATCGCCGCTGTCTGATAATAGTTTTGACCTTCAGACCATGATCCGTACATCTCCAAACTCCTTGGTGACAATTCTGAACAGTTCCCGTAGCAGTTCTTCAGCTAGTGGCTCTTACGGGCATTTATCTGCAAGTGCAATAAGGTAAATCCTGACATATATATGTGTGTGTGTGTGTGTGTGTGTGTGTCTTGCAAGATTTCATAAATCCTTTTATGAACAACTGTTTGTACAACTTTCATTTTAAGCAACTGTATCTGGGATCAAGTAATTAATCCACTCCCAAAGGATATTGTATCATTTAAATATTCTTTTTTTTACACAAAAAATAAAACATCCTGAGCAATCAAAAGCATTTAAATGAAATGTATTAAGCACAATTTTAGGAGAAGGTACAAGCAATGAAACATATTCAAATGAGATACATCCTAAAATGCATGAATATTTTTTTTAAAATATTAAAAAATAAATAAGTTTTTTCAGAATCTTGGGAAGAATAGGATCTTTTATGAGAAAATAATCTCATAAAACTTTGATTATCTTTTGTTATTCTTTCTTGATGACTACTATTCTGGGACAGATTGGTTATATGTGATTGGTTATGTGTGATACAATTTAATGCAATTTAAAGTTATTTTTCTTTTAAAGCCATCTAAATTACTAACTATCATCCAGTGGAATCACTTTCCATAATCTATGCATTTTAAAAAGAAATTTAGTTCATTATTTTGCAATGTCTCAATTACCAGTATTCTTTATTTATTTAACCAGGTTTGAGAGTTACTACTGTCTAAAGGTGCATCTGAATGTTTTTGAACTACTGGAAAAAATGTCTGTAAAAGTTAACACTGAAAAGATCAATTTCATCACAACAAATTTTTGGTTATGTTGATACATAAGTAATCCTATTGATAATAAGTTCTAATTTTGGCAGAAAAAAGGGACCTAATTAATGGTTTGTGTCTGATTGCCTCTTTACAGTAAAGTATACAAATCTATACTGTATAAAGTAATAGAGTTAGTTTTGTCTATTTCAAAAGATGAGAAAGCTGAATATGTGCTTTGGAAAATTTTAATAGCCATGGGAAGAAAATAGGAGAAGGACCTTGAAGCTCTTGAATGAAGGCAGAATATAATTTGTGTGTATTTTGTGTGTTTGTTTATGTGTGTTTGTATCTATCTGTGTATGTTTTCAGTTAAGTATATGTGTCAGCTCTGGCAGTTTTCCTGGTAAGATTTTAGACACAGTTTGCCATTGCTCCTTCTTCCCAAGGCTATTCAGTTGGTGTTTTTTTTAAACTGCAAATGCAAACAAGGGTTTCCTGTCGCCAGCGCTACCAGTGCACTTGCTGTCACCGACATGCATGCATCTGTGGGCAGGCACACGTCAGCACAAAATACAGCTTCTGCACATACACAGGAAGCAAAATCTCATGCGGGGATGCTCGTGCATGTGAGATTTCACTGATTTTTTGCTTTTTTTTTTTTGCTTCATAGAAGGACAAAAATTGGCAAAAATTGGCAAAATCTCACATGTGCAACCATCCTTGTGTGAGATTTGGCTTTCTGAACATGCATAGAAGCCAAATCTCATGCATGCATCAGGGAAGTGGACTTGTGTGTGCAACTCTAATTTTCCTACCAGAATGCCATCTCCCACCGTCCCGTCCCCCCCATGAACCCAATACTGTGTAGAAAGGACTAGAAGTCACTGTCTCTGATGTGTTAGTCTGATTGTATTAGTTTTTAGTCTGATGCGTTAGTAACTAAACCAAACTGGATGTCTAGATGTGCTTACAAATTATAATATAAACTAATTTGTCATGCAAACTACAATCTATATTTTGTAAGGATTCAAAATTGTTTCAGGGGTTAAAGGAATTTGATATTGAAAGGAATTTAAATAAAAAGAAGAAAAAAATCATTATTTTTAGATCTGTGTTCTTCAGCCTTTCTGACTCTGCAGACTGATGGCAGTGGCAACGGGATGCTTTCGCTGGTGCATTCACTGCTTGCACAAATAAACTTCATATGTTCACCTGTCGCTTGTGCAGCTCAATTCCAAATGAGCTATGGAGTGATATCAATCCACAGACCAGGGTTTGGCACCCCTGATTTAGATAACCCCTTCTGTTACCCCTCCCTCTATTCCTTCGTTTTGTCTGTATGTAGTCTGAACTTACTTAAATATTATTAATATTTTTTTTAAAAGATTATAATGTTAGAATGAACATGAACCTTGTGTGGTCCAAAATTCAGTAGTTATTAATTAACTTAACCTGTTTTGGCGGGATGAAACAAATTAAATTGTCTTTAGAGGAGTAAAGGGGCACTCCTTTGTACTCAAGAGGGTCAGGGCTCCTGCCCAGGAAGGCTCTAGCAGACCCTAATCCATGGCCACCTAGCTGTAAGTGCAAACTTGGAAAAGGACTGCCTGCTTGCTTTGTCTGAAGCTCTGCTCCATCTTTGCCATAGCACTATTAAACTGACCCTCATTGTTTCAATTAAGAAGAGGCAAGCTTATGCAGGACTTATTCCAAGTCATGAGATACAGTGTTCCCTCCATTTTCGCGGGGGATGCGTTCTGAGACCGCCTGCGAAAGCTGAATTTCCGCGAAGTAGAGATGCGGAAGTAAATACACTATTTTTGGCTATGAACAGTATCACAAGCCTTCCCTTAACACTTTAAACCCCTAAGTTATAATTTCCCATTCCCTTAGCAACCATTTAGATTATTACTCACCGTGTTTATTTATTAAAGTTTATTTTTAAAAATATTTATTAAAGGCGGATGAAAGTTTGGCGATGACATATGATGTCATCAGGTGGAAAAAACGTGGTATAGGGGAAAAAACAGCAAAGTATTTTTTAATTAATATTTTTGAAAAACCATGGTATAGACTTTTCGTGAAGTTCGAACCCATGAAAATCGAGGGAACACTGTATTAGGAAAGATTGTGCTTGAAGATAGTTTCCTGTAAACAACCATATGCATTATTCTATATGATTGTTTACAGGAAACTACCTTCAAGCACAATCTTTTATTCCACATATTTGAATTGGATTTCAATGGTCTGGACAAGATATGTTAAATTCAAAACAATGTATGTATGTATGTATGTATGTATGTATGTATGTATGTATGTATGTATGTGTGTGTGTGTATATATATATATATATATATATATGACAGTCTTGGCATATTTGGGTTTCTTCCTGTGTAGGATTTGGAAATTTCTCGCGACGTTTCGACGAGGTCCCACTCGTCATCTTCAGGCTGGTGCTTCTGTCCTTGTTCTAGGGCGAACACAGCGAGACCTGAGCTGCCTTCCCTCTATAAATACTGGTGGCTGGGTGTGGTTTGATGGCTCAGCAATTGCCTGCTGTGTAGAAACTTCCTGGTGAGTCAGTGGGGTAACACCTGGGGTCGTTGATTTAACTGAGATATGCTGATTAGTTAATGATTGTGGATTAGGGGTGATATCCTGAGTAGTTGGAGCTTGCAGGCTACTTGGTTGTTTTTCAATGTGTGTTCTGAGTCTGGTTTCAGTTTCTATGGCTGGGATACGTTTCTTAATGAGGGCTGGTTTCCAGATGTCTGGTAGGCGGGAGGTATCATCACACTTGTTCATATTTTGGGGATGTTTTTCTATCTCAATGGCTTCCATGATTATTCTTTTGCTGTAGTGTTCTGTTTTGGAAATTAATTTAGTTCTGTCAAAATCAATTTCATGTCCTGTAGTTTTAAAGTGTTGGAAAAGGGAGGAAGTTTTTTTCTTTTTTTCTTAATGCATTCTTATGTTCTGCAACACGTGCATTTACTCTCCTGTTAGTTTGTCCAATATATCTGACCAGCCACATATATTGGACAAACTAACAGGAGAGTAAATATAAACTATATTTACAGCAGTACGAAGCTAACAACTACAGCCTGATGATGGTGAATGTGATTTCACCGAAGCGTCGCATAGACATTCAAAATATTACACGGGGGAAACCCGAACTCAAAATATGTAATCCTTCCCTGGTGCAGAGCTGAAGGGATTGTATACTGTAGCCTAGAGGATAATTCTCTGCCTTACAAGGCAAAGGTTGCAGGTTCAAGTCCCAGTGGGTATGGCTAGCTGATGAGGCCAAAATAAGGCCGAAATAGATCTATTCTAGTCTCCCTTAATTTTCAAATTCAGCAAAAAAAAACATGTGACATATATGTGTGTGTGTGTGTGTGTGTGTGTGTTTTCATAGATTTTCATGGGTAAAGGTATGACGGTCTTGGTATATTCGGGTTTCTTGCCGTGTAGGATTTAGAAATTTCTGGCGACGTTTCGCCGAGGTCCCACTCGTCATCTTCAGGCTGGTGCTTCTGTCCTTGTTCTAGGGCGAACACAGCGAGACCTGAGCTGCTTTCCTTCTATAAATACTGGTGGCTGGGTGTGGTTTGATGGCTCAACAATTGCCTGCTGTGCAGAAACTTCCTGGTGAGTCAGTGGGGTAACACCTGGGGTCGTTGATTTAACTGAGGTATGCTGATTAGTTAATGATTGTGGATTAGGGGTGATATCCTGAGTAGTTGGAGCTTGCAGGCTACTTGGTTGTTTTGCAATGTGTGTTCTGAGTCTGGTTTCAGTTTCTATGGCTGGGATATGTTTGTTAATGAGGGCTGGTTTCCAGATGTCTGGTAGGCGGGAGGTATCATCACACTTGTTCATATTTTCGGGATGTTTTTCTATCTCAATGGCTTCCATGATTATTCTTTTGCTGTAGTGTTCTGTTTTGGAAATTAATTTAGTTCTGTCAAAATCAATTTCATGTCCTGTAGTTTTGAAGTGTTGCAAAAGGGAGGATGTTTTTTCTTTTTTTCTTAATGCATTCTTTTTCTTAATGCATCCTACTCAGAATATCACCCCTAATCCACAATCATTAACTAATCAGCATACCTCAGTTAAATCAACGACCCCAGGTGTTAGCCCACTGACTCACCAGGAAGTTTCTACACAGCAGGCAATTGCTCAGCCATCAAACCACACCCAGCCAGCAGTATTTATAGAAGGAAGGCAGCTCAGGTCTTGCTGTGTTTGTCCTAGAAAAAGGACAGAAACACCAGCCTGAAGATGACGAGTGGGACCTCATTGAAACGTCTCCAGAAATTTCTAAATCCTACATGGGAAGAAACCCGAATATACCAAGACCGTCATATATATATGTTTTTTTTCTGTTGGAAGGCTGAAATAGTGCTATCCTAGTCTCCCTTAATTTTAAATATTAAGCAAAATATATATTTGGAGTAAAAAATAGTTACCGGAATATACCGGAATATACATATAGGTCACATGTTTTTTTGCTGAATTTGAAAATTAAGGGAGACTAGGATAGATCTATTTCGGCCTTATTTTGGCCTCATCAGCTAGCCATACCCACTGGGACTTGAACCTGCAACCTTTGCCTTGAAAGGCAGAGAATTATCCTCTAGGCTACAGTATCCAATCCCTTCAGCTCTGCACCAGGGAAGGGTTACATATTTTTGTGTTGAATCACCCTGGTGTATTGAAGGAACATCACAGCTCCTTATTTGCCTCTCGGCCCAACCCAGGGCCATTTCCAAGGTAGTTAATTTTATTGATAGCTGACAATTCTATCTATATGTGTCACATGATTTTTTGCTGAATTTGAAAATTAAGGGAGACTAGGATAGATCTATATATATATTCCCTGGTGCAAAGCTGAAGGGATTGGATACTGTAGCCTAGAGGTTAATTCTCTGCCTTACAAGGCAAAGGTTGCAGGTTATTTAAACTTTCAAGCAAGAAAATAAAGGAACTATGAAATTTGCAAAACAGCTACTCCTGCTGGTTGGAGGACCTACTACAATAAAAAAAATGGATTTATTTTCTGATAAATGCTGACTTTGTTTTGGGAACATCTTATCTACTATAGTGAAGTTACAAAGAACCTTCTTTGTTTACATCTGAGGAAAAAAGGAGTATATTGGTTGTTTCTGTCACTGTTCGCCCTAAGGTGTGCGGGTGCACACTGGGGCATCTAGCAACGGCCTGCTGCGCAGGGTTTTTCAACGCTGCATAGAAGCCGATTGCTATTCTGCCCACCCGACAACTGCTCTCTAGTTGGCAGAGGGTGCCACACCTTCTGGAGCTGCAGAGGGAGGAAGGATGAGAATCTGCAATACAACTTTGGAGAAGCAACCCGAAAAAATAAAAACAATATTTTTTTAAAAAGAGAGAAATGCAATAAGCACACAGCGGCTTCTCTCTGCATACTGCTCCACTTGATCCTCTGACATGGCTCAGTTTTATGGGAGGGAGGGGATTAGTGGATTTGGCTCCTCCTTCCTGACTCCTGATTGGCCAATCAGATGGTCCAGCCTTGGTACTTCTCCACACCTCAGCCTGGTGTGTTCAGGTTGCCTTTCAATTTCCGCCTTGGGACGGGTTACGGGGAGAAGCGATATTTTTTCCCTGCAATCAATGAGTTGGCGACAAGGCTGCATTTCAAAAAAGCAGGTACAAAATGCAAAGGTAGAGCGGCGTGTCTCTCTTAAAGGGGCCACGACTTGTTTCCCCACTTCTGCCTTGGAACCATCCCACATCTCTCCCCTTGCCTGCGACTTTCCCTCAAAAAGCCCGCTCTTAATCTGCTTCTTATATAGGAAAGGGAAGTTTGGATGAGAGGATTCAGAGCTTTGAGGGGAGGGAATAACGAGTTGCCCTGCGGAAGAACCTAAAGGGCTGATGAGTCTATTTTGGTTGTTACTGCGGGACATTCTTTGACATTAAGGCCTCCCTATACCACTACTGCCCCTGTTAAATGGCATTTTCCCCTCATCTCCCCTGCGTCTTTTTGCCCTGGAGAAGCTGCAGGCTCCATTTGGAGGGCGACGAAGGCATGAAAAAAATAATTGGGTGGCTTGCGCAACACTGCCTTTCACTCAGGCTCCGTCATGAGAAACGTTTGGAGAAAGGCCGCGGGTGGGCAAAATGATTGCGGGGTTCCCAAGAAAGCCCATGGAGTACACACTCCACTGAACTAGAAGCCAAGAAATCTTTGTGAGCTGATAGGAGGCGCTTTCCAGAAGGTTTTCAGTGGCTCTTTGGTGGCGGTAAAGCAATCTGGGTTAATAATTATAATAATAACAACAGAGTTGGAAGGGACCTTGGAGGTCTTCTAATCCAACTCCATGCTTAGGCAGGAAACCGTACGCTGCTCAGACAAATGTGTATCCAACATCTTGCTTCTCTCCTTGTTTAGTTTCCACACATTGCTTCTTGTCCTATCTACGCATTACTACACATTGCATCTTGTCCTATCTTCAGGTGCTTTGGAGAATAGGTTGACTCCTTCTTCTGTGGCAACCCCTGAGATATTGGAAAAACGCTATCATGTCTCCCCTGGTCATCTTTTCATTAAAATAGCTATGCCCAGTTCCTGCAACCGTTCTTCATATGTTTCAGCCTCTAGCCTCTTTCCAAGTGTGGTCTTACACTTGGAATACTGAATAGTATCATAGTGAGATGCCACAGATTTCATTTCCAGGCTCAAAACAGTAGCAAACTTTTTTCTCCCTATCAACTATGGCTGGAAAATGATGGAAACTGTCACAAAAAGGTATCTTGAGATACTCGCTTTTGTAATAAATGTTGAGCTTAGTCAGATTTACTGATATTGTTTTAGGCAGTAAAGAAAGTTTCCTAAACAAAATTGTAGATAAGCTATCTCAGACAGTTCTCTTAAAACAGAGCTCTTATAAAATTGAACATTAAGTAATATGATAATTTACATTTCCAAACTTTGAACTGGAAGAATCAGCAAATATATGATACTTCAGTGACTAGATCGATATTTAGCAAGATATTTAGTATATTCCACTGCTAGTTGGCATTTATAGCCAAAGAAACATGCAAACAATTGTAGCCTTCTGTTAAAAATGAAGCCTTCTGTGAACTTAATATACTAGCTGGGAGCAAATATATCTTTTAAATCTATTATTTCCACTCATAAATTAGTTTGGTTAACAAACAAGATATAAACAAGCTTAACATGGTTTCTTCCCTTGCACATCAGCTGATCTAAGTTTGCCTATTTGTATTCTTCCGTTCTTTAAATTATTGATCATGCTAATTTCAGTTGGAATCTTTGTATGCTAGTGATGTCAATAATTAGGCAACCAGAATAACAGAATAACATACTGAGAAGGGACCTTATTCTGCCCCAGCCCCAAGCGCCAAATAATTACGCAACAAGTTGTCTTGGGTGACATCTGTTAAAAAAAATCAGGCCCTCAGGAATGAAATTTTATTTAATTATTTAATTATTTAATTTGACTTTATGCCACCTAGTCCCGAGCGACTCACCTAATGTGCCGCTCAGACACTATACTTTTCCGCCCATTCTTAAAAAAATTAGAGGGAACATTGGTTACTGTTGGATGATGGAAAAAACCTAGGAACTGTTTGAGTGAAGCGAATAGATTGAACATGATGTGAGAATATTTAACCAAGCTATGTATGCCATTATACAAGGAATAAATTTGTTTTAAAAAGAAGAACGGAGGAAAGAAGATTTGGACAATGATGAAATTATAAAAGAATAATTGATTTGATAAGTAGATGAATTTATGATTAATGTCTCCTTGAAATTATATAGCTCCTATAATATGTTGTTATGCAATTGGGAAATACAATGGAAGGAAGGGTAAAAGGAAAAGAAATACACAGGCTGAATATCATCAAGATTTAAAAATCTATACATTGAGCAGAATAATTGTTTTTTGAGATGAATTTATGATTGATGCTACTTTGGTTTATACTATTACTATACTTGTTTTCTATACAATACTTTATTGCATGAATTAATGGGAAGAAAAGAAGGGAAAAGAAGAAGGATGATGAATTAAGTACTACTCTTGGAAATTATAGAATATTGATTGTGATAATTAAAGATAAAAATTAATAAAGGTTTAATAAATTAATAAAATATTAAAATAAACAAATATTTTTTTAGTTAATTTAGAAAAATAAATAGGTTCAGTTCATAGCACATTTCATAGAAGGTTTTTGATAATGTTTTCTTTTTCTTTTGTGGCTTTTTATTATCTGTTTTACAATCTCTTTTTGCATTCAAAATACCATTATAATCGGCAATCAGACATTCTGTGAGCTGCCCCAAGTCTTCAGAGAAGGGCGGCATACAAATCTAATTAATAACAATAATAATAACAATAACAATAATAACAACAACAACAATAATAATAATAATAAAATATTGGCTGCCTATTTCTATTATCCTTTGATGCAAATCATTAAAAATTTTACCTTGTTCTTTATTTCAAGCATATATTATTATCAGTAAGGTTTGAATCATGTGGATTCTAACAGAAATCATTAAAATCCTGCCTTTGTCATCCACATATATCTTTTCTGCTTCTAATCCCTTCTTAATGTATGTGGCTATACCCCCACTTTTTTATTGCTAGTGATGTGAATAATTGTCCTAATTTTTCTTGTTCCAAATCTTTTTCATTTTGGTGGGCTGTATGGACATCCTGTAGGCAAATGATATCCAAATTTTGTTTCGAAAGTTTGGTAAATGCATTTTTTCATTTTCTGTATGAATTTAGTCCGTTGATATTTACTGACAGTAAGTTTAAAGGTTTATCCATTGTTGTTTACTTGTGTATCTGTCTCCTGTTAATTCTATTTTCTTTCTGTGCTCTTGTTTGAATTCCTTCGGTTTCTTGTTCTTTTTCTTCGATGCTTTCCTTTTTTTCTATTCCAATTTCTTCTGGAGTCTGTTCTTCTTGACTTTTACCTTCCAGGTCTTCCTCCTCCTCTGATGTAAATTGTTCATAAGAGCCATTTCTTGGTTTTCAATTTTGAATATCTTCCCCTGTCATGAGATTAACATACCTTCCGGTACCAGCATCTGGACAATACCTTTCGTTTATTAAGTAAATTTGCCAAAGGTTGATAGCTTCTCCTGTAATCTCTCAGCCTTATTGTATTTGTTTTAAGATTTTTATCTCTTTTCCTTTGTAAATTAGGGATTCTTCTTATTCTTCTTTTGTTGCCTTCAGTATTTAATTACTGAATTCCTTTCCAGTATAATTTTTTTAATTTTTTTACACCATGACATTAAACAATATATGGTTATAAACACAACAACAATGCTTAAAATCAATCATATACAAACTTTTCTTTTCTCATTACTCGCTCCATGGAGGGTCTTATCTCTCTTCCCGTATAAAATTTTCTGTTAATTTTATACATTAGCAATTCTTAAAATTCTAAATTAAAATTTTCCCTCACCATCTTACTACTAAAGGTTACAACAATGTAAAGAATAATAAAATCTCTTTTATTTAAATTTAATCTTATATCATATAGTTGATTAAAAATTCTCTCTATATATATGTATCTTTAGTAAAAGAAACTATTCATACTATGTAACCTACATCATAAAATAAAGTTCTATATGTTTAAATCAAAACAATAAGTAAATTTTGTGTTATATCATTATATAGTGCTACCACCATTTCTCATCTTTGCCATCTGGCTTGCAAAGCTTGAATCAAATTCACTTGTTTCTATTTGTCCAAAATTAACCAATTACTAATACATACATAATGTATCTCTTAATTTTCTATCCAATCATTAAAATCGATTCTTCCAATTCTCGATTTAGCATGATTACTTTTTCATTAACTGCTTCAAACTTCTTCTCTATTTCTTCTGACCTTTTTTCCACAGATGTTATTCTTTGTTAGTTTTTTTTCTAGTATTTGTTGTAGGTTGCCTATTCTATTACCCACATTTTGTATATCATCTCCCATGTTCTTGTAGTTTTAGTCCATTTTTTCCTGCAGCTTCAATATTGTTTCTAGGATCGCTAGTAACGTCATCTGCATTGTTTGATTGCTGGCTTTTTCAATCGTCAGCATCCTCTCTTTGCACTGATGGAAAGGCTGTTGGTTGTGTTGGGATAGAGGATGTCTTCTTGGCCAGTTTTTGAATGGTTGTTACTGTGAACATCTTGAACAATTTGAACAAGTCACTCAATTCTATTATTCAACAGGATTCCTATGGACCATATTTCTTTGTGTCATTAAATTTCATCACCCGCTCTTCTTGGACAAGATTTAGTTAAGTCTAACTTTCTTTCTAGAAGTACTCTACAGATATGTTAATATACTTATATAACACTTTATCAGTGGAGATATACTTTCGAATTGTAAATGTTATCAACAAATTGTTACACTATATCTAAATTAATAAACAATAACCATGTATAAACAGTTACAGCTTGCACTGGCTGCCGATTGGTTTCCGGTCACAATTCAAATTGTTGGTTATGACCTTTAAAGCCCTTCATGGCATTGGACCAGAATACCTCCAGAACCGTCTTCTACCGCACGAATCCCAGTGGCCGATAAGGTCCCACAGAGTTAGCCTTCTCTGGGTCCCATCGACCAAACAATGTCGTTTGGCGGGCCCCAGGGGAAGAGCCCCTGCCCTCTGGAATCAACTCTCCCCGGAGATTAGAATGACCCCCACTACTCACGACCCACCTATATTGCCAGGCATGGTGGAACTAAGACATCTCCTCCAGGCTTTCTTATATTTTATGTTTGCTATGTATGTGTTGCATGGTTTTTTAATTGTTGGGTTTTTTTTAATGTAATTTCATTATTAGATTTGTTTCATTATTATACTGTTTTTTATTGCTTTTGTGAGCCGCCCCGAGTCTTTGGAGAGGGGCGGCATACAAATCTAATAAATAATAATAAATAATAATAATAATAATAATAATAATTGTTTCTAAAGAAAATATAGCCTATCAAAGTTTCAATTACTTACTTGCTTATAATCCTATAATCATGTAATCTTTTTTCAATCATAATCATGTAATCTTTTCTTATAGGGATCAAATTGCTTATTTGACTCCTATGACAATCATTAAGTGTTGTATCACATAATTCTTGACAAATGTATCTTTTTCTTTTATGTACGCTGAGAGCATATGCACCAAGACAAATTCCTTATATGTCCAATCGCACTTGGCCAATAAAATTTTATTCTATTATATTCTTATATGGTTATGCAATGACAAATCAGATGTTGAATACCCAAATATTAAAAGAACAGAAATATATAAATCAGATTAAAAAAGAGATGGAAAAGTTTATTAAGGAAAATAAAAATAAAGAAACAATCAAACAATCATACAATCATGGGACACGGAAAAAGTCTATCAAAGCGGGGTATCAGTTTATTTTATTTTTATTTATTTATTTATTGAATTTATATGCCGCCCCTCTCTGAGGACTCAGGGCAGCTTACAACACATAAAAAACAGTAACAATGTCCTAAATCCAATATTAATATAAATTAACTAGTCTAAAATTCAAATTCATTAAAAAAAACAATTACTCTGATTCATACAATCAAGCATGCATTCCATTCATTGCCAAAGGGCTAGTTATCTAGTGGCCCCAAGCCTGTTGGCACAAATGGGTCTTCAGGTTCTTCTGGAAGGTGAGAAGGGTAGGCACAGTATGAATCTCTGGGGGGAGTTCATTCCATGCCATGGCCCTCACAGAAAAGGCCCTTCCCCTAGGCCCCACCAAGCAACATTGTCTAGCTGAAGGGACCCGAAGAAGGCCAACTCTGTGAGAGCTGACTGGTTGCTGGGGCGCATAAAAACATCCTCTGAGCACTCCTCCCTTATCTTAAGATTTATGGCTAGGCAGCATTAGTTCAGAGTAATAAAAACAACAGTTAAAAGACACAAAAGAGCGTAGCTTACTTCACAGATGCAGCACAGCACGTCCATATTGATTTATAGTAACATTGAAAACTCTGCCCTTCTTCTCCGCTGGCACCTGGACGTGACAAATTAATTACTTAATTAATTAACCCGTTCCTCACCTTAATATTTCTTCCCTGACACTTGTTCTCTTCGTCTTTGTAATCGCCTGAAATGAGGATTTAACCAACTATTATCTGTCTCATCTTCACTGGAGTCTGGGCTCATAGAAACGTCCTGTGGTTGGCCTCCCTATTGCTCTGCTGCCTGTAAATTAGGACATGGCACTAATTCATAAACACTATCTGAATCAGAATCTTCAAAATCTTCAAATTGAACAGGAGTATATACAACACCATCCTCAGGGCCCCTCCCCTTCCACGGGGGACAACTAGGGTTAGGTTTCTCAGGAAAATGAACATGAAAGTCAACAATCAAATCAAGAGCATCAAAGTCGTGAGCATCCATCGAGACAGTGGTATCAGGCCCACCTCCAGACCATTCCAACAGGTACTGGAAACGGTTGTTGAGCCAATGAGAGTCTCGGAGGCTAGTAATGTCCAGGTGGCATAATGGAACTTGAAGTTCGGCCACTGGGCAGGGAGGAGCAAAAACGGCAGGAGCAGGAACTGGGGGGCTAAGTGGAGTCAGGTGAGACTGAAAGCAATAGTGAGCGATGAAAAATGGGATGCACATGTATGGAAGGAGGTAGGGTCAAATGGTATGTGACAGGATTGATGACCTTTTCAACAGGAAAAGGGCCAATGAAACATTGATCCAGCTTGCGGTGAGGTTCAGAAGAAAGGTATTTGATAGAAAGCCAAACTTGGTCGCCAACAGTCAATGGGGGAGTGTCTGCAGGAACGGTCTGCAAAACATTTGTAGTCTTTTGCTTGAGTTAAGGAAAGTTGGATGAGTTGGTGAATGTCACGTAACTCGTTGAGAAAATCACCAGCAAGTGGACTCGGAGAATCAGAAGGAGTGAGTGGAAACAATCGGGGATGGAACCCGTAATTGGCGCAGAATGGTGTGGTCTGCGTGGAGGTATGTTCAGAGTTATTAAAGGCAAACTCAGCTACAGAAATATATTTGGCCCAATCGTTTTGTCTATCATGAACAAAACAATGGATTTGATTGTTGCAGGATGCCAATAACTTTTTCTATGCCCCTGCCAATTTGGGGGTGATGGGTGGATGCCAAGGAAATTTTGACTTGGAGAGCGGTCATGAGTTCTTTCCAAAACTAGGCGGTGAATTGGGGACAGCGATCGGAGACGATGGCATCGGGTAAGCCGTGGAGGCGGAAGATGTGCTGGATAAATAGTTGAGCTGTGATCTTGGCTGTAGGGATTCAACGACAAGGGATGAAATGAGCCATCTTGGTTGACATGTCCACCACTACAAATATAGCAGTGAATCCTTGAGAGACAGGTAAACAGGTGAGGAAATCCATGGAAATAGTACCCCAGGATCTTTCAGGTGTAGGCAAAGGTTGCAATAATCCCAGACGGGGTCCGGTGGCGGCTTTGGCTTGGCGACATTGGATGCAGGAGTTAATGTAGGCACTGATATCATGGTGCAGTCTGGGCCACTAAAAGGTACGAGAGACGAGGCATAGAGTTTTGAAGAGGACAATGTGGCCGGCTGCTGGATTATCGTGGCACTGATTGAGGATGAGACCTCGGAGTGGACCTGTGGGAATATAGAACAGGTCACGGTAGCGGAGCAAGTCGTCAGCGACGGACCATGGAGAATCAGATTGTAGGTCTTGCCTTTTTTTGGTGAAAAAGGGGTCCTGAGGTTGCGCTTCGCAAATTCATTCTCGAATATCTACCGCATCTGGACGACTGCAATCGACACGAGAGGCAGAATGGTACGAAGCGGCGCAGGTTCTTGGGTTTGGGTCTCAGGTTTGTGAGACAATGCATTGGCTTATTTGTTATCCCACTTGGAAATGTAGGTAATGCGGAAGTCGAATCTGGCAAAGAAAAAGGACCATCGGATTTGTCTCTGGATCAGCTTCCTGGTTGTTTGGAGAAATTCCAAGCTTTTGTGGTCAGTTCTGACCTGTACTTGGTGATGGGCTCCTCCCAGGTCATGTCGCAAGGTCCCAAAAGCGGTCTCGATGGCTAAAAGTTCTTTTTCCCAAATGGTATAGTTACTTTCTGGAGGTTTTAATTTTCTAGAATGATAGGCACAGGGAAATAAAGGTCTACTATCTTGGCATTGTTGGAGAAGTACAGCTCCTACTCCAATGTCTGAGACGGCGGCTTGGACGATAAATGGATGGCGGGGATCAGGATATTGGAGAATAGGTTCTTGCATGAAAGCTATATTGAGGTTGAGAAAAGCTTGTTGTTCTTCGGTGCCCCACTGAAATGGAACGTGTTTCTGGAGAAGGTGGGTGAAGGGTGCAGTCAAGGTGGCGAAGTTGGGAATGAAGGTTCGGTAGTAATTGACAAATTCCAAAAATTGTTGGACATCTTTGGCTCAAGCTGGTGGTTGCCAAGTTTACAAGGCATCGAGTTTACCAGTGTCCATGGTGATGCCTTGGGGGGAAATGACATGGCCTAAGTTTGAAAAAATTGGCATTTTTCTAACTTGGCGTAAAGATGTTGTTGTCAGAGGGCTAGAGTACTTGTTGTAAGTGGTGTAGGTGGGTTTCTTTAGAAGAAAAGTATATCAAAATGTCATCAATGTAGACAACCATTAAGTGCTCGATAAAATCTTTAAAAATATTATTCATAAAATGTTGGAATACTGCTGGCGCATTGGTAAATGCAAAAGGCATGACAGTGAATTCAAAATGGCCGTAGCAGGTGCCAAAGGCGGTCTTCCATTCATCGCCTTGACTAATGCGACGTCTAGAGATGCGATGGAGGAAGAGTAAGTCTGAATCCGATCGAACACTTGTAAGAGCTTTTATTAAGACTTTAATAAATTAAGACCCCGTCAAGCCCCATGGTTCAACGAGCTCTGGGAGTTGAAACGCCAGAAGAGATGTCTAGAGAAGCAATGGAGGAAGAGTAAGTCAAAATCTGATCGAATACTTGTAAGAGCTCATATTAAGACTTACAAAGTGGCGCTCAAGGCGGCAAGATGCGCGTATCATGCCGCCTTGATTGCATCAGCGGAATCTCACCCGGCCGCTCTGTTTAGGGTGACCTGCTCCTTTCTTAACCAGGGGGGAGTTGGGAAGCCCTTGCAGAGTAGTGCCGAGGATTATAATACATTTTTCGCTGATAAAATCATTCGGATCCGGGCGGACCTCAACTCTGAATGGATAGCAGAGTCGACTGACAATGAGTCAGTTGAGGTGACTGGGGCTCGTATTTGTCCACCTGTCTGTGAAGAGTTTGATCTGATGACACCTAATGAAGTGGACAAGGCCATTGAAGCTGTGAGTTCCGCCACCTGTTTACTGGATCTGTGTCCCTCCTGGCTGGTTTCAGCCAGCAGGGAGGTGACATGGAGCTGGGTCCAGGAGATTGTCAACACTTCTTTGGGGAGGGGGTCCTTTCCGGATCCCTACAAGGAGGCACTTGTGCGCCCCCTTCTCAAGAAGCCTTCCCTGGACCCAGCCGTACTTAATAACTATTGCCCAGTCTCCAACCTTCCCTTTGTGGGGAAGGTTGTTGAGAAGGTGGTGGCGCTCCCGTGGTCCTTGGAAGAAGCCGATTATCTAGGTCCTCAACAGTCGGGTTTCAGACACGGTTACAGCATGGAAACTGCTTTGGTCGCGTTGATGGATAATCTCTGGCAGGCCCGGGGCAGGGGTTTATCCTCTGTCCTGGTGCTTCTTGACCTCTCAGCGGCTTTCGATACCATTGACCATGGTATCCTTCTGCGCCGGCTGGGGGTGTTGGGCGTGGGAGGCACTGTTCTTCAGTGGTTCTCCTCCTACTTCTCTGGTCGGTCGCAGTCAGTGTTAGTGGGGGGTCAGAGGTCAACCTCTAGATCTCTCCCTTGTGGGCTGCCTCAGGGGTCGGTCCTCTCCCTCCTGCTATTTAATATCTACATGAAACTGCTGGGTGAGATCATCCAAGGGCATGGGGTGAGATATCATCAGTACACCAATGATACCCAGCTGTACATCACTACCCCATGTCCAGTCAACGAAGCAGTGGAAGTGATGTGCCAGTATCTGGAGGTGTTGGGGTCTGGATGGGTGTCAACAGACTCAAACTCAACCCTGGTAAGACAGAGTGGCTGTGGGTTTTTCCTCCCAGGGACAATTCCATCTGTCCATCCATCACCTTGGGGGGGGGAATCATTGACCCCCTCAGAGAGGGTCTGCAACTTGGGCGTCCTCCTCGATCCACAGCTCTCATTAGAGAAACATCTTTCAGCTGTGGCGAGGAGGGCGTTTGGCCAGGTTCACCTGGTGCACCAGTTTTGGTCGCGGGAGTCACTGCTCACAGTCACTCATGCCCTCATCACCTCGAGGTTCAACTACTGCAATCCTCTCTACATGGGGCTACCTTTGAAGAGTGTTCGGAAACTTCAGATCCTGCAGAATGCAGCTGCGAGAGCAATCATGGGCTTCCCTAGGTATGCCCATGTTACACCAACACTCCGCAGTCTCCATTGGTTGCCGATCAGTTTCCGGTCACAATTCAAAGTGTTGGTTATGACCTATAAAGCCCTTCATGGCACCGGACCAGGATATCTGCGAGACCGCCTTCTGACGCATGAATCCCAGTGGCTGGTTAGGTCCCACAGAGTTGGTCTTCTCCAGGTCTCATCGACTAAACAATGTCGTCTGGTGGGACCCAGGGGAAGAGTATTCTCTGTGGCGGCTCCAACCCTCTGGAATCAACTCCCCCCAGAGATTAGGACTGCCCCCACCCTCCTTGCCTTTCGTAAACTCCTTAAAACCCACCTTGTCGTCAGGCTTGGGGGAACTGAGACATCCCCCCCTTGCCTATGTAGTTTTGTGCATGATATGACTGTGTGTATGTATTTTACCTATTGGGTTTTTTTCTTTTTAGACTTTTTAATGTAAAATTGTTATTTTAGATTTTAATTATTAGATTTGTTACCATATATTGTTTTTATCACTGTTGTGAGCCACCCCGAGTCTACGGAGAGGGGTGGCATACAAATCTAATTAATAATAATAATAATAATAATAATAATAATAATAATAATAATAATAATTTCCCTATGATCTTCTGTGATTGTTGGAAGTTTGTTCTAAATATTCTGCAATTTGTTTTTCGTCAGTGTCTTCTTGCTTATATAGCTCTGTTTAAAATTCTGTAATTATGTCTTTTTTATTTGTGTTATCACTTTGAAAATTCCCTTTTAGGTCAATTAGAATGTCTGCTTTTTCTTTAGCTATTTTGTATGCTAACCACCTGCTGGGTTTATTTGCTTGTTCAAAAAGTTCTGTTTTGTTCTTTTCAATTTTTGTGCTAGTTCCTTTTGTGTTATAATAATAATCTTGTGCTTTGTTGTATTTAATTCCTCTGATATTTTCATGTCAGATGGACTTTTATACAGATCTCTTTTCAATATTTTTAATCTTGTGGTCAAAAATATTTATTTTTATTTTTTTATGCGAAGCCTGATATGCTGAAATGCTAGAGCCATATTATTTAGTTACAATATTTATTACAATAATGAACTTTAACTGATGAAAAATAATGGATGATATGATGTTTTACAGAAACCTTATTGATAATGTTGCTGTGTTATGTTTTCTTGTGAAGCAGTTTTTAATCTTGGCTTGTGGTTCACTCATTTATATCTCTATAGATCTTATTAGGAGAGGAGAGAAAATCAATTGGTGAAATGTGTTTTGAACACTATTGTTGCCATATCACTCATTTGTTTGCAAAGATGGAAAGCTCAGATCATTCAGAATGGCACCTAAAGAATTTCTATCTCTGCCTTCTTGGTGGAGAGACTGATGGATTAACCTTTCTCTGCTTTGAAATTAGTGATAAATGTGTCTTAGTATCAAAATATTGCAATAAAAAGTTCCCAAATCACATGTTTATAAAGTCTATTTTGCATGCTAATGGATGTAATAACTTCATTACAGTATTTGCGCCAGATGCGGAATAAAAACACGGACACCAAGAGCTGGGTTTAAATTATTAAATTTAAATGAACTGTAACTGATTATCCACCGATAACCAGGACCTGTGGAAGCCACTAGAAAATTTGGGACAGAAATAATTTACGAATAACCTTCCTGGGCAACTATGGGCGTAGCTCCTTGCTGAATAAGGTGAAGGTACCATGCCTTCATCTGGTTCCTGGCCACGCCTTGGCGTGGTGGGGGGGTCTCACTGTCCAATCCCCTTCCGGCTATTGGGTTAGGTGAGTCCCAAGGGCACCCCCTCGCCAATTACCCAGGTTGTGCTGCTCCTGGGTGATTGGAGAGGGGGTGTGCTGTGCTGCCCATCATCTTTCAAAAGATGCCCTAAAGGAGAACGCGCATTTGCTCCCACTGCCCATTTCTGCCCCTAACTTGCCATGGAGGGGGGTCAAATCTCTATCTTGGCCCCCCGACTCCGCCTTCAGCCTGCACCAGCTCACGCAGGCACCTCTGCAGGTCCCCAAGAAAAAAAATGGCATTCCCCTTGACTGAGAAGTGAATGCCATCGGCTTGGTAGAGCCCAGGCCTGGCAAACCTGATATGAGGGTGCTGGATTGCACAGCCACCCTTGATGTTCTCTTCTTCAGAAAAGTAAATGCCGTCGGCTCTGTAGAGTCATGGACTGGAAGTCCTGTTCTCATCATGTGCAATGATGCTGCTACCTAATCCCCGTTAAATTGTGCCCACAAATGTTGTTAACCATTGTTAACCTCTCCCCTAGCCTTAACCACTGCTCTAGGGGACATTGGATTGCACCATTCAACCCCAAGAAGAGTACAGCCCAAATCAACATATGACTCGGCAACCATAAGAAAGGACCCAAAGGTCTACACGGGCTTGACTGATCACTGCCAAGCCCCTCACGTACCAGGGACATTGCCACAGTTGGTGCAACCACACAACAAGGATCCGCAGGTCTTCACGGGCATGACTGATCACGGCCAGGCCCTTGCCTAAACCAGGCCATTGTCACCATGTGAAATGTCAGCAAAATGAGAGGAGCCTTCCATCGCATGCCTCTCAGTCAGGCCAGAGGACCATGGCCCACCGGCCCAGCATCCGTTGCGATCCGAAGTCAGACTTCGTAGCTCTCTCGGGCTTCTCCTGTATACAGCGATCTAAAACAGAACCAAGTAGGTTAACATCACAGTGAGAAGGCCACCTGTGCGTACTGTCGGATGCTTGTCCGAAGACCATAGACCTCCCCCGGCCAATGGTATGAACAATCCTCTATAGAAAACCAACAGCTGCTGTCGCTATCTCAGGCCAAAAGAATGTGTCCCTTACTGTCCAGGGCCTCACCAAGATTGGCACCTGGAGAATGGGGAGCCGCCCTGCTAATGAGAAGGTAACCACCATTTGGGCTCCTTGTGGAACTAAGCACCACCACAGCTGCCGATATAAAAAAATCTCCTGTCGAATGGAGGAAGGCTAATGAGCAACTCATGCCTATCTGATCAGTTCTAGCTCCCCACAGCAACGGACCTCAAGGCAGATATTAATATTCTCTGTGTCCATTGTTAGCGCCAACAAATATGTTGGCAATTGCCCGCATTAATTGGCGAAGCCACAAGAGGCAGCAGGCATAGATGGCGAACTATGCCAAAGAAGAGCAAGGCACTAAAAGCGGTGTGAGGAATCAATATTAGCCTCGCCACTGCCGCCTCCCTAAAATAGGTGGGTGTTTGTCTAGAATGACCAAGAAGCATCATCAGTGTCTCCCATTAGGTAAATCCCATTAGGTAAATCAAGGGGGGACATGATCGAAACATTTAAATATATTAAAGGGTTAAATAAGGTCCAGGAGGGAAGTGTTTTTAATAGGAAAGTGAACACAAGAACAAGGGGACACAATCTGAAGTTAGTTGGGGGAAAGATCAAAAGCAACATGAGAAAATATTATTTTACTGAAAGAGTAGTAGATCCTTGGAACAAACTTCCAGCAGACGTGGTAGATAAATCCACAGTAACTGAATTTAAACATGCCTGGGATAAACATATATCCATCCTAAGATAAAATACAGAAAATAGTATAAGAGCAGACTTGATGGACCATGAGGTCTTTTTCTGCCGTCAGACTTCTATGTTTCTATGTTTCTAAACCCAGCATAGACCCCAAGATGAAAGGCAAAATTTAACTGCCAATGATTAAGCTGAGCCATCCTTGTGACCAACTTCTAGTGCTGACTAGGACCTTGACTATGTCAGCAAGATCAGCTAGGGGAATAATGTAAGCCAGATGATAAGGAGTATTACACAAGGAAACTTTTGGGATGAGTAAGAAGAGGTGGGGGGATGTGGCATTGAATTTAGTTAAATCAATCTGGGAGCCATGTTGTAACCGCAGATGCCAACCATACTGTTACAGGATTGAACTAGAGCCTTTGCCCTGTATGGCAAAGAAGTAACCTCTAGCTATATAAGCTTCCTAATTAATAAGAGGAAACCTAGAGAGCTAGCTAGTGCTATTGATGTTTGACGGTGTCATTACGCTACAGTCTATTTAGGCCACTAGGTACATAATGGTATTAAATAGTAAATGTAGTGGCCCACCAATATATTAATAGTGTGAAGTAATACTCAATACCAAGCTTTGCTAACCCTGACATAAATGTTGCTTGAAGGAATGCTGCTAGAGCAGAACCACCTTTGATCCCTAGTTGATGTAATTATTACCCCCCCCCCCCCCCGATATTCCCTTGAGGAAATCACAAATTGTTCATGGTCCTAATTTTTAATAGCTGGCAGAACTAAAGAATGAGGGAATAAGAGTTCTAACTTGGTTATCCTTGGTATGAATGTATTCACTAACTGCTTCCTACCTTCCTTTCTGGGAGATTGGCACAACATTGTCCCAATGTACATCAAGGCTTTCAAAGGAAGAAAGACAAGTAAGATATTTCAAGCCTAATCCACTCACATCAACTGGCCATACCCTTACCAGGATATGAATCTGCAGAGTTTGCCCAGTAAGGCAGAAATAATAACCTCTAGCCCACAGGCTTTCTGATATCAAAACGTTTTTTAAAAATTCCTTCAGCAAAAAGTGCATAAATATATCACCTGCAAATGCAGTATTGATAGAAAGGTGTGCAGGTGCATACTTTACATTCACAGTGTTTTTTAAAAAATAAATTTTTATTAATTTAAAACACATACAGTAATACCTTATGATACGAACTTAATTGGTGCAAGGAGGAGGTTCGTAAGACGAAAGGTTCGTAAGACGAAACATTGTTTCCCATAGGAAACAATGTAAAGTCAATTAATCCGTGCAACCAAAAAACCCCCCCCAAAAAAACGGCTTTCCGGCTGTTTTAAAAGGTCGCAGCCGGCCTGGGGGGCTTGCCAGCACCCCCCGCACCCGGGTTCGGGGTGCGGGGGGGTGCTGGCAAGCCCCCCAGGCCGGCTGCGACCTTTTAAAACACCCACGCTCTTCCCTCACCCCCACCGCCGCAAGGCATCGCAGCGACAAGCAGGTTTTTCCAACGCGGGTCTTATGCGCCCGAGCCGCGTTTCCCCCCACGTCCGGGCCCACGCACCTGTTCCAGCGGGCTCGGCCGGCCTCTCGGGGGTGCTGTAGAGCGGGTGCGCGAATAGCCTCCTCAGCTTGGAGTGGGGGGGCCTGGCTGCTCAGGTTGGCGGGTGGCCGAGTCTGGAGCTTTGGCCGGCGGCGACGGCGGCTTCTTCGGCGGGGCAGGAGCAGCGGGGCTCAGCCGTCTCCGTGGCCGGACCGAGGCGCCGCCTCATTTGGGGCCAGAGGTGGAAGTAGAAATCGGCGCTGAGCAGCGGCCCGAGAAGCAGCAGAATGAGCAGCCGGTCGCGCCGGGTCCCCAGCATGGTCAGTGCCGGCGGCTGGGCGAGAAGCAGGCCGGGCGCGAAGGCAGCGGCGCACGGGCGATGCCGGGCCGTGGGTGGGAAAGGAAGGCGAGCCACGCGCCTGTTTGGCCGCGAGAGCCCGGGCGAGTCCCGGCAGGGCCTCTGCCCCACTGCCGCCGCAGGAGCAGGTGGGGGAAGCCGAGGCAAGGGAAGCAGCAGGCAGCGCCCCACTTGTGGCCGAGAGGCGACCGGCTGCATCTTTGCCCGGTGGCCTCTCCCGAGTAGGCAGACCGTGCCGCCTCTGGAAGGATGGACGCGTTGGGCGTTTGTTTGCATCACGTGATTGACCGGGTGAAATAAAAGATCTAAAAACCCCTTGTCTCCCCAACCCGGATTTTTAGATCTTTTATTTCACCCGGTCAATCACGAGATGCAAACAAACGCCCAACGTGTCCGAAAGCCAGAGACTTTGGCTAGAGGTCTTTCCGACGAGCTCCGGTTCTCGTCGGAGAGACCGCTTGCCAAAGTCTCTGGCTTTCGGACACGTTGGGCGTTTGTTTGCATCTCGATTGACCGGGTGAAATAAAAGATCTAAAAATCCCTTGTCTCCCCAACCCGTATTCAATCCGGGTTGGGGAGACAAGGGATTTTTAGATCTTTTATTTCACCCGGTCAATCACGAGATGCAAACAAGCGCCCAACGTGTCCGAAAGCCAGAGACTTTGGCTAGAGGTCTCTCCGACGAGAACCGGAGCTCGTCGGAGAGACCTCTAGCCAAAGTCTCTGGCTTTCGGACACGTTGGACGTTTGTTTGCATCTCGTGATTGACCGGGTGAAATAAAAGATCTAAAAATCCCTTGTCTCCCCAACCCGTATTCAATCCGGGTTGGGGAGACAAGGGATTTTTAGATCTTTTATTTCACCCGGTCAATCTCGAGATGCAAACAAACGCCCAACGTGTCCGAAAGCCAGAGACTTTGGCTAGAGGTCTCTCCGACGAGCTCCGGTTCTCGTCGGAGAGACCGCTTGCCAAAGTCTCTGGCTTTCGGACACGTTGGGCGTTTGTTTGCATCTCGTGATTGACCGGGTGAAATAAAAGATCTAAAAATCCCTTGTCTCCCCAACCCGGATTGAATACGGGTTGGGGAGACAAGGGATTTTTAGATCTTTTATTTCACCCGGTCAATCGAGATGCAAACAAACGCCCAACGTGTCCGAAAGCCAGAGACTTTGGCAAGCGGTCTCTCCGACGAGAACCGGAGCTCGTCGGAGAGACCTCTAGCCAAAGTCTCTGGCTTTCGGACACGTTGGGCGTTTGTTTGCATCTCGTGATTGACCGGGTGAAATAAAAGATCTAAAAATCCCTTGTCTCCCCAACCCGGATTGAATCCGGGTTGGGGAGACAAGGGATTTTTAGATCTTTTATTTCACCCGGTCAATCACGTGATGCAAACAAACGCCCAACGCGTCCATCCTTCCAGAGGCGGCACGGTCTGCCTACTCGGGAGAGGCCACCGGGCAAAGATGCAGCCGGTCGCCTCTCGGCCACAAGCGGGGCGCTGCCTGCTGCTTCCCTTGCCTCGGCTTCCCCCACCTGCTCCTGCGGCGGCAGCGGGGCAGAGGCCCTGCCGGGACTCGCCCGGGCTCTCGCAGCCAAACAGGCGCGTGGCTCGCCTTCCTTTCCCACCCACGGCCCGGCATCGCCCGTGCGCCGCTGCCTTCGCGCCCGGCCTGCTTCTTGCCCAGCCGCCGGCGCTGACCATGCTGGGGACCCGGCGCGACCGGCTGCTCATTCTGCTGCTTCTCGGGGCGCTGCTCAGCGCCGATTTCTACTTCCACCTCTGGCCCCAAATGAGGCGGCGCCTTGGTCCGGCCACGGAGACGGCTGAGCCCCGCTGCTCCTGCCCCGCCGAAGAAGCCGCCGTCGCCGACGGTCCAAAGCTCCGGACTCGGCCGCCCGCCAACCTGAGCAGCCAGGCCCCCCCACTCCAAGCTGAGGATGCTATTCGCGCACCTGCTCTACAGCACCCCCGAGAGACCGGCCGAGAAGCTGCTCAACGGGCAGGAGGCGCTGCGTTACTACCGGCGGAAAATAGCCCGCTGGAACAGGTGCGTGGGCCCGGATGTGGGGGGAAACCCGGCTCGGGCGCATAAGACCCGCATCGGAAAAACCCGCTTGTCGCTGCGATGCCTTGCGGGGGCGGGGGTGAGGGAAGAGCGTGGGTGTTTTAAAAGTTCGCAGCCGGCCTGGGGGGCTTGCCAGCACCCCCCCACACCCGGGTTCGGGGTGCGGGGGTTGCTGGCAAGCCCCCCAGGCCAGCTGCGACCTTTTAAAACACCCGCGCCGCTTCCCATGTGTCTCCTGGAGCCGAATGCGGAAGTTCGGCTTTGCTGTTCAGCTTCAGGCTTTGCTGTTCGGCTCCGGGAGACAGCTGCGAAGCGGCGCGGGTGTTTTAAAAGGTCGCAGTCTGCCTGGGGGGCTTCCCAGCAACCTCCCGAACCGAACCTGGGGTTCAGCAAAATTTTGCCTCGGCGTTCGGGAGGCTTCTGGGAAGCCCCGCCGCCCGGCTGTTACCTTTTAAAACAGCCGCGGGGCTTCCCAGCAGTCTCCGAACGCAGGTTCGTAACTCGAAAAAAGTTCGTAAGAAGAGGCAAAATTTTTCTGAACCCCGGGTTCGTATCACGAGTTGTTCGTAAGACGAGGGGTTCGTATCTTAAGGTACCACTGTATATACAAATTTACAAAAATATAAGTTAATTCATAAATTGAAACAGAAACAAAAACTAACACATACCGACAAACAACAAAAAATGATAGTCCTAGCAATATAGTTATTTACTTATTTAAATACACTTAACAATAATAACAATAACAATAAACATATTATATATTAAATTCCCTTGTGAGAGGGAAAGTTATAAGTCATCTTATATTATTTTCAAATTATTTTCTGGTGAAGTATGTCCTCATCGGTATCCACTATTTTTTCTTTTTGGTTATCCATATATTTTTCATTATTTTTATTTTCTTAACCGCCTTCGTAGATTCGTATTTAATTTCTTTAAATTAATACAAATTTTTCCTGAAAAATTACTATACAAAGATCTTTTTTAATTTGTTATATCAAAAAAAAAGGAAAGAAAGTATTATTATTGTTGTATTTCAATTTATATTTTCGTTTCTTCTATTAAACCAATCATAGAAACATTTCCAAGTTTTATCATGGTCAGAGTCTTCTTTATTTTTTAGTTTGAGTGTTAATGCGTCTGATTCTGCACAGTCTAGTATTTTTTTAATATCAAGGCATCATCAGGAGGTTTGGGTTGTTTCCAATGTTGGGCTATTGCCATCCTAGTTGCAGTCAATACATGTATTAATAAATAATATTTATTTTTTTCCATTTTTTGATCTATAATCCCAAGGAGGAATGCTTCTGGTCTTCTATTTATCTTAATTTGTAACATTTCTTTTAACCATTTTTGTATTTTAATCCAAAGGTTTTTAATTATTGGGCAAGTCCACCAAATATGGTAATAGGTCCCCAATTTTTCCTTGCACCTCCAACATTGTGGGTTTATTCCTTTATACATTTGTGATAATCTTGCCGGGGGGAGATGCCAACGGTAGAACATTTTGTATAAGTTTTCTCTAAATGCTGTTGATCTCATCAGCTTATAATTTCTGGTCCAAATTGTTTCCCATTTGTCCAAACTTATACTATACCCAAAGTTTCTATCCCAACTATGTATATTATTTTTAACAATATAGTCCTCCATTTTGTAATTTAACATATATTTATAGATTTTCGAGATCATCTTCTTATCTTGACTTAAAAGTATTTTATCCAATTCTGTTTCTTTTATTTGTATCTCATTTCTTTTCCCCTTTTGGTATTTTGATTTTATTAGATTATATGTCCACCAATCTATCTTTATTCCATTTTTTTCTAATTGTTCTCTTGTCTTTAACTCCCCACACAAATCCCGAAATGGTACTCCAGCATGGAGGCGATAATATATCCTAACTCAAGAGAGTTAAATAAAATGCTTAACTATTACCAAATATACATTCACAGTCTTATCAATAAGACCAGAGTAACTGCAGAGTCTTTGTCTGTGATATTACTGCGTCCAAATTACTAAACCATTATTTGTAATGGTCAAATTGGTTAAAGGGTGACGGGAAAGACCACCGAAGATTACACAAAATGTCTGTAAGAGCAATTGTGATCAGTAACACAATACAATTAACATTTAGGATTCTCACTGAACCACACCTTCATAATTGTGGATCCCTTCCAAAATGGGGGTGCTAACACCATGTTAATCACTTTCTATGAATCAACCAATCAGGTACCATCCTAATGGCAGAATGGACCATCAAGAACACAATGTACATAGCCTCCTTTATATATATGCACTGTTAAGCATATATCATTATTATTGTGAATTAGTTTATTATTCCATTAAAGGAAAAGTCTATTTCAAGCTCTTTTGCTCTCTGCAGCTAGCCTTACCCTTATCAGGATTTGAACCTGTGGGGTCTGCCTTGCAAGGCAGCAGTTTTAACCTCTAGACCACAGGATCTCATCTTATGTTATTTATTCATTTAGTTAGTTAAGTATTTATTTTGTAATTACTGAAAAGGGGGTTAAGGGTCCAGGCCTGTGCAATGACCTTGGAGCCCCATCTCATCATGTCCCTGATGTCAAGGGAAAGGGGCAAATCCATGGGAGTAATATCTGATCCATGGATAAATGAAATAAATAAATGGCTTCTTCTGAGGAAGGAGCTGCCATGCAAAGAAACTGAATAGAAAAAACAAACCAAACTAGTCTAGAGCTTAATTTATACATATATTGAACTTTAATTTATCTTAATTATCTTAATTAACCTTAATTATCCCTTAATTTATTCATTTACCTAATAAAAATTTATAATTTATAATGTATAGTGCATAATGTAACGGATCCTCCATTTCTTAATTCATCAATATTCAGTAATAAATCAGTGAATAATTTATTATTATCAATAATAATTACTAGGTCACCATGAGAAGGAGGCATAGCATTCCATAATAAATAACAGAGAACTAAATAAATTACATTACATTAAGTAAAGTGGTGTGGCTTCCTTGGTAAAGCTGCTGAAAAAAGGGGGTGTTAGGGGCCTGTGCAATGGCCTCGGAGCTCCCCACCCCCATAGCCAAACCAGTATTTGTATATATAAGGAATAGGTAGGAGCATTAACAAATTAGTATGTATAATCCTACCTTGGCAACCACATTTAGTACCAGCAACTTAAGTAAAGCAGTCATTACATAAAACCATGACTGTGCTAATTATCTTACTTCAGCTTTCCTTTGCTTCAAAGACAAACTTGTAAAGGTTGTAAATGCAAAGATTGGTTGTAAATTTACTGTTTTACAATCTCATAATTGCAAATGACTACTAAATGAGGACAAAATTAGGAGACTTGAATCTAGCCGGTCCAACTAATTGCCCCTTGATTTTAATTTAATGCATTAATTATTCCCTTAATTTATTATTGTCTAATAAATAATTCATAATTTAAAATGCATAGTTTATAAATATAATGGATTCTCAATTGATCAATATTCATGAATAGATCAGGGAATAGCTCATGATCAATAATAAATAAATTACTAATTTGCAGCAAAACGGGGTACCACATTCCAATTACAATTAATAAAGACTAATTAATTACATCCCATTAAATCAATTCAAGCTCCACGCTTCAACCAAGTTAATCTATCATTACTGATCATTATCGTGATGGAATTACTTATATGTAATACATATACTGACAATAAAGCAATATAAATGTAAGCCTCAGCTCCATCAGGGAGCAAGGCCCAAGCTAGTGAGGGTGAGGGAAGATGTGTGTCTGCCTGGTTAGTAGTACCAGGGTCCTTCTGCAAGGCAAGTGAAATTGCATTCCCATTTTGGCCAGAGTAAAGGAGGCCGAGTATCGGAGGTGGGGATCTCTGACTTGCCACGTAGCCTTCTGCACCCCTCCGTAAAAAAACAACCAGGCGTGGCCTGCACAAGGCCCCCGCCACGCGGTGAACAAAGGGGGAGTGGGCGGATCGCCTAACGGCTCCCCCAGCCGATCATCACAAACTCGCACTGTGCGAGCCCTGTCTGAGCCCTGTGCCTCGAGTATTCCCTTGCCGGCAAACACCGGGCGTATCCACTTCTTCGACAGCAGGGAGAAAAGGGAGAATGCCTGAGGCACAGCCCTATTTATAGGTCTTGCCCGGCATGCCCCCCCAGCCCTATTTATAGGTCTTGCCCGGCATGCCCCCCATTTAGTTAATTCAATTTTCAATTCAATTTATTGGATTTATATGCCGCCCCTCTCCGAAAACTCGGGGCGGCTAACAACAGTCATGAACAATATAGATGAACAATATACAGTAAAAATCCAATACTAAAAACTAACTTAAAACCCCTTAATGTATAAAACCAGCATGCGTACAAACATACCATACATACAGTTGTATCAGCCTAGGGGGAGAAGAAGTCTGAATTCCCCCATGCCTGGCGGCAGAGGTGGGTTTTGAGTAGCTTACGAAAGGCAAGGAGGGTAGGGGCAGTTCTAATCTCTGGGGGGAGTTGGTTCCAGAGGGCCGGGGCCGCCACAGAGAAGGCTCTTCTCCTGGGTCCCGCCAAGTGGCATTGTTTCGTTGACGGGACCCGGAGAAGACCCACTCTGTGGGACCTAACTGGCCGCTGGGATTCGTGCGGCAGAAGGCGGTCTCGGAGATATTCTGGTCCGATGCCATGAAGGGCTTTAAAGGTCATAACCAACACTTTGAATTGTGACCGGATAGTTAGTTAAGTATTTATTTTGTAATTACTAAAAAGGAGGTTAAGGGTCCAGGCCTGTGCAATGGCCTTGGAGCCCCATCTCATCATGTCCCTGATGACAAGGGAAAGGGGCAAATCCATGGGAGTAATATCTGATCCATGGATAAATGAAATAAATAAATGGCTTCTTCTGAGGAAGGAGCTCCCATGCAAAGAAACTGAATAGAAGAAACAAACCAAACTAGTCTAGAGCTTAACTTATACATACATTGAACCTTAATTTATCTTAATTATCTTAATTAACCTTAATTATCCCTTAATTTATTCATTTACCTAATAATAATTTATAATTTATAATGTATAGTGCATAATGTAATGGATCCTCCATTTCTTAATTCATAGGTTGCGCACAGAAGCACGAAGCCAGCAACAGTGTTGGTTATGACCTATAAAGCCCTTCATGGCACCGGACCAGAATATCTCCGGGACCACCTTCTGCCACACGAATCCCAGCGACCGGTTCGGTCCCACAGAGTTGGCCTTCTCCAGGTCCCGTCGACTAAACAATGCCATCTGGCGGGACCCAGGGGAAGAGCCTTCTCTGTGGCGGCTCCGACCCTCTGGAACCAGCTCCCCCCTGAGATTAGGTTTGCCCCCACCCTCCTTGCCTTTCGCAAACTCCTTAAAACCCACCTCTACCGTCAAGCATGGGGGAACTGAAACATCTCCCCCTTGCCCATGTTGTTTTGGTGTTAGATTGATTGTGTGCTTGTTTTTTAATATTCTGGGGTTGTTTTTTATGAATTTTTTAGCTTAAATTGTAATTGGATTGGTGGGTATTGGATTTGTTATTATGTATTGTTTTTACCTTGTTGTGAGCCGCCCCGAGTTTGCGGAGAGGGGCGGCATATAAATCCAATAAACCAAATCAATCAATGATCTCGCAGTGCCCAGCGAGATTGCCAATGCATAGGCGGCGAAAGCGCTGGGGCCATGTTCTTCCTGGCCCCAGCACAATTTTGGCCAGCCATTAAATTCAGCCCACCATGCATTTCTTAGACCTTGCTTAGGGCTAAAAATGTCCTGTGACAAAAATTAACTGGGGTATATCATATAAAACTGAATGTTCTGTCATTAAAATATATCAAAAAAATTATTATGATAGAATAAACTTGAAAATTAAAGCTCAATGTAATAACTATATATATATTGTATTACCTATACACATATGTAGAAAAACCAACATACAGTATAATCATGGTAAATTTAGAGTGACCCATGTAGTCATTGATGCAGTTAAGGAGATTAACAGAAAATGCTACTCTCAATTATGTAAAAAAGCTAACTACAGTTTAATTTTAAAAATGAGATTTTTCCATAGTTGTCAAGCTGCCAGTCAGAATTTAGACAAATAAAACTCAGAGTCTTTTTTGTAAAAGTTCAAAAGTGAACTAGAAGCATCAGAAATCTGAACTAGAAGCATCGGAAGAAAAGCAAAGTTTGAGAAAATGGTGCGATATAAGCATATATCAAAAAACCCTTTTCCAACCCCCTTGGGGCAATGCCCAATCCCTATTGTCCATGACCATCAGGCCCTCAGGTCACTTTTCTGGAATTTCCCTCTAATGGTCTCCTTCTGGTACCCACACCCCTTATCTCTAACCCACCCCGTAACTATTGACAACCAAGCGAAAGAGATGCAGCAGAATAAGCGAAGGTTGGCATTAGTTTTCATCATTTAATTTTTAAAATTTTAATTTTTAAAACGTTTAATTTATAAAAGTTACCCATTTAAGAAAAGTCGGAGTGATATTGGAATTTTTAAGAAAATCTCTTTCAGTTTAACATCATGCTTTTTCAATAAAGGGACAAAAATATCTTCTACGCAATAATTGTTCACTGCAAGACGTAGTAAGAAATTGGTAATAATTGCAATTGCAGTCTTTGCTTCTGTTTTCTCAGCAACCATGAATGATTACAGAACAATTTAGCTAAGGTAGTCTCTATGGATGATTGATAGGATATTAATCAAAAAATGCATATCAGTTTCAGAATCTGTTCACAATTCTGAACAAATAACTTCTTCTAATAGCTGATTTCATGTTCAGTAAGCTCCTTGCCAATTTATTCAATTTATTCTTTACTGCACAAGCCATTCATCATGCTTGCAGTAGCTATAGGACAGAATAAGTGTAACTACTCTCTTTGAGCTATTAAAAATCAATAAAACCCCCAGCACATGCACAGGAACATGTGGGTTTAGGTATTTGTGTGTGCTAATTAATCTATTTCAAAGAAAACTGCTCATTAATAAAATTATATACGACTATTTTTCCTTCTCCCATTCACCTGATTGGATCTAGCTACATGAGAGGAAAATAAGAAATTGTTCTGAGTAATTTAAGGAATATTAAAAATTATACCAAAATAAGACTATTCTTAAAATGGTTTGAGGAACATTTATGTTTATTAAACTCTATCATCCTATATCTCAGCAACATAGTCAGATAATCAACTCCCTCCAGAGATTCATACCATCTCCATCCTCCTGGCCTTTTGTAAGGTTTTAAAAACTCACCTTTGCCAGTAGGCCTAGGGTGGTTGAGCACCGGAATCCTGCTCCGGCCATTGATATGAGTGCATGAATGTGATAGGATGAATGTGGGTGCCTGTTTTTAATAATCCTGTGGTTTTATAATAAGATTTTAAGTTTGGAGTTTTTTTATATGCTGTATTTTTGTTTACTAGTCTTGTAAACTGCCCTGAGTCTTTGGAGAAGGGCAGCATAGAAATACAAACAAACAAACAAAAGCACAGAGAAGTCATTCAGAAAATCTCATTGTTGATTAGGATTACAACTGCAACTCAGTTATCCCCTGCTCTGCTCTGATATTCTAATCTGTCAGTTGAAAGTCTAGAAATTGATTCCAGTATATAGTAAGATACAGTGGTACCTCGTGATATGAACCCCTCACCATATGAACTTTTTGAGATACGAACCCAGGGCTTGGAATCTTTTTGCCTCTTCTTACAAACTTTTTTCAGCTTACGAACCTGCCGCCGCCGCTGGGATGCCCCGCCTCCAGACTTTCGTTGCAAGCCAAGCGCCAGTTTTTGCGATCCTGGGATCCCCCGATGCTCCCCTCCATGGGAAACCCGACCTCCTGACTTCCACAAAAACGCGATGCTGTAGGGAAATCCCAGAAGGGGAATCCCAGGATCGCAAAAATGAGCAGAGTTGGGGGGACAAAAACATGAAGAAAAGACTCATGGAGCTCAAGGGAGGAGAAATGTGTGGGGGAGATGAGCAGAGTGGGGTGGGAGAAAATGGGAAGAAAAGACTCATAGAGCTCAAGGGAGGAGAAAGGTGTGGGGGAGATGAGCAGTGGAATGGGAAAAAACAGGAAGAAAAGACTCATGGAGCTCAAGGGGGGAGAAAGGTGTGGGAGAAATGAAGAGAGTGGGGTGGGAGAAAAACGGAGGCAGGGACTCATGGAGCTCAAGAGAGGAGAAAGGTGTGGGGGAGATGAGGAGAGTGGGGTGGGAGAAAACAGGAAGAAAAGACTCATGGAGCTCAAGAGAGGAGAAAGGTGTGGGGGAGATGAGAGTGGAGTGGAAAAAACAGGAAGAAAAGACTCATGGAGCTCAAGAGAGGAGAAAGGTTTGGGGGAGATGAGCAGAGTGGGGTGGGAAAAAAAGGTAAGAAAAGACTCATGGAGCTCAAGGGAGGAGAAAGGTGTGGGGGAGATGAACAGAGTGGGGTGGGAAAAAACGGAAAGGAAAGACTCATGGAGCTCAAGGAAGGAGAAATGTTTTTAGCTGAAATTTTAAAATTAAGGGAGACTAGGATGGTACCATTTCGGCCTTGTTCTGGTCTCATCAGAGGCAAAAAGGAGCTGTGGCGTTCCTTCAATATTCCTTCAAAAACATTTGATACATACAGAATACAGTTGTCGGCTATGAATAAATTAACTGCCTTGAAATGGTCCTGGGTTGGGCCTAGAGGCAAAAAGGAGCTGTGACGTTCCTTCAATATACCAGGGTGATCCGACATAAAAAAACATATAGCCCCTCCCTGGTACAGAGCTGGAGGGATCAGGTCTGGTGGCTCAACTGCTAATTCTCTGCCTTACAAGGCAGAGGCTGCCAGATCGAATCCCAGTAAGGAAGGGTGTGGCTAGCTGATGAGGCCAGAACAAGGCCGAAATGGGACCATCCTAGTCTCCCTTAAATTTAAAATTCCAGCTAAAAACATTTGATACATACCGAATATAGTTGTCGGCTATGAATAAATTAACTGCCTTGAAATGGTCCTGGGTTGGGCCTAGAGGCAAAAAGGAGCTGTGACGTTCCTTTAATATACCAGGGTGATCCGACATAAACACACCCACCCACACACACACACACACACACACACACACACACACACACATATATATATATATATGTCACATGTTTAAGCTGAATTTGAAAATTAAGGGAGACTAGGATAGATCTATTTCGGCCTTATTTTGGCCTCATCAGCTAGCCATACCCACTGGGACTTGAACCTGCAACCTTTGCCTTGTAAGGCAGAGAATTATCCTCTAGGCTACAGTATCCAATCCCTTCAGCTCTGTACCAGGGAAGGGTTACATTTTGTGTCGAATCACCCTGGTATATTGAAGGAACATCACAGCTCCTTTTTTGCCTCTCGGCCCAACCCAGGGCCATTTCCAAGGCAGTTAATTTTATTGATAGCCGACAATTCTATCTGTATATGTCACATGTTTAAGCTGAATTTGAAAATTAAGGGAGACTAGGATAGATCTATTCTCCATTGCATCTGGAAGGAGAGTCCAACATGGGTATTACTCCAATCCTATTGGTAGAGACTGAGTTAAAATTTACATATTAATTAAGCACCACCCCCTCTGCTCTCCCCATGAGCCAGTTTTAAAAACTCAGTCACAGAGTAGAGACATGCTGAGTTTTTGGGCTAGATTAAAATATCTAGGAAATGTGTAAAAATAAACTGTTACCGTTTTAATCCTTTTTCTCTTGTCTTTCAGATGTGAAGCTTGAAGAGGATCAGACGGTCTGGGGTCTCTGCCCTCAGCGGGCAACACCCCGTAGAGGAGCACCCAGCCTGGGGGTCCCTGGCCTCCGAGGCCATACCGGGGCTGTCAGCCGAAGGTGGGGGGGTCCGCCCCCCCCACTGGGAGGCTTGAGGGCGACTCGCGCGCAGCGGGAGACGAGCGCCTCACAGCTGACGGAGCGGTCAGCCCGGCGAGTGCTGAGGAAGCCGCCGCCGCCGCCGAAACCGCCGAAACGCGGCGTGGATTGCAGCGGGGAGGTCGGGAACCCCCCGGAGAGCCTGGAAGCGGCGAAACGGTCCCCATGAAGAGCGGGACCTGTAAATCAGCCCGGTGAGCCGTGGAGGCTGGGCGCCGCCATGTTGGGAGCGGCCGGAGCGGCGAGGCGTCTTTGGGCGCCAAACAGCTGGCTGGGCGGCAAAACTAAGTGCGAACGGGCTGGGAAGCCCTAGTGCGCAGGCGCAGGTCCTGGGAGGTCGCGGGCGCCATTTTTCGGGGCAATACTGACGAGGCTGGCGAGAATCTAAGCCACCGGAGGTCAGAAGCAACAAAAGCCTGTAATTGTGACCAACTATTTGTGAGTACAATGGAGGAGCACCAAGCCAAAGAGCTTCCAAGTTCTCCTGCCCCCTCTAAGGATAAGGCAAAGGGGAAGCCCAAGGAGAAGGCTAAATCACATTCATCTGCCTCTTCTTCCTCCATTAAGGAGGCTGAGAAGCGCATCAAGGCGCTAGAAAAAAAGCTGGAAGCAGCATTACAATCTTCCCCAGCGGGGCTCCCCCCAGCTCAGAGACAATCATCTGAACCCAGGTCACCCCTAATGACCTTTGGGCTTACAGGGGCTGCAGCAGAGGGAGACTGGTCACCAGACAGGCAGTCCCTGCCCCAAGCCATGCCCTCGCCCAGCACATCCTGGGCTAGGCCTGAATCTGCGGGACATGTCCGACCATTTCCCTGCTTCAGGCATTTTCGTGAAGGGCTTAAAGAGACCTTGGCAACAACCGGCAGCCGCACAAGGGCCTTCTAACCTTGAGAGGCGATTCTATACCTTCGACGAGGAGGTGGAAAAGTTGCTCGAATTCCCCCCAATCGACCAACCGGTAGTCACGCTTGTCTCCAGCGCATTGGTTCCCTCCGAAACCGGGGAATGCCTGAGACCGGAGGAGAGGAAAGTGGAGACATTGCTGCATAAAGCGCACCAGATGTCTGGCTGGGGGTTCAGGTCGGCGGCATCTGCCTCGTTCATCAATCGAGCATCACTAATGTGGATCAAGGAGATGCAATCTCGCCTGGGGCCTGAGGATGGTCGCCTCCGTCAGGACTTAAGTAAGTTGTTGGCGGCGATGGAATTTTCGGCGGACGCCACCCTACACGCGGCCAAATTTTCCGCACGAAGCATGGCAACCACATTATCGTCACGCCGCCTCTTGTGGTTGAGAAACTGGCAGGCAGATCTTAAGTCTAAGTGGCGCCTGGCCTCCGGTCCCTTCCAAGGCTCCACACTCTTCGGGGACTTGTTGGAAAAGGTCCTAGTGGAGGACAAGGACAAGAGGAAGGTCCTTCCTAGAGCTAACAGACGATCAGACAGGAGGTTCACACCTTATTCAAGGCGTCAGTCCTTTCGCTGGGACTCTGCTACGGGACCCAATCAGAACCAGCGCCCCTTTTCCCAGGGGCAGTACAATCAGCAGCCCTATAGGAGCGACCGAAGCTCCTTTCAGGACAGGCCGAGGGGCTATCAGCAGTCCAGACGGCCATTTCGTGGCAATTCCCAGAGAGGGTTTAAACGCACGAAATGACTTAGCCGGCCATCAGCCCATAGGGGGAAAACTGCAAAGCTTCGGCGAGGTCTGGCAGGCGACTTCCTCTGACAGATGGGCTCTGGCCACAGTTACACAAGGGCTCAGGCTGGAATTCTTTCAACCACCCCCCAGCCGTTTTATACGCTGCCCAGTAATAAAGGACTTTCAAAAGAGACTACAATTGCGCAGGGAGATTACGCACCTGCTAGACATCCAAGCCATAGAACTAGTTCCGCAGCAGGAGGAAAGAAAGGGGTTCTATTCTATGATTTTCATCGTTCCCAAGGCCTCAGGAGGCTGCAGGTTGATCCTCAACCTGAAGCAACTGAACCTCTTCATAAGATACAGGAGGTTCAGGATGCACTCGCTACAGACCATTCTCGCCTCCATCCGAAAACAGGACACTTTAACATCCATAGACCTCAAGGAGGCATACTTGCATGTCCCCAGTCATCCGGAACATCGCAGGTTTCTCTGATTTTATACCGACGGAAGACATTACCAATACAGAGCCATGCCATTCGGCCTGTCATCGGCCCCAAGAACGTTTACGAAGCTCTTGGACGTATTGACTGCCAGCTTAAGAGCAAGATCCATCAGACTCATGGCCTACCTGGACGATATAATCATTTTGTCCAGGTCCAAGCTAGCAGCAGAGAAGGATCTCAACGAGACAATACATACGCTGGAACTCCATGGCTTCACAGTCAATGTGGAAAAAAGCCAACTGTTACCTACTACCAGGCTTCTACACCTAGGAGCGATTATAGACACTCAGGAGGGCACGGTGTCACTCTCACAAGAGAGGCAAGACAACATCAGACACTTGATATCCAGTATTCAGCGGGGGCCAGTCCCACTTTCACTGCTGTCAAAGATACTGGGAACACTAGTGTCAGCCATTGGCATTGTCCCCTGGGCCAGGTTCCATATCAGAACACTGCAGTGGTTCCTGCTTCCGGCTCAAAGGTCCAAGGTGAGCCATTGTCACAGACAGGTATACTTGCCCCAGAGGGTCAGGGAATCCTTGAAATGGTGGACATCCGCCGCAATCAGCAGAGGATCTCCCTTCCAGGTAAGGGATCAAGTCATCCTGACCACCGATGCCAGTCTTACCGGATGGGGCGCCCACATTGGAACTCACATGGCTCAAGGCCTGTGGACGGAGGAGGACCTCACTTTGGTCAACATAAACTTTCTGGAACTAAGAGCAGTGTTCTTAGCGCTACAGACATTTGCACCTCTGGTTCATCAGCAGCACGTGTTGGTGCTCACGGACAATGTGGCGACCAGAGCCCACTTGAACCACCAAGGGGGCACAAGGTCGCAGCGTCTCATGGAGGAGACAAAGGCACTATTCCGCTGGGCCGAACAGCATCTGCGGTCCTTAACAGAGGAACACATCGCGGGGATCAGCAATACACAAGCGGACTGGCTGAGCCGGTCCACCTTGGATCAGTCAGAGTGGAGGCTGGACCCGGCACTCTTTCATCAGGCAACGAGGCAGTTTGGCCTTCCGCTGGTAGACCTTTTCGCCAGCTCACAGAACACCCAGCTTCCAAGATTCTACACACGGTTCCCACAGCCAGGGGCGGAGGAAGTCAACGCTCTCCGAACGCCCTGGCCGCCAGGACTGCTCTATGCATTTCCACCAACAAATCTTATACCACGAGTAGTGGAGAAACTCCTGCGGGAGAAAGCGGAGGTGTTGCTAGTGGCTCCACACTGGCCTCGACGACCATGGTTCTCCGACTTGATGGCACTGTCGGTGTCGACACCTTGGAGAATTCCGGACCACTTGATATCCCTCAGTCAGGGGGACCTTCATCACCCAGATCCCCAGTGGCTCCAACTGACCGTTTGGCACTTGAACGGGTCAGGCTACGGGGATTGAAGATACCAGAGAAGGTTATCGACACTATGCAAGCTGCGAGGCGTCCATCTACTTCTCGGGTTTACCAGACGACATGGGCGGCCTTTTGCAGTTTTTGCAACAAACAAAACATCAATACTGGACAGGCTTCGGTCATCACAGTTCTGGAGTTCTTACAAACCGGTCTTGACAAAGGGCTAGCGCCCAACACGCTAAAATGACATGTGGCGGCCCTTGCAACCATGATACGAGTGGAGGGAGTCCGTTCCTTGGCTTACCATCCTTGGGTGAAGGATTTTCTACGAGGAGCATTGAATCAACACTCTCCACCGGTTCGGAGGTTTCCATCATGGGACCTTCCGTTGGTTCTCAGGGCCTTGACAAAACCACCATTTGAGCCCTTGAGATCTATACCTTTGCGACTACTGTCAATTAAAACGGCCTTCCTAGTGGCTATTACGTCAGCCCGGAGAGTGTCAGAGTCAGCTGCCTTGTCAGTACGCCCTGACCTCTGTATCTTTTATCCAGACCGGGTGGTGCTAAGGTTGGACCCTTCCTTTGTACCGAAGGTGAACTCAGAGTTTCATAGGAAACAAGAATTGATTCTGCCAGATTTTTGCACCCACGGCAGCCACCCGTCGGAATTGAGGTGGCACAAAATCGATGTACGCCGTGCGGTCAAGATTTACATTAGACGCACAGAAACCTTTCGAAAGACGGAAAAACTGTTCGTTTCCTTTGCATCAGACAAAGAGGGACTTGGAGTTTCATCGGTTTCCATTAGTCGTTGGATCAGGGACTGTATTGCGGAGGCATACAGAGCTCGTAACCATCCGGTGCCAACCGGAGTGACTGCTCACTCAACGAGGAGTGCGGCGACCTCAGCGGCCTGGGCTACCCAGGCGTCCATAGATGACATCTGCAGGGCTGCAACATGGTCGGCACCATCGACTTTCATACGACATTATAAGTTGGACTCTTTCGCTTCAGCAGAGGCGGCATTTGGGAGACGTGTTTTACAACGTGTTTGTGTTTCTCCAACGTCCCTGACAAGACCTTCTCCCTCCCATGGGCCGTAAATCTCTGGTATATCCCATGTTGGACTCTCCTTCCAGATGCAATGGAGAAGAACCGTTGTACCTACCTGAACGGTCTTCTCAATGCACTGGAAGGAGAGTCCAAACCCACCCGGTATAGTTACGGGTGCAGGGACGCCGGAGTGGGCAGTTAGTCAGTTTTGGATGTTACAATAAAACTTGGTTATCCTCTTACTATGGTTCTTCGTTTTTAAAACTGGCTCATGGGGAGAGCAGAGGGGGCGGTGCTTAATTAATATGTAAATTTTAACTCAGTCTCTACCAATAGGATTGGAGTAATACCCATGTTGGACTCTCCTTCCAGTGCACTGAGAAGACCATTCAGGTAGGTACAACGGTTCTTTCGGCCTTATTTTGGCCTCATCAGCTAGCCATACCCACTGGGACTTGAACCTGCAACCTTTGCCTTGTAAGGCAGAGAATTATCCTCTAGGCTACAGTATCCAATCCCTTCAGCTCTGTACCAGGGAAGGGTTACATTTTGTGTCGAATCACCCTGGTATATTGAAGGAACATCACAGCTCCTTTTTTGCCTCTCGGCCCAACCCAGGGCCATTTCCAAGGCAGTTAATTTTATTGATAGCCGACAATTCTATCTGTATATGTCACATGTTTAAGCTGAATTTGAAAATTAAGGGAGACTAGGATAGATCTATTTCGGCCTTATTTTGGCCTCATCAGCTAGCCATACCCACTGGGACTTGAACCTGCAACCTTTGCCTTGTAAGGCAGAGAATTATCCTCTAGGCTACAGTATCCAATCCCTTCAGCTCTGTACCAGGGAAGCGTTACATTTTGTGTCGAATCACCCTGGTATATTGAAGGAACATCACAGCTCCTTTTTTGCCTCTCGGCCCAACCCAGGGCCATTTCCAAGGCAGTTAATTTTATTGATAGCCGACAATTCTATCTGTATATGTCACATGTTTAAGCTGAATTTGAAAATTAAGGGAGACTAGGATAGATCTATTTCGGCCTTATTTTGGCCTCATCAGCTAGCCATACATACATACATACATACATACATACATACATACATACATATATATATGTAGATTGTTCTGAGTTCGGGTTTTGCCCCGTGTAATATTTTGAGTGTCTATGCGACGTTTCGGTGAAATCACATTCACCATCACCAGGCTGAAGTTATACGCTTCGTGCTGCTGTAAATATGGAAATATTTGCTCCCAACTAGTATATTTTGTTCACAGAAGGCTTCATTTTAACCAAAGGCTACAATTGTTTGCATGTTTCTTTGGCTATAAATGTCAATTAGCAGTGGAATATAATAAATATCTTGCTAAATATTGGTCTAGTCATGGCCAGTTTACTGAAAAAAAGAACCAGGGGAGACATGAAAGCAGTGTTCCAATATCTCAGGGGTTGCCACAAAGAAAGAGTCAACCTATTCTCCAAAGCACCTGAGAGTAAGATAAGAAGCAATGGGTGGAAACTAATCAAGGAGAGAAGCAACTTAGAACTAAGGAGAAATTTTCTGAGAAATTTGCAGAACAATGAATGAATGAATGAATCTGTGGAACAACCTGCCACCAGAAATTGTGAATGCTCCAACACTGGGAGTTTGAAAGATATTGGATACCCATTTTTCTGAAGTAGTGTAGGGTTTGCTGCCTAAGCAGGGGTTGGACTAGAAGATCTCCAAGGTCCCTTCCAACTCTTTTGTTATTATTATACAAGGCACAAGAGACGGGAATATCTTCCCACCTTGTAGACAGTACTTCCAGAAACTGAGAATAACCATAAACAACTTCTACATCTAGTATCCACACGCTCCAGTTCAGGAAACTGACCCAAACTATACTGTATAGTTCCAACATAGATCAGTTTGACCTGCCTTGATTGTTAATGAATTATGATTATCTACTTTCAGTCTCCCTAGGACTTTCAGCTGACTTGCGCCATAAGGAGTTTGTTTTGATTTTTGTTTTGTTTTTTGCAAAAACAAAAGCAACATCATTTAGCAGCAATTAAAAGCACTTTCAATGAGACTTTTAAAAATACCATATCCAATTAGAAAAAGCCATACTTTTAAACATTTGTACAGAAATAAGTTGCTGAATTTTTTAAAAAAACTGAAAATATGACATCTGTACAATACATTTACAATAAAATTAGAAGGGAAATTGTCATTATCCTGCATAGAAACATTAAACATGACCAATTTGCTTTTGGTTACATACGTGGCCTTGTAAATCCTCCACAAAAAGCCTGAATAGCAGATGTTATGAAATGTAAAGCAAAAGCTTGAGGGGTTTTTTTGGGGGGTTGCATTTTACCACACATTAAAAAAAACCAGAAGTCACTTTTCTTTTTCTTTTTTCTGTATTTCTTATTTAAAAATGAAATCTAACGAAAATATGCATGAAAGGATTAATAACAGAGAGGTCCAGCTTTAAATCCAGCCTTAGTCATTGGCTAAGTGTGAGCCAGTCTTTTTGTGTCTCTCAATCCAGAATCTCAGTCCTCACAGATTCGTTTTTGTGGGGGGGAACGGGAGATGGACATACCAATTTATGCTCCTTAGAAGAAAGGTAGCATAGAAATTAAAAATAAAGTTATGAACTTTCCACTTACTAATTGCATTAACTATCTACAGTACCTAAATCTCTCAATGATCTTCCTGTAAGCACAGATCCATCCATTTTGACAGTGCCCCTCTAAATTTTGTTGTACCTTCAAGTTGTCCTTGGAGATTTGAGTCATGATATTGGAGAGAATGCTCTATCTTTATGTATATGACCAAATATGCCACACACCCATTTTTTTCACCCACACAAAAATAATGGTTACTTTCTTTATAGTATCCTCACTTGCTGCATGATTGAGTTGATTAAGAATTGAGGACAATGATTGAATCTTCATGTGCAAAGTATTTTTTGCCTCATCTGCCAGTTCAACGGAAAATTAAATTTAGAACATGAAGAATCGATTTGAAAACTAAAATTTTTGAACAGAATTAGGCATTAGGTTCTAAACTGTATGGAATCCAAGCAGATATATTTGCAGAGAAAGAAAAGTTGGTGTCATAAAGATTTTGTTCCTTCGGCAAATTAATCTGCATAACAACTAGCCTATTCAAATGGAATAAAAAGCCCTCACTCTCTTTCCAGGGGAGCTATCTATACCCCATTTGATAGGCGGTGGTGGAAGGCTATTGACCTTCCTTCCTCCCTCAAATCTTGCTGGACGCAGCTGTGGGCTGGGATCGGCAGACCTCCGCAACCCCGTGCCTCCCTCCCTTCCTTGTTCCCTCATATGGCTGTCTGTTTACCTCTTTTTGTCTCGGCTTCCTCCCAGTCAGAAGACCGCATGGATGGTGGGCGTGGCTCCCTGAGCCTCTTCCTCCCCCCCCTTCCCTTCCCTTTTTCTCACCTGGCAGGCTTTCAGAAGGTGCACAGGTGGTCTCTCTTGGGACACCCCCCCCCCGCAAACAAAAAAGCGAGCAGGAGGAGCCTCGCTTTGCAGCCGTCTGACCGGCCCGCGTGCGCGCAGGAAAAAGAAAACTTGCACTCCAGACCATTTTGCTCTGCTCCTTTTTCCCGGGTATTTTATATGCTGAGAGGATTGGTGCATTTCTCCCTCTTGGGAATCCCATCTCGGCCAATCAGGGCTGTTTGAGGCAGGCCAGTATCCACCCTTCCTATTGTGTCCACCCCCCCAACTTCTGCTTTTCGTTAAGGAGCTGCTATCAGTGCTGAGGTGGTTGCCGTTTGCTGCCAAAGCCCACTAGGCTACTTTCGCTAGGAGAGCAGTTGTCAGGTGGGCTCCTCCTGCACCAGGTTGGAAAGCCCTGCGCTAAAGGCTGTCACTGGGTGTGCCAGCACATGCTAGCGCACCTTAGCGGGAACAGTGCCTATGGTTCTTGTTTTGAATATAATAATAATTCACATATCTTTTGACTCAATTCCCTAAATGATTTTTACTTACTTCTATTTTCCCTATCATAATGCAGCCCAGCGCTAAGTTTCGCATATCCTCCCACCCCAGTATCCCTCCAGCAGATGCATCAACAGATTATCAGTCGACAGCAAAGTCTGAGTTCAACCTTTGGGCATAGTCCTTCACTCATCCATCCTGTTCCAACCTTTCCTGCACAGACACCTATTCCCGGCATCCCTAATGTGTTGAATCCTATTCAGGTCAGCTCAGGTCCTTCAGAGACTGCACAGGTAAGGGAATGTAAGGAAAGGTTTTTTTGCCATACTGACTTGTCCACAGTAGTGATTAATCACAGTAGTGATTAATCATTACAACTCTTAGAACAGCTAACAAGTACCTTGGAGCTGCAATGTATGCAGTCTTTGATTATAAATTATCTAGAGTATATCATACTTTTGAATTGATGGAGTATTTTCCATCCCTTATAAATATTTCAAGTTCCAGATTCAATGTATAGGAACTTATAGTTTCAGAATGTTCAGGCAAAGGGCATTAGAACAGCATAGGGTTACAACTTATACCCTTGCTGAAGAAGGTAAAAGGAAAAAAAATTAATTGTTGAATCAAAGATTACGACCAAGGACGCCCATGACCATGTGCTAAGTATTAGGAGACAGCAATTTCTCTCTTGCTTTATATTGTGTGCTACACAGAGTACTAAGCTAGGAAATTCTCACATTTCCAGGAGTACCATCTGAAAATTTCAAGAGCCTATGTTAAGTAGAAAGGAAGCAGACAATTTGAAAAAAACCTAGTGTGTGCCAGTATAATAATTCCCAAATCAATGGACATGATACTCCATTTCTGTGGAGGCATAAAGCTGTGTTAGCAAATTTGTAAGATTTTGCTGTCTTCATCCTATTTCACTCAAAGATCCTATGTTAATTCATTGTAGATTATGACCATCCTAAACTAAAACACTCTAAAATTATAATAATATAATCCAAAACATATATACTGAATAAACTAACTCTGCTCAATATTTGTTTAAGGAAAGGTACCATATTTTTCAGAGTATAAGGCGCACTGGAATATAAGACGCACCTTAGTTTTGGGGGAGGAAAATAGGGAAAAGAATCTGCTTACCAGGTATTCATCTGGCTAGCGTCCTTAGTCTGGTCAGCTTCAGCACATTATTTTATCTCCTGGTTAAGGCTTTAAAAAAACATTTATTCTAAGAGAATAACAATGAAAGAGCTTGCAAGCCAGTAAGAACTGGGAACATCATTAGCACTTGGAAAGAAACAGTCAGAGCAACTAAAGCAATGAAAAAAACCCTGCAAAGACCTGAGTTTAGAAAACATTCTTCTTTGCAGAGAATAACAATGAAAGAGCATGCAAGTCGGTAAGAGCTGGGAACATCGTTAGCACCTGGTTAGGACTGGAAAGAAACATTTGGAGCAAGTTGGACCAATGGGGAAAAAAACTTGCAAAGATTTAGGGCTTGGAAAACATTCTTCACAGAGGGTAACAATGAAAGAGCTTGGATACGTTCATAGCACCTGGTTAGGTTGGAAAAAAATATCTGGAGCAAGTAAAGCAATGAAAAAAAAAATCCCCTACAAAGACAGGGTTTGGAATACATTCTTGGCAGAGAGTAACAATGAAAGAGCTTGCAAGCTGGTAAAACCTGGGAACATTGATAGCACCTGGTTAGGACTAGAAAGAAACATTTGGAGCAAATAGAGAATGAAAAAAACCCAAAGACAGGGTTTTACTTTCATTTTAGCATGTGGGCTTGCCGGCAACTTCAATGAACCAGCTGGGTGACTGGAGGCAGATAATCAATGGCTTGTGCTAAGCAGGCTCTGCTGCTGTTTCTGCAAGGAGGTAAATTGCTGGCAGGCAGAGACCAAAAAATGAGGGGTAGATGGATGGGGCTACATTTGATGTATTCGGTGTATTAAATGCACCCAGGTTTTCACTCTCTTTTGTGGGATAAACAGGAAAAATATGATATTTTGTTTTTTTTTAAAGTAAAATGTCTTCCAGGCAAATATGGATGGATTACAGTAATAAAAAAGTTTGTAGATAAACAGTTTATCCTTTTTCTTGTGATGAGCTGGTTTGTCACTGAGTTCAGAAAAGTTTCAATCATGAGGGTTTATTTTCTTATACAGTATAATAATTTATATAAATATCTAAATTATTATCTAAATTATTATCTAGCATTCAATCAGGATATTTTCTCTCTAAGTAAAAGCATTACTGAGAAATTATAATTTTGAAAATGGAAGAGAAATCACATAAATTCAATTATAGAAATCTGAATTCAGTAAACTTTAGTAAAGTTTCTTTGAATATTCTGGATGTATTGCATTTTAATTCAAAATCTACTTATATCTTTTAAATATAAATATGTGCTTCAGAGTAAGCCCACAAGTGAGTCTGCAGTGAGCAGTACAGGGGACCCAATGCATGACAAGCGTTCCAAGATAAAACCAGATGATGACCTCCCCAGCCCAGGAGTTAGAAGCATGCAGGTAAACTATGCTTTTATCTGTCATAGGAAGTGGGCACATTTTGCATTAATTGTTTTTTGTGAGTAATCTTTGTCAAAGCATATATTCTACATGTACTAATACTACTAGTCTGCATAACATTTAACAGTGGCAGTTATTGGTTGCTTGATCAGGAAAAATTGAGTCCTGTAAATGCTGTCTCAAAACTTCAAGTTGCTGCTACCCAATTTTAATAGTATCATTGCTGAAAATGACGGGGACAGTCTTTAGATTGAAGCTTGAAATACTCAAAAAAGTTAACATATGCCCTGAAATTAAATTGTTTTTTAAAGACCATCCTCAGTTTTTCTCTTTCTAAAATCTTAAAATCCAAGCCCAAATCCACAAACATGACATTTTGCATATTTGTTACCTCCTCCCATAAAAAAGACAATAAGAAGGGTTTATTTATTTATTATTTAATAGATTTATGTGCCACCCTTCTCAAAACAACTCAATGCAGCAGTTCTAGAAAGCTATCTTTCTGTGGTCATGAGTTTGTTCATAAATCTATCTCTGGGTAAATGTTATTTAGGAATCACTTTATTAAATTGTCATTTTTATTCTGAGACATCAACATTTACTTTAAATAGCAGTTCCAATGGTAATAAAATTGATCAATTGAGGTAACATGAACAATTGTTGAAGACAGATTGCACATTATTGAGAACTTAAAAGCTGTGGCTAAGGCTTTTCTGAACAGTTTTCTTTGTGTCATATCACATAGCCAATACTAGCTTACATTTAAAATAGTTTCTTTTTTATAACAGCTAATGGATCCAAAAGTGTTGCTCTGTTTTATAGTTCCATTAGCAAAGGTTTAAAACTTCATCAGAAGTAGTCTTAATCTGAACAAGAAGACAAATCTGTAATAGACTTTTTAATTTAAAAAAATATATTTCTAATTTGAAAAATTTCACATGGTTTGGGAGAAAGTTTAAGGATTGTAGACAAGCATTCTAAAATGTACCTTTTTCCCTTTTTAAAAGTCCCAATGTTAGCTTGGTTATTTTACAGTAATACTAGAATTAATTAATTAATAAATTAATTCCTAAGTGTTTGTTTTTTCATCTGCTTCCTCACTTCTGTGGCCTTGACAGGAACCACTGGAAGAAATGACCTCAGTAAAGGAGGAAGGGGAGAAATATGAAAGCAAGCAAGATCCTGAAGTGATCTATGAGACAAATTGCCATTGGGAAGGCTGTTCACGAGAGTTTGACATGCAGGAGCAACTAGTGTATGTAAGTTAATGGCATTCAGGAGCCGGCTTTGAAAACTATCTGACCTTTTCTAAAGGGTCAAGCTCTCTGACCTTTGCTGAGTCAAGTTTCTTTGCAAACCACATTGCTGACTGGAGGCAGCTTATCAATTTTTGTGAATAAAGCAAAACTCCATGATATACTGTTTGACCCATTCAGTCAGCTAAAGATTAGTGTAAAATTCAATAGAGAATGTAATGGCTCTGATCCTGCAAGCCATAAAATACTACTTTGAATAACAGACTCTGATAGTTATTAAGAAAAAATAAGCTGGGCATGAGTAACATTTTTGCCAAGTTTGATTACTCCAATCCCTTCAAATTGGCCTGCAACAATAGAAAGAAGAGATGAAGATTTCTCCCCTACAAGTCTAGAATATTTGATGCACTTAATATATCAAACTTTTACTCTTTTAACAAGTGAAGTAAATAATTTAGGAAAATAAAAATATATTGCTTTGAGGGCTTTCCATAACATGATAGGGTTTTTTTTCTGGGCAGAAAGTACAGCATGTAACTTGGAAATGGTTTTTATAGATAGTAAGCGCCTATAATAATTTTGAATGATTGTTTCAAATAGTAACCAACTATAATAGTTTTGAATGATAAAAGATGAACAAAATATTGGAAAATTAAGATGTTTTGGTTTGCATCGAGTATACTCCCAATCAGTCTCTATATCCTAATCAGAACAAATGACTATGCCATCAGTCAGGCAGCAAACGCTTTAGCTTGATAGTTATTTATTAAATATTAGTAAATATAAAATTATTAATAGGAAAAAGTGGACAAAGGCATGACAAACCTACAAATCATGAGAAAGCTGAAAGAAATGAACCATATACAAGAAATAAAAAGGAAAAGAATTTAATATCAACAATCTTCAAATGCACTTTTTCCATAACCACTGAAAATTTATTATTGTAGGTAATTAACACAATCCTAAATGAGATGTTTGATTTTTCCAGCTTTAACCCCTTTTTATATATAAAGGTAGCAAAATTGTAATGGAAATTAGGACATCAGGTGATACTCCTCTCTTCTCCCTCATGGTGGATATAGCATCCAGGACTGGAATAAATCCGTCAGCTCTCTGATTGGACCGTTCAGGTGCCGCCCTTGTTGCTATGCTTTTTAGTTTTTTCATTCAGTCACTTAGTAAGGATGGTTGCGCCATCCATTCCTCCCAGAAATGGTGAAAATTAGTTGCTGTATTCATTGTGCAGGTCTTACCTTTTCTTCTATTACTGTGAGTGTGTCTTCTCTTGTAACATCTGAGACTGAAATTGTGCCTTTGTGGCTTCAGTTGCAGCCAAGTGATAGCTCAGGCTGCCTTAGGCAGCAGTCTTTCTGCCTGTCAGCGGGACTGTTTTGAAAGGCTGCTAACCGCTATTCTTTCTCTGAAGGCTCTTCAGAGAGGGCATTTGGTAAAAGATTAGTTTGTTTATTTTATTTATTTAGGCTTGGGGGAACTGAACTACCCTTTTCCCCCTAGGCCTATACAATTTATGTATGGTATGTTTGTGTGTATGTTTGGTTTTAATAAGGGTTTTTAAATTATTTTAAACATTAGATTTGTTACATGCTGTTTATTACTGTTGTTAGCCGCCCCAAGTCTACGGAGAGGGGCAGCATACAAATCAAATCAGATCAGATCAGATCAGATCGATCGATCGATCGATAGATAGATAGATAGATAGATAGATAGTGGCTGAGGATCAGGATTCAATTCCAACTGTTAAGATGCCCACACAATAGTCCCTCCATCTGGTGAGCCGGGATCACAGTGGCCATTTTTGACAGCTACTGAGGCAAGTTGTCCTTTCTAGTCATCATCAAGGCCCCTTTTTGTTGCGAGCAGTCCCTCACTGGGATAGTACAAGGATAGCATCAGGGCAGAGCAGTAGCAACAGCCTAACTGGCCACTTGTCAAAACGATCGTCCTAGTGCTGTGACAGATGCGTGACCACAAGCCATTTTGTTTTGGCAGCAGCTATTTTGAGGAGTCGGAGAGGTGTAGTAACAGCATGTAAGCCATTTCAACCTTCTCCCACATGCTTTAGTGTGCCATGTAAGCCATTTCAACCTTCTGTCACACACATCCTGGGGGTAGATTTCCTCATCTGTCAAGGGTGCAAATGCCATTTGAAGTAGGCTAAAACCACTTCTATTTTTATGGGTCATATTTCAGCTGCTGACAACAATACCGGATGTGACCCTGAACATGGCCCATTTTGCATCCAAATCCATTAGCATCTCAGGGGTGGATCAGAGGCTCTGGTTCAAAAATTGACAGGCAGATGTCTGTCATAAGTGGAGGTTGTCAACAGCTTCTTTTGCAGGAGACCACCTATTTGGAAGCTTTCTGGATCCGTTGCTGATGGAAACCAAGGACCACAAAAAGATCCTGCCTTCTGGGACCGGGTGCCCTGATTTCCAGCCATTGCCGTACAGTAGACAACCTAATTATCATTCAGGTGCTATAACCCAGAGATCCCAAAGATTTTATGGACAGAGGCCTAAGCAGCACCAGGATCATCCTGAATGGAGCCACTCCTTTAAATCTCAATGGTCCTTTCAAGGAGGAGGAGATCATTCTTTCCGGTGCCCTCAGTGAGTGCATTCCCATGCACCCCATCAGAGGCTAGCTGGCCTATTTTATAGATCAATAGGATGAGTCCATTTTGGATTCTTGGGTTCGAGAGACCATTTGATCTGGTCTCTCTCTTGAATTCCGCTCTATTCCCCTGAGATTTTATCTCTGCTGTCTGGTGTCTAGAGTACAAGCCAAGAAGATGCTCATGGAGACAGCTATTCAGCACTTGCTGGATATCCATGCCATTGAGGTCATCCCTGAGGATCAACATGGGCAGGGATTATACTCAATCTTGTTTGTTGTCCCAAAGACTTCAGGAGGATGGAGAGCATTTCTCCATTTCAAACAACTTAATCATTACATCATATATAAATGGCTTGAGATGCATTCACTTTCCACTATCTTAGAGAGTGTTAGGAAAGGCAACTTCCTCTCTTCCATTGACCTTACAGAGGCATATTTACATATTTACATATGCCTCTTGTCCTGCCCCATAGACAATTTCTGAGATTCCAATTTGTTGAAAATCATTATCAATATAGGTCAAATGCTGTTTGGGCTCTCATCGGTGTTAACATATAGCATGGAAAAGGGTGATGGAATGTTGAGAGAGAGCTAATTTGCATACTGGCATGTGGCCAGGTGTGGCAGTTGGAAGATTAGAATTCTTGGGGATTCGTGTGCTGACTGTTGGTGAATCTGCATCATAGAGAACAGATGAATACTACAGAAATATAGTTATATGGTCAAGTTGTTTATTTGTGTAAATAAACAACCCTAGAATATTTACTAAAATATTATAATATTATAATAAAATATTATTTATATTATAAAATATTATTTTATACTAAAATAATATTGCCCCTAGAATATTTACTAAATTGTTAGCGGCTCTCACCGCAGTGTTAGGGACCAAACCTGTGCATATGTCCAGTGTTAACTGAATTACATCCTGAATCAGTCATCATCTCCCTCTCAGGCTCAGGAGGACCTACAAACAACCATCCAGGTCCTGAGACATCTTGGGTTCTCCATTAATCTGAAGATGAGCCACTTGTCTCCCACTACCAGATTACTACATATCGGAGCCATAATAGACTCGATACAGGGTAGGGTGTATCTCTCCCCTGACCACCAGGCTAGTATTCAACAGTTAGTTACTACCATTCAGAGAGACTGGTCAGTGCAGATATCAGTATTGGTCAAGTTATTAGGCAAGATGGTATCCACCTTCACCATTGTTACACTTGTCCACAGTTCGGCAGAGTCTCTTGCTGAGGCCTGGAACAAGGCTGCAGCGGAGGCTCTCGACTGGATTGCGCTGTTGCGACCCCTCCACGGCACTAGACCCCATAGAGCTCCATGGTTCAACGAGGAGCTCCGGGAGTTGAAACGCCAGAAGAGACGTCTGGAGAAGCGATGGAGGAAGAGTAAGTCCGAATCCGATCGAACACTTGTAAGAGCTCATATTAAGACTAACAAAGTGGCACTCAAGGTAGCAAGATGCACGTATCATGCCGCCTTGATTGCATCAGCGGAATCCCGCCCGGCTGCTCTGTTTAGGGTGACCAGCTCCCTTCTTAACCAGGGGGGAGTTGGGGAGCCCTTGCAGAGTAGTGCCGAGGACTTTAACATGTTTTTCGCTGATAAAATGGCTCGGATCTGAATGGAGCTCGAGTCCAATTGGATAACAGAGTCGACTGACAATGAGTCAGTCAAGGTGACTGGGGCCCGTACTTGTCCATCTGTCTGGGAAGACAGCTTACATTAGAGAAACATCTTACATTAGAGAAACATCTTTCAGATGTGGCGAGGGGGGCGTTTGCCCAGGTTCGCCTGGTGCACCAGTTGCGGCCCTATCTGGACTGGGAGTCACTGCTCACAGTCACTCATGCCCTCATCACCTCAAGGCTCAACTACTGTAACACTCTCTACATGGGACTACCTCTGAAAAGTGTTCGGAAACTCCAGATCGTGCAGAATGCAGCTGCGAAAGCAATCATGGGCTTTCCCAAAAATGCCCATGTCACACCAACACTCCGCAGTCTGCATTGGTTGCCGATCAGTTTCCAGTCACAATTCAAAGTGTTGGTTATGACCTATAAAGTCCTTCATGGCACCGGATCAAATTATCTCCGGGACCGCCTTCCACCGCACGAACCCCAGCGACGATTAGGTCCCACAGAGTGGGCCTTTTCTGGGTCCCGTCAACTAAACAATGTCATTTGGCAGGACCCAGGGGAAGAGCCTTCTCTGTGGCGGCCCCGGCCCTCTGGAACCAACTCCCTCCAGAGATCAGAATTACCCCCACCCTCCTCGCCTTTCGTAAGCTCCTTAAAACCCACCTCTGCAGTCAGGCATGGGGGAACTGAGATATTCTTTTCCCCTGGGCCTCTACAGTTTATGCATGGTATGTCAGTATGTATGTCTGGATTTTATAATAAGGGTTTTTAGTTGTTTTATTATTGGATTGCTACATATTGTTTTTATCACTGTTGTTAGCCGCCCCGAGTCCAGGGACAGGGGTGGCATACAAATCCAATAAATAAATGAATAAATAAATAAATAAATAAATAAATAAATAAATAAATAAGAGTTTGATCTGGTGACACCTGATGAAGTGTACAAGGCCATTGGAGCTGTGAGTTCCACCACCTGTTTACTGGATCCGTTTCCCTCCTGGCTGGTCTCGGTCAGCAGGAGGTGACACGGAGCTGGGTCCAGGAGATTGTCAACACTTCTTTGGGGAGGGGGTCCTTTCCGGATCCCTACAAGGAGGCACTTGTGCGCCCCCTCCTCAAGAAGCCTTCCCTGGACACAGCTATTCTCAACAACTATCGTCCAGTCTGCAACCTTCCCTTTATGGGGAAGGTTGTTGAGAAGGTGGTGGTGCTCCAGCGGTCCTTGAAAGAAGCCGATTATCTAGGCCCTCAGCAGTCAGGATTCAGGTCCGGCTACAGCACAGAAACTGCTTTGGTCGCGTTGATGGATGATCTCTGGCGGGCCCGGGACAGGGGTTTATCCTCTGTTCTGGTGCTTCTCGACCTCTCAGTGGCTTTTGATACCATTGACCATGGTATCCTTCTGTGCCGGCTGGAGGGGTTCAGAGTGGGAGGCACTGTTCTTCAGTGGTTCTCCTCCTACCTCTCCCGTCGGTCGCAGTCGGTGTTAGTGGGTGGTCAGATGTCGACCTCTAGGTTTCTCCCTTGCAGGGTACCTCAGGGGTCGGTCCTCCCCCCCCCCTTGCTATTTAACATCTACATGAAACCGCTGGGTGAGATCATCCAAGGATCCAAGGGCATGGGGTGAGGTATCATCAGTACATGGATGATACCCAGTTGTATATCTCCACCGCATGTACAGTCAGCGAAGCAGTGGATGTGATGTGCCCGTGCCTGGAGGCTGTTGGGGTCTGGATGGGTGTCAACAGACTCAAACTCAACCCTGATTAGATGCAGTGGCTTTGGGTTTTGCCTCCCAAGGACAATTCCATCTGTCCATCCATCACCCTGGGGGGGGGGGAATCATTGACCCCCTCAGAGAGGGTCTGCAACTTGGGTGTCCTCCTTGATGTCCTCCATGTCTTCGGAGAGGGGCAGCATACAAATCTAATAAATTATTATTATTATTATTATTATTGATCCAAAGCTCACATTAGAGAAACATTTTTCAGCTGTGGCGAGGAGGGCATTTGCCCAGGTTCGCCTGGTGCACCAGTTGCGACCCTATCTGGACCGGGAGTCAGTGTTCACAGTCACTCATGCCCTCATCACCTCAAAGCTCGACTACTGTAATGCTCTCTACATGGGGCTACCTTTGAAAGGAGTTCAGAAACTTCAGATCATGCAGAATGCAGCTGCGAAAGCAATCATGGGTTTCCCTAGGTATGTTCATGTTACACCAACACTCCGCAGTCTGCATTGGTTGCCGATCAGTTTCCGGTCACAATTCAAAATGTTGATTATGACCTATAAAGCCCTTCATGGCATCGGACCAGAATATCTCCGGGACCGCCTTCTGCCGCACGAATCCCAGTGACCAGTTAGGTCTCACAGAGTGGGCCTTCTCCGGGTCCCATCGACTAAACAATGCCGTTTGGTGGGCCCCAGGGGAAGAGCCTTCTCTGTGGCGACCCCGGCCCTCTGGAAGCAGCTCCCCCCAGAAATCAGAATTGCCCCCACCCTCCTCGCCTTTTGTAAGCTCCTTAAAACCCACCTCTGTTGTCAGGCATGGGGGAATTGAGATATTCCTTCCCCCTAGGCCTATACAATTTATGCATGGTATGTTTGTGTGTATGTTCGGTTTTTAATAAGGGTCTTTTAATTATTTTAAATATTAGATTTGTTATATGTTGTTTCATTATTGTTGTTAGCCGCCCCGAGTTTACGGAGAGGGGTGGCATACAAATCTAATAAATAAATAAATAAATAAATAAATAAATTGTTCCCTGTGCCCATGTTCCTAGATCTCCAATAGTTTATTTTGCCTTCTCTGAGGTCTGGCCAGAGTACTTCTCCGGCCAGGGTGCATCTTCCACTGCATGTCATCAAATCTCTCACATGGTGAGGATTTCAGACTCTTTCCAACAGCAGCCTGTTTTAGGAATCAGATTGATTGGTCCTGACAATGGTTGCAAGTTGCAAGGCTGGAGTGCCCACATTGCTTCACATATTATCCAAAGTCAGTGAACCAGGCAGTACCAGAAATGCAGCATAAATTGGCTGGATCTACGGGCTATACATTTGGCCCTTTGCCATTTTAGTCCTCTGGCGACAGGCCATCATATTATGGTTAAATGTGTGGCAGAAAGTAAACTCTGGTGTGTTTTTACAAATGCAGTTAGTGAGGTTGAATGTGTATAGTTTTAAAAGAGTCTCTTTCTCTGTGTGTGTGTGTGTGTGTGTGTGTACATGCACATACTATATATATAATAGATAATGTATCTTTTTGTCTGCCTGTATATGTATGTACACATACTGTATGGTATACATACATAGAATTAAATAGTATATTTTGGATGTTTAGTAGTAATAAATAGACAGGGAAATTGTATCTTATTGAGGCCTTTGGGATGAGGAGAGACCAGGTACCCTAACCCTAATCCTTGATGTGAGTGACATCAAGTTGGCCAGGCCTACCCAGCCACATGACTGCCAAACCATTCCCACCTAGTAACATGACCATCAAGCCATGCCTACAAAATAAGTCATGCCCACAGAGTGTAGTAAAAAAAGTGGAACCAACCCATGCCTCCAGGCACCACCTCACTCTGGATTTTTCCCTTTTCCACTTAACAGTGGGGATGCAACATAAACCAATACTATATTTTACAACCATAGGGAAAACAGTTTCTGTTATAATCCAATTTGTACCAAGATTCAACCTTTACAGATTATAGAGCTGTAATTGTTTACTTCTTACTGCTCTACGTGATAGATATGGTTCCATATAAAGACATATATGCTGTAATTGATTTCTTGCTGACTTCATCTCCCAACTAATTTGAAGCCATGTATTTAGTACTTTAAGTTATAGATTATTATTTACATGCAGTCTTAAATTAAACTTTAAGTATCTTCTTCATTGTGTTAACTGCTTATTAACAATCCCTTTACTTTGGCTCATTGATCTTTTTACTCAGCAGTACATCTGCATTGACTACTGTATTTTTCAGAGTATAGGACACACCAGATAAAAACATAAAAGATTGATGGCAGAAAAAGACCTCATGATCCATTTATTCTGCCCTTATACTATTTCCTGTATTTTATCTTAGGATGGATATACGTTTGTCCCAGGCATGTTTAAATTCAGTTACTGTGGATTTATCAACCACATCTGCTGGAAGTTTGTTCCAAGCATCTACTACTCTTTCAGTAAAATATTTTCTCATGTTGCTTCTGATCTTTCCCCCATCTAACCTCAGATTGTGCCCCGTTGTTCTCGTGTTCACTTGCCTATTAAAACTTCCCTCCTGAACCTTATTTAACCCTTTAACATATTTAAATATTTCAATCATGTCCCCCCTTTCCTTTCTGTCCTCCAGACTATACAGATTGAGTTCATTAAGTCTTTCCTGATAAGTTTTATGCTTAAGACCTTCTACCATTTTTGTAGCCCATCTTTGGACCCGTTCAATATTTTAATCTTCTTTTGATTTTCTTTTTTGGTTGGTTTAATCCAGGTTATTTGTCCAACAAAGAGAAAAGTTCTAAGAGTTACACCTTCTCTTTTCCCCTCAAAATGGCGCTCACGTTTCAGATCAGAAATTCTTCATTATTTTTGCTCAATTTCATCATTTTTAATTTATAAATCCAGTAAATGTAGTAAGGTAGTTTCCAGATCAAATATGAAAGTTTTTTTTTCCTTTTTAAATAGGGTATCATTCTACGACCACATTTGTACTTCTGCAGATAATATACCCTTAGTGTTTTATTTCCCTATCTTCTTTTTTTCACTGTCAAAACTCTTTCATTTGTGTCTTGACACTAACAGTTACGTCATTCACAATAAAGCATGCACACATGGCTTATGTGTAAAGCATGTGGATCGCCATTTTCAAAGTCAGTGTTTTCAAAATTTGTTTTGGATGCTTGCTTTAGCTCATGTATGGATTTTTGCAAAATACATACACATGTATGTCTATTACATACTAATGTATCTGTTAAACTCAGAATGATTATAATAGAAATGCATCATGTGACTTACACTAATGTAGTAATATTTCTACAACGCTAGTTCATGACTCATAAAAACATAGAAACATAGAAGATTGATGGCAGAAAAAGACCTCATGGTCCATCTAGTCTGCCCTTGTACTATTTCCTGTATTTTATCTTAGGATGGATATATGTTTATCCCAGGCATGTTTAAATTTAAATGTTTCGATCATGTCCCCCCTTTCCTTTCTGTCCTCCAGACTATAAAGATTGAGTTCATGAAGTCTTTCCTGATACGTTTTATGCTTAAGACCTTCCACCATTTTTATAGCCCATCTTTGGACCCGTTCAGTTCTTTTTGTAGGTGAGGTCTCCAGAACTGAACACAGTATTCTAAATGTGGTCTCACCAATGCTCTATACAGCGGTATCACAATCTCCATCTTCCTACTTGTTATACCTCTAGCTATGCAGCCAAGCATTCTACTTGCTTTCCCTACCACCTGACTGCACTGTTCACTCATTTTGAGACTGTCAGAAATCACTACCCCTAAATCCTTCTCTTCTGAAGTTTTTGCTAACACAGAACTGCCAATAGCATACTCAGATTGAGGAATCCTTTTCCCCAAGTGCATTATTTTACATGTGGAAACATTAAACTGCAGTTTCCATTGCTTTGACCACTTATCTAGTAAAGCTAAATCACTTGCCATATTACAGATGCCTCCAGGAATATCAATCCTATTGCACACTTTAGAGCAGGGGTCCCCAAACTTTTTACAAAGGGGGCCAGTTCACTGTCCATCCGACTGTTGGAGGGCCAGACTATAAAAAAGCCCTATGAAAAAGTAAAATACCAATAGAAAAATAATGCATCAATTAATATATTTCCATAAATTATACTTTTCTAAAATTTCATTCAATATTTCCAAGCTCAATTAATTTTCAGGCACTTAGCATCTACTATTATTAACTTTCATCAATCTTCTACATTTCCAAGTATATTTTAAATGCATAAGGCAAACTCATAAAATCATACCCCTTGTTTATCATATGTATCTTCCATTAATTTTACCTATGTAATTCTATAGTTCTAAAATTCTAATCCAATTTTATGAATTAATACATCCTAATATTAAACAACACTTAAATATATATTTTACCAATATTCCATAGTCAATCCATATTTAATAATCAATCATTCCTCCTCAAATTTCTACCACTGTTCTCATTTCTGGGTACATCTCCTGTCTCTCTCCCCCTTTTCTCTCTCATTTGTTTCTCATTTCTCCCTCTTCCTCCCCTTTTCTCTCATTCCTTCCCTCTCTCACTTCTCCGTTCTTTTTCCATCCCTGTCTCCTTCCCCATGTGTGTGTGTGTGTGTGTGTGTGTGTGTGTCTGTGAACTCTTGAACTATTTACAAAAACAGGTGAGGGCTGGGGTTTTTTTTTCTGTTATTACTTGGGTGCTTTTTGCCATATGCTTAAATCAAGAGTCACTTCTCTCTCTCTCTCTCTCTCTCTCTCTCTCTCTCTCTCTCTCTCTCTCTCTCTCTCTTTCCCTTCCTTCCTTCCTTCCCTCCCTCCCTCCTTTTCTCTCTCCCTCTTTCTTCCCCCCTCTCTTTCTTTCTCATTTCCTCCCTCCCTTTCTCGACACAGCAGAGCTGTTCGCTTTCCCTCTCGGCAGGAAGGGGAAAAGGCGTGTCTCTCTTGCCTCCGGCTCGCAAGGGGGCTGCTGTGGCCGTGGCTGACCACCAGGGGGCTCCATCCGCAGGCGGTGCTGCCCTGGCAGCCTGTTAGCTTTCAAAGGGAACTGAGCATGCACGTCCAACTTTTGCCCATCTCCGCTTCTCTTGCTCCCCAGCCGAAAAGGCATAAAGGGGGAGTGGAGGGAAGGCTTCCCCGGTGTCCGTCCCCTCCCCCCACCAGCTTGTTTTGTTTTAATTAACCAGAGGGACCAGCCTAGAAGCAGCCCCAACACTGCGTGTCACCCTCCTCGGGCTTGCAAGCGGCGCCCCCCGCCCCTGTGGCACAAGGTGAGCACAGCGGTTATGGGGTTTCTGTCGTGGCAGCAGGGGCCCACTGATGTCCAGCCCGGCGGCGCCAAGCAAAGCTGGCTGCCCGGGGAAGCAGCATGTTTGAAAAGCGTGCTGCTTCCTTGGGCGGGCGGCTTTGCTGGCAGGCGCAGGGCTTGATGTCAGCGGGTCCCTGCTGCCCCGACAGCAATCTCCCGACCGCTGTGGTACCCGCCCCCCAGCAACAGACAGTTAATGGCGCTGAAAGCCATCCGCGGGCCGGATAAATGGCCTCCATGGGCCGCATCTGGCCCCCGGGCCGTAGTTTGGGGACCACTGCTTTAGAGTCATCGGCAAATAGGCAAACCTTCCCTACTAAACCTTCCCATGTGTCACTCACAAACATATTAAAAAGAATAGGACCCAGAACAGACCCTTGTGGCACACCGCTTGCAAACAAGGCACTGCTCAGAATACTCACCATTAACAACAACCCTCTGATATCTACGCTTTAGCCAGCTGCAAATCCACTGAACCATCTAGGGATTAAGTCCAATCTTCACTAGCTTATCTATCAGCTCTTTAAGTATAATGATCTTTAAACTTTGTACCACTGAAATTTTAAAGAATTTTGGAAGCAAAATTTAATCAATTTAGCTACCTTCATTATTTTTCTTATACATGTTCCAATAATATATCAGGAAAAATACAAGGACCCTCAAAATTAGGTATGCAGTCTAAATACTTTTGAATCATCTCTTAATATTTCTTTTTTCTCTAATTTGGGGACCTTTCTGGGAGATTCTGGCAAGGAATTCTAAAAGGATGTATTTACAAAGATACATAATTAAATAAATAGAATATATCACCAGTTATTGCCTTGTCAAGAACATGAATATCAAATATTTATCACTGCCAGGGTATTTCAATAAAATTTCATGCAATTTATAATTCAGATTAATTTCCAAATTTCAGTTCTTGCAATCTTCAAGTAGCAGAGGTGTCCTATATTTACTCTTTATAGCACAATCTAACATGGTATGGGGACCGCCTTCTGCCACACAAATCCCAGTGACTGATTAGGTCCCACAGAGTTGGCCGTCTCCAGGTCCTGTCGACAAAACAATGCTGTCTGGCGGAACCCAGGGGAAGAGCCTTCTCTGTGGCGGCCCTGACCCTTTGGAATCAACTCCCCCCGGAGATTAGAACTGCCCCCACCCATCTTGCCTTTCACAAACTCCTAAAAACCCATCTTTGCCGCCAGGCATTGGAAATTGATTCCCCTTGGCTGCTCCGTTTTATGTATGGTTTGTTTGGGTTGTATGAGTGTTTTTAAATCAAGGGTTTTTAACTGTTTTGCTTTTTTAATCATTGGATTTATATTTTGTATTCCTGTTGTGAGCCACTCTGAGTCTTCAGAGAGAGGCAGAATAAAAATCTAATAAATAATAATAATAATAAATAATAATAATAATGGAAGAAGACTATGAGTCTTGAACTCAAAGGCAGAGGAATAGCACCAGACTTAGAGGATAGTGGGTAATTTTGATATTTAAGATAAGATTACTAGAATTTACCTCTTTAAACAATAGGAAATAGTAATTGTATTCAGAGATTTTGGATAACTTGATTTATTTTAACATTGCTTCAAATATTATCAGAATTTACCAGTTAATACTGAATTACTCCAACTCTTACTACTTTGAAGTATTTGAATGTAAAGTTAAGTGGTGGTTTATTTTGAATGCCAAATGCTATTCGAAAATGCTGTTCGGAGAGGGGCGGCATACAAATGTAATAAATAATACTACTACTACTACTAATAATAATAATAATAATAATAATAGTAATAATAATAATAATTTCCAAATTTCAGTTCTTGCAATCTTCAAGCAGCAGAGGTGTCCTATATTTACTCTTTATAGCACAATCTAACATGGTATAATAATAATAATAATAATAATAATAATAATAATAATAATAATCCAAAGTGCAGACTCTGTAAAGAAACAAATGAAACAATCGATCACATACTCAGCTGCTGCAAAAAGATTGCACAGACTGACTACAAGCATAGACATGATGCTGTGGCACAGATGATCCACTGGAACTTGTGCTGGAACTACCATTTACCAGTGGCAAAGAACTGGTGGGATCATAAGCCCAAAAAAGTGGTCAAAAATGAGCAAGCAAAACTACTGTGGGACTTCCGACTTCAGACTGACCGAATTCTGAAGCATAACACACCAGACATCCTGATTGTGGAGAAAAAGAAAGTATGGATCATTGACATCGCAATCCCACGGGACAGCAGAATTGAGGAGAAGCAGCTACAGAAATTAGTGAAATACGAAGATCTAAAAATCGAGCTGCAACGACTCTGGCATAAGCCAGTGAAAGTGGTCCCAGTGGTACTTGGTGCGCTGGGCGCAGTGCCAAAGGATCTCAGCGGACATTTGAAAACTATCGGAACTGACAAAATCTCCATCTGTCAATTGTAAAAGTCCACTTTACTGGGATCGGCAAACATAATTCGCCGCTACATCACACAGTCCTAGGTGCTTGGGAAGCGCCCGACTGGTGGTGAAATATGAAATCCAGCATTGTGATCTCGTTGTATTGATAATAATAATAATAATAATAATAATAATAATAATAATAATAATAATAATGGTCATAAAATATGCTCTGTGAAGCACTGCATTAAACAGTTCAGATGCTTATTTATAGCAGCTGTCCATTGCTTCTTGCCACCACCACTATCACCACTGCCACCAGCCTTCCTCTCTTTTACAGCTAATAGAAAGATTCATGATTCTTCATGGTTGTCTATCTAGTGTCCGACAGAACTGACTCCCCTTGCTAAAGCAATTCACTATCTATAATTGATATCCTTCTAAGGAATGGGGTGCTGACTGCAATTGACAGGCTTTGCTAAAAGCACTTAAATCCTGACAAGTTCTGCCCTTCTGGTTCAGTTACTGAGCTACACAGCTGGAATTCCTAGGTTATTTGAGCTTTGAGCAAAAGAATAGCATGTGTTTCACATTAGCAAATCAGAAAGCTGGAGAGTAGAACTATGACCTGGACTGCTGGATTTCCTATCAATCTCATTTACAATGCATAACACTTCTAAAAAGATTACCTGTTCATACAACCACTGAAATTTCTTCCCTCCCTCCCTTCAAAGAAAACAATAAAAATGCTGTGTTGTTTAGATTATGTTTATCATTCCTCTCTTTAATTAATTTCTCTTGCCAGAAGATACTAAAATTCTGAAAGTTTGTTTTAAAAGATATAATAAAATTACTTCTGAGTCCAGAACCTAATAAGTCATGGCATATTCTATTCCTTCCCCTAAGTCTTATATTTATTGAAACTCATTTTTTTATCTCTTAAATTACATGGGAAAAAAATTACCAAAAAGAGGGAGTAAAATAAATGTTTAGGGAAAATAAGGGCAGAAAGGAAAGTTATTATTTAGTGTGAATAAAATGGCACTGAAACATTTTTCCTTGTCACTGTTGCTGGCATAGCGTAATAGCATCTCATTTAAAACTAATCTTGAAAATGTGTTATTCAATGAGAATATACGTGTTTTTCCTTCATTTTTCATTTTCACATGTCACAATAGCTCCTTACTTGGCGGAAACTTCATTGTACCATATTTAAGTCAAAAGAGCATTAACGCTATAACTACAGAACTATTTTTTTTACCAGTAATTTCAACAGAGAAATCAGATGACTGAAATTCTAGCTTGTTGTACAGAACTAATGATTCTATATTATGCACCCCTATATTCACATTAGATACATTGAACATTTAATTAATGCTAAATGATCATTTTTATTCTACCTCTACACCAACCTGTTGCATTTAATTCCTATAGACCAAATTGGCACTATCTTGCTTTTTTTCTGTTATATTATAGAGTAAGTTGGACTAACAAAAGTTGGGTTGAATTAAAGTTTAGGCCTAAATGTTTTAAACTTTAGTAAAGCTGTTCACAATAACCACAGAGTATATTTGTAATCAAATCAGATCTTTTTGTTGCTTAAATATACTTTGCTCAAAAAAATAAAGGGAACACTCAAATAACACATCCTAGAACTGAATGAATGAAGAAATCTCATTGAATACTTTGTTTTGTACAAAGTTGAATGTGTGGCAACAAAATGAAATTGATTGTCAATCAGTGTTGCTTCCTAAGTGGATAGTTTGATTTCACAGAAGTTTGATTTACTTGGAGTTAGTATATACTGTTGTTTAAGGGTTCCCTTTATTTTTTTTGAGCAGTATATTTGCCATTTAAATTTCTTCTCAACACAGGCAGAAATGGCACCCTTTCACATGCACTACCTTGATGGGAAAAATTTCTCCCTTTGGTTTTAGATAAAAGTATAATTTCTGAATCAAAGCTTATACTGTGGAGTAAGCATAACACTGCTTTTTGTTAAATAGTGATTTTTTTCATGAAAGGTTCTTTTTGTTGATTATACTTAACACTCATTCCTTTGTATTTGCAACATAGAAAGAATCATTATACATGTCTGTGTTGTCCAAATTATAGTAATTCCTTTTTTCAAAGCTAAAACAGCATACTTAAAAATTGTTACTTCATTTGTATAGGTTCACAGTAACCCCAGGTTGTCAATAGTTTAATTTATATAAATGAATTTTCAGGTGATTCCTGAAGAGATCGCAAGTCAATAAAATGGTTTTTGCATAGACAAATGTATTATACATTGAAATTTTGTTCTTGGTTTTTATTTATAAATTACAAATAGATGGAATCAAGCAGATTCAAGGATAGTGTGTTTGAATATTAGTTACCGTATATACTCGAGTATAAGCCGACCCGAGTATAAGCCGAGGCACCAATTTTTGCCACAAAAACTGGGAAAACTTATTGACCCGAGTATAAGCCGAGGTTAGAAAATGCAGTGGCTACTGGTAACTTATAAAAATGGAAACCAATAAAATTACATTAATTGAGACATGTTTTAGAATATTTATTTTAAAGAAAACCAGTAAACTAGCTCTGTAAATTTAAAAGAGGGTAAACAAATTAACAATATTAACAATAAATTAAAAAGTAAAAAAAGTAGCTCAATCAGCAACAAAGCTAAAACCTAAGAGTTAGAATCCTTCAAAACTGGATTCCTTCTCATCATTAATTGGATTTACATTATTGTTCTGTTTTTATATATGCTGTCAGCCACCCTGAGTCCTTGGAGAGGGATGGCATACAAATCCAATTAGATAGATAGATAGATAGATAGATAGATAGATAGATAGATAGATAGATAGATAGATAGATAGATAGATAGATAGATAGATAAATCTGTATCCAAAGAAGAGCTTCAGCATTAGCTGCTGTGAGGTTATCAGCATGACCTCCAACTCTGTTATTGTTGTTTGTTGATTTTGTTGTTGTTTTTGTTGTTGTTGCTGCTGCTATATTTTGTCCATGTCAGCCACATGGTCTACTAATGAGTCTACAGAGAGGGGCTGCATACAAATCTAATAAATAATAATAAAAATAAATAATAATAATGACAAGAAGCTAAGTTCACCAGTTTCTTCCAAAGCCAGGCTGAGCCTCCAAGATTGTAAAAGTTGAAGCCAAGTGATTGTAATTCTCACCGGCCCAGAGTTTACAATGAAGCAACCACATTTAGCTGGAGAAAAATATGCAGACTCATCTATTATGCCTTAATGATCCCTTAAGCCCTTTGCTGAAACAGGGAACTGGAATAATTGCTAAAGGAGAGAACAGGAGCCAAACTGCACCTGGTGAACCACAAACACGTGCGGTGCGGTTTTGGTAAGGTGGATTTTTTCCGACAGGCTGGTCTCCTGAATGTACGGCTTCGACAGGCTATTTTAAATGACGAAATGACAGAGAACTTGTCTTTCGAAACACCGTGAAGCGGCTGTGGGAAGGGTGAGTTGCCTCCTTTCCCCGGCACCAGCAAAGTTGCCAGCCAACTGCTCCGACGGCGTGCGAGAGGGGAAAAGCCGGTGAGGTCGGGGGGGGATTCCTGCTTCATGAGTCCCCCCCCCGACCTCACCAGCTTCGCATCATCTTTTCCCCTCTCGCACGCCGTCGGAGCAGTTGGCTGGCAACTTTGCTGGACCCGGGGAAGGGAAGGTAGCTGCCCTACCCTTCCCACAGCCGCGTCACTTGGAGCCCCCTTTTACTTCCCTCTTGGAGCTCCTGTCGGCATCTTGCAGCTGCCTTCCCTTCTCCGGGTCCAGCAAAGTTGCCAGCCAACTGCTCCGACGGCGTGCGAGAGAGGAACAGACGATGCTAAGCTGGTGAGGTCGGGGGGGGGGGACTCATGAAGCAGGAATCCCCTCCCCCCTGACTTCCCATCGTCTGTTCCTCTCTCGCACGCCGTCGGAGCAGTTGGCTGGCAACTTTGCTGGACCCGGAGAAGGGAAGGCAGCTGCAAGATGCCAACAGGAGCTCCAAGAGGGAAGTAAAAGGGGGCTCCAAGTGACGCGGCTGTGGGAAGGGTAGGGCAGCTGCGTGCGAGGAGAAAAAGGCGAGGGGAAGCCGGCGAGGTGGAGGGGGGGAGAGAGAAAGGGCGCATGCAGGCACCCTCTCTCTCTTCTTCCCCGCGACTGCCCCGATGGCGTGCGAGGGGAAAAAGGCGAGGGGAAGCCGGCAAGGTGGAGGGGGGGAGAGAGAAAGGGCGCATGCAGGCACCCTCTCTCTCTTCTTCCCTGCGACTGCCCCGATGGCGTGCGAGGGGAAAAAGGCGAGGGGAAGCCGGCAAGGTGGGGGGGGACTCGTGAAGCAGGAATCCACCCCCCGACCTCACCATTGCCTTTTCCCCCTCTCGCACGCCATCAGAGCAGTTGGCTGGCGCCTTTGCTGGAGCCAGGGAAGGGAAGGCACCTGCAAGAAGACAGAAGCTCCAGCTCTAAGAGCAAAGGCAAAGGGCTGGCGTCTTTGCTAGAGCTGGGGAGGAGGCAACTGCCCCACTCTTGCCACAGCCGCTTCGGTTGGAGCGCCCTTTGCTGCCGCACTTTGCCCTTTCCCACACCCGCCCAAGCCAGCAATGTCTGACAGGCTCCCGCGGTGCGCCCTCTTGTGGTGATCCGGCGCCCTCTTGTGGTGACCCGAGTATAAGCCGAGGTCGGGTTTTTCAGCCCATTTTTGGGGCTGAAAAACTCGGCTTATACTCGAGTATATACGGTATATAAAGAAGACAATGGTTGACAGTAATGGTTACCTGTTTAAGAATTATTGAAAAAATGTAGCTAATCATTGGAATAGTGATGTTTAAAAGGAATTTGTTTTTTTTTTATATTCTTGGTATGTTACTTTGGATTTTTATGTTGTTTGACTCCTAAATATTTGACTCTGAAGCTCACAATGAACTTTAGAGGAAAGGGCTGTTATTAGCTTTTTCTGTATTGCTTTGTTGTTATCATAGTGTAATAAATTCAGCAGTTTTCTTTTTGGAAACTCATATTTTATTGTGACTTTTGTTCAAGGTGGTGTATGTCTAATCTTCAAAATAAATGGGTGGTGTCTTTGACAGAATAGGTAGATGCAGTGTCTTGTAGTGTAGGTATACTATTTTGTGGTATCACTAAGGCTGAGATGCTGCAGTTCTTAGAGAAAGATAAAGTAGTCAAGCTGAAAATAAAACAAAGCTTTAACTGCATTCTTCCTTGTGTTTAGCAGAGATAAACTTCAGTGAAGTCTCAATGCTGCCCGTTTGGCTTTTGGCAGCAGTTTTAATTGGTAAAATGCAGATTTTTTTTTTGATCAAGAAAGGATTATTCTCTTTATCAGTTGGAAGCATCTTATTTCAAGATGAAAAGGCTTTACTGAATTACAGATGCCAACATTTTTTACAAAGGGCTTTGGCGATTGACATTTCAAAGAGAAAGTATGATTTATTAGCCTAGAACTGGGTTAGGTTTCACTGATTTGAGAAATGGCTAAATATAAATTGCCTTGTGTAATTCCCCAGGTTTTTAAAATATATTTTCTATATAAAATATAAAGTAGTATGTATCGGGGGAAAAGCAGAATTAGGAAATAGGGGGAGGATGCAGAATGAGAAAAGAAATTAAAGCTATCTTGGCAGAGATTTTTACAGTAGTTTGACTGATAAGGTGGCAAGGTAAAGATTAATAAGAGCCCTGTTGTTATCAGTACTTACTGTCTGTTCAGCATGGAAATTATTGATTAAATAAAAATTGCTATTAGATTGTGATGTGATCCATAATCACAAAAGTGGTGGATGTTCCACTTTCAGATTCTGAGCCATGCATCAACTTTCCCCTTTGCAGTAATTTATATTTTGTTGATATCTACACTCATTAGCTTTTACCCTTTTCTACATGTCTCAGGGAAGTGCTAAAAGACAGTTGTAGAAAATAAAATGGCAGGAGGAAAATTCTGTTTTCACAGGGAAACAAATTAAATAGCTAAGCAATGGTAATCATTTATCCACAATTTTTTTAAAAAAATTCTTGTTTATTTAGAATTATTTTCACATTCCTATATGCATTATGAACAGCCATACCCATAACTAAATATACACTAACTAAGCATTGCTTGCCTGATATCCTGAAGGGGATAACAGTAAAATCTGACAGATGATCAAGATACACCTTCAGATCTTGAAATAAATCACTTTATATAATGCTAGAAATATGAATAGCTTCCTTTGTTTATTTCTACAACAAGATGAAGTGACAGAGTGAATTGCATCTCTTCAGATTGTAGTTGCCATATACTTTTGATTCTTCTATTCTGGGATTTGCTGTTTGCTAATCCATTTGGAGATAATTTAAATTTTACAATTGTAAAATTACAGTAATGACATCTTGAATCAAAATCATTAAAATGTAAGTGTTAAATAATATTTATTTAATAATAATAATTTATTTATGAATTACTATTTATATTATTTCCAAATTCTACTATCTCATTTTGCCTGGTGTTTAAATCAAATCTATGATACTTATTTTCTAAAGGATTTCTGGCTTTCATGAGTAGAATGTATGTATTTTGGTCATAAACACATTGGAATTTACATGCTTATGCTTTGTGTTAACCAATGACCTTGTGTGGGTGTCTGGCAAGCCTAGAGGAATCAGTTGCAAGATTGTGGAAGCATAAACTGTTCCAATATTTATAGCTTCTAATATATACCATCTAAATTTTTGGTTATTTTTAAAAATACAGTATTATAAGGTGACTGACAATAAGACTGCTAAATATATAAAATTATTAAAATTATTTGATATAACTGAAGTTATAATTATCTAAAACCAGAGTTGTTTAGTTGTCCTACCGATATAATTTGATTGATTTATTGCACTTACTCAAACTTTTTGGAGGTAATATTAAATATTTGGTTGTTTGCTCAATTAGACCAAGTGTGTACAATCCTAGCTTATACACTTAAGCTAAACATTTAAACAATGCAGTATTATCTACTAACATTGATTGTCCAGCTGAGATTTTTTTAAAAGCAAAGATTCTTTTTTTGGGTATAATATTTTTTATTTTTCTCCACCTTAAGATAAAACATATGTAAATTAAAAAAAACCACAATACCAATATTCAACCATATACATATGCCAAATTTCCATATCATTTATGTGCGTTAAGGATTTTCTTTACTTTCTACTTTCCCTTTCTCCTCCTATAACTTTATCTCTCCAACATTTAAACAAGTTAACAAATACTAAAATTTAAGAACAAAAATACCCCCCCCAAATATATCCTCAATATCTATCATTCTATAAATCCCATATTCTTCATTATTTATGGAGAGAGAGAAAAGAGATTTTTTTTCCCTCACTCAAACATTTAGCTGATTACCTAATGAAAATTGTTTTCCCATATAAAATAGTTTTCATAAAAAGTAATAGTAAAATTAGTAAAAATATGAAAGTAATGAACTAATTGCTGTTGGAAGTTCCAACTTTAAGGTATGTGGCCATTAGGCAAAACATGTGACCACTTCACTTAGGACAACACTTTTGATAGTCCAAGTTGAGTTGTTAGGCTAGGACAATACTGCTATTAGGTCAGAATCTCATGCTTCTCCTGATGTGCTATGCTCATTTTTGTTTCAACTCCCCTCACCTTTGTTTTTGGTGTCAAATATACATGTAGTTATTTGTATGTAAAATAATGCAACATGAGTATACAGTAAACAAAACTCTCTTTTTTTAACCACATAGCATATAAACAACGACCACATACATGGGGAGAAGAAGGAGTTCATATGTCGATGGTTTGATTGTTCTCGAGAGCAAAAACCATTCAAGGCCCAGTACATGCTAGTTGTACATATGAGGAGACACACAGGAGAAAAGCCACACAAATGCACTGTGAGTAAACACTGTTATAATAAACCAAGAGGTGCCTATTGATTTGCTTCCTTCTTTGCTTCCTTCTATTTAAATACAGTGTGGTGCCATTAAAATGTATTTAAAGTAGTATACAGAAAGTCATGTTTGTATTTATAAATTATCTACATCTGCCAATAACATTGATTTCATTTGATCGAGAGTATATTGTAAACAATATGAAAGAAGTATTTCAAACTGGAAACAGCTGAAATGGGATTGAAAATGAAACAATGGATATTATTTTTATTTATTTATTTTTTGTCAAACAATAATAGGATGATAATTTGTACAAATAAACATTAGATAGGTTATGATAAAAGTAATGATAGAAGATAGAACAGTAGGACAGGGACTGTAGGCATGATGGTGTGCTTATGCACACCATTTAAAGACATTTTAGAAAGGGGGAGAGGTCAATAGTAGATAATCTAAGGTTAAAGGTTTTGGGGATGGGAGTAGAAACCACAGAGTCAGGTAGAGCATTCCAGGCATTGATTACTCTGTTGCCGAAATTGTATTTTTTGCAGTCTAGTTTGGAGCGGTTGACGTTTAGTTTAAATCTATTATGTGCTGGTGTGTTGTTGCGGTTGAAGGTGAAGAATTCGCTAACAGGTAGGACATTATGATATATGATTTTATGAACAATAGTTAAGTCGGAGACATCAGAGTTGTAAGTTGTCTCATTGGAGAATTTCAAGTCTGGTGGAGTAAGGTATTTTGCGACAGATGCCAAATAATAATAATAATAATAATAATAATAATAATAATAATAATAATAATAATAATAACAACAACAACAACAACAACAATAACAATAATAATAATTTATTAGATTTGTATGCCGCCCCTCTCCGAAGACTCGGGGCAGCTCACAACAGTAATAAAAAGCAGTATAGCAATAGAACAAATATAATAAGAAAAAGATATATAAAACCCCAACAATTAAAAACCATACGGCACATACATACCAGACATAAAATATAAAAGCCTGGGGGACATGAAAGCTGAGTAAAAGTGTCACTTTATTAAAACATAAAACATAAAGGCTTGCAGAGGTTGCTAAATGGGGCGGAAATCCCTGACTAACATACCTGGGCAACTAAACGGTTGCCTACGCCCAGCCCTGAAAGCCATGCCCAAGCGTGTGGGAGGGCTCATCCCGATGACCTGGAACAGGAAATGATGTGAGTGAGCCCCAAGGGCACTCCCTCTCCAACGCCCTGGTTATGTAGGCAGCTTGGGTTGTGGAAAAAGGGAGCCCATCATCTTGCAAAAGATGCGCAAGAAGGAACACACAGTTGCTACTGATACCCTTGTCTGCCCTGTTACTGCCATAGCAGGTGGTCAGATCTCTATCTTGACCCCTGACCCTCCCTAAGCCTGCTTCTGCAGGTCTGATAGGAAGATGTCATTCCTGACATCCGATAAATGAACCCCATTGTCCCTGTACAGGTTAGGCACATGCAAACGAATGCCTGCGGGCCTGATCACTACACCACCAATAGATGTAAACAATACTGTAGCTTCTTAAAATTATTTTTGTAGGAGAATAAAAAAAACATAGGAAGAACGGTTGCAGAAACTAGGTATTTCTCCACTGCAGCTGGAAGGAGAGTCCAACATAGGGTAGTTTACCAATCCTATTGGTAGAGACTGAGTTAAATATTTACATATTAATTGAGTACCTCCCCCTTGTATCCCCCATGAGCTCAGTTTTAAAAACTCAGTCCAAGAGTAGAGACTTACTGAGTTTGAGCTTAGGAAATTAGAATTAGTAAAAATAAGGAAATAATTAATAAAATGTTGTAACCTGTTTAATCTTCTGCTTTGTCTTTCAGATTGAAGAAGAAAGAAGTGGAACAGATGGAAAGGGGTCCCTGCCCTCCGCGGGCAGCACCCCCAACGATCCTCCTCAGGGGTTTTGTATTCCCTCCGAGGGAACACCCCGCAGAGGAGCATCCAGCCTGGGGTCCCTGGCCTCCGAGGCCATACTAAGGCTGCGGGCCGAAGGTGGGGGGGGTCCGCCCCCCCCCACTGGGAGGCTTGACATCGCTCCCAAGACCCGGCAAGGCTCGCCGAAAGAGCGATCAGCTGTTCGGCGGCGAGGAAAAAAGCCGGCGCCGAAAAAGTCGCCGCTGCAAGAGCGCGACCACTGAGACCACCAGGCTATTGCGGGCAGCACAGGTGAGAGCCAGGGCGACCACCCTGGCGTAGACCGCCACCAGCGGCAGGGCAAGAAGCGGCAAGCCCGGAAAGACCGTGAACGACACGGGCACCGCCATCTTGGCGAGAATCGTGGGCGGGCGCAATTAGGCGCGAATAGGCGGCATTCTGGTGGCAAGAGTGCGAGAGAGGGCTATTAGGCCCCAGTGCGCAGGCGCAAGAGGTTAGGTAGCCGGGGCGCCATTTTGGTTCGAGTTGCGAGGGCGTGGAGCCAAATTTACTGTTTCCCCGGCATTAACTGTGAGTAAACATGGAAGAACAGGCCGGGACTGACAAGAGCAGCTTCCCCGCTGTCAAGGATAAGGGCAAAGGGAAGGCAAAGGATAAGACTAAAGCCTCCCAATCTTCCAGCTCCTCATTAAAGGAAGCGGAGAAACGTATTAAGGCCCTTGAAAAGAAACTGGAAGCGGCCCTGCAGCCCTCCCCCACAGGATTGCCCCTTACACAGCGGCAGCTGATGACCCCTGATCAAATGACCACCCAATCTCCCTTGGGGCTACTGGGATCATGCCAACAGGGGACTGGTCGCCTGATAGACAATTTCTACCTATATCTCAGGCCATGCCATCTCCTGGCGCTTCCTGGACCAGACCGGGGTCTGCAGGTCAATCGGTCAGAAGCCTGCAGGGGCCTTCGGCTACATTTACCCCCATGGCAGCAGGCTTAAGAGGTCCATCTGGCTCCTGGCAACAGATGCCACCTGACCTACAGGAAATCATTGCCAACGTTTACTCACAAGGCATTGCAACAGGGGTGCAACAAGGCGCTAGGCCCCCGCAACAGGCTCCAGAAAGAAACCCTTGGTCAGTACCGCCCCCTTCCGGTGTGGGGTTGCTGATGGAGGAACCACAGTTTGAAGAGAGTGACAGGGAATATGACTGGTCAGAGGACGAGACAGCACCAGAACAACCACCAGCCGTAGGCCTGTTCAAACCGGCACTATTCAGAACCTTGCTCTGTAAGGCCAAGCAGGTGATGAACCTAGCAGGCGCACCTAAGGCGACTGACACCGCTGACACGACAAAAACTTCAGAGGCTCTCCTCAAGGAGTCTCAGCCCGAGACTGAACACTTCCCGGCTTCACACATATTTGTAGAGGGAGTCAAGCGGCCTTGGCAGCACCCGGCGGCTGCGCAGGGGCCTTCGAACATAGAGCGGAAGTTTTACACCTTCGATGAGGAGGTAGAGAAACTCCTAGAGTTCCCGCCAATTGACCAACCGGTAGTGACACTTGTCTCCAGTGCGTTGGTGCCAGAAGATAGGAAGGCGGAGATATTGCTGAGGAAGGCACATCAGGTGTCCGGCTGGGGGTTCAGAGCGGCTGCCGCGGCATCATTCATCAACAGGGCATCCATTATGTGGTTGCAGGAAATGCAATCCAGGCTCAGGCCAGACGACGTCCGCCTCCATCAGGACCTGAGCAAGCTGCGAGCGGCAGCGGAATTCTCGGCCGATGCCACCCTCCATGCGGCAAATTTCTCGGCTAGAAGCATGGCAACCACTATGTCGTCACGACGCCTTCTCTGGCTGAGAAATTGGCCGGCGGACTTGAAATCTAAGTGGCGGCTGGCCTCAAGCCCGTTCCAAGGATCCATGCTGTTCGGGGAGAGTTTGGAGAAGGTCCTCATAGAGGACAGAGACAAAAAGAAAGTGCTCCCCAGGGCTAATAGGAGACAGGACCGTAGGTCCGCCCCATACACAAGGCGCCAGAACCCTCGCTGGGAAGCCACCTCAGGAATGGGTCAGGCCCAAAGATCTTTTGTTCCGGGCCAATACAGCCAATACAACCAACCGACCTTTCGATCCGATCGGGGATCATTCCAGGACAGACCCCGAGGCTACCAACAATCGAGATGGCCATTTCGGGGAGGTAACCAGAGAGGTTTTCGTCGCTCCAAGTGACTCAGCCGAGATGCCAATAGGAGGGAAGCTTCAACATTTCAGTCTCTCCTGGCAGCTCACATCATCCGACAAATGGGCCTTGGCCACGGTTTCACAGGGGCTTCGGTTGGAGTTTGTCCAACCTCCACCAACCCGCTTCCTTCATTGCCCCGTAATACGGGACTCACAAAAGAGACTACAACTCCGCGAGGAGATCAAACATTTATTGGACATTCACGCTATAGAGCCGGTACCTTGGCAGGAAGAAGGCAAGGGGTTCTACTCAGTGATCTTTATAGTACCCAAGGCCTCAGGGGGATGCCGGCTCATACTGAACCTAAAACAACTGAATGTTTTCATAAAGTACAGGAGATTTCGAATGCATTCCTTGCAGACAATTATAGCTTCCATACGATCCCACGATCTATTAACATCCATAGATCTCAAGGAAGCGTACCTCCACGTGCCCATACATCCAAGCCATCGGCGGTTCCTCCGCTTCTGCTCTGAGGGGAAACATTTTCAGTACAGGGCCATGCCTTTCAGCCTATCGTCGGCCCCTCGAACCTTCACCAAACTGTTGGACATTTTGACTGCAGACCTGCGTCAGAAATCAGTCCGGTTGATGGCTTACCTGGACGACATAATCATTTTGTCCAGGTCCCCATCGGGAGCCAGAACCGACTTGGACAGGACTGTGCAAACACTGGAATCCCACGGTTTCACAATCAATATGGAGAAAAGTCACCTGTCTCCCACTACCAGATTGCTACATCTAGGAGTAGTCATAGATACCTTATCGAACACGGTATCCCTTTCCCCGGAGAGACAACGCACCATACGACAACTGATCTCCAGCATTCAGCACAGCAGGAGAGTTCCACTGGCGTTGTTATCCAAAATCCTGGGGACTTTGGTGTCAGCCATAGGCATTGTCCCTTGGGCCAGACACCATATCCGAGACCTACAGTGGTTCTTGCTTCCAGCTCAGAGAACCAGGAGGAGTCACTGCGGCAGGAAGGTCCGTGTTCCACGGGCAGTCAGAGAGTCCTTGAGATGGTGGACATCGCAGGCCTTAAGCAAGGGGTCCCCCTTTCGGCTTCGAAATCCAGTAACCCTTACGACCGACGCCAGCCTTTTAGGATGGGGCGCACACATTGGACATCACATGGCCCAGGGCCTCTGGTCAGACAAGGACTTGGAGCCAGTCAACATAAATTTCCTTGAATTGAGGGCAGTGTTCTTGGCCCTCCAAACGTTTACCCCACTAGTGCGGGACAGACACGTACGGGTCCTGACAGACAATGTTGCAACCAGGGCCCATCTAAACCACCAAGGGGGCACGAGGTCACAACGCCTCATGGAGGAGGCCAACCACCTCTTCAATTGGGCCGAGAATCACTTGGCATCCTTGACGGTCGAACATATTGCCGGCGTCAGCAATACTCAGGCGGACTGGTTGAGCATGACCATTCTAGATCCGTCAGAGTGGAGATTGGACCCCGCCATCTTCCAGCGGATGACTCAAAGATTCGGCACTCCCTCAGTGGACCTGTTTGCAAGCCAGCGGAATGCTCAACTTTCCAGGTTCTACACACATTTTCCGGATCCAGAGGCGGAAGGGACCAACGCCCTTCTCTCTCCTTGGCCACCCGGTCTACTTTATGTCTTCCCTCCCACCAGTCTCATCCCCAGGGTGGTGGAGAAGATCCTAGAGGAGAGAGCGGAGGTGCTGTTGGTGGCACCTCACTGGCCTCGACGTCCATGGTTCTCCGACCTAGTGGCACTATCGGTGTCACCACCGTGGAGGATTCCGGACCGGATCATCGCCCTCAGTCAAGGGAACTTACAACATCCGGATCCCCAGTGGCTACATCTAACCGTGTGGCACTTGAGAGGAGCAGGCTGAAGCAACAAAAGTTACCAGAGAAGGTCATTGATACAATACAGGCAGCACGACGTCCATCGACTTCAAGAATCTACCAGGTGACTTGGTAAGCGTTCTGTAAATTCTGTGAACAGCGTCGTTTGAATCCGAATGAGACATCGGTAATTACAGTGTTGGAATTTCTGCAAATGGGGATAGAATGGGGTTTAGCCCCTAACACCCTAAAGAGACAGGTGGCAGCCCTTGCAACTATGATACAAGTTCCAGAGGCACGCTCCTTAGCCTTTCACCCGTGGGTGAGGGATTTTCTACGAGGAGCTACAAATAAACGCAGCCCGCCAGTACGAAGGTTTCTGTCATGGGACCTTACACTAGTACTCAGAGCATTGACCAAACCACCGTTTGAGCCTTTGAGGTCCATTTCTTTGCGACTGCTATCCATTAAAACAGCATTCCTGGTCGCAATCACGTCGGCACGCAGAGTGTCAGAAATAGCGGCCTTATCAGTTAGATCGGACCTCTGTATTTTTTATCCAGACAGAGTTGTGCTAAGATTGGATCCCACCTTTATACCCAAGGTGAATTCTACATTTCATAGGAAGCAGGAATTGATACTCCCTGATTTTTGTACTCATGGAAACCATCCATCTGAATTGAGATGGCACAAAATAGACGTCAGGCGGGCTCTGAAAATCTACATCAGACGAACGGAAACGTTCAGGAAATCTGAACAATTGTTCATTTCATTCTCGCCACATAAGATGGGACTCGGTCTGTCTTCTAAATCTATTAGCCGATGGCTCAAAGATTGTATCACGGAAGCTTACAAGGCTAGGGACCAGACCCCACCATTAGGACTGACGGGTCACTCAACACGGAGTGCAGCCGCATCAGCTGCCTGGTCCACGCAAGCATCCATAGAAGATATCTGCAAAGCCGCGACCTGGGCGGCTCCTTCAACCTTTGTTAAACATTATAAGTTGGATTCCTTTGCCTCAGCGGACGCAGCGTTTGGAAGACGTGTTTTGCAACGAGTTTGTTCTTCCACAACGTCCCTGACAAGACCTTCTCCCTCCCATGGGCCTTAATCTTTGGCATATCCCATGTTGGACTCTCCTTCCAGCTGCAGTGGAGAAGGACCGTTGTACCTACCTGAACGGTCTTCTCGCTGCACTGGAAGGAGAGTCCAAACCCACCCGGCACTGTTAAGTTCAGGGACGCCGGAGTTGGGGGAACTTGTTTCGTTGGATAGTTGACAATAAAAATTGGTTATCCTCTTACATTGTCTTCGTTTTTAAAACTGAGCTCATGGGGGATACAAGGGGGCGGTACTCAATTAATATGTAAATATTTAACTCAGTCTCTACCAATAGGATTGGTAAACTACCCTATGTTGGACTCTCCTTCCAGTGCAGCGAGAAGACCGTTCAGGTAGGTACAAGGTCCATCTAGTTTAATGGGAAAAAAGGACCAGGGGAGACATGATAGCATTCTTCCAATATCTCAGGGTTTGCCACAAAGAAGAGAAAGTCAACCTATTCTCCAAAGCACCTGAGGGCAGAGCAAGAAGCAATGGGTGGAAACTAAACAAGGAGAGAAGCAACTTAGAACTAAGGAGAAAATTCCTGACACTTAGAACAATGAATCTGTGGAAAAGCCTGCCACCAAAAGTTGTGAATGCTCCAACACTGGAAGTTTTTAAGAAGATGTTGGATACCCATTTGTCTGAAGTAGTGTAGGGTTTCTGCCTAAGCAGGGAGTTGGACTAGAAGATCTCCAAGGTCCCTTCCAACTCTGTTGTTATTATTATTATGTAACTTTTCCTTCCAAAATGTTTTTCATTTCTTGCACCTTTCTTCCTACCCTTCCTAAATCTCTCTCTCTTTTTTTAAATTCCTTCTTTTATCATGACCAAAAACTTCTTAAAATATCTTTAGGAATGTTATCAAACCTGTTATCTTAATCTTCATTACAATATCATTATAATTTTCTTAATAATTGGGATTTTATATATTATTTCAAAACAATTTCTTAAAGCAAACATCCATATGATAAATATTCAGATTTTCCATTTAAAGCATACTTCATATGTTAAAATCATTACTATCTCAATAGGTCAGTAAATAACAATTGGGGGTTACTCAATCATTAATTGTAAAAGTATAGTTGGAAGAAAAAGTTTAATTACACAATTATCCCCACTTGAAGCAACATTTTATTACAAAATAACCTCTTCTGTTACTAGAAATTAATCAAATTTAAATGGGTAACTTACATTTTACTTGTAAAATATGTTGCTGGCTTGCTGACTTCTAAACAGGACTTCTATAGTCCCTTTTCATCCACCTTCCTTCCTTCTGAAAGTCCCTTCAACCCTCCTGCCCTTTCCCCCAGTGCTTCCTTTCTACGTAGAGGAGGAGCTGTGATTGGTTCAGCCTGTTGCCAATCAGGCAGCTCTCTTAATGCCTCCTTCCTGTGTAGAGGAGGAACTGTGATTGGTCCAGCCTGCTGCCAATCAGGCAGCTGAGGGGTGTAGCCGGCTGGACTGTAGCAAGAGCTGAAGCAGCCGTGCAAAGAAAAAAGCCTCGTGTTGCCAGAGCCATCAGGTTTCCTTCATCCCTGCCTTTCACATCCGAACTGTGCAGCTTTGGAAAATGCTGCATGGGAGTTTTCAGGTCAGTGAAAGTCAGTGACTCGAGTATAA